>NW_026606138.1:12350000-12950000 GCF_029834395.1 Sorex fumeus | reverse complement strand
CCTCACAGCCCAGTTAGCTAAACGCCCTGTCCAAACTCTTGTTTACACAGTGAGTCCGTTGCAGCCTGAACCTTCCACTGGCCAATAAATAAAAGCAGGAGGGCTGCTCCATCTCCCAAAACTCTTAGGTCTCCCTCCTCCAAAGTGATCAACACTTCCTGCAGTTACAAGAACCATGATGAAGACCCTGGAATCCCAGAGAGTGCCAGAATGCCTGAACTCCCTCTTCACAGGGGGAAAGCTGAGAGAAAACCAAATGGAAGCCAGACTCGTGCACTCGCTCTCTGATAATATCAAAGAGGCTGAGCGTGCAGCCACAAAGAACAATATCCAGATCTGTCTGTAGGGTGCCAACAAGGTGCCTATAAGATGAAGGACAAGCAGTTGGGCCATTGCTTTCTAACTATATGTTCTTTTTCACAAGGCACTTCAGAGAGGGTTGACTGTGTGGCCATTTAATCAGTGTAATGGAACCAACATGGTCAAGTGCATGGCAAGTTAGTGGTCAGCCCAGTGTTCATTTTTTTTTTTGCGCTCAGCAACCCCTGGCTATTTTTCCTCTAGAAGGAGGTGGATCTAGGAAGGTTTTCAAACAGCAACAAAACCCCAAGTATCCACATGCAGGGCAGGATTCTCACATTTGCCAGGAGCTGGCATTGCTTTGGTAGAGGTATTAACCGAACATAAAATATTTATCACCTCACCCCCATCCCCCAACCTTGCCCATGCAAGTACAAGTGAAAAAGATATACTGGAGTAGTTTACTACTGTTTCTGCTTAAAGTAGGTTGCAGATAATAAGATAAATTGCAAAGCCCTCTTAAACCACAGTTTTATGCCAAATCTCTGCTGCAGTGACGAAAACATCAACAACTGAAAATGTGACATGAAAAAGAAAACAGTATCGGCTGAGATCAGTACCAGGAATTTTGCTCCATGGCTTGGAGGCCAGCCACACATGCTAGGGGAAAAGGGAACTCAGATAGAGAAGGGAGCACCAAATAAAGGGTGTTGGGAGGATCCTCCCAGGATGGGAGAAGCATGCTGAAAGTAGATTATAGACCAAACATGATTGCCACTCAATGCCTCTTTTGCAAACCACAACACCCAAAAGGAGAGAGAGAACAAAAGGGAATGCTCGCCACAGAGGCAGGGTGCGATGTGGGAGATGGGGGGTGGGAGGGATACTGGGACCCATGGTGGTGGAAAATGGGCACTGGTGGAGGGATGGGTACTTGATCATTGTATAACTGAAACCCAAGCACAAAAATTTGTAAGTCTACAACTGTACCTCATGGTGTTTCACTAATAAAAATTAAAAAAAAAGAAAACAGTATCTGAAAATATACTATCAGCTGTGATGCTGGTGTTCTGGGGCCATTTGAGCAACCCACAGTTCTTTCTGTTATTATTCTGTTATTATTTACATTGTCATAAAATTTTCTAAATCTCCCGATGTAAACTGCAGAGCAGCAGTTGTCAATCATTTGGCATGCCTGAATCCTTTTATGGTCCTTAAAATGCAAAAGACCTTTTTGTTCACATGTTCTTTATACCAATAATTACTGAAAAATTAAGACAGAGCATTTAGAAATGTTTACTTAAAATCAGGGCTGGAGCGATAGTACAATGGGTAGGGCATTTGCCTTGCACTCGGCCAACCTGGGTGACCTGGGTTCGATTCCTACACCCCACTCGAAGAGCCCGGCAAGCTACTGAGACTATCTTGTCTGCACGGCAAAGCCTGGAAAGCTACCCATGATGTATTCCATATGCCAAACATAGTAACAAGTCTCACAATGGAGATGTTACTGGGCCCGCTCAAGCAAATCAATGAACAACGGGAGGACAGTGCTACAGTGCTACTTAAAATCAATTTTAAAATGTCAGCCCTCAAATTATTACACATTAACATAGTCTGTATTTTTGTAAAAAAATACATTTTCCAAATAAAAATGTGAGTATGAAGAATGCCTCTCCTAATTCTGTAAATTTTCATAATCTCTGACTTACTGGAAAACAGGTAGATTCTCAGATATGCTTTTACATTCAATCTGCTGTGTTATTTTGGGTAAAGTGCACAAGCAAATCTGGCCTTGCATACGTATATTCCTGGCAGAGAGATGGGCACTTTAACAGCCCTTTAGGATAATTTTCGGTGTATTTCTTTGATATTCCACCCAAATCCTACAACAGGTTGTTTCCTAACAGCCGAAACTCTGGAGCTTAAAACCCCAGTGGTACATTTTTGTGTTCAATGCTGTTAAATACAATTTCCAGATGTTGACATATTCCATTACCAAGCGTGAGTCTCTCTCTGATGACATAGATTAAAATATCCATCGACATCATCAGACAAGCCTGTAAGTACTGGGACTGTACTGTCCACAGTACTGGCAGAATTATAATATTTGCCTGAGAAACCTGAAATTACAGCCCTCTAGAAAAGACAGGCTCCCCGGGTTGAGAAGATGGACAGCTAACACCTCAAGCCTCAATGGCCACTGGCTGGTTTCAGTAAATTCAGTGGTATTCCATTCAAAGAAGCAGCCAGTTCGGCTCTGAAGTTTCTGGCAACAAATGCTGGTCCCAGGAGATAAACCTCCGACATCGGTGAGGAGCAGAAGTGTTTGATGTGCTTTATGTGCACTTCCTGTTTTGTCATAAAGAATATTAAAAAGACTTGTACTCCAGGGTCAAAATTTAATAAACGTAATAATTTTTACTGCTTCATCAAGGCCATTCTCAAGTGAACCTGGTGGTGTGTTTTGTTACCAGTGAGTGCACGGGGTGATGGGCGCATCTTCGACGGGAACAGCCTGCTGCCTGGCCTCCCGCAAAGCTGCCCGAGTCGCATCCACCCACGTGCTGACGCTCTTCATGCAAACGGACAGTGTGGTGAAAAGGGCAAATACTGTTTTCGTGTTGTTTTGACATGTGGTTTTTGTCTCTTGGGACCCAAGAAAGAAAGGGACGTGGGGGCCCTCCCGGGGAGCCACGGATCCCATCCTGAGGGCCACAGCTGAGGCAGTCACGATAAACCCACGATCTAAGCTGCTCAACACTCATGTCCTTGTCCGGTTCACGTCAAGAAGATTTAAAGGGTTTATTTCTGTCTCCACCCTCATGCCCTCCCTGCTTAAAGAATTCCATTGTGATAATCCAGCACAAACTGTGTGTCTAGAACAAAGAAACTGCTCTACACTTAATTTCATCAGCCTTTCCCTCCCTAACAAAAACAGCTACTCTAGCAAGCTACCGGGGGAAAGCACCAAGGATTACAGGGTCCCCCTTTATCCTGCCTAACTCCCCGCTCACCCAAACCTTTCACTTTGGGGCTATTTGGGACAAACTCATAGTGGTGTCCTCAGAAATAATTGGGTGTCCTAATTCAGCCAAATGCAAATGAACGCTCCCCTAAAGAGGCCTTATTATAATTTCCAACCCTTGATGTCTCTATAATCCCCTATAGTTCTTTAACTTCTTGCTTTCTAACTTCTGTTTACTGATGCACTACTCTTGGCAGCTCAGTATAGCATCAATTAGTAACACACTTGTGTTTGTTAGGTCTCCCCAGAGTCTTGAGAAAGCTGCTTTGTATTTATTAATGACTACGCACAGCACTACTATTTTTCAATAGCACTTAAAAATGAGCACATTACTGAAGACGAACTATAAAAGAATTTCAAGTTTCAAAGGCAAGCAAAGAAAAAAAAACCCACTACGTTATTTCAAACCGCCCATAATATTTGCATGATTAATTTTATTTTTAACTTAAAATCACGAGGGGAGGCGGCAGTCAAACAAACTCTTCCTGTGCTACTCCCGGCATTCTGCAGTGTATTCTGTTTGAGGTGAAGCACAGATCTGGTGATTAATTATGAGCCGGTTTAACAGGTCTAAACTTCATTATCATACACACCTGTTAAGTAATGCATACCTGATTCAGCAAAAATCCACCCACAAGGTTCATTTTAAAAAGTTGAAGAGAGAGAGAGAGGAGTAGGAGAGGGAGAGTCAGACGATCACAGCTCTGTGAGTTTACATGAGAGTCCAGTTTCCTGTTGTCCAGCATAATTCAAAACAACCAACTTGAAATGTAGCCAATTCATACTCTCTTATTTCCAGAATAATTCCCTGTGCTATATTGGGTGAAGTTAGAGCTGCCCACGCCGGCACAGAATTTGCTACTTATGGAAACTAGGGAGAACAGTCTCTCCTGCAATGAATCCTTCCCAACCAAATGAAAAGTGATGAGGAGTCATTCCCGTCTTCATTAACTTAACCCCCATCCTTTCCCCCACCAAACACACACACACTATGCACGTCTATTCCTGGTCACTTATGAAATGAGGACACTGATCTGCAAAGAAATCACTTTGTATTCACGAAAGGAGCTCTGGAAGGCCCCCCCTGAGCATCGGCCATGAGGCAGAACCGTACCTCAGAGTACTTCCTTTGTCTTGCACGCCTTCTTTGATGTACAAGTCACTGGTGGAGAAGGCTGTGATTGGTTTGATGTTGAAGTTGGAGACTTGATTGTTACTAGCATGCCTACAAGGAGAGCTGCCAGTCATTTCCTACATCTGAACAACCATGTTTCTTTACGGCACTTCTTTTACAAGCATCAGTCCTTAAATACATGTTCTCGCATTCCTGCTGATTACCACACTGTGGGGAGGGTAAGGGAGGGCCGAGCTCAAATATAACTAAAGCACCCACATTTTCTGTAAACACCCTCAGGCGTCATCAGATGGTTGGTAGCCAACCTTCAACAAGAGAAGCGTGAGTGCAAAACACATTTCTAGCAAATGAAAACATTCTGAAAACACACGGGCCATCCCCACAGTCAAAACGAGGAGTTTGGCCAATATTTTCTCAAGCAGCCATCGAAATCACATAAAACTTCCAAGCCATAGTAAAAGAGGTTCTGAATGCAGCAGCAGGAGCAGGGCAGGTAAGGAAAGTCAGCCAGAGCTTTGAGACCTCTTAACTGATCTTAAAATAACTTCGTTTCTCTGCAATGGTGGAAACAGAACACATTTGTTCTACATGATTTTATTTGTGATAGAAATATTGCCTATTAAACAATGCTGAACCATGTCTTTTTAATGTATTTTTGGTTTTTGGATAACAGCTGGCAGTATTTAGGGCCTACTCCTGGGTCTGTGCTCAGGTATTATTCCTGGTAGTGTTTGGGGGACCATCTGGGGTACTGGGGATCAAACCCAGGTCAGCCTTGCATAAGGCAAGTGCACTACCAGCTGTACTATCATTCTGACCCCGAACAGTGTCTTTTTCAGAAGATGCTGCTAAGGGTGTAACCAATGGTAGAGAAAAACAGTTCTTCATAACTGTATGTCAAAATCAAAACATATGGACATATATATATATATAAATATATATATATTATTTGTGTGGGCTGGAGCTATAGCACAGTGGTAGGGTGTTTGCCTTGCACGCAGCCAGCCCAGCCAAGCCGGATTTGATTCCTCCACCCCTCTCAGAGAGCCCGGCAAAGCTACCGAGAGTATCTCGCTCTGACGGCAAAGCCTGGCAAGCTACTCGTGACATAGTAGATATGCCAAACACAGTAACAAGTCTCACAATGGAGACGTTACCGGGCCCGCTCGAGCAAATTGATAAACAACAGGAGGACAGTGACAGATTATTTGTGTGCTATTTCTTAAGTGCATACATGCAAAACAGCCAATTGCTCATCTTTAAAAATCTCTACTCAACCAAAAACTCAACTATCAATAACTTTGTAGACCACGGATCTTTAAATAAAAAATTAAAAACTAAAGAAACAGAAAAAGAGAAGGACACAGCTCCCACTAGACTTACTTTTACAAACTCCTTTATCCCTTCCAGAACTGCTGAATATTATCAAACACCACTGCAATATTACACACACACACACACACACACACACACACACACACACACACACAAAAGAAAGGAAGTTAAGTACTTCCATCGCACCATGCTGGTTTATAATGAACTGTCAAGTTTCTGAATAAGTGTTTCAACAGAAACCCTAGTTCTTAGAGACACTGAGTCTCAAATGAGGAAGAACAATGATACATTTCATCAAAGAGTTTAGTTCTGCATTTCCCTCTCAGAAGTTGGCAGCACCAAAGACACAGGTTCTATGTGCTAATGCCACATCAACAATATACTAGGAAAGACGGAGATCTTTGGCTCTCTGACTGGGGATATGTGATAAGAAATAAGACGACGGCTCTATGCCATGGGGAAGCCTCGTGAAAGGTTTCCTTCCATCCTTCCAGCAACTTCCCTGACCCCTCCTCCAGCCTCCTTACATCCAACACAACCATCAAACATGGAGAAAGCTTCAGGCTAAATGTTGATAAATAAGGTATGACTGTAATTTGCCAAAACTAAGTCTAAGCATATTTATTATTAATATTAATGAAAGCTCACTCATTCCCCAATTTAAATGAAAATAGTTAGCAAAAAGTAATCACCATGTTCTACGTTAAATTTTCACTTCCAAAAGGAATGATGCTGGGGCACCCCTGGCAGCTGGAGGTGGGAGTGGGAAGAGAGAGGAACTTCAGGGAACAGGAGACATCTGTGTCCCTTCCTCCAAGGCTCAAGCCAGACACCAGACCATCCTGCTGTTGTACCAGAAACATGGGCAAAGGGCAGGGAGGGTGGGTGAGGTGCTGGATGGCTCTGGGGCTCTAGGGCCCACCCTCGAGTCTTGCCATGGGGAAAGTGAGCAGGTGGCTCTGGAAGGAGCACCCAGCTCTCCCTCCCCCGCCACAGGGGGTTTCCATCTGCCCGTCGTGGTGCTGTGTTGGGGCACACTGACTCATATTTGAAGTCGGGGGTGAGGGATTTCTTCACAGAATCCTCTACAGCTTACAAAGAATCAGCTCTATTTAATTCTTGAAGAGTGCCTCAGACCCATGAAATCGGAGACCTGGGGAGAGGAGAGTCAGCTTCAGGGATCTGATGGTCCTGACAGGTGAAGACAAAGTTGAGAGGAGGCTCCCCCACCCTCACTGCTGCCCCTGCTGCCTAGGTGGGAGGCTCCCTGAGTCTGCTCTGAGCTGCATCCAGGAGACCATTGTGCAGGTTTTCCTCCAGCCTGGCTGCTGTCACTCTATCTCTGTCCAGTGCGTGTCAGGCTGTGCTCGGGTTCTGTCTTCTCCCTCCAGCAGCAGGTACGTCCATTGAGACCCAATGCCCTGCCTGCTGGGTTGGCTGGTTCCTGGGTAGGGACCAGCAAAGCAGCTGCCTCAGTGAGGGCCAGGGTGGCGCTGTGTTGCGAAGGAGGCAGTTAGCGTGGAGGGTCTCTTCCCATCCACGTCCCCCCAGACTGGAATCTACAGTCCGTGCTTACACTCTTCCACCTCGGTGGGTGGTGGGGGAGTACGGGATAGGCCACAGACAAGCTCGGTACTCAGGGCCATAGACACTTATTGTCCTGTGTGGGGCTAGAACCCAAGTTTGCTGGTACTAACTTGATGATAAAGGTTACACAAAAAAGATATCACTGTTCCCACCATGGTACCTCTTGATTCTTGGGGCACAGTTCTAGTCTGGTCCAATACCAATATCTGGTCCTAGTCTAGGGTCACAGGGAGGGCTGGAAGGCCAGAGAGTTCTAATCTGTCGAAAACATGGGCTTAGGAAGGTACCATGGCACCTCCAACACCAACACACACAGGGTCATCTTCTGTTGGGACCATTTGGGGCAAAGGGTTGGGAGTCTCCCCAGTCCCTCCACCCACATGGTCAACAGTGAGGCCTAAGGAATCAGGTAGAAACCTCACAGGTGTCACTAACATCTGGACAATGGTGGAACAACCTCCTGCTGGTATCTCTTCCACTGCATCTTTGTCTCTCCCCAGCTGGCCTCTCTGGTCTTAACTTTCCTCATTGGGAAGAGAAGAGGGTGAGACCAGAGAGAGCACCCCAAGCCTGTGTGCTCCCCCAGTCACCAGGAAGCTCCTATACACTCAAGATCTGTGATCTCAATCAGACTGCAAGGATGGTGACATAGATCCAAGCCACTGGGGGCCCCTGAAGGGTTAAGAACTCAGCCAGCTGCCCACTCCGGAAAGGCGGTGGGTGGGCGGTGAGGTTTCACCAAGTGAGCTCAGAGAGGCCCTGAGTCGAGAGAGCAAAGACCCAGGTTCTCTGATGGGACCTGGCCTGGGCTTTCAACTGTCCTTGCCCTACAGGCATACTCTGGAGCTGTTTCTCCATTCTTCCCCACGGTGACCCATCAGACCTTGTTTCCTTCCTAGGTGACCCACTCTCCACCCCTTCAACCTCATTTTTGTGTGTTTTATTTGTGGCCCCCTTGGAATATTTCGGAGGTCCCTTGGGTACCCAGCTGAGAAAGCTGGTCTGAAGTTTCATTCAGCAAAAGGAGTTTGAGCAGAAATTTAAAGCAACGCATGGCTTATCTGGAAGGAAATTAGGTTCAAACGTAGTGTAATGAATGGTTTTAGGATTAAAATGTAGTGTAAAAATCATGTTCCAATGAGTGTAATTATTGGCTTTACTCGAGTATATTAACATTTCATTGCATGTTGTAAAATCTCCTTTGTTGTAAATGGCACAGAGCTCAGAGAAACACAGACCTATGAGTCCGGGAGTCTGGGGTGGACCTCTTGGGGTTCTCAGTGCACTGGCTAGATCCTGGTTCATGGCCCCAGGTACATTTGGGGGAGGCCAGGTGTCTTAGTGCCTCTACAGAACACATGGGGAGCACAGAAAGGCACCCCAGTGTTTGCTGAACAAGTCTTTTCTATCAAGAAGATCTGATATAAGATAAACAAATGAAAAAGAAAAAGAAATGCCCTGATTTTTTTTTTTAAACTAAAGATCATTCTTTGAAGAAAGAATTTTTCATGTGGAGGAAGAGTGATACTTTGGGTGGCACTGTCTGAAGAGAAGATCTGAAAACAACCCCAAGTCTCCCCTCAGATCTGCGACCCTACTTATCTAGTGGAAAGGGCAGAGAGCTGGGCTTCCTTCTCTTACTTTCCCGGGTTCCCCCAAAGAAACACTTCATCTTTCTGGTGGGCATGAGCAAGGACTGTCACTATTATTCCCTGTCTGCTTTAGCTCAGCTCAGCCTTGACTCCCGAGCATGTAGGGACACTTCACTCATGCTCTCATTCCTTTGCGCGGCAGCACTGAGAAACGATATTTAAGGAAAACAGGGAAATCAATATTTATTTCTCTGATTCCAACACAGAAATCAGATTCTTTTCTGATTGTTTCACACTTAAGCCATTGAAATTGGACTCATTATTTATGTGCCTTACATTTTCCCTACAAATCTACAAAAATGTGAACCTAAGCTCCACTTTCTGTCGGTGATCTAAAAAGCCTGTGACATAAACTCTTTGGCAAAGTATATGTGCATCGCTAAACCAAACGATCAAACCATACACCACAGAAACCCAGGGGTTAAAGTTTCTCCTTCGTGTTTAATTTTCAGCTTTATTCCTAAGTTGTATTTATTTGTGCATTCTTTGGTGCTGGGCTTTGCACCTATTAGGCATGTGCTCTACTGCTGAGACAGAAACGTAATATGTAAACACATCCACGTATATAAACGTTTAAAAATTGTTTACTCATAGCACTGGAGATTAAAGGGCAGGAGTAAGCACTTGCCTCTCAAGTGGTCGACATACGTTCAATCCCCCGAGCACTACCAAGAGTGTTTCTTGAGCAGATTCAGGAGTGCACAATGAGCACCACCAAGTGTAACTCAAAACCAACAAAAAATTGCTCAATCATAAACCAAAATCTAACTTAAATTTTTCAGTTTAATCTATACTCAAACTGAATTTCACTTACTAACTTTATTCTAACAAAGTATTTTTAATCCCTTTACTTCCAAGCAAACTTTAAAATGCATTATACCTTTCACATAAATTTTTCTAATAAGTATGTAAGACAAAGAATTATATTTCTGAATCTGATGTAGAATGCCCACAGCCATGTCAACCTTCCATCTGGGCCCAATGGGAGAGTCACCCGAAGACAGGCTGAGCCGGCTGCTGCAACGAACTGACCACTAGAGGGCGGCCCCGTCTCAGACCTGACACGGAGAACCATCTCTAAGTGCGTTTAATGTTCCTTTAATTATTTTTGCAGTATCTTTGATATTCCTCGATATTTTAATAACCAACTCCAGTTTATCTAACAGTATTCCTAAATAGGTCAAAATACCCCTTTCAAAAACAATGACATCACAAAGATTGGTCATGAGATAGCCTCATCTATACATCTTAAAAATATTTTGAAAACTCCACATTCAGTGCATGGTCGGGTAAGTAAGGGTGTCTAGCCCAAATACCCCAACAAGCCTTCTTTTTTGTACAAAACATTTCAAGAGGTTCTAGGCAAATTAGGGTTTCCTTGATGGAGAATCTAACCAAGGGAGGGGACTAGGCGCAAAGGAAAGAGGTTATAGGGGTGTGTGTGTGTGTGCGTGTGTGCGTGTGTGTGTATGTTGCGTGTGTGCGTGTGTGCGTGTGTGTCTGTGTGTGAATGTATGCGTGCGTGCACATGCGTATCCTTCTATTAATCTTCGAATAACTGACAATATTTCATTTGAAATATGGATTAAATGTGTCCACAAACTCGAGGAACAAAAAGTACAAGGGAAAGATTAGATTCATACATGATATAAAAACTTCCTAATTTAAGATTAAAACAAGCTACCTCTAATGATAGTGATAGTTCCCTATCGCAGAAGGTGTTCAAGAATAACTGGATACCCATTTGGTAGGAGTGTCGTTAAGAACCAAATGAACAAAGGTCATGTCCCTGAATGATTTTTATAATTTCTTTTTTCCCAGAGACCCTGTGAAATAATGTTTACACACACACACACACACACACACACACACACACACAAATCAGGCACCAGGAAAGTAAACACCATCAAGTGAGAAACAAACTTTTATGCTAACATCTCTACCTTGACACTTGTATTACTTCTGTCATTTTTTTTTATAGATCTCTCAAGAGTGTGTCCAGAATTATGCACCTTAGCTGTCATGGAAATAATCAGGATAGTATGCACAAGCCAAGGATTCAGAAGCTTTCTGCAATGTCAAGACTTAATTTAAATCACAAGATGTGTATGAATTCTTCCTTTAGCTACAGACAAGGGGGCCATATAAATCTCTATTTCAGTCTTATCATGATGGAGAGAGGTTTGCACAGGTGAAGTGGACCTCATTGCATTCTGTGATCTTTAGGAAAATAATTCCTCCATTTCACCCAGATCCTCTCATAACAAGCGGACTTAATGAAAATCATGGAAGAGAGCTAATGATAAGCAAATAAGAATAACCCCATTTGTACCAAATTGATTTTATTAAATAGTAATTTAAAGATATTAGACTCAGCAAAGCATTACATAATTGAATCTATTTTTTCCCTTATAAATGCCAGAGTTATAATTTCCACTAACCAGAGACAAAGTTATATCCAGGACATTCTCACAGCTTCTTTGAGTGGAATGAGGCTGTGGCCCCCACTTCCCTGCCTCCCAGTTTTAAGAGCTCAAAAACAGCACCTGATCTCCTTCTCCAAGTGAAACACATAAGTGAATATATCAGTGACTGTCTAGGGAGGATAAAAAATGACAATATGGTTCATAAACCAGAACACACACAACAAGAAAAAATTCGTATCACCCTTGGATTCATTTACCCAATGCTTAGTCAACTTTTGAGGCCATACAACCCAAAGCAAATCATAAAATGGCTGGTAAGTCTGGGGGATAAGCCTGACTTGATCTACTCACACAAGCAAGGATGTAGGTTATCTATCATTTTACTTGTGTTGGACATGAAGAGGGCTAACAAATGCACTTTTAATAAAGAAAACCCTGAAATTAATGTTGTTAACTGCATTTGGAGGTCTTCAACATACTGTCAGATGGTAACCCCCACCTGGACTGTGTTACTGGATCTCTCCAAACAATGTTTCAAGGTAGAGAACCATAAACACAGGGTAGGCACTTAAGACTTTGAGAATCTAGTTCTAGTTTTAAAAAATTACTAAATATGAGTGGTCAGAGAAATAGTACAGGCACATGCCTTGTATATGGCCAACTGGCTTCAATCCATGGCACCCCATTGGGTCCCCAGAGTAAGCCCTGAGCATCGCTGGATGTAGCGAAAAAAGAAAAAAGAAATAAAGAAAGAAAAAGAATCATTAAATATGAGATGAAGGCAGCCTGGATAACTGGATAAACTGAGCATCAAGAAAGCATGCTGAGCGAATTTCTGTGACAGTGTTCTTAGAAGATCTCATCCCATTCAATCGGTTTTACTGATTGCTAAAATAATTCAGGGGATTTTCAGAAAGCAGAAATCTGACTCTTCCTGGCAGATCGATCTATCTATCTAAATAGTGATGCAGCCAACCAATAATTTTTCCTCCCAGGAAACGTCATTTATAACTTAGTTTTGTGGGTGCCCCCGGATGAATTCCCCAGTGGCTAAGGCAGACACAGGGACTTTTGCTGACCTCATCCATTTCATTGTGATTCAAGGGGCACCAGGGGGGAAGCTGGGAGAAACTAGTCTAGGAGCCTTCAGGTATTTGCTACTAATTGTCTTTAGGAGTGTGTGACTACCCCCACCCCCCACTCCAAACTGAAACCCAGAGTGATTGACATCAAGAGCGGTTTCTCTGTAGGCACAGTCACTTGAGCAAGTCCAAGGTACTCAAAGAGCAGAATGGGTGAGTCTGATCGGGCTCTATGTTCAAAACACACAAAAGCAAGCAAGGCGCTGATCAGGAAAAAAACCGAGTCTTTACACACTTACTATGAGCCACCCCCTGGCCTCAGCCCCATAGGACCAACCAACGGTCTCTGAGAGTCTCTTTGTCTGGAGAAGAACTCGGCTTTGCTTGCTGCTGGGAGCAGCCATTTAGGTTTTTCTCTCCTCCAGACCCAGCCCACATCTCTCATACCTGTTCATTGAAGATTCCCCACGTGGGACCTCAAGTCCCAGCAAGGTACTTAAAATAAAACCAGGGCGAACATAGAAATTGCATTTGCTAACAAGAAAGGCCAAATCCTCCCAAGCGCTTAAAAACAAACAAAAACCCTCACCTTGCTTAGAGTTAGAAATACTAGCCAATCACCATAACCAGGGCCAGTCCTTCCAGAGCTATCAGGCCCACCACTGCGACCATGGATTGAGCCCAGACAGCTCCATCCTGGGGCAAATTCCCTGAGAGCCTTACTTCGAAACTTCATTTATGTAGGCACAGGCTACACACCAGACCAGAGCGAAGTGAAATAAAATCTCCAGGTGTTGAAGACACACTTTCCTTTCAGACCTTGCTGCTCCCTGGCATTAGGCAAACGCA
This sequence comes from Sorex fumeus, assembly GCF_029834395.1. Lineage (NCBI taxonomy): Eukaryota > Metazoa > Chordata > Mammalia > Eulipotyphla > Soricidae > Sorex > Sorex fumeus. The sequence continues at coordinate 12,936,606 of NW_026606138.1, read as the reverse complement.
CTTTTTATGAAGAGCAGAACAAGTGTTCCCATGATTATGAACATTATCGTAGACTCTCGCCTTTTGCCCAAGAGGAGTTCAAATGCTATCAGAATCTTGTAGTTAATGAAACAAAAACAGAACCTGAAGGAGGAGCTGAGAGTGGCTGAAATGAAGATTTATTACTGCTAAGCAGGAAACCACTTTAAGTCTAAACTTATTTGACAAGTAATATAGAGGAAGGGTTTTCTTCTTTGGTGAGTTCAAAAAGCCTGATTTACTGATTTTTTTTTTTAATCAACAAATCTGCCAACAAAGAGAATGTTTCTCTTTAATGATGGCCTGTTCTCTCCTCCCCGTTCACATGCGGACACATACCATAAAGCCATATTGTAGAGAGTGTTTCTGTTTTGCCTAAAGAGAATCTAATTACACAAAGTATCTTACATATGAAAGCAATTTAACCATTAAAACAGAGGAGTAGGGAAGTATTTAATATAATTCAAGACCAGTCCCCTTCCCCTCCCTTAAATCTGATATGAAAACACAGCATTCCTAATTTTCCCCATGAACTATTATGCTTCAGTTAAAATTTTCAGTAAAGTAAGATAATCCTATTAAAATGTAAGATAGTATAGTACTGGGAACAACATATTCTAATGTCTGGACTTACTTCTGTCTCTCTCCTTTACACTGAAGGTACTTCTGATCTGCTTTTCTGAGAGCACAAAGCCATAGATCTATTATCATATGGTAGCCAGAGGTCAGCCACCCCAAGACAAATGAGGGCTAGAGCTTCTTTTTTTTTGGCGGGGGGCTGATGGCGATGTGATTCTCATGATTTCTACCAGAAAGCAGGCAACGTTATAGTGTACCAAATCAAAAGCCAACATATTTGGAGTTACAAATAGCAAATTAAATATTTTAAAAATGTAATTTCCTTATAAATGGTTCGATGGTAACTGCTCTTGAGCGAAATACTCTTAGCCTGTCAGGCGCACCCATCCCCACTCCCATCCCCGCTCATGAACACAGATTATATACTAATTTAAATGCCTGAGAACCAGCTTGGAGCTTCCCCGATCGCAACATTGCCATTGCAACATCTATTTTACAATTTAAAGAGAAAAGTGCGAGCACTGCGGTAACTACGCAGGCTATTGGAGTCGCTTTACTCGTGGAGGATTAAGGGAACACAGGAAATAGCTTGAAAGTTTTTGGGGGGAGGGGAGGGGCACGGCTTGCTTTTACATAAGAAGTCCGACAGAAAATCTGAACCTTTTCTTCCTTTCCCAAAATGACTTGGAGGCCTGGCGGAGGCGGATAACAGGGAGGCCGCCTGCAGTCTCGCGTCCTGGCTACGCCTGCAGACCCCGAGTCCCGCACGCCGCCGCGGGGACACGGCGGAAAACCTGCGGCGGGTGCGTGGGAGGGACGATCCCCCGCGAGCAGCGACCCGCGTACGAAGGGCCATCCATGGTGACCCCGGGCGAGGGAGGCAGAGCTCGGCATTCCCAAAGCCACCGCCGCGCGTCCCCGGCCTGGGGCGCACAATTCCGGCTCCCCAACCTGGCGCGCGTCCCCCAGTGTCCGGCGCCCGTTCGTAAAGAGGCGGCGCCGGGTTCACCCGCGCCGGACACACGAGGTCCTGCTCCCCGCACTCCCCCGCGGCACCCCCGACCCGGCTCCCTGCAGGACCCCCATGGCACCCCCGACCCCATTCCCCGCAGGACCCGAAACACCCCCGACCCCGCTCCCCGCAAGACCCGGGACACCCCCGACCCTGCTCCCCGCAGGACCCGGGACACCCGCGACCCCGCTCTCCGCAGGTCCGGGAACACCCCCGGCCCCGCTCCCTGCAGGACCCGGAATGCCCCCGACCCCGCTTCCCGCAGCTCCTCGGACACTCCCGACCCCACTCCCCGCAGGACCCCCGGACACTTCCTACTCTGCTCCCCGCAGGACCCCCGGGACATCCCTGACCCCGCTCCCAGCAGTTCCCTGGAGCACCCCCGACCCTACTCCCCGCAGGACCCCGGGACACCCCTGACCCTACTCCCCGCAGCCCCCCCATGGGACACCCCCGACCCCGCTCCCCGCAGAACCCCCGCGGTTCCCCCGATCCCGCTCCCCGCAGGCCCGGGGACACACCCGACCCCGCTCCCCGCAGTCTCCTGGAGCACCCCGATCCCGCTCCCCGTAGGACCCCCACAACACCCCGGACCCCGCTCCCCGCAGGCCCCCCGGGACACCCCCGACCCGGCTCCCCGCAATCTCCTGGAGCTCCCTCGACCCCGCTCCCCGCAGGACCCCCGCAGCTCCCCCGACCCCGCTCCCCGCAGACCCGGGGACACGCGGTCGCAGCCGTCCCGGGCTCGTCCGCCGCCGCCCGCCGGAGCGCGGGGACAGGCTGCCCTCACGCGCGCCTCAGAACTTCGCTTCCCAACTCTCAACTTCCCGGGCCGGCCCCGCTTTCCTTCCGCCACGCCAGGGGGAGCCTGGAGCCGGGCCCGACACCGCCGCCAGCCGCGCCGTGGACGCTCGGCCCGGGCGTCGCGGTCCGAGTCCCGCGCGGGGCCAGGGGCGCGCGGTGGCGGCGCGGGAGTCGCGGCACGCCCGCCGGGAAGCGCGTCCCGCGGAGGCCCGGGCGCACGGCCCTGCCCCGCGCCGCCAGCGAGCCGGCCGGAGCGGAGCGCCAGGCCCGGAGCGCGGGCCGGGCCCGGGTGACAGCGGCTGCTGCGGCGGCGGCGGCGGCGGCGCGGCCCGGCCCGGCCCGGCCCGGCCTCCCCGGCGTAGGCCGGAGCGGTCCGGGTGCGGGCCCGGGGGAGCGGCCGCCGCGCCCCGGCCTGCTCCGGGTCCCCCGTTCCCCCCACGCCCCAGAAGTGCCGCGACTTTCGGCAAACTTTGCGTCCGCGGCCCCCGGGTGCCCCGCGACGCGCCACCGCGGCGGGGGGCTGCAGCGCGGGACCGGCCGGCGCGTCGCGCCCCGCGGGAGACGACCGAGCCCGCGGGGGGCGCGGGGGGGCGCGGCGGGGCCCGCGGACGTGCGCTCGGGCAGGCGCGCCCGCCCCCGGCGCCGCCCCCCGCCCCCCGGCGCGGCGGGACCCCCGCGCTCACCTTTCATCGCTGCGATCACAAAATACATCATTCAAGCCGCGGTGCGGAGAGCGCAGGGAGAGCCGCGGTCCGACCCCGGAGCCCCCGCGCCGCCGCCCGAGCCACAGCAGCAGCTGCCGCAGCTGCCCGCCCGCCGAGAGCCATCCCGAGCCATAAGAGGCTCCATGTGACCGGCTGACATCACGGCCGCCGCTCTGTTTACACCGCGCCCTGCTCCCCGGCGGGCGGCGCGGGGCGGGCGCGCCCCACAGCCGCGCCCCGAGCCCCGGGCCCCGCCCCGGCCCGCGGGCAGGTGAGCCCGGCTCGGCCGGCCCCGCGCCCCCGGCCCCGCGCCCCTGGCCCTTCCCCGGCCCCGCGTCCGCGGCCGGCCCTCCTCGGGGTTCTCCCGTGGCCCCTCCTCCTCCCGCGCCCCCTGCCATCGACGCTGCCCAGGCCCCCTTCAGGGTCCCCGCCTCGAGGCCGCACCCCGCGTCCCCGGCACCTGTGACCGCCCTTCTTCCCCATCCCGCAGCCAGAGACACGCAGCTCCGTGGCCCTTTAGGGGACCCTCAGGGTGTCATCGACGTTCTGCCCGGAAAGCGGTGAGTGGGGCACGGTCACCCGCTGGTCCCTACTCCCTAGGAAACCTCCACGTCTTTTCGTCTTTTCGGGACCAGGCTGCCCACCCCGAATTGCTGGCTCGACCACCCCCACCTCCAAGGCCCTGGTCTACACCTTCCTGCCCACCGCTCTTCTGGAGAAGAGTAGAAAACCTGGGACCCTGGCATGGATTCCGGCTGCCTCCTGACTTGAGCTCCCAAATGACCAGATCCTTCCATATCCACCATCTCGCCTCCCCTTCCCCCCCCCCCATCCCAGGCCCTCCTATGTAGCTCCAGTTTTTGTACTAAATCCCACCCCCATCCCCCCCCAAAATAAAAAACCCAAAAAACTAGTCTTTTTAGTTGTGGTATTCTGAATTGGAAAATAAGAAGAGGCCCAGAAAAGGCCCAACTGTGAATCTCACACCCAGCTATTAAGACAATTTCCTCCCAACTTTGAAGCTTAGTTCCTTCTCATTGGCCTTACCAACACATAAACTAGGACTATTATCAGACTATTATATCTTACTCCAAGAATTTTGGAAGCTACATACCCAGGGTTTGCATTATGAAACAAGATTTGCGAGTATGTCCACAGTATTGAGCATAGCAGAAAACAAAATTCTCAATGCACAGTTTACTATGTCTTCACACCACTTCAATTATCTGATTTTTGGCGTTTCCGTTTCCAACTTAAAATCCTATGTGCTTATTATCAAGCTCATGGCAATAAATACATGGAAGTTCTAACATTTCCCTCCATATCACCCAGATGATTTTGCTCGTCAGTTAAATAAATAAATAAATAAAATCACAGAAGAAAACTTAGATTCATACTCTCCCCATCAACCCAGCATGTTCAAAACAAAATTCACACAGTGCTCTCATTGAGAAGGTCAAGAAAATGCCTCACACCTTAGCCAAAAATCATAGCTTTCTACAAGTTTGCTTTCAGCTAGTCAGCTTTTAAAAGCTGACTTTAGAGTAAACTTCAAAGCCAACAGCTTTTTTTTCCTTATCATACCCTCCCCCCAAATAAAATCACAAGACATGAACAAAAAGAACGCAAATGCAAAGCCAAGACCTACCCATGTTAATTCAGCTGTCCAGCCATAGCGAAGTGGACACGGGTTTCAGAAGCATCAGCCATACCCACTGTGATGTTTACAATTATGAAATGAAATCACACCACATTCCCATGGTGCAACTGCCTCTCTGGGTGTGGCAACACCCCTCACCTACACTGCCACCATCACTCAGTTTGGGTTCTTGATTTCCATGGACTGCTCATCAACAATGGAGACGTTACTGGGACCGCTCCAGCAAACTGATGAACAATGAGAGGGCAGTGTTCATCAACAAGGAGTAGACCAGGCTGTTCCGTCAGGTCTCAGGTATGGTGTGCTGTCCTTGGTACTGTTCAAGGCAGGCAGGGGCGACAGCATCTCAGAGGTCTGTGTTTCCTACATCACTGCCAGACAAACTGGACATGTACAATGCTGCGAACGTACAATGCACACTACCCTGGAAATCACTGTTTGGAAATGTCTGTCAGGTACCTGACCCCAAGGTAAATACTCTTACAGGCCTAGTAATCTGTACTTATTTCCACCCCATTTCAAATGAAATCCGTAATCGGAAAGGAGGAATGTGATGCGTGCTCCTGCAATTACAAGGAGTAGAATCGTTCATCCTGGAAACATGTCCCCAGCAGAAAGAAATATAATCTCATAATACTTGAAATATTTACACATTTATTCAACAAAGACATTTCCAGGATAATGTAATACTGACCTTGCCCTTTAGAGATGTATTTCATTCGCATCTTACAACTAATGAGCAACAGAATTTCAGATATTAAGTCTTAACCTTCCTCAGTGGCTCTATGCTATTTGTAATACATGCCTCTATTCACTGCCTTCCACTTTTAACCCAGGTCATATTATTGTTCTTTATATTAACAAAAAGCCTTCATTAAACCTCAAAAGTAAAAATAAGAGGCTTTTTTTTTTTTTTATAAAAGCCTCTTGAGGGGCTGGAGCGATAAGACAGCGGGTAGGGCATTTGCCTTGCACGCGGCCCACCCGGGTTCGATTCTCAGCATCCCGTATGGTCCCCTGAGCACCGCCAGGAGTAATTCCTGAGTGCATGAGCCAGGAGTAACCCCTGTGCATCGCTGGGTATGCCTCCAAAAAGCAAAGAAGAAATAAAAAAAAAGGAAAAAGCCTCTTGAAATACAAAATTTCTATGGAATTACAAGTCCCCAGACAAATAGCCTGGAATGAAAAGCTCCATATCTTTCAATACTACCAGACTGGAGCCATAAGTGATGGACATTTATTTCAGTGCAAACTTTTGCGAACTATATATTAAAATGTAGGAATTATTCTTTGGGTCATATTAAATCAATACTCGCAGGACACATACGGGGAGGGAGGGGCATGGTGTTAAGCAGCACACTCCTTGCACTTTCATATTTTTACCAAGTACTCAGAAAACAGAGGAAGAGAATCTTGTGTGCATCAAGACAACTAAACAGTGTGGGAATTCAGGTTTTTTTTATTCTTTACCACACAGTGCTCAGAACTTACTCCTGGCTCTGTGCTTAGGGATCATTCCTGGTGGAACTTAGGAGGACCATATGTGGTGTCAGAGACAAATCCACGGCAAGCATATTATCCACTATGTTATCTTTTAAGCCCTAAAATAGGAATTCTTGACTATAAGTGAGACAACATTTTTTGACTCAACTGTCAGCATTTTGGCTAATTTCACAGAAAGATGTGCTGTCTACTGAAAATGACTGAGTTGTCGGTTCTAGAGATGGGTCTGTTTCCTCTGGCCTTCACATGGGTGGGTCACTGATCAGGAAGTGGGCCAGGCTGCTACACAATGTCCTTGCAAAAAGTCTGCAGGTTAGATACCCTAGCAGAAGTATAATTCATAAATGGGTGCTGAGTTTCCCGTGGCTAGAGGTTAAAAGAAAAAGACACTTCACTTTAGGAGAGAGTATTTGATTTCCTATCACAATTGGTCTACTCTCAAGGTATACCATGCCAAATCAAGACATACACACACACACACACACACACACACACACACACACACAAAGTGCTACTTGGGAGAATGGTCAACCAGCAGACCCACAAATGACTCCTAGCATGAAGATGATTTCAGTTTGCTGGTACTTAGGAGAGAGAGCACTTGGCTCTGTGGTCCTGTCTCACCTGTGCTCTGATTCTTTCTCTCTAGTGCATGGCAGCTCACTAATTCAATTAATTTATTTCTGGCAGAACAAGAAAGGGATCAGTGAAAGGTTAATGTGGTCATGAGCAGCCTGATTCAATGTAATTCTTTGCCACCATCGCACTGTGATCAGTAGGAACTGCTCCTTCTGGCTGATAGAGAGCCAGGGACCTGTCTACCTGCACACTCAACAGGGTCCGACCTATGGAGTCTAAGAAAAAATTTCTGGTAAGCTATAGAGAAGGCACAAGTTACCTCGAATGATCATAGCACTGCTTACCTTTGGGTCTGCATGGAACCAATGTCACAGAAAGGATCATTTACAAACAGAATAAAACTAAAAGAATTGAATAAAACAGAATAAAAATAAAAGAATTGAAAACAAAGATATGTGGGATCCCCCATTAATGAGGGTTATGGTAGAGTAGGTGAACAGATTGATGCAGTTGGTAAGACTTGTTCACTAATTCAAAACAAATATCAGATTTAAATGTTCATTTGTGCATGCATATGCAGAATCTGTGAAATATAGTGAGATAAACTTTTTTTTTTTTTTTTAGCGATGAGACATCTTCAATTTTACCTGCCCACAGACCACAATGACCAAATACCCCTAATGTGCATGGCACTGAGCTGGAGAAAACTGGAAACCAAGACAAAATAGAAGTACTGATCTTGGGTAGCTCACAACTCAACTGCCCTTGGCAGAGAGGTATCAGTTCTGAGTCAGGCAAGTAATCCTAAGGGCTGGTCATGTCTGGTAGTCTCTTGCCGAGTGAAAAGATGTCTGCACAGCACTTTGCCCTTCGTAATTGATGGATGGCTGCAAATCATTAGTGTGGCGATTAGGATAATGGGATGTTGGAGGTGAAAGATTTTGGCTTCATTGAGTCAATGGTAAAGGGATTCTGGGATTTCTGGAACCGCATATCTCACTCATCTATTAGGAAATCCAAGAAGTGGCAGATGTGTTGAAACCATTGCAATGAGGGAAGGGGTCAAGTTCACAGGAGTGCAAGGCAGAGCACATTGAAGAGAACAGGTAGAAAGCAAGTGTCTTACTATGGAAGCACTTGCCAAGGCAAAGAAGGAGATGATGAGAGATTAGGGAGACTGCCACTCTGTATGTTCTCTGCCATGTCCTGACCCTACTCCTAGAGCTGCCCAGGAAATAATTTTTGTTGTTGTTAAGGGAATATGAAGCAAACTTAGAACCTGAAGGCTGGGGTTCCAGTTTTATACTGGCCCTTGCTTTCCCGAGGACCCTGGGAAATCTTTGCATCTTCTGACCCTGAGGCTCCTTGCCTACAGAAAAAAGAAATGAACGTGCCAGGGGAAGGCACTGGAAGGTACCTCAAAGTACTCCTGAATCTCAATTACATGATCATGAAGATCATGCCCCATCCACTCGCAGGATGCCTTTTTCTCTGATGCTCTGGGGCCTTCTCAAAAGCCATTTTGTTTAACTCCACAAGATGGGCAGAAGCTGCTCCTGTGTTAGCTAAATCTGGGCTTCAAACCAACCTTTATTCCACTTACTTTCTGAGGGTGCTTGAGCAAACTTCTGTTTCCCCATCTATGAAATAAGGATAGTAGTGCCTGGAAGGGCTACTGAGCATATGAACTGAAATGATTTAAGGACAAACTAGGGTGCCTGTGAAGGGCTTTTACACAGAAAACACCATCACTACCCCTCTAGCACCTCTGTTTTTTTATGTACAGAGGTTGTGATTGGCCTAAATGTCAGCTTTTAATATAGATAGGTTGAAATTAGCATTAGTAGGTAAGATTTTGCTAAGCTTTGGAAATTTTGAAATGCTCACAAATGGAAAATAAGCAATTACCAACTATCTACTAAGTTTTGGGCCTATAAAGATGAATCCAAATGGAAGCATCCCTTGGTTGAAAAGGCCTTATTGGCCCAACAGAATTTTGTGAGTCTTATTTCCTATACGAGGGCTCCCATTCAATGAGCAATGATGAAACCTTCCAGTGCCTTCCCCTGGGCTAGGACACAGGATGGGGAGGAGAAAGCATCATGGCTTCCCTCAAGGAACTCGCAATCCAGTATGAAATGCCCGCAATGCACGTTCGCCATAATAGACAGTACTCAAGTGACATGGTACCTGAAACAACAGGGTGAACGAAGCCAAGAGTAAGAAAGGTTACTTAGTGTGCAGAGTTTATTGGAAGCTTTTGGGGGAGCCCTTCATGCAGGTAGTATCATTTAAACTAAATCCTGAAAGACGAATAAAATCCAGTGGTGAACCAAGAATGTCAGATATCCTAGAGAAAAGGCAACCTAGAACTCAAGATGGAAACTGCACTTCTCCTCTCAGAAACAGCTGGCACTGAAGGCAGAACATTCTGAAGGCAGACAAGGAAAGTTCAAAACCTGAAATGTGGGTTGTAGCAATTTCTTCCCCCTTCCCTCCAAGTGCCTAGTTTGCAAACTATAGACACTGGAGAATGTTTTGGGAAATGAATTGTGGGCATAAGAAGGGAACTGTGCTTTAGAAAATCAATCTCTTTACAGACTGCCTATTTCATAGCCTTATTGTAAGGATTAATAGTCGGTTTGATAGTCATAAAGTTAAATTACACTTAATAAAACACACAGAGCAAAAGAGTTCCACCTCACAGCACACCCAGGAAGAATAAAACTGGAAATGCATGTTATTTCATCAGAGTGAAAAGCTAAGCAGAGCATTTTAGGATGAACAAGATAAATTGAATATTATTTGATTTTGTATCATCATCCATTTCAGTTCTGTAAATTATCAGAGACAGTTCTATTAATATAGAGGCTGCATATATAGGCCATATTTTATTTCTTAGGAGCTCTCTTAAAAGATATTTTCAGATAATGGAGAAAAGATAAGCAGTTACAGATGGCTTTCTTATTTCTGTCATGCAGGGCCAAGGGCTGCAGAATAACGCTGAACTACACGGGGAAACCCAGACTTACAGGGAGTGACGACCTTCCAGGGGCCAATGTTGGCATTATTTTCTTCTCCCCAAGAAAACACGTTTTTGTTCAGTCAAGCAAAGAATCAGTTATTCTGTGTTATGAAGTACTCATAACTATTGGCATTTCAGATCGTTTTGCCAACATGTCAATAGTGGTTCTGAGGTGAGGCTCACATCTGGGTCCAGCTTACAGGATGGGATAGTGTCTGATCAGAAGTCTATTCTCTGCTCATAGAAATGCTCCTATTATTTATAGCACATCCTGCACTAGGAAAGCACACTGTGAGTCCGAAAACAAGAATAGACTTGGGTAAGCTCTTCTGCTTTAATTAAATTTTCCTAAATTTAAGGTGCTAAATTTTTCTAAATCTGTTACCTTCCCACTTCAAAACCTAATCACTATTCCTCTCGCACTAAAAACTACTCATTCATTTTGTAAGGTGGAGGTAGATTATGTTAGACATTCATTTACAGTTCCCAAAATTCACGTTCGATTTTGAACATCCAGTTAAACCTTGCATCCTCAAAGAGAATTTTTCAAAATCAGAATGACTTTGCCATAATTAAACAAAACTGCTGCTATGGTTTGCCTTTACCTTGCCTCTTGGTTAACAATTCTTTGGAACTTAGCTTTGTACTAGGCAATTAATTTATACTCTTTTAAAAAACAACATCGTATAATTCACTGAAAATTCTCTTTGGACAGCTAAAAAATTGGTCAGAGAGAAATTCAGTAACTCATCCAAAAACACAAGGGCAGGAAGTGGTGGGACTAGAATGATACGCATAAAATAGGGATCCAGGGTATGCTTGCTTGACTATTATGCCACAACTTTCAAAAGTTCTGTTCATTTTAGGTGCTGAAGCTATAGTACAGTGGGTAGGGTTTTTGGCTTGCACACAACTGACCTGGGTCCAATCCCCAACACTCCATAAAGTTCCCTGAGCCCCCCAGGAGTAATTCCTGAGTGCAGCACCAAGAGTAATCCCTGAACCCTGCTCGGTATGGCCCCCAAACAAAAATATATACAAAAATTCTGTTAATTTTTTCTTAAACTGAGTACTACTCAAATATTTTGTAAGTGGTGAGCTGACTTCCTCAGGAATCGAAAATTACTGCTCTCATAAAATGTAGGCATGTGTACAAGAAATTCTTTTCTCACTAGCTCCTGTAATTGAGTGGGGTTGGCATGTGTCATTATGAATTATTGCACAATTTAGTAAATTATGTAATTACTTACTAATGAAGAAACATACACGGTTGTAATTATCCTGTTTGAAAACAATGTTGCCATTTGTATATTTAAGAAACATTTGATACATATTAAAGTAACTCAAGAGGAATTCTTTCCTATTTTGGAATAATTGAACAACTCTAAGTATTGATTGTGGGATGCTAGGAGTTCAAGAAACTATAGACTATAAAAGTAAATGCTGGCATCTCTAAAAGATTCCAAATTTAAAAATTTAAAAATATATTACAGATGTAAAACATAATTTCGTTATTCAAGCCAGTCTACAGGCAAGACAGAGATATTTACCGTAATTGTTTTCCCAAATTAGAGCACAGCTGCTAAGCTGATAGTTTTGACAGCATACAATATGATATAGCACTCCCTTCACCTACTTTAATCACCTAACTTTGATAATATAATAATCCAAAGGAGAGCCACTTAATTTCCAATGCACTTTGAATAAACTGTTGTCTATATTTCAGTGATTAAAGTCATGCATGACCTTGTTATTTATACACATACACAGAATCTGAGATGTTTTTTTGCTAACATATTTTAAGTGAAATATAAAGTAACTTTTAAGAGGTTATAGTGAAAACAAGAAAGAATGATTTGCTTGTGTTAGCTATTGTTGCACATTATTGAGAGCCTCTTGGTTGTCTTTGAAAGACACAGGATAGTAATAATCTCAGAAAACCTACATGTCCATGATTACAAAGATTTGGCACATAATGTATGGTATAAAAGAATGCCATCAACGAAAAGGCAGTGGTGATATGATTTACTGCGTCTTTATTCCTGGAAATATAACAGAGATAAAATGTGGCAAAAGGAAAAATGAAAATCAATATCAGAACTGGAAGATATTCAGAGAGGGAACATTCCACGAATGTGAGCAGCTGAACCACCATGTTGAATAGTAGACTCACTAAATCAGCACATCGGAAGCTAGGTAAGTGGAAACAAGTTGAGCTGTTGCATTGTGTCTGTGCTCCTGTCTTGTACTCTGTTAAACCCAAGGTCAAAACACCAATAAACTGGTAAATTCCAATCCAACAAATTGTTGTACACCTGTGAACAATGAGTACATTGGACTTACAGTGCAGATTTCTCTATGTGACAAAAACAATGCCCTCCCTCCAAAAAAAAAAAACCAATAAGCAATGATTTCTTGTAACTAGGTAAAAATATTACACTTACAAATTATAAGAGAAAGGGAAATATGTCTGGTATATCCACAACATCTACTATGCAATTCAGAATGTAACTTTGCTTCCAATATTGTTCACATGGGCAATGTTCTATTTTAAGACAGAGGTGTGCTCACTGTTGTATTTAAGACAGAGTTGTGCTCACTGCTATTACTGTGGAAAATGAAAAGAAATTAATTTTGACTCATCTTTTGGATCTCAGTTTTAAGCCTTTTATTAAGATACAACTGGCGTAGGGTAAAAACCACTTGTTTTTACATACAGTTTTGCATACAGTTCTTTGAGTTTTGACAACAGAATTTAACGTTTTGGTCACCAACAAGATACAAGGCAGCCTCATATATCTTCCCAAACTTGTTGCTCTCCCCAAACCCTGGCAATGGTAAGTCTGTTTAACTATCCCTCTCATTTGGCTGGAGCGATAGCACAGCGGGTAGGGCGTTCGCCTTACAAGCGGCCAACATGGCCGACCCGAGTTCGATTCCTCCGCCCCTCTCGGAGAGCCCGGCAAGCTACTGAGAGTATTCGATATGCCAGACACAGTAACAACAAAGTCTCCAATGGAGACGTTACTGGGCCCGCTCGAGCAAATCGACGATCAACGGGAGGGCCTTTACCTTTTACCTTTACCTCATTTGCCTTTAAAGAATATCATTTAAATGGAATAAAGTATTATGTGGTCTCTTGGCTCTGGTTCTTCCACTTAACATATTTCAGGATTATCCCACATTGTTGATTATCCCACATTGTTGATTTGTTACTGTCTTTTTAAAAAATGATTACTCACTCCATTACCCCCCAAAAGTTACTATCTTGTGTTTTTGAATATTACTTCATTCCCCTCACCCCCAAGAATGAAAACCCAGCCAAAACAAACTTTTTTTGTTTTGCTTGTTTGTTTGGGGCTATACCTGGAGGTGCTCAATGGCAATTCATAGGTCTATGCTCAAGGATTACTCTTGACAGTGCTCAGGGGTCCCTATGTGGTGCTAGGGACCAAACCCAGGTCGAACATGTGCAAAGCAAGTTCTGGATGATCTCTCTGGCCTTCCACTCTACAATTTATTGTTCTCTAATTAAAAGACATTGGCATTTTCTTCTCATTTAAAACAATTACAAATAAAGTTGCTATGAACACTTATTTACAGGTTTATTGTGTATGAATATAAATTTTTATTTTGTTTGGGTAAATTTCTAGGAATGGAACTGCTTGAGTATATAAGTTTGGGGTTTTTTAAACTTTTTTTTTAATTGATTGTATCACCACGTGATACAAAGTTACAAAGCTGTTTAAGGTAGGGTTACAGTCACACACTACCCCAACACCCATCCCTATACCAGTGCACACTTTCCACCACCAATGTTCCCAGTTTCCCTCCGCCCCATGCCACCCCCAGCCTGTCACTATGGCAGGCACTCTCTCTCTCTCTCTCTCTCTCTCTCCCCCCTCGATCTTTTGAGATAAGTTTTTTTTTAATGTCAAATGGCTTTGCCAAGTGATCATGCCATTTACATTTCTGTTAGCAATATATGAGTTCAAGTAATCCCATATGTTTATCAGTACATGGTGCTGTCAGATACTTTTCTCTGGTTCCTGTTATTTGATGAAGTTATGTTCTATAAAGTTACTGGGAGCGAATGAATTTATAGACCCTGAGGGAAACACAAGGCCAAGCTCCGATTAGTGTGTGCTTATAACAATTCTGACAATTTACCAATTTCTAACACTGTTGTTCTATTTATAGACATTTTATACGCTATTTAGCTGTTGATTCACTAAAATTGAACTCAAAGCTAGCAGCACTGAATAAAAAAATACACATTTATTTTATGTGTATTTTTTTCCTGTAAGTTATAGCACAATCTTCCTGCATATAAAAATACTAGTCAACATTTTATCACTATGCTGGGAGGGGAAGGTAGTGTCATACAGCCAGATGACCAGCACAAAGTCAACTGTTAGGAAAAGCTGACACCAAATAGACTGTGCAAGGGATGTTGATTGACAGTAGGAAGGAAGAAAGGGTGCAGACCTCAACTGTATCTCACAGGGCATGCCTGGTTGAGCTGAAAAATATGTCATTAATAAGAATTGAATTTCTCTCTTTCTCTCTCCCCAACTCCCCACTTTCCTACCTAACAGGATCTCTGAATGGCACTGCCTTCCAGGATGTTCTGGTCAAGCTCAGATTATATAACATAATCTCTGTGTTCCCATGCACACTTGCTTCTTCCCTTTCTATAAATCTGTTTCTAGATTTTCTTTACCTCAAGAAATATTTACTGGGCCAGAGCAACAGTACAGTGAGTATAATGCTTGCTTGCCTTGTGTTTGATTCCTAGCACCTAATATGGCCACCCAAACCCTGCCAGGAATGATCCCTAAGCACAAAACTAGAAGTCTGCCCTCAGAACCACTGTGTGTGGCTCAAAAACCAAAAACTAAAAAGAAAGATAGATAGAAATAGGGAGGGAGTGAGGGAGGGAGGGAGGGAGGGAGGGAGGGAGGGAAATTAGGAAGGAAGGAAGGAAGGAAGGAAGGAAGATTTACCAAACCTTTATGTTCTAAGAGATACAAAGATGAATAAGATGAATCTATTCTTTGCCTTTTCATATACAGAGTGCAGACAAGAAAATGTTTTTTTAGGTGTAGGTAAAGGTAAAGGTAAAGGCCCTCCCATTGATCGTCGATTTGCTCGAGCGGGCCCAGTAACGTCTCCATTGGAGACTTTGTTGTTACTGTGTCTGGCATATCGAATACTCTCGGTAGCTTGCCGGGCTCTCCGAGAGGGGCGGAGGAATCGAACTCGGGTCGGCCATGTTGGCCGCGTGCAAGGCAGACGCCCTACCCGCTGTGCTATCGCTCCAGCCCATTTCTTGAGGAAGCAGCATAATATATGTAGGAATATCTGGATTTCCATCAACTTCTAAAACTTAGTGGCTGTTTGACTGGTGATATTACTTATATTTGTATTCCTCCCTGTAAAACTGAAAAAATAATGCCTATCCTCAAGTATTTTTAATACTTTGAAATCAGACAATACATATGAAAACTATTATTACCCGGCCCACTGCTACTATTCAACAGTCACTGGGCTGGTGTGGCTTACCATCCACTACTCAGTGTTTCTCCCTATGTGAGCAATGTGAAATATTCTGATAAAAATATGGGAAGTGGCTTTAATTTGATCTTCAGATACGCTATTTTTTTGTACTCAAGGAACCTACAGAGTTAAGGGATGATTTTGCTTTAGAATCGATGCTTAATAGATTAGATCTATCAATGTGGTAACTCTCTACAGGATGAAATGACTTCTTATATGCTTCATAAGAACAGTTTGTCTAGTCAACTTAGAAAACAATTTCAAATTGTTTAAAAGAGACTCTTCATAAAATCATTATCATTGGCACTCTCTGAAAAAAGATTTTATTTTTCTTTCTTTCATTCTTAAAAATGTAATTAAATTTAATTAATAATTTAATTAAATTTAAAAATTAATTAGCAACATGTCTGATTCTGTCAGACATGTTTTCTTATAAATATCTATCATGCCCCTTAAACTCTCATGGCAACAAAAAATTTTAAAATTCTATAAAATGATTATAATTCTCTGGTGTGTAACAAAGATTAACAAAGAGAAAAAAAATAAAATTCTAAAACCTGGTAGAAAAGGAATTGCATAAGCAAAACAATGGTTACATCATTCAAAATTTATACACAAGATTGCCTTACAAAATTGTGATGATCAGATATGATTAATAGGCACTATTTAAGATTATTGGTCTTTAGTACATGCAAACATGATGATTCACTGGCAAAGTAAGCTAATGGGAGGGAGGGAGAGGTGTCAACTCTGCATTTGATTACAAAGCAGATCAGAAAGGTAAAACCTCAGGATCCATAGCCATATTATGCCACTAAATACTCACTGTTTCCTAAATTGTACTCATGTTAACTTTCCTGGAGATGACACTTTTTAAATACATAAATTCTCACAGGGAACCTCACAACAGGGCTAAATTAAACCCTCAGCTTTAAAACATGGCTTGCCGACAGGCTTCCTCCAAATGTTTTCCACAGAGGCCCTCGCTTCCGATGACTTCCAGGCTATTCTGAATGATCTTGGATGGGGCTGCTGAGTGACTTGTCAAGGAAAGAGGGAAACATTATGACACGGCTTCTCCAGATTCCTCCTCAGAACATGAGCTTGCCGGATCTTCTGATAGAACAAGCCGATGTAAGAACATGTTGAGCTTCCGCTGAAAGCTTTCAGTTTGAATGGGAGAATGTTTCTAACATATGGCAGCCGGTCTCGGACTTAAGGCAACCTTCAAATTCTGGCCCAAATGTCTGTTTCCTCAAATCGCGTGTGATATGTCTGTGTTTCCCAAGTGGGGCCCAGCGGGCATTCGATAAATGCCATTGCTGGGATGAATGAATGAATCAAAGGGTTTCTAATTATGAGCTACAAATTCCCCCATCAACAAAATAATCCCATAGGAAAGCTGTGGAGCACTTGGAATTCATATATACAAAAACTTCTATTTTCAGCTCCGTTAACATTTTTTATCATGTATGCTCAACTTGGGCTTGATTTTCTTTTTAAACCAAGGTGTGAAAAGCACAGAAGCATTTTCCAGAACATGAAAGACAAGTAGTTCTTAGAGAGTTTCATTTTACATAGTTTGTGTGTGATAATTATTTTTAAATCTCAGTTAATCACCATATTTTTTTCTAGGAGCAGACTGTGGGTGAGGCATTGTGTGAAATATTTGAAAAGGGAAGTTAAAAGAGTCCTCCCACCTTTGCTTATGTACCATTGCCATCAAACCAGTGAAAGGTGCGCAAATTCCAGTACTCTCAGATTTTTATGGTTTCAAAAATGATTTTTAAAGCCAATATCCGTTGACCACTAGCAAAATCAGAGTTACCAATGAGGGAAAAAATTACTATAATGCTTCTGAATTACAAAGCTCTCAAAAGCCTTCTGAAGTAGAACATGGAGGAAAGCAAAAGAAAAGGGGAGAATGAGGGAGGGAAAGGGAAGGGAGAAGGAAGAAAATATGTAGGAAGAGGGAGGAGAGAGGGAGAAAGAAGGGAGGAAGGGAAGGAAGGAGGGAGGAAAAAAGGAGAAAAGGGAGGAGAGAGGAGGGAAGAAAGGAAAGAAGGAGGGAGAAAGACGGAAGGGGAAGGAGGGAGGAAAGAAAGGAAGGAGGGTAAGGAATAATGGAGGAAGGAGAGAAGACTGAGAAAGAGGGAGGTAGGAAGTAATGGAGGAAGGGAGATAGGAATAACGAAGGGAAAGAGAGAGCGAATGAGGGAAAAAGGAAAGGAGTAAGAAAGAGAAAGGATGGGGCAGGAAGGAGGAAGGAGTGAAGGAAGGAAGGAGGGAGGGAGGGATGAAGGAAAAAGGATGGAAGGGATGGAGGAAGGCTGATTGACAGAAATACCACTAAAAATCTAAGAACTGAAGTTTCTACCTGTATTTTAAAAAGTTCTTTTGGCACGGCTCAGAAACTATTTGCTCTTATGTAAGACATTGTTCTGACAATCTTTATAGCTTAGTTTCTGGCATATATAATGCATGTTAAAAGCACAAGAAAGGAAGAGAGAGGATGGAGAGGAGGAAATCTCCCAAACAATAAAAGTTAGGCATAATCATTGGAGATGATGGCACGGACTACTGGGCAGAGAGCAAACCAGGAGCCCCATGTGCCACATCAGGACCTATGCTGGACCATGGAATACTCCACACAGCCCAAAAAAATGACCATCCAGAGTGACTCTGTAATGAAGTCAATGAACAAGAGTTTGAAACACTGATATGATGACTACGAAGACTGAGGATCTTACATGGTTTATTTTGAAAGGCTCCCTTAAAATAAAACCCATCCAAACTCCCCTCTTTTTAAATTTTCAATGCTTCTAAAAATGTTTACTTGCATCAGGAGTGTTCAGGGCTGAAGCTTAAATACATGCCACCTATAAAAACATTTTACTATGTGGAGAGCAATGTTTAAGCTGCTGAAAGTCTAGGGAAAGAAAAAGACAGCAGTGAAAGTTCAATGGGGTAAAAAAAAAGTGGGGGGTGTCATCTGCACGACTTGGCATTATTTTCCTCCCAGTCAGTGGAAGTGCCTGGTTTCTAAAAGCACTTTCCACACACGCAAAGGATTCCAACACCTCCTTCACGGCTGCAAGAATTCTTTTAGAAGCTGCCAGCCTGTGTCCCGGGCAGCTGCCAAGCAGCTGTGAGCGCGGCTTAATTGATCGGAGTCAGGGAAACTTGCCGCTGCTACACCTGCCTGTTGAGATCCGGCATGTGTGGACTCGACCCTGCAGTTCAGAAAGAGCACCAGCCCTGCTCAGGTTGGCTGGAGGACAGGGCAGTTACTATGGCAGCTGTGAGGCCACACTTTCCTCTTCCCTCCACTCTCTGTCCATGCATTCCCTAGGCTCTAGAGTAATGCTTTTGGTGTAACAATCACCTGGACCAAGTTGCTGTTCAATTGATGCTGATGATGCTGATGCTGACTATGAGAACCAGAAGAAAGAAAGAAGGCAGGAATCATTCAGATTTGGCGGGAAACGCTCCCAGGGCAACTTTTCCTGTTCCCCTGGGGGGATTTGAACCAGTCTTATTTCTCTCTGTTTAATCCCACATGTCAGTTATTACAAATGGGTTTGCTGGTTCTTCAAGCATTTCTATTCTGAGCAGCACAGACTGGCACATGGAAGGTAAGTTTCACACAGGAGGAATTTTGAAAGTGAAGCGTGAGGGAGGCATAGATCTCTTCAGCTCTTGGCCACTAATTACAGCTTCTTTTCGAATTGCCGATTTTCCTGTCATCTCTTCATTCCTGCCACAAGAAATCATCAGCATGTCTCTTCACCAACACTCACCTACACGGCACTCATGAACTGTGAATGAACCAGGGTTATGGGTAATCTGCAGAAAACTAGATGCAGTGGCCAAACCAAGCCTCACCTGGGATGGCTGTTCCACTATTTCTAGTTGTCTTTTTTTTTTTTGTCTTACAGACAGAAAAAGCATTTGTGATGGTCTGTTGTGACCCTGATCTCAGATCACAATATGTTAAAGTACTAGCTCCTGCTTTTGTAGCTCTCTTTTTTATTTCTTTTATTTTATTTCATTCTGAATTTTTGGGTCACACCTGGCTGTTCTCAGGGCTTACTAATGGGTCACTTCTAGTGGTGCTCATGTGTGCAGGGATTTCTCCTGGCTCTGTGCTCAGGGAACACTTCTAGTGGTGATCAGAGCCACACTTGGGATCAGGGATTGTCACTGTGTGTAAGACAAGAGACTTAACCTCTGTACTGTACTATCTTTCAAGCCCCAGTAGTGCTCTTTTTAAAAGATTAATTAATTTAGGGTTCTATCCCCAGCACCACATAGGATCCACTGAGCGCTGCTCAAGTGATCCTTGAGCACAGAGCCAGGAGTAAACCCTGAGCACTGCCATTTTTGGCCCAAACCAAAAACTTTTTTAATTGATTTAAACTTTTCTTGTCCCTTTTCACATAATGTCCATGCAGTGTGGCTGGAGGATTTTATGGGTAGCTATATCACTTATGTTTACCAAGAGCAAGAAGGAATGGTTCCTCCGATTTATTCTAGTGGGAACATTAATCACCTGGAAGGTGATCATGGGCCATCGCTTCCCTGGACCCCTGCTCTACTGCTCTGCTTGGCAGGAAATACTGAATCTGTGAACAAAAGAACCATTGTAGGTGATTCTACCTAGTAAAAAGTCCATTATTTGGCACGAGGGCTTTTGAAATAAAACGTGAAATATTGAATTGGGCAAAATAACAATGATGTTTGCCAGAGCCAAAAGCCAGGATTTTCAGTGGAACAGAAATGGGATATAGCCTATGGGGCAAAGAGCTTATATAATGTCCCAGGGAGAGGCCAGTTGGCTCAGGAATCATGTCCTCAAGACCTCAGTCCTGTTCAATGTTCTGTTTGGTCACTTTCAAGAGAGAGAGAGAGAGAGAGAATAAATATATTACCGTAGGGATTCTGTAAGATAGAAAAGAGGAGACCCACCTTTCATTATTCACAATGATCGAAGGTGAAACCATTTATAAAAATACCAGTGTTAACCGTGAAGGAGGCTGTGGGCAGCTAAAATGGGAAGACACAGAAGAGAGGATGGAGATGAAATCAGGAGACACTTGCCTATACCCCATCCCCATTGAGGCTCCCCCAAAGGAGCCTCCATAGTTAAGTGATGAAAGACCCCAAGCATTGACAGATGAGCCAGTGGGACAGAGGACAGAGAACTGAGGGAATGGCCTTTTCTTCAGAGGTCTGAATGGCCCGACTCTGGCCAATCAATAGCTGCCACCTTTGCTGGGCAGACGGTGCTGATGAAAGTGGGAGCCCGTGAAAACAGAAGCATGGAGGGAAACATCAAAAGGGAAAATGACAAAAGTCCAGGCCCAATGTGATCAGCACCCACACACAACACAGCGGTGCAAGAGCTGTTTGAAGTGGCTAAAGCGCTTTCACACAACCTGGAATGAACAGAATGTGTCATCCCATAGGACAGAATGGCCACCAAGAGACCTCCAGGAAGGACCCCGAATGGATGGAACGTGAGGTCTGCAAGCAGCATGCTCGGCAACATCCTTTTGAACGCCTCAATCTCTCTAAAGTGCTATTGAGTGCCCCCCATCCCCCCCGAAGGCCAGAGTATATAGGGAATTTTGCTGTTTGTCATAACTCTTAAATAATGTAACGCGAGCGGTCCTTCCGATCGTCCACTCTGAGGACCAGGAGCAAAGAACAGACACAGGTTTTATCAAAGCAGCCTCTGATCTTTCTAGCACATCTGCAAGGTCCGTCTCACCAGGGGTGACCTTCAGAGTGACCTTTGGAAGAGCTGTGCTTTCTGGTTTTGTCTAGGTTGCAGTGCATTCAGCAGGAAGCGGGCAGTGGCTGGGAACCACAGCACAAAGAAAATCACAGGAAAGAGGGGAAAATGTGGACTGAATAACAATATAAGATAAAATAAATGACTGGGAGGGTTTATTATTATTATTATTATTATAATTATTATTATTATTTAACAATACCTGCAGTTTAAAAAATATGATGGGTTATCACTTTTAAGGCTCCTTTTCCCAAAAGAATGAGGGAGAGACAGGCAGATAGACAGAGGAGAGAGAGGAAGAGAAAGAGAGAATATGAAAGCATCAGAGCGGGTGCTTTAAGACTACAGCCAATCCAGAGCAAACATCCAAATAAAAAGCTCCAATTTCATTCAAGCATAATGAGATTAAATTGTAGCGTGTAGAAAAACTACATAGATTTTCAACAATCATTCTGTTTTCATGGAGCTAATTGTCCACAACACCCTTGGATTGAGAGAATTCAGGTTCATGTTAAGCTAACAAAATCATCAAAGACAAAAAGGAAGAAGCTCCAAGCCAGGTCCTCTAAAGCGAGTTGGACACTGGTGTCCTCTGTCCTCACCTTCTGCCTCATTTCAGACAGAAGGGAAGGAGCAGGCATTCCTTAGAAACAAATCAGAGGGAGTTTATATGAGGAGGGAAAGAAGTTTTCTCTACTTACAAGGTCATCTTCATTCTGCAGGGCTGGTTATCAGAAGGTAGGTTGTAAGGAATGAAAGATTCTCTTGAGATGGTTCATTCTCTCAGATCTCAGAAGATCTCCTTGTCAGACCCTCCAAGCAGGCACGGTGGAGCCTGCTTTCACTCCTTTCCACCCTCAGTCGTTCAGCTCACACCCACCAGCCCCGATCTGGGAACAGCATGAAAATGGGCCCTTGGAGGAATGAAGGACCCAGCTCCTCAGAGCGCAGGGTCCTACGACTCTCCTGTGTTCACTATTGGACTTCTGCTCTGAGGGAAAACAGGGTTGGTTCGCTTCCTCAGGATCCTACTCCTTGTCTTGCTTTCCTTGCAGAAGACCCAACGTGGCAATGTGGCAAACATCAGACAGACTGGGGTCTTCTGGGCAAGAAGGGCCTCGAGGGTGCCGAGCTGCCCCCAGGTGCCCAGCAAGCCCTTGAAGACACAGCCCTTGCCCCATTGGCAGGCCCGTGAGGCGCATACTCTGGGCAGCCCGATGAAGGGGCCGCCTTTCTGGGAGAGACCTCCTCGCTCTTTCATCACTGTACTCAAAGATATTACTGATGTTGGTCCTCTGGTTTTGCTGCTTTTTTCCTCTGACTGGACTAACTGAGTCTGCTCTGCTCACTAGCTGCCACTTCAGAATCTTGTCACGCAGCGGAAGGCCAAAGGACATTTTCCCCTAAGTCCTTTGAACTTCCTGGCATTCCGTTTTTCAACCCCACATTAAAGGTGCTGATGTTTCATCCTACTCCTACCAGCCAATGGGTGGCCTCAAGTTAGACTAGACAGGGCTTCTGTCGGCTCTTTCCCCCGTTGGGCTCAGGGAGAAGGAACCCAGAGCATGATTTCCTCAAGCTCATTTTGTAATTTTCCTTTGGATGCTCTCAACGAAGTTCTGAGATCATTTATTAGGAAACAGACGCATTTGAGACTAACACACAACAGATGTCAACCAAGGGCCACCATTGGCCAGCAGGGCCTATTTCTTACAAGTTCTCTAAATGATTCCTTTTGCTTTTCGTTTGCCATTTTCCCCAGCTCTGCTCGTGCCCAACTCTCCATCTCTCATAATCCATTAAAGCTGCTGTACTATTCTGTTTCTTTTCCAAGACAAGTCCTGTCAGCTTAAAAAACAAAACAAAACAAAAAAGAACCTCTCCTGTTTTCTGGCATGTTCCTCCAAGCCTCATGTAACCCCGAAAAAGGTGGATGGTTGCCTGGCTGCAGCCTGAGGTCAGAGTCATAATTTTCACCTGCGTTAGCGAACAATCTCTTGGGTATGTTCTTGACTTCTCCTTCTTGCTGGCTTGGGCACCGGCAAAGGTTGGCACAACAACCATCGTCTGGAGAGGTTGGGACCTAAGACTCGCCACTCCCAGGAGAACTCTCTCTCTGTCTCTCATTTACCCTGTTCCCAGTGATAAGGTATTTTCTGCAAACATAAAATTAGTTTATATTTTAAGGTCTTTAGAATAACATACTTCATCAGAGATAAACAGGGCAGAGTAGTATCTCTTAAATGAGTTGATCTAGGTTCTGGGGAAAAGTTTAATGGACATATTTTGTTTCATTCAGAATTTCTCAACAATTAATGTATACACATCCTTTCCTAATCATTCTGTACAAAGAGTAACTGCAATTTTCCAGACATTTCCTAGAGAAAAGCTCCATGTCTTATTCTCTTAAAGACCACTGTTGAGACATGTATAAAAAAAACTTCAACTTCTATTTTAAAATTCAGAGTCTAGGTGAAGGTGATTATATCTTTCCAAAGTCAGTAAAACAAATGTGTTGCATAAGTCATTTCAATTCAATTAAGAGAAACAGGTCAGATGCTAAAATATTAGTAAAATCAATTATGAGTAATAGGTCTCCTGTTAGCATGTGTCCCTACAACAGCCTCTCTCATAATTTTTGAATAAATTTACATTTGTTTTATAGTCTCTTTGTGCCGGTAATATATGGGTGTCACTGACCATAAAACCTTCTCCACTACCATTTCCTGATCGTATTTGCTCTGGGATTTCTGGGGAATGACAATTGGGTAAAGGTTTTCTAGGAGGAAAGAATGTCAGGGAGAAAGTTGACTAAGCTTTAGAGTGAGGCACATGAAGCCAGGAGACCAGTCTGAAACCCTAACGATATTACTATGCATATGAGGTTAACTAATGAGCAAAATATTTCCAGTTTGATCATGGGCTTTGGATTAAAATTAGAAACCCCATAGACACCTGCTAATGGAGGCATCTCACTTTATCTTTACTGTCTAGTAAAGGGGTTCCTTCAGAGCCTCATTTAGATGACCCATAGGGAGTTGGCAAGTCAGTGGCTGTGACCCCAGTCAGTTTTTCTTGCACACATACACAGTAGACTGCTCTATGCAGGAAGCAACACATAACATTGAGTGTTGCAACGTCTTCACAAAGACACACAGTTGACGCAGGCACATGGATAAAGAGAGAAAGGAAAACCTAAGAGCTCTTTTAAACTGATAGGTAAGGTAAGGTAAGGTAAAGGCCCTCCCGTTGATCGTCGATTTGCTCGAGCGGGCCCAGTAACGTCTCCATTGGAGACTTTGCTGTTACTGTGTCTGGCATATCGAATACTCTCGGTAGCTTGCCGGGCTCTCCGATAAGTGAAAAAAAAAAAAACTTTTAAACTGATAAGTGAAAAAAAAACTTTTAAACTTTTAAACTGATAAGTGAAAAAAAAAACTTGATTGACATTACTTTCTTTTCTCCTCCATGGGATGAAAATCCTTTACCATTCTTAAATGGTTGAACATTAGGAGGATCATAGGAGCAACGATCAGATGATTCTGCTGTTGAAAATTCATCATTGTAAGTTGCTGGGCTCTATGGTTAAATGGCTCAGATGTGGAACACAAAGAGAATTTGTTCGTGGAAGACTTTCCTCCCAATAGTGCAGGGAGAAAGCAAGCGTTTGTGGCTGAGTTCAGGATGAGAAAGGAAGGACAATTTTGGAGAATACCCAGGGTTAAGGCGACCTGGCTTGGGGACAGTAGGCTGGAGGGAGGGAAAGGGCAGAGTAAATGGAAACATGCACGCCAGAGAGGTAAGGCGAGTCACAAGGGAGAAGCACTACAATGCTGATTCTCCGGGGGAGTGGGTGAGCATGTGAGCCTAAATGCATGTATTTCTTTCATAGGACAGACATTCATAAAGTCCATTATCACATGTGTCTTTCACAAAAGCTTCCAAAAGCCTTCACAAGTTTGAAATCTATCTCCAGACACTCTGACTTACACAGGTATCACTCTGTCTTCACACTTTTGAGTTATGGTGGGGAGTGGGGTAGGACAGTGTGCGGCAAGGGCTTGAGTTTGGAAAAACTGGCTCAAGACCCCCATGGCCACTTGCTTACTATGTGGGTTGAGCAAATTGCTTAACATCTGAAACTCAGTTTCCTCGATTCATATTCATAGTCATCACAGGCTTAAATCAGATTATACACTCATACAAAATATCTGGAACATAGCGAGCTCTCCAATAATGTGCCTATTCCTGCCGCCGCATGCAGAAAAGAACTCCCATCCTCGGATACTAAGAAAATCAAGGTCACAATGGCAAGTAGTTTCTCTGACAAAGAGGAGCCAGAACTTTCTCAGAGAACCACGGGTTTCTCAGGCACCGGTCAGAGCTGCTATTCCTCATAGGTCCCTCTGTTCCATGGGGGTAAGGGGACATTGTTCACCTTTCCACAGTCCAAAAATTCTGACACATTTGTCCATTATGGCCCAGAGTGCGTGGCTGAGCTGGTGGTGCATTGATACTTGTGTTTTGAATCTTGGAACACACTCTGCTCAGGGTCAGAAGATACTGGGAGACTCACTCTTGTTCTCACCTGAACCCTGAGACAGGTCCATGTCTGTGTCCTGAAGGTTTGTCTATCTCATCTGAGAAGCTAGTCATGGAAAAGAACACCCCAGCCAGCATCTCTGATCCGCACCTTGCACCCTGTATGAAATGAGAAAGGGAGGACGATTCTCCCCCAAGCCTCAGAAGCTTAGCAGGAACAGGCAGGTAACTCTGTCTCTGGGCTCCATCAGACCTTGGGAAGAAGGCAAGTATGGGACGTGAATTCACCTGGCAAGGCCTCCATAGCTCTGCAGGGAGGGCAAAAAGTGCACGCACAGCCAGGGCCCAGGAAACCATCCCCTCCCAGTCTAGATTGTGAGGAAACTGTTTATGTTTTATGTTGGCCACAAAAACCTTAGTACAGGGCTGAAACCTGTTGGTCCTGAACTCTTAGCAATAAACACATGGCAACCGGTTCTCCAGGTGACAAGTCCTTTTGTGAGTGAGCAAGGAGTGATTGCTGAGGCCCCACCATCACTAAAAGCTGAACTGCCTGGAGTCTCGTGGATGAGGTGGAGAAGTTGCTTTGCAACCAAGTCTTGTCTTTCTCGTCCTGTGGCTCTGTGTGTGGGCAAGCCACCAGCTTTAGGGAAGAAGACTGATATATATCCTTCGGATGCGTGATGCTTATTTTTGTGCAAAAAATACTTTGGTAAGTACATCTCCATGAGACTCATAAAACACAACGGGAAAGGATGGAGTGAGATACCAGTGGGAACATCCAGTGGGAAGGCTTTTGCATGCAGTGAACCAGGGTTTCACCCCCAGCACTGCATAGGACTTCCCTGCCACAGAGCCAGGAGTAAACCCTGAGCACAGCTAGGTGTGGCCCTCAACCCCCCCATAAACAATTAATTAAAAACACAACAGGAAGCATATGAAAAATATTGTCAATCTTATGAATATCTGTAAATATTTTAAAAAAAGTTTGGCAATATCTATGTACTCTCAGACATCAAGCCCTGTATGTCCCATTGAAGTACACTTAATCACTCATCCGATCTATCTGTATGCATACAAACAGACAGTCGTGTGTACTGCGGTTTGGGGATCAGCAAGAACAAGGTAAGTTGGAGAACATGTGACCCAAGAGTCTAAACAATTAAAGCATCAGTCAAAACCCACGGGTCTGTGCTTCAGGGTGGGGCCAGTCTGTGACTGCCGCCTGCAGGAGCCTTGGCCAGCACATGCACCCCTGCACATGCTCGCTCCAGTTCTATGTTACCATCCTTTTTCCCGTGCTTTCTAGACACCCTCCCAGGGCATGAGGCTGGCCCTGGTTGGCAGGGATTGAAAAATTTCTCCTTCTCTTTGTTGTTTGACTAGTGTCTGTTGTTAACTCAGATTAAAGAATACACCTTGTAGACCTTAGAAAGGCTTGAGCCAGACTCTGGAGGTGCCAGGAGCATGTGGGGTAGTGGAAGAATCCCAGTGGGTTCTGGGGTGCTATCTTCTGATCCCAGACTGACTCCAGCTAGCATAAGAACGATGCTCCCAGCAGGGACTGGGGAGGGAAGCTGGTCAGGAGAACATAGACGGCTTCTCTCAGTGCCCGAACACCTGAGCAGGTGAGCCCACCCCCTCTCCTAGTGATCCAAGTTCAACCAACTGGTTTAGTGGTTTGCTTGTTCCCCATCAAGGCTGTAGAACATTCTCCCCCCATATACACACCTTCCCTCCTGCCCACATTCTCCCCTCAGCGTGGTTCAGGGAAAATGAAAGAAGGCACCTTTGGGGAGAGGGTCCCATAATACAGAACTGCTCTCCTGTCTCAGCTTGCCACTAGCTCCAGGCATTCCTCCCCCCCCGATTCCCCCCTCTTTTTTGGTGAGCAGGGGTTCCCAAGAGGATCTCAGGAAGCCTGCGACCACACTGGGGATGTCATTGTGATGGCTGGAGATTTTGGTGCTCTTTGGGCCATACAGTGCCCCCTCCCCACCCCCACAGTGGGACCATGTGGTGCCAGGAACTGAACTCAGGTCAGGCACACAGTAGCTTCTGACAGCACAGTTCCTGCCTTTCCGCCCTCACACACCTTCCTGAGTGTTGGGGTGACACGCATGGGTGCAGGTGTGTCTGGCTGACGTAGTGTCCACCACACTGCCTGGCACACAATAGGTGCCACTTTTTGCTGTCATGTTTATGCAGAAGTCAATCAGCCATGCAGGGCAGACAGTGACAGGTCTCTCATGAGTGTGCGCCAACCAAGCATAGGATTCTGTGAAATCTGGTGTCTATTTTCACCTCAGAAATACATGACGCAGAGGTGAATCTGTCCATAGGCTCAAAGGGCAGGAGTATCATACAGCCACTGAGTCAAAGCAGAACCTCTTGGGGTCAAGAGGGAGCTGCTTTCTTGGGGATCTGATCGTCCACAGGTTCCTTCAGGGGCACTTTTGAAAGCTGAGCAACTCCTGGCCAGTCTTAGGGCTTGCTTGTGACATACCACAGTGGCTAATGAGTGACATTCTTCAGAAAAAGAGAGGAAAGCAAATGCTGATGGCAAGTGTTCCTCTAGTGCAGCGTTATTCAGACCTGGAGATGGGCAGAGGATTCATGCAGGGTGAGACAGGGAAACAGAGAACTGGGATCTGAGCAGCTGCAACAAGGGTGTCTGCCCTGCAGAGTGATGATTCGAGTCTGATTCTGATTCCTAAATCCCAAAGAAGTGACAGGTCTTGTATCTGATGGTGAGTCTGAATGCCCAGAGAGAGGCCACAGGGGAGTATGAAATGGTCTTCCTCTACCACAGTTTTCTTTTCTTGCCATGGACATTCAGCATGGTTGATTTCCCCCCGTTGGTTCCTTAAGATGAAGGCACAAGCAGCTCCAAGAATCTCACTCAGGGATGTCCTCACACTTCGGAAGCAAAAATTGAAGGAGGCTGAGGTGCAGGGACTGACTGGACCCTTCAGTCTAAACTAACAGATGTTTTATCTATTATATCCTCCCTGCTGGCCACACAGCCCCACAGACACTTTCACACATGCACTCACACACACTCACCCCCCCCCACACACACATATTACACATTCATAGCGCCTCTAACTCTCTCACACACATACCTTCACTCACAAACACCACACACACATTTATACATTGCATCTGCACAATGCATGCACACTTGTAACACATTCACACAGGTGTACCCCAGACACACACACATACACATATATCACGCTGGAGTCTGTCCTTTTGTATCTACTCAGCAGTGTCCAATATGTACATCAAATGTTGAATGACTGAATTAAATATCCAGACAGATTTTAGGAACAGGATGGTGGTAACAGGAAGGTGAATGGGGCATGGGGCATGCAGTCCCTGCTGTAACTGCCCCTCCCAAGCTTCCACTCACAACAAAGTCAGATGGGTGTAGCTTTCTTGAATGTATTTATTCCCTGTAAAGGAGGTTTATAGAAGATCAGTGTACAGAGGTGATATATTCTTTGCAAAGCCTGGCAAGCTACCCGTGACGTATTCAATATGCCAAAAACAATAACAACAAGTTTCATAATGGAGATGTTACTGGTGCCCACTTGAGAAAAATCGATGAACAACAGGAGGAACAGTGCTACAGTGCAGTGCTACTTTGGTCTCAAAAATTAAAAAAAAAATCATTGACCTTCTCATTTGAAGAACAGAGGGTCATTCTTCCTGTTAATTTCTTCCTGGAAACATATTCCCTCACCTCTCAAAATTTCTCCCCAAATGGCACTTCCTCAGATTTTTGTTATGGGAACAGGCAATTTCTTTGGAACTTTTCCTGCTTTGCCATCTCCTCAAACCTTGCTAATCGGCTAAGTTTGAAGCTCCTAAAAAAAAAAAAAAAAAACAGACTTTTTTTTTTAATCTGTCTCAACACCTCCTTGCTGATACACGCCCAAAGGTGCTCAGCTCCAAAAGGGAGTGATCTTCAAAAACATAAACTAGGTGTTCCCTGTTCAAATGAAAACTTGACAGGTCTTCACACTGGGAATCCTGGAACCTTTCCTGTAACAGCTGTACAAAGGTTAAAACTTGTACCTGGAAAACGGGTTTCTGTAGGGGTGCCCTCGATAGATTGGCCCTTCTCGTGGTTTATTAGACTGTAAGTCCGGTCATGTTGGATGTAAGCTGCTTATTGTAATGTTTCATAATGAAAAGTAGACTCCAGAATTCAATATGCAGCAATGGCTTCTTTGATTTTAGGCAAGATTAGGGGAATGAAACCCCCCCCCCCAAAATGGACCAAAATGGACATGTCTTCTTCAGCAGATGTCTTCTTCAGCACTTGGGGCTACCGCCCTACCCTGTCCCTGCCCCCCCCCCCACACACATTCGTATGTCCTGATGACTCCTTTAGGGTTCACTTAGAATCAGCAGGGTAGGGGAATAACTTGTTTTGCTAAAATGTTAACATTTTATTGCATCAGAATAAGGTACTATAAAAGGACATGGAGAAATTCATTCCTAATCCCAGAGCTTCAAACCTCTGATCTGCCCTGCTCCTTGGGCTATGAGCACTGATGTGGCCAAAAGCAGGGGTGAGGTGGAGGGGAACCCTATGGCTTCCAGGTCTGTAGATAATACCAGTGGGTGCTGAGGAACCCCCCTTGGCTGGATCAAACATCTTTGAGCTGCCAAGAACCCCCCTGGGCAAGAGTCAGGGCTCTTCTGATTTTTAGGTGCACAACTGCAGACAAGGCCGTACCTCTTTCTGCACATAACATTCCTCTACGGTCCAGCCTCCAAGGACGGGGAAACCATTGTCCACATCAAGCAGGGCTTCTTGCTTTCATCCACCCAAAGCTGACTGACTACTCGCAAGACCGCCCACCCTCTCAGGGTCCTTCCAGTCACCCCTGCAGCCCTCCCCTCTCTTCTACTCCAGAAGCCTCCGTGGTCTGCTTCTCACCACCTCTCCCTGCCAGTGCCCTGACCGAACATCACTATCTCTGGCAAGTAATCCCGGTCAGGAAATCTAGCACTGAGGAGCGAGTCATTGATCCAAACAAGATTGTTGATGAACCCCTTGGTAAGGTGAAAATAAAAACGTGAAAGTGAGAAAAGACAACTTCCTTAAACTCTCTGTGCTTCAGTTTCCTCATGACACGCCCCCCAGCCCCCCACCATGGAAATAATGGTACCCAGGCCGGAAGGCTTCCCTGGAGTGACCAAGCCCGCATTTGTAAAATGCGTCGAACCCTGCAGGCACGGAGGGAACAGTGACGTGAGCATCTGTTCGTGGAAAATAAGATGGAAACAAGATGGTAAACGTGCAGCGAGCGCATCCACCCTCTTGCGGCCCCGGGGACCCAAGGCTCCACCCAAGGCCGGACTCAGCTCCCATTGCCGAGGTCTGTGTTCAGGGGCCTCTGCATCAGCCCGGGCCTGGCAGGAAGCTGCAGGGTCCGGGGCAGGCTGCCCTGCAGGTGGACTGCTCGGAGCAGGACAGGCTCGGGAGCTGCAGTTCCAGGGCCTCGGGAGCTGGCGGGAGGGTTGGGCCTCAACGTCAGCTGGGAGCTGCAGGGTTGGGACGAGGCTGGGACAGGCGCTCCTCCGCCGGCGGGCGGAGCTCGGCGCGGGGACAGCCCAGCCGGGCGCGAGCCGCACGGAAAGTTACTGCGTGCAAACGTGGCAGCTCCAGCAGCTCCGCGCCAAGGGCTCCCGGGCTCCCAGGCAGGGCCCCGCAGAGTCGAGTCTCTGCATGTCCCGCTCATCAGTGCACTCTGCAGCAGTGACTGGGTTTGGGGGGAAGGAGGTGGAGGGGGGTGGGGGCAAAGAGAAGGGAGTTTAAGGGAGTGGCAAGGAAAGAAAGACAGGAGTCCTGGAGCCCGTGCGGGCGTTTTGTTTTTCTGGCCCAGAGATACTCTTAAGCTGAGCGCGAAATGTCACCCACCGTGGCGGGTGCCACTGACATCCACATCCATCCTCCAGGTTTGCAACAGAACCAGACATGTGACAAGTCGGAGGTTTCCGTCGTCTTCTTGCTCTTTCACTGCTCCCACCAGCAATCCTTAAGCGCCAGGTTGCTACTGCCCCGCTGTGACTTCGCTGGTCCCTGCAAATGGCTGCTGCGGGAGTGACCCGGTGGACTGTAGAACCGGGATGCCTGCGCCGGTGGACAGGCCGGTGGGCCGCGGGTCTGGGTCGTGCTGAGGCAGGGCTCCAGCCAGTGGCCTCGTTAGTGGCAGATATCTCTGATCTTCTCTGTCCCACACCTGCTTTTTCGAGGGAGGCTTTATAAATGCAAGACTCTGGAGACTGTGAGTGGGAGAACAGCCTTATCTCCCCATCACTTTCCCTCATCAGGAGATTGCTCTCTGCTCACGGAGGTAAAAAGAAAAAAACAAAAACAAAAACAAAAAAACCGCCCTTCGGATCTCTGCACAGAAAAGGGGTTAATGAAAGGAAGCGTCTCCGCCACGCCTTAACTGTCCTTAGCTGTGCATCCAGCATCACCTGAGTGCAGAGATGAGAGCAGGGCTCTGGAGGCTGCAAACAATTGGCAAAGTGGGAGGAAGAGCAGAGATGGAGTAGCTGGGGGTTCCCCTTACACCCACAGAAACTTAACAGAAACCCTTTCTCATACCCAAAATTCCACATTGGTTCTCAAAAGCCTGCAACGACAGTGTCTTTAATCTCCTTAGTTCTGAAAATCATCAACAAGGTTCAGAAAACAGTAGGTTCCAAGACATGGGGCTCCTATCTTGGGGCTGGTGGCTCTGCCTCCTTCCCCACGAGCATCTTTCCTCTGAAACTATTGGAGGGATTTATGCGGTGCGAGGGTTAGGAGGGCAGCTGAGCCCAGCACAGTCCTGGATGGGGTGACAAATAACCGTGGGACCCGTAGCTCCATCGCCCAGGAAAGGACATCTCTTCCAAGTGGGTGACTGGCTCAGTGTACATTAGGAATCCTCTAGACAATTCTGATGTATTTGCTTAGGATACATTTTGGTTTATTTGGGTTTTATTTATTTACATGCTATCCCCTACTGTGCTCAGAGCTTACTCCTGGTTCTGTGCTCAAGTAAGTTCCTGGCAGACTCAGGGTACTGTATGTGGAACTGGGGATCAGATTAAGACAAGTGTTTTAACCCCTGTGCAACTTAACCCCTCCACCTCCCACCCCCATACATTTTTTGTAAAAATCCAAAAACCTCTTTATAAGCACGGCGACTCACAAGCAGAAAAAGACATCACCCAGAAGGCTGGCCTTGGCACCTGGTTTTGTCTAACATGGGAAGGAAACCTCGGCTCTGAATCAGGCACCCCTCTTTTTTGCTTTTCTTCTTTTTTCCCCTTATACTTCCCTTTTTGTCTTTCTGGGTCCATGCATCTAGGGCTTAGTCATATTTCTACATCTTATCCAATAGAAAAGACTGGTCTACACTCAGAATATGGTCCTACTCTGCATCCAGGAACACAACCCCTGCTCTCACTTAACCCCTTTTCGACATGCACCAAAGGAATAGTTTTCTACTTGCTGCTTAAACACAGATGATTTTCACTTGGAAGTCCATCCACATGAGATGCAAAAAAATGGAGTAAACAAAAGGACATGCTACATTGGCTAGGAAGTGTGCTGGCTCCTTTCTGACAATCTGTATAGCAAGCAAAATCTTCATCTCCGCCTTATCCCTTGACATTCAAAGGTGTTTTCAAGATAGCCCAGGAAATGATTCAATACTCAAGTGCTTTGAGCTCTTGGACAAAGAAACTGTGTCAATACTGAAAAGTACTGAGAATTACCAACCCCAGTTTCATTCCCCTCAGTATTATTAGGGCACTGGGAAAAATTAACGAAGAAATGGGTCCTCGCATTATAGTAATGGCAATTGCTCTAGGAATTGAGAGACCACCTGCATTTGGGAATGTGAGAACACTGCCCAAGAATGACTTTGGAATAATTGCAGTATGAAAAGGAAAGAATGAAAGTTTTCAAATCAAGTTCCTATGTATGCACAGGAGATGAGAACAAGCATTTGAAAAGATAGACTAGGCTTCAGAAAACAAAAAAATGGAAAATATTTTTCCCAGTAAGTTTATATTTACAACAAAACCAACTTTTTAAAAAAAATAAAACCCTCCTGCATTCTGTGTTGGTGAGATATGGGCCAGCAGCACATGCATAATTGCTGGGCAGAGAAACCAGCCCAGTCTCTGTAGAGGATCACTTTGCACCATTCATTGATGCTACAAAAGCACATTTCCATTCTTTTAACAATTCCCCGTCTAGGAATTTATCCTGGCCATCTGTTTGTAAATGGGCAAATGGTATCTGTCTTTGAGGCTATTCATGGAGGCACTGTTTTTATTAGTAAAGTCTGAAACCGCATAAACATTAATTACTAGGAGATTAAACACCTTCCAGATTATCTGTAAAATGGAAGATCACTCAGCTGTTAAAAAGAATGTCAGAGTGGTAGTGGTAGGAACAATTATGAAATTAACTCTCAATATATATGCAGGGTAGTAGCGATAGCACAGCGGGTAGGGCGTTTGCCTTGCATGCGGCTGACCTGATCGACCCCAGTTCATTCCTCCTCCCTTCTCAGAGAGCCTGGCAAGCTACTGAGAGTATTTTGCCCGCACAGCAAAGCCTGGCAAGCTACCCGTGACATATTCAATATGCCAAACACAGTAACAACAAGTCTCACAATGTTACTGGGCCCACTAGAGCAAATCGATGAACAACAGGAGGACAGTGACAGTGACAGTATACATATGTGTATATATATGATTATATTTGAATATGTATGTTTAAGCACATATGCTTAAATATACCATACTCATATAGTCATAGTATAGCTAATTCCTGAAAGACTGCATGAAAAACTGGTAACTGTGACTAAAGAATATGTTACTTCTAACTTATTCTTTCTAATATAGTCTCATAGATAGTCATCTATAATGACACATTCCAAAAATAAATAATTCTAAAGAACTAAATGAGAAGATAGCATGAAACTGCTGATTCAGCAGTGAAGTAAAATAATGAACTTTGCACCATTTCTCTGGGAGTGAGGCTGGATGAGGTGAGCCTTCTAGCTCTCTAATGTTCCTCTCAAGTTCCGTCACAGCCTCTGGCCGCCCTGCATGCCCCCAGCTCAGAACAGAGCACAGTGAAAAAGCAAGGAGCCTCCAGAACCAGAAACCTGTTGGTCTTCAACCAGGAACCATGTGAATAAGATGCATTGAACTGGCTCAAACCTGAGTGTGCATGGAAGGGACATTGTGTATCTGACTTCCTAGGGAAGTGATACCCTCATGACTGGGCACTTAACTGGGCTATCCCAGACACGTTTGCAGCAACTCCTCCAACCAACCACAGTTAGAAGTGGGTCTTTGTTCTGTTTTGGTGTCAACAAAAGATTCACAAAACTCCTCTGCAAGACTCCACATAAAGTAATGAGAATAGTGGTTCTCTTGTGAGCAGTTAATATGAATAATAAAATAACTCCTTGTTTGGGGTGAGGGGCACATTTGACTCTGCTTGGGGTTTACTCCTGGCTTTGTGTTCAGGGATATTTCCTGGTGGGGCTATGGAGAACACAGGGCTACGGGGAATCATGAGCAAGAGAGCACCCTAGCCACAGTACTATCTCTCCGTGCTTCCCCAGAAACCCTAACATAACAATGACAGAGTACACAGGTCCTCACCCCCAAGCTAATTGCTTTGGGTAGACACTCTCCAATCAACCCCTTTGTAGCCAACCTAGCTGTCAGGCATCAGCCCGTGCTATAGGGCCTGAATGCTTAAAGGTCACTGATGTGTTAAGAGTGTCCAGGTCCTATGAGGTGAGGCATGGCTGGTCTGTGACCCTATGACTCTCACTCATATGGGCAGTCACTCTGCTCGACACCAGTTGACTGATCTCCTTTTTGTTGGGCTCATGTTTTCTGCCTACCACGTGGTCCTTCAAGGCCTTCCTCTACCTACAGGTATCTTCTATGCTTTAGTTGCCCTGATGACCTTTCCTGCTCCTGTCTTCCTATTCTTACTCCCATGTAGGAGAACCTGAGAGCTACTTCTGGGCTGTGATTTGGCCACATCACACCTTGTGATTCCTACAGCTGTGGCTACAGGTTTCTAAATCTAATTCCCTTAGATTTAGTTTATGCCTGGCATCAAAATACTAGAGTCATGGGGTGAACAGAACAAATCCTTGGTCTAAATAGACTTACCTTCTACCTCCTTTTGCTGAAGTTATGGGTGTGGCAGACATTCTTGCTTGTCCAGGTTGGAGACAATGGCCCGTGACTGACCACTGAGCTCTTGCTTCAGTACTTCAGTCTCCACCTCATGTAGTTCCCTGCGTTTTTTCTGATGATCTAGCTACCTCCAGGACCCAGGGCTGTGCCTTGCGCCAGTGCTCTGAAGAGTCTAGTGTGCACAAACAATCGCATAGACAGCTGGGCAGACAGCGATGGGAGGAAGTCCTGATACACAGTGTGCAGAGGTCCCCTCAGCCAGCGGCCACATAGAATGAAGCAACTAACTATTCTACCGTGGTTGGTGATCCAATACCTGACCTAGCCTTCTCTCTTTTCTTTTTCTCTGTACCTGACAGAATGCTTGAGAGGTTACAATACCCCATCAAGTGGCATTTCTAGGTGCGAATTAACCTTTTCCAGGTGTGTCTTCCACATTCTTCATACTCCTAGTCATCCTTCAAAACTGATGAAGGCAAGTCCCTCCTCATGAATCTATCCTTGATTTCTCTGATGAAGGCAAGTCCCTCCTCATGAATCTATCCTTGATTTCTTAGTGCTAATTATGCCCTCATTTGGGTTTCTTGGTAAGCATTTCTATTGTTTTCCTTATGCTTTACTGAGAATTTTAATTTACAGATGTGTTTCTTTGACTGCAGTATAAACTCATAGAGGGCAGAGGCCACATTTTGATTTTTAAATTATTTAATTTTAGGGAGACTTTAGATTTACTAAGA
Organism: Sorex fumeus; assembly: GCF_029834395.1. Taxonomy (NCBI): domain Eukaryota; kingdom Metazoa; phylum Chordata; class Mammalia; order Eulipotyphla; family Soricidae; genus Sorex; species Sorex fumeus. The sequence goes on along the minus strand of NW_026606138.1, from coordinate 12,899,833 downwards.
AGTTGCAAATGGTATAAAGAGCTCTCACAGGTCCCTGGTCTTGTTTCCCTTTTCTATATCTTGCTTTACTCTGGTACATTTTTTTTGACTAAGCCATCAAGAATGGGATGTGGCAATTAATCACTCGTCCCAGTTTACCTGATTCTAAAGTAATTTTGCTACTCCTTTTCCTAATCTGGGGTGCTATCCGGGTCCCCAGCTGTCTTTAGATTCCTGTGATCTGTGGCATTTTCTTGATGATTCTTTTATGACATTTCTTATTTCTTTTATGACGTTCACAGTTTTGATATATAGGACACTCATGTTTTAGGATGTCCTTCAACTTAACTTTATCTGAAGTTTTTCTTATGGTTAGACTATAGTATGTTTATTTTAAAACACTGGCAATGAGCTAAATACCTGGCATGGACCACCTAGCAAAGGTCAGGCATTTGATGAATGGTTATTAAACTGAAGAGAATTCATGTGTTTCTTGAATGCCTTTCAGGTAACTAAGATTCTGACTGATGCTCTCAGAGAGAGGAAGTATGGAACGCTTAGTTGTGAAAAATCACTCTCACACAGCTGAATGATAAAAGATAGTACACAAGTTAGTGACAATCAGGGGGAAATGAGAGGCTTCCCAGCAGCAGCTCTGGAGAGGAATGGATCTGTACGAGTGGTTGAAGTCAGCAACTTCAACGTGAAAGGAAGGAAGGATGGGCTAAGTGTGTGTGGTGGTGAGGTAGGGCTGAGGGAGGTCTTTCTAGTTTCCTCAGCTCTCAAACACAACAAAGTCTTGCTGTCCTGAGATCTGCTTTAGTGCTAAGCCTTAATCCACAAAGGCATTTCCACCCTCTCTTCTCATAGATTTGGTCTAGGCTGTTACCTAAGTTCCACTTTTTGACTGTGACCCTGCAGACCACATTATCTAAACCAGGCCCCACCTGCCACTTCCTCTCACAGTGCTGTTTTCTTCATCGTTCTCGCCAATGTTTATAGGGGTGAATGGTTTCTTTTTTATTTGTCTCTCTCATGAGATCAGAATATCTCTGAGGACAAGTGCTATACCTTTACTTTGCAGAGCACATTATTTGACTCAATACAGGTATTGAGACCACACAATGGTATTCAAATGATCTTGCTGAATGAATAAAAAGGGTTTATGTCACTTAAGTCTGACAAGACATGAGACAATGACAAGAAAATATATGAGCAACTCCTGTAAGAGGCCCTGGGATGGAGCAAGAATGGATTGGGTAGGCAGGTGGGATGCTGCCAGGTCATGCGAATGATCACAGTAGTGTCAGGTGATCCCAAATGGGGTGGCATAATTTGGGCAAAGGCCAGCAAAGGTGTGGGTTGCAGAGGTACAGTATATCCAGTAATTTTCCATCTTGGGAAGGCTAAAAAAGTTTCACAGGACAAAGAATGGGGAACAGGGATAACTGGAGGACAGAAGCTCTCAGAAGGACTGTATAATTGGAGAATAAATCCTGAAATGAGAGCAATACAAAGACATCCAGGAGGCAAGAACTGACCAGTCTAACTTCTTTAATACTGGCACAAGCCCAAGAAGAAAAGGGGCACTTCCATTGGTGCTTCTGGTAAGATGAGAACGTTGTGTACCACTACCCTACGATTTTGGACTGGGGAAGGGGCAGCCAACTTTGGAAGAAAGAAGAAATCTAGACGAATGAAATAGCAATTGTCAGAGCTCTAAATGGAAAGGGACACATAGAATTGTTGATATTTCCTACATGTTTCCTACTTGCTTATAAAAGATAGAATCAAGATGACCTAGGAAAGTGTTTTCCCACCTGAGTGCCATTTTGAAACTTGGGTCCCCAGGACAGTGCTTCGTATAGATTTTGACTGGAATCAGCCCAGTGGGTGAAGACCTGGTAGGCATATGGCCAAGAGCACTTATACTATAGGGTGTGGATCTAGAAACAAAGAAAGAGGGACATACCTTTTTTGTTACCTGGATAAAAAGAATGAGTAACGTTGAACTCTGGCAGAAAATCCAACGTAAGCAATTTTTTGTTTGTTTGTTTTTGTTTTGGGGCCACATCTGGAAATGCTTAGGGTTTACTCCTAGCCCTGTACTCAGTGATGACTCCTGGTTAGCTCAGGGGATCATATCTGGTGAAGGGGATCGAACCCAGGTGGGTCACGTGCAAGGTAAGAAACATACTTGCTGTCTATCTCTCCAGCCCCCAAAAGTTCTGAAAAAGAAATAGACTATGAAAATGACTGCATAAGTGAGTGTCTTCCCAGATGGGCTGCTGGGACAAAGCTTGCTTGGCTCCCCAGAAGACCCTAGACAAGGTGATGACTGGGTTGTGTGGGGGCAGCAGAAACACAAAGAATAGTTTCAACTCTGAGAAGATGGAAACACCTTTGGTATTTCAAATCTACAGCCCATGGACATGCATATGGGAGGTGGGTGGGTCATGAACCATCACTCAGGAATTCCTTTTCCACAAATCTCCTTTGACTATAAGCTACAAGAAACTAAAAGGGTCAGTTTAGACAATATTGTCATTGAAGAGAAGATAATCTGGTGCCCATCGTCAGCCTGATGGTCAACATTGGAGCTGCAGGTAAAAGTGAGGCTCAGGGGTGGGGGGCTTTTCACTGGGCTGCAACCCCAAGAGCCCATCTAGGAACCCAGCACAAAATCAGCTCTGAGTACACACTTTTATTAATTAATTAAATTTCGGTTTGGGGGTCTTCCCAGGTGGCCTTTGCGTCAGCTGTTCTCAGTCTCTGGGCTCAAGGATGACTCCTGGAGTGTCAGGGATGGGAAACTGGGTCAGCTGTGTGCCAAGCAGCTGCTTTCCCCAGTGCTATCTCTCTGTCTCTGAATACACATTTTTAATTTCTCACTTTCTGTGAATTAAATATATATGTGCAGTTCACCATATTTTTATTCTATTGCACATTACTTTTGCAACAACTCAGGTGATCAGGAGAAAAACCCAATGTATCACCCACATTGGCATTCAGTTAAATGACATACACCCCAGGAATTAAACCAAACCTGCCCTCCTATTTCCTTCTCATGTCCAAACTCCACCAATTCATCTTTCTAACAGAAAATAAGTGGCAGCTTGGTAGATGGAAAGTAATTTCCCTGTAACTATATTGCCAGAAAGGTTACCAGCCCAACCAGACAATTTCCAGTATTAATTTTTGTTTCAAGTCAAGGTAGGGAAGCCTATCTCTGCCAGATAGTGGAGTGACAAAGCATAGTTTTTATCTCCATGTTAATTTTAATGGCAGAGGGAAAAACAAGACACAGAAAACAAGTGTGCTGGCTGCATGCTGAGTGTGGCTAAGGGCACCACACTGGGTCCTGGCATTCTTCCCCACTTCCCACGCACAAACTTTCAGATCCTGAAACATTGGTGTGGGCTGGAGGGAATTACTCCGCAGCACCTGTGAGGCCAGCTCAGAGGTGGACCTGGCAGGTGAGCTGGCAGGACCCACTTGTAAACACTGGTTATCAGCGCACGTACAAAATAGGCCCACTGGGGGCAAGTTAATGTCTCTTACTGTCTTTGGATTTAATTGAGGGTTGTTCTACTTTGATAAGAACCCAATCATTTAACTCTTCCATATTTAGGCAAGAAAGTTAACAAATACAACCCAAATAAGATATCATTAAGAGTTACTACGCATTTCTTTAGGTTGGAGCAATAGCACAGCGGGCAGGGAGTACACCTTGCACACGGCAGATCTGGGTTCGATTCTTCCACCTCTCTCGGAGAGCCCGGCAAGCTACCGAGAGTATCTCGCCCGCATGGTAGAACCTGGAAAGCTCCCCGTGGTGTATTCAATATGTCAAAAAACAGTAACAACAAGTCTCACAATTTGTTGTGAGACGTTACTGGTGCCCGATTGAGCAAATCGATGAACAAAGGGAGGACAGTGCTACAGTGCTACGTATTTCATTAATAGTCATTTTACAAGGGAGTGAGTGCAGTGCTATTCTAATTCATGCTTGACTAGTTAGAGGTTTTCTAAAGGGTCCACTTGATTTCTCTGTTGATTTGTCAGGGAAAATTCAAAACATCCAGTTTCCCTGGAATTAAAAAATAAACAACAAATTATATTTGTCTTTTTAAAAGACTGGATGGGGCAGAGTATTTATTCATTGTTAACTGACATCAGGTTCATTAACCAGCCGGTTAGTTACAATTTGGAATTTCCCCCTCTTTCTTCTTTTTATTTTTTAAAAAATCGAGGTATCAAGGTTTACTGTCATATTAATATTAGCATTCAATGTTACTATAACACCCCTCCTCCTTCTTTCTGATTTGATGTTTCAGTGGCTTAAATTTAGAAGCCCTATTGGAGGGTAGAGAGAGAAAGGCAATTTGATCACATTGGGTGGCCTATTTAGGATTAGCTGAATCTCATGAGTTAGCTTCCTTGTTAGAGGAAGATTTGATACTTTTAGGTTAAAAATGGTGATTATCTGCTTTTTCCCTATTACCAAACAGACGGAATTAGCTACAGACTAATGTTTTCCAGAGTCTGAAATTTGCAGACAAGTGAAAAGTCAGAAGAAAAGAAGAAAGAGAAAACAGGGATGAGAAAATGGTGAGATTGTGAGAAGATGGGAATGCAAAGGCCAAGTTTAAATTTGATCAAGTAAGGATGTTAAAAACTACCATCTACCATGATTTATTGTTTACTATTGCAACTACCATTTACCATTATCAATCTACTTTACTAACACTACGACTACCATATACTACCATCATTCATTTGTAAAAAGGAAAAAAAAAATCTTAATACCCCCAAGAGGCAATGTATGCTCTTAGAATACAGGTTCTTGCTTTGAAGAGCCAGAGAGATAGCAAAGGGATTGAGGTGCTTGTCTTGCTCCCAGTTCGATTCCTGGCACTGTATATGATTCCCCCAACCACTGCCAGAAGTGACGCCTGAGCACAGAGCCAGGAGTAAGCTCTGCTGGGTGTGGGCGAAAGGCCCCCCTAAATGATACTGTCCCTAAAATAGAGTTTCTGTCTTATAATGTGTTACCATTTGTCTTGTGTAAACTTCATCACATCGGGGTGCTGGAATTGGAACCCCCTAACCGATACCTCTGAAAGGACAGCAGCAATGTTGCACATTATCCAGACCATGAAACTTGGAAAACAAACTTGAGCAACATTCAGAAAAAGAAGAGGGGGTAACACAGCTAGTCTGCATTTTGGTGACCTTGAACCGAAATGTAATTTAAGTTCTTTTTCCCTGAGAAACATATTATTTAGGTAGACGTAGAATAGCTTTTCCTCTTAAACCAGGAAGCATTTCCTCAATGTATAAGATAGAATCTTTTTTTCTGAACCTCCTTTAGAGCACAGTGCAATCTCTAAACGCACATAGATGAGCTTCAGGAAGTGGCTAAGATGACACTGTATGTAGACAGCCCCTTCCTGAGAGAGTTCAGAGGCCTTGGAAACTACAGGTAATTAAGCCTCCTGGCTCTAGTGAGCTGGCAGAATGTGTGACCTCAGCTGGGAAGACTTGGGTTCTTGCCAGAAAGCAGGGACAGTTGCTAGCAGGACTTGGAGACCAGGTCTTTGAGTTCAAATTTTTATCACCCTTCCCATTTTACACAAGGGAAAACTATGGTGCGAAAGTGGAGAACTGGCTGAAATTGCTGAGTAATTAATAGAAACCATGATTAAAATCAATTGCCCAACCCAATTCTTGCACATAGTTTCTTCTAGCCCTTTTCTTCCTGAGAAACATGTAATGAGACTTTTTACCAAGGGAAACGTCTCTTTATTTTAAAAAAATCATTGAATCACCATGAGATGCAGTTACAAGCTTTCATGACTGAGTTTTAGTCATATAAAACTCAGGGATCGAACACCTACCCCTCCACCAGTGTGCAATTTTCCAACACCAATGTCCCCAGTATCCCTCCCACCACCCCACCCACCATACCCCCTGCCTTGATGGTAGACACCATCCTTCTTATTCTTTCTCTACCTTTGGGCATCATGGTTTGCAATACAGATACTGTGAGACTATCATGTTTGGTTCTTAGTCCACTTTCAGCACAGAATTCCTATCCCGAGTGATTCTTCACACCGTATGGGGGTAACTTCTCTTTAAATAGGACTAAAATTCAACTTCAAGTGCTGCAGAGAGATTCAAAGAGTTATTTACAAGTGATGCTCAAATTTTTCTTTTCTTCACATTGCTGAAAACTAAGTATCTTTTTCCTTGACTCTTTGAGGCAAAGAAGTAGCTATTAATCATAAATAGCTCCTCTCTCCTCTCTTTCTCTCTAATATATTGGCATATGCTGAAAAACATGTAAAAATACCCCAACTTTAAAAATATTTTTATGTAATTTTCATTTTCTAGCCATAAGATATTTACTATACTTTGATTTTGTCATATACAAGGATTTTTTCAGATGTTAAACTTAATGGTATCATATCTATATTTCTTATGATATTAGAACTGTTCATAATTTTATTCAAAAGGGCACAGAATGCAAATAACATGAAAAATTGTTTACCCCCCCTTTAAACAAGCAATGTCATTTTTCGATGTTAAGTTTCTGTAATGATGGTGTTTAAGCATACTTAAAGTTGTTTTATACAAAACTCTTATGTTGCCATTAAAAATCACTTCAACCTGAATTTTAAGGAGGCTGAACATAATTTAATCACTGTACCCTCGTACCCAACGTCTTTGAGATATTTAATACCCCTCACTGTGTCAGACATTTGTCTTTCTTAGAGAAGAAGAGCAAGCCAAGTTTTTTTTAAACCTCTCAGAATCCCAGCTCGTCTGTCATTACTGAAGCCCAGGTATTTCCCTCAAGCCCTATTTCATATCAGCTTGTTTTTGTTTCTTTTTCTGTGTTGTTTACCTAACTAATTCTGACATGATTCTGTTTTTCAGGCTCCACCAAGTAGAAGAGAGAGATTTTGGCTTTGATTCCAGAACGATATTTCACAGAAAGTCGACGCTTGTTCCAGGTACTTGATAAACATCTCACTCACTAATTTCTCACTGTTTCTCAGCGACGAATGTTTTGCTTAGCGAGCCCAGAGCCCTTCGATGCCGTCTGCCTCCTCTATAACAGGCCAGCCCAGGAAACGCAGGATGCCGTTGGCCCTCGGCTTCGGTTTCTGCTCCGTAATGATTTCTGTCACCAGGCCGGGGCCCGTAGCCACTAATCTGCACAGGGCAAGTGGGAGGATGCAAATCTTGTGGCTCCAAATTGCGATTTAAGGAGGCTTCTCCACACTTCCCACCTACTTCTCTCCCTAACCGCCGGCTTTGAGGATCATGTGCTATTTTTACTTATTTTCAGTGGAAAGAACATTAGACCTTCGGGTGACGGTGGCATATTGCTGAATTCTGTGTTTTAGCCCGACTAGAATAAACTCATTCTCAGTGGTTTTGCTGGAGAGAGGGGAAGAAAGAGAAACCTGCATCCAGAGAAAATCAGACCAAAAAAGTGAATGACCTCGTCATGGGCTCTAGCTAGAAGGAAAAATTAGCCGCAACAAATAATCTAGGAATTTGAAGGTGTTGATGATGACCTTGTCATCATTAACTAGGTCTTTTCTCTCAGGCAAAGCGTGGGTACTCAGATGTTAATGGCACATGGCCTCATTGAGATAGAATAGTTTCCCCCAGAATAAGTAAGCATGGCATTTGAAGGAGCAAAGGCACACACAGAGTCTCCCCAGAAGCATTCAAAACCTCTTGGACATTATGTTCCTGTACAAGGATGTTGTGTGTGTCACCCTGGAAATGCATCAATGACTTGGGCACTTCATTTCTTTGAAAATAGAAATATAATTCAAGTAGGGTGAGTGAGGGACCTGATAGATAGTACAGCAGGCAGGGGGCTTGACACGCACACAGCTGACCCAGGTTCAATCCCTGGCATCTCCTGAACCCTACCAGGAGTAATTTCTGAGCACAGAGCCAGAACTAAGCCCTGAGCACTAATGGATATTTTTAATCAAAAGTTAAAAAATGCCAAAATAAGTCAGTGAAATGTAAAAAAATGTAATCTATAACCAATATTCATTTAAAAGGTCTGAGTGACAGGATAGTGGGTAGGGCACTTGCCTTATATGTGGCTGGCGAGGGCTCCATGTCTGGCATCTGATATGACCCCCTAAGCCTGGTCAGGAGTGATCCCTGAGCACAGAACCAGGAGTCAGTCCTAAGCACTACCAGTGTGTTCCCAAAACAAAACTAAAAATCTGTTTTAAAAAGTAGGGTCAATAATTCAGGCAAAATACAAACAGCATTTTGTTTTAAGTTTCAATGAAAAAATTCTTTAATCTCTTTATTTCTCAGGATCTTTGCCAGCGGAGCTGGGGGTGCTTAGGAGTGGCATATGTGTTTGACCCCTTTGGGTTATCACAGTCTGATCCTGAGGATCTTTGTGCCCAAGTTAGTCAATACCAGGGAAAATGGGTTGTTTTCAGTTCCTCAAAGTTTGGATGTGGTTTCCTGCAGTGATGCTGGTGGTCAGAGGCTAGGGCTGCTGTCACCCTCAGATTCTGGAAGCCAGAGGTCAGAATCTCAGCTGTTTGTTTGCTGTTTTCGACTACCCAATGGATAATGAACTAGTGTCCTAACAAGATTCAAGGGAAGCACCAAGACAATCATAGCTGTTTTAGGTTAAATGTTTCATCTGTTTCTTGATGGAGCTTGAGGTGAAAGCATATTCTGAGCACAAGCAGAGGAATCAGAGATGCTAGACCCATCCTTAGGTACCTTTTCTCCCACCAGGAAATCTCTGTTTTCCCTTGCAGATCTGTCTTCTCTGTCTTGGAAGAATAAGCAAGAACAGCCTAACTGACAGTTTTTGGAAAGGGGCAAGGCTGGCATATCCATATTCCCTGATCTTTCCTGGAAAGGAAGAAAGTGAAGCAATCAAGGCCACTTGATGGAAGAAGGGAAAAAAGGTGCCATCCCTCTCCACCAAGTCACCAATAACCTGCCCTGTAAGGAGACTCGACTCCAGGTGGGAGTCCAGAGAACCTTCCTCCCATCAATTAAAACACAATCTCAGAACACTAGGAGAAAACAACCTCTTACTTTTTCTCTTTTATAATTAAAATAGTGTGTAGTGAGAAAAAGGTTCTTTTCCTTCTACCCAGCTTTGCCTCATTGACTGGAATCTGCAAATTCCAAGAAAAAGAAACCATCTAACAACAAGAAAACAAGTCAATGAATTTGTGTAGCACAGATCACATGGAGCACTCAGCACAGGAGAGGTTAGAGATGGGCTCTCTCAGCTCCTCAGCACAGAACAATCCATTTGCAGAGAAAGTGATGAGAGAAAGGGTTGCAACGTGTGGTAAAGTGAAAAGCTAGGACTGCTGGAGCAGCAAGGAATCGATTCCTCAGGTACCAAGTTTCTGAGTCTCCAGGTGCCTCCAGGCTGAAGAGCCTTTTGTCCCTCGCCATACAGAGGGGTATGGAAAGTTGCCTCAGTACTGCTTTTTCTTAGTTGCCTACTGCTCAAAATAAACCTTCTGCCAGAATGGCATACTTTGGGGTGGCATATACTGAACCCCATCAAGTCCAATTTTTCTTTCTTTACAAAGACTCTAAAAATATACATGCATGACAGAAAATTTGGAATTTAGAAAGAAGTTAAAAGACATACTTAAGATGTTATAAAATCGTATGACTTTATTAATCAGATGCAAGCACCAGTCACATCTAAGAATGGCTCTAGTGCTTTTTTCTATGATTAAAACAAATCATCACATGACCAAGTTCCTTCTGCATGCAAAACTTCACAAAACTTCTGTATAGTCAAATATTTTCCCTTGCTATTATTAATTCTTTAAATATTATTTCAATGACAGTACAGCTTTCTATCAGATGGCTAACCAATAATTTATGAAGAAGTTTCCTAATGTTAGAAGTTAGGGTTGTTAAAGTAAACATCTTGTCTCTGTGTATCAATCTTAGCATTTAAAATTATTTTCTTAGATATGCTACTAAAAGTAGGGTACTAGATCAAAGAGTAATATAATTTTGGGGGGAGATTTAATACATATTGCCAGGAAGTTTGCTTCCTATTATAATAAAGCAGTACCAAGTGTCTTCCTGAAGTTCTGACTCCAGTGATTAATGCTATCTAAGAATCTCTCTGATTTCACCAGTTCCTTTCTATTCTATCTTCTCTCTACTTTTGAAGCTGAAAAAATTACTGTATAATTATTTACAATTTTTTTGAACCTTGCCTATTTTCTCATTGATTGCTCACAACTATAAATTATGAACATTAACTTTGCTTATGCTCATTTTTTAAAAAAAAACAAGCATCTTACTAGTTTATCTTTTGTCTTAAGATTTTATTTGACTACTTCTGACATAAAAACTTTTCTATTTCTATTTCAATTCATGAATTTCCTTCTGTAATTTCCTCCATTGGTTCAAACTATATGACGTTTTACTTACCCAGAGTAAATATACAGAAATGTTGTTTCGATTTTCAAAAATAATATGTATATAGAATCTAATTTATTATGTGGCATAAGTAAAAACTACTCCTAGCCATTACTGATTATTGCATACAACAATTTCCTGGCTACTTATGCACAGTTTGTTTGCAGCATGTATTCAGGTTTAAGACTCTTCTTATGTATGCAAGGCTATGTTTCTGGGTTTTCTCTCTACCACTCATGTTCTGGACTGTTTTCTTTTTTTAACCAGTAGTCACTCCACCCAAATTTATTTAGAAATTCTTTCAGATCTTCTACTAGATTCTCTCTTTTTATTTATTTTTTATTTTTTGGTTTTGGGGTCACACCCAGTGATGCTCAGGAGTTACTCCTGGCTCTGTGTTCAGGAATTACTCCTGGCAGAGGAGGACCATTTAGGATGCCGGGGATTGAACCTGGTTCAGCCACATGCAAGGCGAAAGCCCCACTTGCTGTACTATTATTCTGGTCCCTCTAATAGATTCTTTCAACTAAAAAGATGTGCAGAATGACGTACAACAAATAGCATTTAAAATGCAGCGCCTAAAAATAAAATAACATAAAATAAAACTTAGAGGCTGTGAACAGCTCAGTCAGTGGTAATTTGGGTCTCATGAGTGTAAATCCCTGAGATCCACTTCCACACATTTCATCCTCCACCCCCAAACAAACAAACCAAGACTATAGCAACAACAAAACCAGTTAGAGAAAGACACTCTCTGTCTTTTTGAGTCTCTGTGCATTTTATCTTCAAAGCTGTGGGGTTCATGTGTTGACTCGGAATATTAGAACTGTAAGACTTTCTTGGTTTTTTCATAGTTACAGGAACAATAACACAAAGAGTGAAGTTTGCTCATCTCAAGAAAAGAAAATTTCCAGTGAGGAGATGAAGACATTTAATACCGAAACACCATGTCAACTTGGGATTCTGGGGCACCAGTAAAGATATCAACCCCTGCATCTGTAAAAAAAATATGCCAGAAACTGTCACAAAATGAAAGATGAGAAAAAGCTGCATTACAATGGGCCCGTGAGAGGTCCTCTAGGTCTATGAGAAATCATTTTGACTGGACTGTAAGGGTTAACGGTGGGTATCACAGGGTGATAGGGATGTGAGTGACTTTTTCATTTTTGAAAAACTTCAGTGGTATTTTTATTTCCCCCAAATTGCATAAAAGTTTTTTTCCCCTCTCTTAATAATGGCCTGTTAATTAACTTCTAGAATACAGCTAGAAGCTTTAGTCCCAAGAAGTGCAATGATACAAAAAAGTAGATTTTCTATTTCTTCACCTCTTACCTTACTTAATAGACACAGCGACACCGAAACTCATCTCATTAGAGGAGATTTTGTGAAAATGAGAGAGGACATTTCTAAACCAAGTGCTTTTCCTCTGAATAAAATTTAACCCCAAATGATAGTGGAATTGGAAGAAAGTATGAAAAACTAACTCTTAAAAATTCAATTTCTAAATTGAATTGGAGTTTTTTTTTTTTTGCGATCATTTTTTTTTGTCCTTGACAACTGAGGGTTGATACATCTTACTAGTCAAATTGTGGGGTTGTGGGGGGCTGTACTTCTCAGAGTCAATTCTTTTCCCTATAAACTTGCTTTTTTGGGGTGATAAAGCTACTATTATTTTACTGTCTCAAAGATTCCCATTGTTCTCTTCTTTCCTTTTAATTTTACTTTTCAAACATCTCTTAATTGCTCTTCTCTTTATTAGTCACCAACTCTCTCTGGCTAGCCAGCAGAGTCAGGGGTCAGAATCATGCAAATATATTGTTGCAGGTTTCCTCTGGCTGGAGAAAAACTAAAAAGGATCTTGTTCTTGCATTAGCCACTTTCAGTGTTAAGTAGGTTAGTTAGCTGTTATCAGCAGTGTCCAGTGATCTCCAGGTTTGGTGGCAATTATTTTGTCAGAGCAAGCACGTGGAATTATCTGCTCCGAGTTTTCAATGCCGACCCCTCCTCCCCAATTTGCCGGTCCCTCTACACACACACACACACACACACACACACACACACACACACACCCCAAACAAGTTTATCTCTTTGCTCTTAAACCATAGGAGCACTTTGGCACGTTGGAAAGAAAAAAAAAATAATAAAGTTGTGTTCATCATTTAACACATAAACAATTAGGGAGTAGTCCGTTCCCCCCCTTAAACCTTTCCTGCTTGTCTTCCTGTCTTAGAACCACACTTGACTGCCATTGTAGTGCCCATAGCTCAGTCACAGGTCTCCGTGGCAGCGGCGGGGAGAAGGGAGCGGAGCAAGTCCTGCCTGGGGACGCCTGGCCAGTGTCCATGGGCCTGCGTTTTGGGAGCGCTCCCTGCGCTGTAGAAGGAGTGTCCACTCGGAAACTTGTCGGGGCCCATGTGTTCTGCAGGAGGGTGTCTGGGAGATTCTGGATATTGAGAGGAGGGAAAATTGAGCTGGACAGATCTTTGCCACCACTTTTTCTGCTAAATATAGGTTAAGTCGTCATCAGCTTATAGAAGCCATTTCCAGAGACAGATTCTGTGAAAGGAGGTGGGTGCAGAAGCGCCTGCCCTGGGAGTGAGCTACAGAGAGCAGCTGGCCCTCACTCCAGATCCTAGGGGCCAGGGCAAGACAAGAGGAAGGAAATCAGAAGAACAAAGCCCTAACTTAGTTACCTACAGTGCCGTGCTGGGGGAACTGTAGCAAATGATGATGTTGCTTAACATCTCATAAATATCCATCACTGAGAAGAAAAGCTATAGAGTCCTATTCAAGCAACCTCTTCTAGCCCAGAAATCTCCTCTGGAAAACACTAAGGAAGGTCGGGGTGGGGGTGGGAAGACCATGAAGCACAGTCACAGTGTCCTGAGTCTGCATCTCAGCCCGATCTGACACTGATTCAGAATTACTCTCTACCTTCACTCAGTCTCAGGATCCTTATCAAATGTAGGTAAAATCATCCCCTCTATCACAATGTTTTTAGGACTGAAGTACTTGGTAAGAACTCAACTTTTGTTGGTGTTCTTCTCTTTGAGTTAAATCATTTCAACTTCTCAGGAAATCAATGGCATCTCTCTCAGGAACTCCTATTAGTTCTACCTGTAAAATAAATTTGGGGACGGGAGCGATAATACAGAGGGTAGGGTGTTTGCCTTGCGCGCTGCTAACAGATCTGGGTTTGATCCCTAGCATTCCATATGGTCCTCCAAGCCCATCTGCAGTGACCCCTGAGTGCAGAGTCAGGAGTAAGTCCTGAGCACTGCTGACTAGGACCCCCAAAACAAAATAATGAGTAAAATTGGAATTTATTCACCACCTCAATGCTCATTGGTCTCTAGCCAGTGTCTCCTCTTGCTTGGAATCTGCAATATACCTCCCCTTCTGCTTTTTAAGCAATATAAAATCCCTTCCTGATTTTTTTAAAAATGCAAACTGAGTCATGCCAGGTCCTTATATAATACCTCTAATGGTTTCTTATTGTGCTTAGATTAAAATTCAAATTCCTCACCACAGCGTTTAAGGCCCCATGTGATCTAGTCCTTGCCTGCTTCTTCCCTTTTTGACTTTATCTGTTATGACTTTTGTTTTCTTTAAACGTTTTCCAGTTCTAGAATCACTTCATTTATCCACTTTATTCTATCTCAAGGTCTTTGCATTTGCTGTTTCCATAGTGTAGAGAAAGTGCCTATCATATCTGCTGTAGTTAGAAAGCATCAGAGCCCTTAGAACAAAGGTTTTATTCTTTTAATTTTCTTCCAGGGGTCATCACTGAGTGAAATTATTGAAATGCCTGATTTTCTGTGTACCCCAGGGGTACATAAATTTCATGAATAAGGAGGCCCTAGAAATGAACCTACAGCAATGTGTGCTGCAGAAGAAGGAAACATTTGGTGAATGGATTTGTGAATAAATATGGGGAATGGAGTAATAACATCTTCCTAAAAGTATGAGTAGATTTGAAAGTTTGCCCTTCCATTTCTAAATATTCCATAATTCCTTAATAGAAATCTGAATCCAAGAATAATTTTAAAGAAAAGCAATTAGAAATTTTTTAAAACATCAACACATGGAAATTTGTATTAGGTTTACCAAGCAGAGGCACTTTGAAATTTCCTTTCATGATGAATAATAAGACTCAGAATTTGCATGTTAGTAAGTATAGCTACCTCTAAACTAGAGCAAATACAGACCTAGAAGCAAGTATTTAAAGGAATCCTTTTAAACTGTTTAAAAATTGTGCTCCTTTGAGTAGCACTTAAATTTTCTAAGCAATCCTATTTACTGTGGATTTACTAGCACAACCTCTCTTTAAAGATCTTGAAAAAGAATCGGATTCCATAGCTTAATGCATCTGCAGAAAGCAATGGTTCAGCCTGCATGAATCGCATGTTCTTCAGCTCAAGGACTGTCATCCTTCTATTGTGCAGACCAGAACATTTGGACACCTTGGGAGGGAAGGGCCTGGAAACCAGGTCTGGGGAAAAGTGGGAAGACACATCATGGTAGGAGAAGACTATAGAGACTAAGTGTGGGAAGTTCTCTGTCCGTTTCTCAGAGGAGTGGATGCTGCCCCTGCCATGGGCCCAAGAGTGGAGGTGACAGGGAGACAGATTTTAGCTCAAGGGATGGAGGGGCTCTTTCACAGTTGACCTGTAGCACTGTCCTCCCGTTGTTCATCGATTTGCTCAGGTGGGCCCAGTAACGTCTCCTTTGTGAGACTCATTGTTACTGTGTTTGGCATATCAAATACTTCACGGGTAGCTTGCCAGGCTTTGTCATGCGGGCAAGATACTCTTGGTAGCTTGCTGGGCTCTCTCTCTAAGAGGGGTAGAGGAATCTCGGAGGAATTGAACCAGGCTCAGCCGGCCACGCGCAAGGAAAACGCCCTACCGCTGTTTGATGTCAATAATGGCAATATGAAGCCCTCCAAGGCTTCACCCTGTTGCAGGGAAGCAACAAGTATGCTCCTGGCCAGTTCTCAGCAGTAGTTCCACAACCTTCTAGGCCTGTGCATGGGCCGATGGCATGAATCACATCCCATGGTGTTCTTTCTGATTTGTTCCATGTGGAATGGGTTGACAGTGACTTGGGCCCTGAAAATGTTGACTCTCAGAGGTTAACCTAGAAGGATCTCACAGAGCCATGATTTTCTATTCTAACCTGGAAGCAAATTACTGGCTGTTTCCAACCCAAGAGATTTCTTATCTGGGAGGCTGGAGCAGGCTACTCCGCTTCTTGGCGAGCAGTAGATTTTGTTCCAAAAATAACCCTGAGTTTAAGACTCAGAGGAAAGGCCGGAGAGCTGAAGGGTTCAATCAGATCACCCTTTAATTTGTAGAGGAAGAACTCTCTGTTATTTTTTACTCATCTTTTCCGGCTAGGGTAACTGGCCATGCCTGGCAGGGACTGACCTTACTGGGGGACCTCTACCCTCCACCCTGACCCCTCTTTTCTCCTTTTCTTCCACTGCCTTTCATTAGAATCCCTATGAGCCTCTGCATGCTTCGCATGAAAATGAGCCCATTTTATTTTTGGAACCCACAGAGGCAGCCCTGAGGGGAGTTATTGTGTTGCTTTTAGCAGCTAAACAAAAAGGTGTGAAATCATTTGCTGGCTGATCTCAAATGGGGAAGATAAATAAATAAACCAAAGAAGGCAGGCCCAGGAGAATGTATGGCAGCTTGGACAGAAACTGTGTGACCCAGGCTTCTGGAAACGGCTTGGTAACCCCAGGGGCTTTGGGAAGGCCCAGGAAACTAGTAGATTGCAGGAAGCCACTGAGAATTATTAATGATCTTTTCAAGATCTGTTTTGCTTTGAAAAGAACTTGGGAATGGGATGAATTTGAGAGAAATTCCTTTACAGCCTTTGTGACTTGTAATGCATAGGGATGCTTAACAAGGGAGAAGAGAGGCTGTCTCCCCAACCTTTTCACAGCCTCGGGGAGACCCAGGGAAAGCAGAGACAGGTATACAGGCTTACCTCAGGTAAATCATATAACAATGGCAAGAGACAGAGACCTCAGTCACAGTCCTCAGCCACTGCCTCATCTCTAGCTGAGATGAGGCAGCTGGGAACATCTTCCATTTAATGGGTTGGGGGTAAATGTGTATGAGCTCTGGAGATTTTTCTTTTTGGTAGAGCATCTTGTTTTGGAAATGCCTCTTCTTTTGTAGGGGTAATTTCATATTCAGATGGCATCTTTCATATGGAATTTTTTAAAATTTCTATTCAATTATTAAATCTCCTTTCAATTACAGACTAGTAAAATCATTTAAGAACAGAGACTTGATAAATTCACATAAAGTTGTCACAAATGCTCCTTGAGCTGCTTATTTTTAGGGGTCTTCTAAGCTGTGTCAGGAGACTCTGTAGCTGCTCCTACCTGTACTTAGCTAATCAGGCTGGACTGTTCAGTGGTCAGGCCTGGTGATGTGAAGTTGCTCGGGCACAGTGGGATCACACCAGGAGGTGCTGGGGGGCCCCTAGTATTATACCTAGAGGTATTTGCCAGGCCAATGTGGTGCCAATAATCGAACTGAGCCCTTACTCAAACATACGTATACCCCTGATCCAAGTCTTGCCCTCACCCCACCCTACCTCTTTCTAAAGAAAATGAGATGCTATGGTGGTGTCCATCCCATTCTCAGGTTTATTCCTTCCTCTTTCCCAAGGAGTAAAATTCTGTTCTGCAGAAGGTGAGTGTTTTCCTGCTGGTGCATGTCTGTCTGCTGGCTTTTATGTAAATCTGACCAAAGGACAATGTGGCTCAAGGAATGTGGCCTTTGGAGAGTTTCAGCTCTTTGGCATCAGTGACCAGGCAGGGGCCATCACCTTGCTATCAGAGTAGAATTACCGTACAATCAAACACTGGGACAAAACTAAACTATTTAATGGATTTATAAAATAACAGAATAAATTCTACTGACTGCCCACTAATCACCCAGCTATAGTGAAGATAGAGTGAATCACAGAAGAACAAAAAAAAAAACCCCTAAAGTCACTATAATACCTGATTTATCTTAGAAAAGGAATGATCTTCGCTTAGGAAAATCCCATGCTCAGTCATGACCTTGAATATCTGGGCAATAAGAACCCAGAGATAGCTGTACTAAGCAGAAATTGTGGAATGATGGCAGAGGGAGAGAAGAGAAAAAAATTGGAGTCTGGGGATGAGAGAGAGAGAAGAGTGATGGTAGTAGGGAGTAAGACCAAAGAGGAAGGGCAAAGAAAAACATGGCTAAAGTGAACAAAATCTCTGGTGGTTCTGATGCTAGATCCATGGATCAACATGAAACTGAAAGAAATCCACTGCTGAGATCCAAAATCCTCTCCAATTCAGTAAAATGTTCAGTGACTATATATATATATATATATATATGTACACACAAATATATGTATATATGTCACCCACATAAATATATTTTTAAATCAAGGAAGAGATGAATTTCATATGCCTGTGTATAGGTGGCATATAGATACACACACACATATATACTTATGAGTCTATGTACATGCACATACTTTGTGAGAGACCTCACATAAACTGAAATGACACCAAGAAAGCAGAAATTCCATGAAAACAGCCCCAGGTGACTTCTGCTTAAACACTCAACCCGTGGAACTCTGAGAAATCCTGACAAGGTCCTGGCCGTGCATCTGGTGTGCGGAAAGTGAATCCAGAGCCATCTCCAAGGACACAGAGCACTTCTGGGTTGAGAGCTAAGCTACTGTTTTTCTGTTACCCTGTAGGTTAGAGAGAACACAATTTGAATAGGCGGGTGGATTCTGAAGTCATTCTTTATCTAACCTCTTCCTTCCTCTGTTGCCCAAACGCTCTTTTCCCTTGTTTCCAACTTGAAAAACGCCCCCTCATCTTTTGAAGTCTACTTAAGTGTGGCTTTATCTGTGGCCCTTTTCATAACCTCCAGGAGTAGTAATTTTCCTCTTTTACTTCTTTCCCCCCTCTTAATCCACAACAGCACATATCCCATGAAATGATATGTGAGTACTCAGAGTAGCCCTCCCCAACCACCTTTAAGTCCCTCCTGTCCAGAAAGATGTGTAGTGACACCTTTGAGTAAAGCCTGGATTTGTGGTGATGGAGGGAAACCTGGAGCCTGCAATAAGATTCAGAAGGGTCCCTCCCTGCTAGTGCAGCCCATTCTCCTCACAATGTGGTCATGAGTTGCTGTCAGTCTTGCCCCTTGCTCCTAATTTTGATTAAGAACCCAGAGTTCCCCTGGAGTAAACGCAATGTAATCATCTTTTGTTTGTTTATTTACTCATCAGCCAAGACCCAGGGTGACGGCTGGATTGATTGCGCATGGGGTGTGGACATCAGAAACTGGAAAGGCTCACCCTACCCAGCCTGTCTGGCTCGTAGCTTGGGCAAGTCACATAGCTCTTGTGGCACTCTGCTTCCTCACCTGGTGCTAATGACTGACTACAGAGCTTAATTAAGAGCCAGAGGAGGCTGGACAGACAAGGCACTGCACACGCAGAGGATTAGCTGCCATCTTTAGTTCAGGGCCCAATGATCAGTGGTAGAATGTGTTTATGACCCAGAAAAAGAGATGTGAAAAAGTTAGAAAAAGTTTGTTTGCTTAGTTGGTTTTTGGAACACAATTGGTGATGCTCAGGGGTTATTCCTGCCTCTGTTATCTCTTCTGGACCATATAGGATGTTGGGTATTGAACCTGGGTCAGGCATGCAAGGCAAACACCCTACCTGCTATACTATCTCTCCAGTCCCTGTTGTTCTCATTCTAAATGCCACATAGATCTGGGTATGGATTGAGAAATGGTCCCTGTTTTAATTTCTTTTATTCTAGTCCATTCTGTGGCCCCTGTGCTGGCTATGTATGTCCAGCTGGTTCCCCTTAGACCTCGTTCTCTTCACTCCAAGGTTTTCCTGCCAGGATTTCCTTAAACTCAGGTATGCAGTGATGTTTCTCAAACTCTTCTCCCAAACACGGTGGGCCCATGGCCCACAAAAGTCTGTGAGCAAACCCAAAGGGGTTGTTCCCCTAAATCAGAAGATGGGCATTTGTCAATTCTTACATGGAGGATACCTTAACACAGATGCCCTCCTCTGGTCAAGTCTCAGAGATCTCACTGTGTCCATCTCTGCCAGAGACTGATGTCTCATTCAAATTGCTGAGTGAACTGAAAGGACAGCTGATCTGAGCAAGAACGAGAAGATACAAGAAAGATGGATGCAAAGTCCCAAGTAGTGGGGTGGAGTTACTGTCTTAATGTGCCTTATTATTGAACTTTTATATCGAACTATGAACTTCTTTGTTTTTTAATTTTAAAAGCCTCATTATTATTATGAGGGCTGGAGTGATAGACAGTGATAGGGTGTTTACCTTGCACACAGCCAACCCGGCTGAGCCGGGTTCGATTCCTCTACCCCTCTCAGAGAGCCCAGCAAGCTACCTAGAGTATCTTGCCCTCACGGCAAAGCCTGGCAAGCTACCCGTGATGTATTCGATATGCCAAACACAGTAACAACAAGTCTCAAAATGGAGATGTTACTGGGTCTGCTCGAGCAAATCGATGAACAAAGGGAGGACAATGTTTGACAGTTACTGGACTTTATTATTATTACCCTTTTAAATATTTATATATTCTGGTTTTGGGGTCACACTGGCATTGCTCAGGGCTTACTCTGGACTCTGTGCTCAGGGATAATTCCTGGTAGTGCTTGGGGGACCTTTTGTGGTACTGGGGATCCAAGTAGGATTGGCCATGTACAAGGCAAGTGCTTTAACCACTGTATATCTCTCTGGTCCCTATTTTTTTCTTTGTAATCACAGAGGCTATCCATGCACCTGGGGGATTCAGGAACCAAAACTGTGTGTAGAGAGCCTCATATCTCCCAAAACATCATGTGTTATGGTTTTTGGGCCAGATTTTGAGCCAGAGGGTGCCCAGTAGTTCCCCAGCCTGGTCCTGCTGCAGCTGTCTCATAGTCCAGGGGTGGCTGGATCAGCTGCTGGGATCAGGTGAAGAGGAAAGAGAGAGTGAGAGAGCTATGTCAGGGATGACAGTGTCTGTAGAGAGGTCTGGGGCCTCCTTTAGAAGGAGGAGGGAGAGCACAGGCCAAGGAGAAAACAATGCCCAGCTGGACTGGCACTTTTCCCAGGAGGCCCATGGGCACAGGGTGGTGAGAGGAGGACCCTTCAAAAGCTTGAGAAGGCCTCATTTGTATGCCACTGGCAGGATAGTGCCTTCTAAATGCAATCCTGAAGAAGATGAACATTACTGGGAGATCTGTTCTGCAGAGAACCACATGCTACTTTTAATAAAGACAAACAAATGAAAGAGGGTGTCAGTAGAATATGCCAGAATCTGATTCCACCAGCATTGTTTATGTCATTTTAATTTTTATTTCAAAACACCACCTTTAATGGAAGCACAGAAATTATTTTTGGAAATTGAACCTTCGGTGTTCATTGATCCTGGTCTTTAGTAAAAGTGGTGGAAGGGAATGGAGGGGAGCAGATTATTTTTTCATGCCAAAGCAGGAGAACTGGTATTCCACATATCTAGAACAAATGTTTCTGCAGAAGCACCATGATTAGAAAAATCACACATGCTACAGATCAAATGCAGAAACCAGCTAATCATAGCACATGGAAGCATGTGTGAGTGTGTGTGTGTGTGTGTGTGTGTGTGTGTGTTCTGAGGAGTGCAAATATGCTGAAACACATTTCTTTGCAAAGAAGGCTGACTGTGTTAGCCAATGGGGGGTTCAGTGGGGTTAAGTCTACCTATTTTGATGATGAAAACAAAAGACATGATAAAAACATCCTTTTCATTCTTAGCACCCCTTCTTTTTTATTCAGGATTGAGGGGGCTTGAAGGGCAGAGAAGCTTATGGTGATTTCCTAGGCACCTTATGTGTCTGTATGGAGGATGAAATGTAAGACCAGGGAACCCTAACACCCTTAAACTGCTCTTTCACCACGCAACAGTGAAAGGAGTCCAAGCACACTCTGAGCTACGAAAGAGAGGTTTCCCAATCTACACCTCACTGTGAGGCAGACTCTCCTTGCAGGTGTGCTTGGCCACTGGCAGCAGTGATCTCAGACCCAGGCTCGTCTGCCTGGTCCAAGTTTCATGACTCTGAAGGTAGAATGACAGTCCCCGCCCAGGCCAGCTCTCCAGACAAGGGCCCTTCTTGGTACTGCTCTGGCTCACGCTCACTGGCTACAGCAATGGAGCAGGTGAAGGACTTAAGTGTCACTAAGTTGGTTTCTAGTTGCTTCCAAGAAAAAACAAATCCACGGCAAGATGTCTTGCTTCTGACATCTGGCAAGTGTCCTGTGAGTTCCCAGGGCACAGGGAGACGTGCACAGTGTTCACAGTAGCAGTGCTGTCTCCCTGACCTAGACGGGGGCTCTGAAACTGGAGGCATTAGCGTTTGGAGGATGAAACCACTAAGAAAATGCTCTGCATAGCTGAAAACTGTGCCAAGCTCCTTAGCCCTGATGTGCCTTGTCTTAGCTTTCTACTTGAGAACTGTCTTAGGAGCTGTCAATCATCCCCACATCAAACGTTGATTTTGTGTTGTTGACATGCACCTACCCGCAGGGAAGTCAAAGGCAATGACTCACCTTTCTCTGTCTCTGCAGACCACCTGCTGCCTGACTCCAGGGCCTTTTTGCCCTGAGTTGTCCGGTAGGTCTGGCTGAACCCTGAAGTTCCACGAATAGTAAAATAATAAACAACAGGGCTCATTACCAACAGGCTACCCTGAAGCCATCCAACAGCAAACTCACCTTAGCTGGCCTTTTGTTTTTTTTGGCAATTGGAAGGTCAACATGCCATTTTGTCGTTGTGCACAGTCACTGGCATCCATTCTCCCCTGGTGGACCAGATGTTTACGGCAAAATGAATCTGGAAATCTTTTGTCGACACATGTTTTAAGTGTGTGTGCCTAATGTCCTACCGTAGGGTGTGAGCAAGATATATGACAGTCGGCCACATCCTTTACCTGGCGGGTCCCGAGAGTCAGCAGCACTTGATCTTTAGGATGAAATGACCTTTAGTTGTGGGTCTCACCCAGCTCAGAATGTGTGGATCATTAGGGAGAAAAAAAAATTTCCTCTTAAACAGAGAAACCCAAAGCTGTTCACTAAAGGGCCTGAAAAAAAAAAAACAACCAAACTAAGGTCAAGCTCCCCAGGAATTCAGAGAGGCTTTGGAGGTCTTTCTCAATTGAAGTTGGCAGAGAATGTATGTGTTAGCTGTGCCTTGGTCTACCTGTGCTGTGGGCATCTACAAACTCAAACAACAAAAAATAATGAAAAGCTGGATCCTTCTATATCTAAGGACTGAGCCCATGCAACATGGTACATCAGCTCCTAATTATACCCTCCAGAAGGACCCAGATCATTATCTGTGGGAAGAGAGATACTTCTGCAGACTGTAGAACAAAATTTGGGCAGAAAGGTAAATTTACTAAAGTCTTATAGCACAGCGGTAGGGCGTTTGTTTGCCTTGCGTTCAGCCAGCCTGACCAAGCCGGGTTCGATTCCTCTGCCCCTCTTGGAGAGCCCGGCAAGCTACTGAGAGTATCTCGCCCGCACAGCAAAGCTTGGCAAGCTACCCGTGACATAGTCAATATGCCAAACACAGTAACAACAAATCTCATAATGGAGATGTTACTGGGCCCACTAGAGCAAATCGATGAACAATGGGAGGACCGTGACTATTTAGTCCCCCACAAAGAGGAAATTAGGCATCTCCTTAATGGTTATAAAGCCTGGAGCAGGCCGGCCCACCTGCATTCTAGCCTGCCCCAACAATGTAATCAAGCTAGTGCCCACCTGAACAGAATGAACAGTGGACTTTACAGTGAATTATTATGTCTTAGTTCGCACTTCCTCACAGGTGAAAGTTCAAGAAATAGAAAATTTCTCTCTGAGAATAACCCTCTTGCTCATCAAAATCGCATATGGCTTGAAAGGGGCCCTAGTGTGGTGGGAAAGTGGCTCAGGAGAAATATCTGTGTTTCCTTTCTCCAGGCAGCCCTAAAATTTCATCTCTCAAACATGAAGTCTTCCTTTCATCCGAGTAGCTCTACATTTGATTATAGTTAAAAAGAAGAATGACAGAGAATTAATTTTATTTTGGAGGGGGAGCTCTCAAAAAGTTCTCAGAGGTCTGTTCCCTTTGGATGATTCCTGCTTCCTGGTCAGTGTGGGGATTACATGATGCCAGTGGTACTTGGTCCTGCCAGTGGTCATACTTGGGGAGATCGTGGTAGCAGGGATCTAACCAGGGCTGGCCACATGCAGGGTGTAACACTTCATCCTGTTCTCTTGCTGTAGCCCCAAGAAGAATATATGAGTTTTGATTGCGGAGTGGTCTTAAGAGGGAAATGTGACATTCCTTAGGAAAGTTTCCCATCTTTTTATGGAAACGCACAAATATTTCCTCTTCAAATCTGCAAGTCAGAACTTGCTGGTGAAATTTAAATCATATCTATCAACGGTTCATGTTCATATCAGAAAAATGAGCACAGCTGCTGTCTCCAGCAGCTTTGAAGCAAAAAGGCCGGTAACAGCTAAACTCACCTAAACACAATTTCTGTTCTCTCTGGAGGAGTCTTAGCACTGGCAGATTGTTGCCATCAGCAGACGGTTTCCTTGATGTCCTCCCACCGCCACACAGGGGCCGAGCTCTACAAATATCTGCTTGGCTCACTTGAGTTAAGAAAAAGCTGCTCCCGCTGTCAAACAGTCTAACCTTTCTTATCCTGCTAGAATAGTTTTTGGTTACCCAGATATACAATTATTCTAAGATTCCAATTGGTACAGCATCCTGTGCACTGCTTTCCCCCACACCACCCTCAAGGACATGTGCAGTTCCCACTCCTGGGGACGCAGAGGAGCAGTCACCTCCTATCCTTCTCTCCATCCTAATATTTTTAATTTATTTAATTAATTTATTTATATTCGCTTTTTTGGGGCACACCCAGTGATGCTCAGGGCTTACTCCTGGCTTTGCACTTAGATGTGACTTGGGGAACTATATGGGATACCGGGGATCGAACCTGGGTCCGCCACATGCAAGGAAAATGCCCTACCCACTGTACTATTGTTCTGGCCCCCCCTAATCTTTTTTAAAAATTATTTTATTTTGTTATTATTAGTTCAAGAATTATTCCTGACTCTGTGCTCAGGAATTACTCCTGGCAGGGCTCAGGTGACACTCTGTGGTACCAGGGATTGAAACTGGGTTGGCTGTGTGCAAGGCAAGCACCTTCCTAACTCGACTTTCTCTCCAACCCATCATCCTAATCTTTTATAAAGTTGGTACAACGTGTCCATAAAGTTGCGTTCCCTTCCAGAGTTTCCAACAGTCATTTCACTCACCTAAATCGGAGAGAGATAAATTTACAATCCACTTTAGGCTTATGTGGGGATCCATAAATACCAGGCTGGAGCCCCGAGGGCTCGAATGTCACGGGCGATTAAGCATGTCACCCGGGAGAGCTGTCAATAGCTAGTGGGCAGCTCTGCAGCGATAGCCCTGTCAGCCTGGCTTCAGAAAGGGGCACTCCTGTCAAGAAGGGGGCTTCTTCGTGGCTCTCTGCACTCATTGAGCCCTCCTGCTGCTTCCCAGCTCAGTGCTTGCTGGGGTCTTCACCAGCTGCCCCCAAAGAAGAAGTGGAGGCTGCCTGCCAGCTCCCTGGAAGGAAGGCTGGATGACTCAGGGAAAGAACAGGAGGTCTGCAGTGAGATGGACCTGGATTCCAGCTCTGGTCTGCTTTGCGCAGCCGTGGAGTAAAGCCCTGTCTTACCATATCCTTAGCTTAGCTTTTCCAGCTGCACACTTAACTTTTCCAGTTGCACACTTCACTGGACTTGAGTCATACCCCGTGGTGCTCAGCACTTACTCCTGGCTCTGTATTCAGGGACCATTCCCGGCGGGTCTTGGCAGACCATATATAGTGCCGGAATCAAATCCAGGTTTGTTGTATGCAAGGTAAGTGCCCCTTCTGCCACTCTCTCTCTCTCACTCTCTCTCTCGCCCTTTGCATACTTACTAAGGATAATCAACAGCATAAGAAAGGTAAAACTGAAGCCAATGGACAAAGCTATGAGACAGATTTCAGGATGAGTAGAGAGAAGAATTTTCTAAAAGCCAGATTACTCAAACAAAACAGAAGGGGGCTCTTGGCAGGAGGGTCCTCAGGGACGTACTGCAGGCTCAAAGGGGAAAGTATCTGGGCTGAATTTCTGGCACTAGATAAACAAGACTAAAGGGGGAAATAGAACAGGTGGCCTTGAAAAGGTCCTGCAGGGTTTGGGAATGATACTATAGTGGATAGTGCATTGACTTTGCACATGGACAACCCAGGTTCAATCCCCAGCATCCCATTTGGTTCCCTGAGCACCATCAGAAGTGATTCCTGAGCAAAGAGCCAGAAGTAAGCCCGGAGCACTGCTGGGTGTGGCGCCCAAACTAAACAAAACCAAAAAATGGCCCTACAGATTGTGAGACAAGGCTAAATGCTGAGTGGAGTGCTCGGGAACAGAGTGGGCAGAGACCAGCTACTGAAATCTCCCTACTAATCTTGCAATTCATCTATGCTATGATTTGCATATATGTCCTTCCAGAAAAACCTAGATAAATCCTCTCAAAATCCCCCAGGGAGACAGAAACGTACAATGGCATTCTATCTTTCTTGTTTTCATTTTCCTTCTAGAAAACTAATCCCTCCCATGTCTCCCCCCTACACACTCAATTAGCCGGTTAGAGAGTCACATTTCCACCAAGTGCAGAGAACACATTTAACCATTTTGAAACACTTAACATTTAATACAAATCACATGGACAGAGGTTTTAATTACTTCCCACTACACAAATAAATCCATTTGTAGGACACAAAAATCACAATTCTCTCGGCCTCCTACTGCTTCTCTTCCCTCCCCATTTTTCTGCCAGCCTGGCTCAGCCGAGCTCTCCCATCCAGCCCTCTTTCTGCCTGAGCCAGCCCCTGGAAGCTGCCAGGAAAAGCGATGATAGACTTTGATGCTCATGCAGGTACCCCCCAATAGAGTTTGCTTCCTAATCGCCAGAGTTCAGCCTGGAAGCCTGATCTGAGTGACACATTTTTTTTTTTTAAACTAGAGATGTGGTG
This sequence comes from Sorex fumeus, assembly GCF_029834395.1. Lineage (NCBI taxonomy): Eukaryota > Metazoa > Chordata > Mammalia > Eulipotyphla > Soricidae > Sorex > Sorex fumeus. The sequence goes on along the minus strand of NW_026606138.1, from coordinate 12,873,202 downwards.
CTGTGCACTTTCATTTCTATGGATTAGGAGTCACTTTGAAAGGAATTTTTGAGCTTGCAAAGGAAATGACCTCTGTACCTATAGACAAATTCCAAGTGATTGGGCATAGCCCCACACCCTTATCAGAGTGCCAGAGTTTGCTGGGAAAATTGGCTGCTGTGTCTGAGTCCCAGATTCAGGCTCACCCAGGGAGAATGGTGAGCATCCTTAGCACACAGCACAGAACAGTCCATGGGAGCTCCTTACTCAGCATTGTCCTCTGTGTCGCCAAGGTAAGGGACCAACATGGTGGTAATGGCCAAGGGCCACAGCACATAGAATACAGAGCAACAAGGAGGATGAGGAGTGCACAGAGAGCACAGCCTGCCCACATCCAAAATGAGTGTCCATTGTCAATCACATTGATCAGCCAGCATCGGCGATGCTGGGATGTACCCTACGACTGCACTGATTCAGTCAGCTATGGTCAAAAGTACTCCCTCTAGATGTGGCTCAGCAATGCCAGGAGCCTGTCTATAACCCCCAGAACCTAGGAGTTGGTAAAGGCAGCAGAGGGCTGTCCCATGGGAATGCCCTGGAGACCTTCAGACTTTTCATGACTGTCTACTCTTGATGACTTCCTGCGAAGTCTTGCTAGCTTTGAGGACGGAGAAAAGGACACCAGAGCCATGGAATACAGGCAATTCAGAAGCTAGGAGAGTCAGGCTAAGCCTTCCTTTGGAGCCACTTGGAAGACTCTAGCCAGGCTTAGATCACAAGTGTGGGACAGTGAAACGAATTTCAGGCTTTTGACTCCAGAACATTAAGAGGATAAATCTGTATTGCTTTAAGTGCCAAATTTGTGGTGATTTGCTGAAGAAGCAATAATGAACTAATACATTTATTAACATTTATTGCTTCTTTTATGTCTAGTTTAGCACTTGACTTAAGTGGACCCATATATTACTATTTACTGAATGAATTGAACACGTTAGTTGGGATGTACCAAATTTACAGCAATTTTTATTTTTGGAGGGGGGGGGATATTTGGCTGTGTCTCAGGGCTTAGTACCTGCTCTGTGCTCATGGATCACTACTTGCAAGGTTCAGGGGTGTGGTGCCATGGATTGAGCCTGGAACAGCTGCAAGGCAAGCATCTTATCTGCTGTACTGTCTCTTCAGGACCTTATAGCAGCTTTTTATTGTTTGAAGCACTGCTAATTCTGAGAAGGAGAAGAACACCGCTTTAAGACTTAGATAGATATAAGGTTTTCTGGTAGCCGTGATAAGACCCTAGCAATTAGGAAGCTATGTACTTGCATTTCAAGTATAGCAAGCTATTTCTTAGGAACACAGTAAGTAGGAGAGGAGAGCACTGCAAATGACATTTGCAGGCAAATCTCTTCGTAAATACCCAATTAGTGTCTCTAGGACTAAGCCATGAAGAAGATGGAAGAAGATGTAGCCTGAGTCCCAAGGAGTAAACACCACACATCACAATGTTTGTTGTGCAGAAGGGACACACAATAAACCAAAGGCTAAATGAGTGGCACTAGAAGCAGATGCATTCAAAAGACCACCTTTCCCCTTGTTCACAAAGCCTTTGAGAGTATTTTCCCATGACCTCTGATTCTCTGTCTACTGGAAGTTAACCTCCATCAGGTTTAACTCATAAAAACTGAAGAAGAGCAAAGAAGAGCAATCTCCAGCTCTGGATCTAGACAGGCATACACATCCACATGCAACGATTTTCAGTCAGAAAAAACAGACCACAATGATATACCTCCCACCTTCTAAGACCATCTCACATATTCATTTATGGGAGGTCTTTTAATTTAAGAAAAAGAATAAAGTTATTCTGGTTATTGAAGAATTTTTCCTGTAAGCAATTTATACTGAATGGTTATATTCATGATTTTCAGTCACTTCTCATTCAGGATTCTTTCAGATTTATCATAGAGATAGAATCAATACTTTCTATCATGCTGGAAAAATTCAGATGACTTGTTTTTGAGATGTAGGAACAGAGAAAAGTTAACAATCAGGACTGAAAATAACACCAATTTTCCCCATTCTAGATCTGGTTGTCTCTGAGAATCATAATTTAGGAAGGAAATGGGTTTGGGATCAGGATCCTGCTTCTCACTTTATAGATGAGCTAAGCTGAGGAACTGGTACAGTTTTTCAGTTCACATCAGCTGGGAAACTGTGGATTTAGGACAAGGACCTAAATCTCCAAGTTCCAATCCAGAATCCAATGTGCATTCCTAGCTGCCTTGCTGGCTAGATGATAGTATATAAGGCCAGAAGAACAGAACAACAGACATCTGTCTTGCCTTCAAGGCATTTCCTAATAGGAGGAGGAGATAACACATACCTATAAGACACTCTGATACAAAGGACACAGTTAAGCAACACAAAGGAGTTCAGATTCCACAGAAAACCTGGACATCTCTTGCCCCTGAATTATATATTTTTTCCTTAGTATTTTTTTTGGAGGGAGCAGCACATATGGTTATGTGCAAGAGCCAATTTTTTTTGAGGAATAGTTTATTTTCTTTTTTTTCTTTTTTTCTTTTTAATTTTTATTAGTGAAACATCATGAGGTACAGTTGTAGACTTACAAATTTTTGTGCTTGGGTTTCAGTTATACAATGATCGAATACCCATCCCTCCACCAGTGCCCATTCTCTACCACCACCAGTTCCAGTATCCCTCCCACCCCCATTCCCCCATCCCACCCTACCACTGTGGCAGGGCATTCCCCTCCGTTATCTCTGTCCCTTTGAGTGCTGTGGTTTGCAAAAGAGACATTGAGTGGCAATCTTGTTCAGACTATAGTCTACTCTCATCACGCATTTCCTATCCTGAGAGGAACCTCCCAACCCCCTTTATTTGGTGCTCCCTTCTCTATCTGAGCTGCCTTTTCCCCTAGCATGTGCGGCTGTCCTCAAAGCCACGGAGTAATCCTCCTGGTACTTATCTCGGCTATCCTTGGGTGTTAGTCTCCTATTTTGTTACTTTATGTTCCCCAGATGAGTGCAATCTTTCTATGTCTATCTCTTGCAAGAGCCAATTTGGGATCAATACTGGGGAGGCTTTTGTATTGTGGCGCTATGAATCCAAGCATGTATCAGAATCTTGGGCTTAGTTTCCTGGTTAGTTTTCACATTCTTTTCCTTCAGTTCTTACACTAGTAATCACACTTGTGAAATAGTGGGATTTTTTTTCAAAGATTCCTTGAAGCCAAGTCCTTGAACTATAATTTAGTTAAGAATTTCACAACACAAACACTAGTTGAGTATCTGACTTGAAAGCATGAACCAACAGAGCCAGACCACATGTGCACAGCGGAGCAGAGCTTACAGCAGGTATCACCCTCTGCTCTCTCCCGACAGGCCAAACCAAACAAGGCTCTGGGTCCAAAAGGAAGCTGTCAAAGAATGCAGGGTAAACCCAATGACCACCACCCTCTGAGGCCTAACGCCTCTCTCTTTCCCATTCATCACTGCTGGCTCGAGAAGAAGACAGCACAGGGGAACTTTCTTGGTTTGAAACTCATTTGTAAAGTATTACCAGAACAGATGACGATGCACAGAAGACTTCTGTTTTGGAATAACAGAACAGAAAAACCATTGAAGAGAGGAGTTTGTGATAAATATGGGCTGTATGTTGCCAACACAAAGTTGACTCTGGGAGTTGGCACATGGCACAGTGGATGTGAAAAATCTCTCTCTTCCCAGAGTTTCCTGAGTCAAATAAGAATCCTTGACTATGAATTTTGAAGAGTGACAATGGCTCCTGAAGAACCCTGCTGGGTGAACTGCAGAGCTAATTTTCCACTTTTCATTCTCTTCCTCTTCCTCCACCTCTTCTTCTTTGCCTTCTTTTCCCCTTCTCATACTGGAGATGGGCATAAAATTGATTATGGAGCATCTGCCTGGTCTTGGGGGAAACCATCCTCTCTGGGACAATGAGAACTTCACAGGCAGCTTTGAACAGGGGAATAAAAATATGTTTCCATAAAGCAAATCTCTTGAAGGTGGATTCTTTCACTCTTAGAGAATAAGAGAAGTCACTCCCCAGTTTGAGTATGTTGCATTCCCAGGTCCACAAAAGGACCCAATCTCTCACTTTGGACACAGAGTCAGTTCTTGGGAAATGAAGTCAGAGTGAAGACCCTTGACACACCTCTCCTGAGAACCTGTAAAGGAACCCCAGGGCCTTCTGGATGCATAAGTTCATTCAAAGACCCTCTGCATAATTATTATCCTGGGTTCTAGGCAAATGATAGCATAGCAGTAGGGCGTTTGCCTTGCAGCCAGCCCAGCCAAGTTCGATTCCTCCGCCCCTCTCGGAGAGCCCGGCAAGCTACCGAGAGTATCTTGCCCACATGGCAAAGCCTGGCAGGCTACCCGTAACGTATTTGATATGCCAAACACAGTAACAACAAGTCTCACGATGGAGAATTTACTGGGTCCGCTCAAGCAAATCGATGAACAACAGGAAGACAGTGCTACAGTGCTAGGCAAATGAAGCACTATTGTTTTGAAAGCATAATTGGAAAATAGGGGCCAAAAAGGAAATGGGTTTTTAAATCTTCCAGTTGAATACCCTTTGGACACAGACAAATAGTTAAGTTTTCAGACTGCATAGCAGCTTAGGCATCCCTGAACGCAAGGCTTCAGTCCTCCTTTCACTGTTCTTCATCTTAGAAATACCTAACCAGACCTCATCCATGCTAATTTCCAGGCCCCCAGAAGGGTTGGCAGTGGGAGGGTCCAACTTCAATTCTTTCCTAAGACTTTGCATCCAAATACATTAATTGTGCATTTTCACTACTTCTCTGTCTGTACCTCTGCTTCCTCCAAACAAAAGAGTAGTATCCCCAATTACAGTGTCTTCTGTATTACTAGATGGTCCAGGAAGGCTAGTAAGCTTCCTTAAATAAACTCTAGTGCTTAAAACCTCTATTTCTTGAGTATTCAACAGACAACAGAACCAAGAGTTCCAAGCACTGGACAGAAGTGAAAGAAGACATACTTCATGAAAGATTTCCTTGAAAGATCAAGATGGCAATGCCCTTCTTTCTCTGTTTCTATTTTCCCATCTATTTGTATAAGTAGGTTTTCAGATTTCATAGGGTCATTCTTTATAGTTATTGGAAAGACTGATTAAAAAATTAACATATGTATGTTTTGGGCTACACCTGGTGGTACTCAGGACTTACTTCCAATCACAGAAGTAAGAAGCACAGGGATCACTCCTGTAGGAACCTTGGGGGATTATATGTGATGCCAGACATTGAACCCAGGTTCAATGTAATGAATGTAAGCAAGCACTTTACACATTGTGCTATCTCTTTGGCCCTTGGTAAAAAATATTTTGTAAAATGTACATTGGATCCTCCAATTTATCTCAATGAGTTGCTCTTAAGGAGAGAAGATATAATTTAGAAGGGAAGTTTGTGCTCAAGAGGTTTTAGAGACACATGCTGCACAGAATCAGTATATTTATCACCTGAAGAAAAATGTCCTTATGCCAATCTAGAAATCTGGAATTTCAGATTTAGCTTCAAAAGGTCTGGGGACAGGCTTTCCAGATCCATGGCTGATAGTTCTTATGAACTCACTGGGTGGCGTACCCCTTGTTGGCCTACATTGTCATTTAAGGACATGAATCCATCCCCAACATCCTCTTGGGTGCCTGGGCAGGAAGGGCAAACTGCAGAGCTGCTGTGAAGCACTAACGGGGGGAGAGTCAAAATCATCACTCCTGAGAATTATCTCATGATTTGGAGATGGCCTTCAATAAGAGAAATATAATTTGGGGCTACACTGCAGGAATGAACAGCTGACATGCAGTCACTGGTCTGGATTTAGAAAACAGCATTAACTTTTTTAGCTTAGATTTATTTTAAAAATTTTTTAAATTAAATTTTTTAAAAAATTAAAAATAAATTTTATTGAGTCACCATGAGATACACAGTTACAAAACTTTTCATGCTCTGGCTTCAGTCATGCAATGTTCCAACACCCATCCCTCTATAGGTGTGAATTCACACCATCAATGACCCTGGCTCTCTCACCCCCAACCTCAATCTGCCTCCATGGCAGGCACTTTTCTTCTCCTTCCCTCTGTCTCTTTTCTGTGTCTTTGTCTCTGTCCCTCCCTGTCTCTCTGTCTCTCTCTCTCTCTCACACAATATGGTTTGCCATACAGATACTAAGAGGCTATGTTATGAGAGAGAGAAAGAAAGAAAAAGAGAGCAATAAGAGAGAGAGAAGAGAAGTATATGTTGGAAGTATCTACTGTAAAGGCGGGCAGGGGGTGGGGAGTGGAGGGTGATGGGAGGGAACCTGGGGACACTGGTGCTGGGAAATGTACACTAGAGGAGGGATACAGTACACTAGTTGGAGTACTCTATGACTGAAATCCCATCATGAATGGTTTTGTAATGCTCTAAATAAATAAATAAATAAATAAATAAATGGGGTTATCATGATTGTTCCTTTACCTACTAGAAAACAGCTTTGACCTCCAAAGAACAGATTGTTAATGAGTGTTTGAAAGCAGGAGACTGAGGAAACCTAAGAGAGTGGAAAGGGGTTTTGAAAGTGGAACTGATTTGCAATAAGACACTTGACACTCCTCTGAGAAACTGTCCCCTGGGATTTGGAGACAGCACAAATGCCAAGCACATGCTTTGCATGTGGGGAGCCTGGAATTGATCTCTAGCACTGCAGGGGCCCCTGCGTATCTCTTGGAGTCAACCTTGAGAAAGCAAGGAGTATCCCTCAGGTGTCATCAGGTGTGGCCCCAAAACAGAAACAAAAAATTAAATTTAGTAAAACAAAATGTCTTTAGCTGAAATTTTGGAGGTGGTGACTCCAGGTTAATTCTCTAGTCTTCTGATTTTCTAATGAAAGTGAAGCAGAAATTCCAAACTTCTCAACTCCCACGGGGACATTTTTCTTCATAAGGAAAAACACTGATCCTGTGTAGCATGTGTAGCTAAGACTTCTTGAGCACTGATTTTCCTCCTCAAGTTTCTTTTTCCATTGTCTTTAAAGAAGGACCTGGAGGGGCCAGAGCAATGATAGGACAGTGGGCAGGGCATTTGCCCTGCATTTGACCCATCCGGGTTTCATCCTTGGTGTTCCATATGATCCCCCAAGCACCGCCAGGAGTGATTCCTGAGTGCAGAGCCAGGAGTAACCCCTGAGCATCGCCTGGTGTGACCCCAAAACTAAAATAAACAAAAAAAAAGACCTGAGAATCTCACACCTTTTCCCTACTTGGGAAAAGTATAAAAGGTAACTTTTTTATATATTAACAACAGATGCATAATTGTATAGCAGTGAACATATTTTTAATATTTTAGATCACTAGTGACTTCTGAATTGGATATCAAACGCTCATCCTTGCTTGTCACCTCCTTCTCTTCAAATATTTATTACTAAAGGTAGGAAAATGTAAAAATAATGTTCTTGTAAACTACAGAGAACAAGAAGACAAAAAAGTAATTTATTTTAAAAATTAGGTGTTAGAAAAATTGAGACTATACCATGAATATCCCAACCACATTCTGCCTCTCTGGCTTCACTTATTCCTAGCTCTGTCCCTGTACATATTTTTTTTCCTGGTGAATTTGAAAGTAAATCTTAGGTATCTAGTTATTTTAACCATAATAACCACATCAGTCTTTATGTCTAAAGCATCATAATTGAAATAGAAAACAAACAACTACCATGCTATTATTATGCCTGACAATATTTTACAAAGTAATTTTCCCATATCATCTAAAATGCCAATTCATGTTCAAAGTTCATCAATCAAGTTAAATTTTTTAATTTTTTTTACTTGAATCAACAACTTAACAAGGAGAGGTGACATTGATTTCAGCCATTTCATAGTCCTTTCTCTTTCAAATATTTCGTTCAGATGGAACATTACTTAGACACACTGTTTCTGGAACACAGATAAAGTAAAGGCCAGATTCATGACTACTAAAGATTTGGTTATTTGAAATGTCTCATTTTATGAATCAGCTACAATTGTAGTTAAAAGCTCGGCACTTACAAGATCAAGAATTTTCCACCATTTTCATAAATACATAAATGGTTTAGGTTACTTTAATATTGGTTAAATTTCACATTCCAAGGAAGGATTCATTTGACAAGTTATCACAGTCTTCATTTTACCCATATGAAAGTTGCATTTTCTAGACCAAAGTGCAGTCTGATTGCAAATGCAGCATTTCCAGTTGTAGCTTCAATTGCATTTCGAAAATAAGACATTGGCACTGACTTTTGGTTAGGAGACAGGTGAACAGTTTATCTGTGCACTGTCTTCAGGCCTGTCTGCTCACACAGTCGCTGCTAGAAATGCTGTTTTATAACACCCATCTTTGTTTTGTAACACACACCAAAACAAAACAAACAGATCACACATTTTAAAAAAGGGAAAAATGTCAGAGAAAGATAGTTTAGAACCCCCAAGCCAGCCTTTCATCTGGGCATGAGTATCAAGACCTCAAGATGGCAGGGTGGCTATTTAATCCAGATCAAGAAGGCCAGGCCCAATCCCTTTCTTTGGCAAGAAAGTCGAGGCTTCCTGCCGGCTGCACATGCCCGCAGAGGCACAGCCATGAATTCAGTTTTCTTAAAACAGAAGCATTTTCAGACTTGTGTTTTCCTGGACAGCTGCCTGGTGGCTGTAATACATAATAAGGGCGTGTAATTGACAGTAATGTGAATCACTCACTAAAATTCTGGCAAAAAAAAAAAGTTTTTTTTCAAGAAAAAATTAAGGCGTAGACTCACCCTGTTTATTGAAAATAGCAATCACTTTACATTTCAACTCTTAGTTACCTTCCTATCTATTCTTTAAAACAAAGTCACTGTAATTTGCACTCTTTATGGGCTACTGAGTGGCATGGTTGCTCAAAGCAGGCCAGGGGCCGGCTGGAGCTGGCTCAGGAATCATCTGGGAAATGGCTAATTTAGATGGGTTACTTGATACAGTGCACATGGCATTCCTCTCCCAGAATGAGTTACCGGAGGAAACTGTCTCCCAAATGATTTTGCTGCTTGCAAAGCTGGTATGGGGCAGGCCAGGCTAGGACCTTGTCATTCTCATGCTAATTTCCACGGCAGGTTGCCACTGCCTTGCAGGCAGGTTCAGGAGCCTTTCACAGACACTCACGCACAGGGATGTTCCAAAGAATGGTTGGGTATCTTCCAGGTAGGAGCTGTTGGAACCAGGAAAGCTTTCAGATCATGTTAAGGATTTCTCCAGTCTGTGACTTCTCTCTGACTGAGGGAAAGCACGATCTGAGTTCACTTCACTATATCCCTCAATGGACCTCTCTTTTTTCTAGGTAGAGACACTGAAACTCAACCTCAGAAAGTCATGACGATTAAACTCCATTACAGAAAACCCTGACTCTATTTGAACTCTGCAAGTTTGATTATTTGCCTACCCATTAAGCATCTGTTTGCTGAAAGTTTATTCACATCTGTAAGGTATCTCAGCTTATAGTTCTAGAGGAAAGATGCTGTAATAGAAAACAAGGAGGTTTTTAGGTGAGAACACAGTAGAACTACATTCAGGCGGATGAAGACCCAGCTTAAACCTTATATGAACAGGATGTTTCTAGATGTTTGCCAAGTCTGGCCACTGGATGCTGATTTGTGTGAACAAGAAACTTGATGAAGAAGTTTCACCATTCAGCTAATGGAAATGAATCAGGGACAGACCTCTGGTCATGCACAGAAAGTATTGGTCATTCTAGAATTCTTCCTCAGATAGGAGACTCTGGGATGGAATGGAGAACTCATTGTTCATTAAACAGATGCTTCAACTGTTTGGAGAACTCATTGTTCATTAAACAGATGCTTCAACTTCCCAGGAAGTTCTGGGAAAATGGTGCCTGTGTTGGTCTTTTTGTTCATGATAAATCTAATTTAAGAGAACCACATCAATAGAATCTCAAGTAAAACAATTTAGGGCAATAAAAGCATATTCTTCTCAATGATACTGTTCTACCCCTGCTCCCATTAGGTACCCGTAACGAAAATGAGAACTTCTCATCTCAAATCACCCCAATTATACACAGGGTTAGGTAACTTCCGCAAATTAGGTCGTGGAAAGTTCTTTGACTTAGAGACAAGTGAATATTTAAAAATTGTTTTTTTCTGTGGGGGGAGAGGGTGGGCAAGGAGGGTGGTGATGTGTGTGCAGGCATGACAGTGCAATGGGAAAGACGACAGGGAGTAAGTTCTGGAATAGTCGCAACAGGGACTGTAGTTTGCAACATGATACTGCAGCACTGAGATAGAAAACTGCTTTCGCTGTGTCCTGAAAAAAAAAACCTCCTCTGTGAGAAAGCACAGCGGTAAAGAGTGGTTACAGGAGATGACGTTTCTACCCAAAAATCAGCTTTAGAATCCCCAAAGATCTGACTTCATCCTGTCCACAATGAACCTCCTCACAGATACCTAATGAGAGAAGAATTATTGTGACGATGAGGAAACGCAGATTCAAGTTTCCTATCAAGAGATGGGCTTCGTGTTAGGAATGGAGGACATTTATTCCACTCTTCTAATAATTCCAAAGTGCTTTTCGACCTTGGAACAAAAAAAGTCACTGTTATGACAGAATTGGTTAGGTCATTGCCTAAGGAGGCATTAAAGGCCACCAGGAAATAAATTAAAATGAAAATAAAAATAGATTCTTTTATTGGGTCACATCTCATCCTCTCATGTATAAGCAAGATTTCCACTCACGAAATTGATTCTTTAGGGGATAATTTTGCTCCTCTTGTTTTGTCTTGTTTTCACTCAAGGAAAAGTTATAAACAGGAACAGGGAGGGAAGAAATGAAGCTGAAGAGACGAAGTCCGAGGATGAGTGGACAGAAACCATGGTGTCTGCAATTATCTTAGAAGGTGGCTATCAATTCTGAAATCATTGCTAAGGTTGAAGAAACAGATCAGACCAGAAAAATGCAGCCATGTTTTGTGATCTGACCTTGAACAAATCATGTCATTCTTTCTACAACTTACCTGAAGAATCAGTATGTAATCTAGCATGATCAGAATTTCTACTTTCCCATTTTGGGGGGGGGGCATGGAGGGACCACACCTGGTGGTGCTCAGGGATGACTCCTGCGTTTTCTCAGGGGTTCACTCTTGGTGAAGGTTGGGGAACCAGGTGTGGTGCAGAGACTCAAGCTTGGGTTCGAAAAGTGCAAGACAAGTGCTCTACCCATGTAATAACTCTCCAGTACCTTTCCCAATTGTTAATTTAATATATTAGAATCACATTTTCTTGTCTAGACAGGACAGATATAGGAAATTTCCCTTGATAGAAAATATAACCCGATCTTAGAAAGATAGCCAATTTTCTTCTTTAGAAGGTAGTTTTCTACTTTGCATTTAAATACATGCCACTGTTACTGATTATGCATCTTTTTACTCTTTAGCATGATTGTATGGTCAATGAACTTTTATACTGATGATGCCAACAAACAGTGTTGCATAAAACACTACTTTGAACTCAGAAAAGAATTTTTTCATCTTTGGGGGGGTAATACAAATATTTTAAAACCTTGATGAGATCTGACATGTATTTCAAAACTGGTAATGTTTGTAAACATTCACTCTTAAAACAGACTCAAAAGACACGGTAAACTGACAGACATCAAGGAGTCCTTTGAGTTGTAGAAGTAGTTTTCAAAATAGTAGTAACCTCACAATACTATTTAAAATAACATCTGTTCCCTCTTAACAGCTGTTAACAATGAAATTATTATTCCCCCTAGAATCACATGTGCAAGAAGAAGATATCTAGTTGTAAAATCCTGTACACACACACACACACACACACACACACACACACACACTTTTTTGGGGGGAGGGGCACACCCAGCAGAGCTCAGGGATAATCCCTGGCTCTGAAGTCAGGGATCACTTCTGGGGAGGTTTGGGAGACCAAATGAGGTTTGGGCCCACACACATATCTCTAATTTACAGGTAAGACTAGGGGTATTTGCCCGGTGATAGAGCACATGCCTCACATATTTAAAGCTTGGGAATTCAGGAGTCAAAACTTTTTCAGTACAGTACCAAAGGTCAGCACAAACAGCACTTTAACAAAACAATACAGATGTTAAGTGTGACCACTGTAGATGCCAATCAGTCTGAGGCTAAGCCCCACGGGGAAGCAAAGTCTATCTAGAGTACAGCACTGCTTACTATATCAACTGCCCTAAAGTGTATTTTCTCTACTATCACCTTCACAATTAGATGCAGCAATGAATAAGGTGAGGTTGGAAAGATTCCATTGAAGTAGATCTTACTTGGTGGAGCCAAAAGACATCTACAGATGTAGAAGTTGGGGAAGGAGAGGCCAGGACAAAGGAAATTCAGAAGGAGCAATGTCACTAGCTAAACCCAAGTAGGATCTTCCAGGAATAAATCACTGAGGAAGGCATAACCAACCAGCAGAGCAGAAGTAACCGGGCAGGAAAGCATTATTGACCAACAGAAAGAAAGGGAAAATTAAGATCCCAAGATGTGGAATCTTGAGTGCTGTCAAAAAGGCTTAGACTCCTCAGAAAATGGAGAACCCTACAGGGCCATTAAGAAGGTAGAAAAAGATCTGCTGATAGTGAAATTTCAGTGCTAGCTCCAGTTTCTTCTCCCTCCCTCCCTCCCTCCCTCCCTCCCTCCCTCCCTCCCTCCCTCTTTCCTTCCTTCCTTCTCTTCCTCCCTTCCTCCTTCCCTCCCTTCCTTCCTTCACCTCCCTCTCTCTCTCCCTCCTTCCCTCCCTCCCTCCTTCCCTCCCTTCCTTCCTTCCTTCCTTCCTTCCTTCCTTCCCTTCCTACACTCTAATTTGGGAGACAGAGGAGCAGATATTGCTGAAATGCAAAGGTAGTCTTAGAAATACTCAGGTGTTAGGGAACAGATTTTAGCCCAGTTATGCTCTTAGCACCCAAGACTTCTTTGTGCACTCCAACTGGTCTCTGATCTGGGACATAAGAGCTCTTGGCAGTGCCCCCTGCCTATCAGCATTGCACTGCATTGACAGGGCAGAGCCTAGGGGGGCGGGACTACGGGCGGTGCAGTGCCAAGTTCCTGCTCTACGAATATTTGCATTAGGAAACTATTGCAAGCTGACTCAGTCACTAACAACTTCATCTAGTTTGCTGTTCCTCCGAGTTTCTTGGCCACTGGGAGGTCAAGTCCAACAGCTTGTTGACACCTGTGGCAACACCCCTTCTATCACACACACACTAGACGCCTCTCAAGGTGGAAAGGTGGACAAAGGTGGACAAGCAAAGCCAATGAGGCTGGCAACAAAAACCCAGTTTTTCTCCTCAGCACCTATAGTTATGAGGAACGTTCACATTGACACATTGTGAAGATAGCCAGAATGCAATGCTATTTGTTCCATTATGATTCCTCTTCACCACAGTCCCTGGTGACAGGAAAGGAGTTTGCAGAGAGGAGAGCTGTAGGGCCAAAGAGAAAATAATTGGAATTCATGGTTTGGATGGTGTCAGGGGCAGAGTTAGCAAGAGCATTGCTCATCATCTGCTCTCTGGGGCCAGCCTCAGCACAGCTTCAGTGTCCTTAATCGGTGTAGATCAGTTCGATTCCTGAACCCGAATGACAAGTGAACATACCAATACTGCCGTGCATGGGCTTCAAACGACATAATCAGCCAGAGATGGACTTGTGTCAGTTGGACTTTGTCGCCTTAGAAATCAAGAGGAACAGCGGTAAGAGAAGTTTTTAACAAGGAGGAAAACCCTAGACACTTGTCGCTAAGATTCTTTACCACAGCTTCAAGGACAACCAGGAAAAGAGCTGCTATTTGAGGCAACTTCATTATAAAATCATTTTTAATAAGCAATCTTAACAAAGGCAGGGAATACTCTGGTGGAGAAGCCCTCCAGGGACTCACAGGCTGCCCAGTTAAGTTATTAGGAAGTTTCACACAAGGGACCAAACAGCTATTTCACTGGCCTCGGGGGACAGAGTTTAGTTTTCACCTGTTCTCTAGAGGCACTGACTAGTGTTACTCTGTCTACTAACTGCAGAGACTGGTTACAATCAATTATCCCAATGCCAGACTTGGGAAGAGAAAGGGAACTTTCAGTTTTGTCGATCTAAAAAGGCACTGGCAGAAGAGAGACAGAGAAATTAAGGTGATGTGGTTCATTATAATCTCAAGGCTTTTGTGAATGTGCAGCCAATAAAAATGCCTCCCGTGGAATGAAGAGCTCCTTTAGTGAAACACTAACTGATCATGTTTGGAACAGGTCAAGAGCAAAGGAAGTTGGATGGTTCCTTTACTATACCATCCAGCTCCAGCAAGGAACTAATTTTGGGGACTGAGGACAAAATAATGTTCCAGGCAGTTGACTTGTCCTAGCTAAAGCATGAGTCAGAGATGGAGGTTTGGGCTCACTTTTTTTTTTTTTCCTAAAGGTATATAGAGCTAAGCATCTTGCAGTAACCTCCAACCAATTAGCAGAGAGGAATGAAAGCTAGCCAGGAGAGCTATTAGCCACACGATTCAAAGAGCATATGGAACTTTCAAGTTTCACTTCTGAGTTCCTGCCTCTGATTTTAATGAGATGATAATATCTGGTCTTACAATTAGACTGAAACTCCAGGAAGATGGCAGAAAAAGTTAAACCCTCCATCTCTTTAATAATCAGCTCACCCTAGATATTTTCTGTCCCACAAGCACTTTCCGTACAGTTGAGGAAGAGAAAGTCCAGAGAAGACCATCGGACTCAGGATAAGCATCTGTGAGAGTTCCGCTGAGAGCCTGTGACACAGTATCCTTCCAGGGCTGCACTGACCACAGAGCTTTGTTTCAAGCTGCCACACACTTCATGGATTCCCCACTGCTTGTGGGCCCAAAGGTCTCACCAGCAGTTTGGTCTTCATGGCTTCTCTTCCTAATTAACTCTCTACTGCAGGCAGTGGTCTCTCCAATCACACCAGACCCTCACTACACCGCTGCTCATGCTCATCTTACCATCAGTCATACATACAGAGAGAAAATGCAACTGGAATCAGAGCCCCTCCAATTCCTCCCAGAGTCTCCCACTGTGCAGAGTTTATTAAGTAGGACTGTCCTTCCTTCTCCGTTAAAAACCAACCCGTGCTGAGGCTGACAAGTTGTGCTTTCTCAATTGTGACTCTGTGCTTCACGTAACAGCAGCTCAAAGTCAGAATTAGAAATATTAAACGAATAAAACCTGACTGACGCACATCCCTGTCTTCTTTTCACAGACAATGCATGTGATCTGCTTTTCAGTTTTGGACGGCCATTCCCCGCCGTGCTTGGGAGTCATTCCTAGCAGTGCCTGGGGAACCATGTGGTGCTGGGGGTTGAGCTGGGAGCTCTGCATGCAAACTCTGTGCTCCCACCTCCATTTGCTTTCCTAACCTCCTAACTTTCCTAACTTCCTGCCTTTGGTCAGGAGACTGGATGAATCTGGACTTTGTAATCTTCAGGAGAAAGAAAATATTTATGTATTAAACATTTTTCACTGAATACAAATCTTAGCTTTGTCCATTGTAATATTTTAGTTCCCTCAGTATACCTTTTAACCATTATGCATTTGTTGCTGTATACTACTTGAGGTATTAGGAACTTGAATGGATGCCTAGGAGATGCACGTAGTAAATCAGGAAAAAAGTTAACACTCTATATAGGAAAAATGAAGTAGGTGGAGAAAATTTTATTATAAATACTTGCTCAGGCAATCATAAAAAAAAGGCCATTGATTTAGCATGGACATGAAAATCTTCACTCCATAATGTGCACAGAGGTATAACAATTATAAGGACCATGCAACTATATATACACTAAATTACTGGTAGTGTGGCTGATAAGATTGGTGGAAACAATTCTGGCATTTTTTGTACACTCGTAATTTTTTCATATTTCAGATATACTGCATTCTTTATTTCTCCTAAACTATCATTCCTCAAATAATAGCCCCTCCAAAAGAAAAACTCTTCAACTTCTTTAATTTGTTACAATAGTGAAGTCAATTCTAAATCAGATATACTTCAACATATTTTGAAACAAGGTATTTTATTTTATCATTCATCTTTTTTGCTGTATATACTTCAATTTCATATATATTCTTTAGATTTCATGCTTTGTTTTGCTTTCTTCTGCTTTGCTTTTGGTTAGCATTTAGGGAAATAATAGTTCGCCAGTTCATGCTAGCTCTTGGTAGCAATGAAAGTTTTACATGAATTATCAAGTTGATCTGTCAAAAGAAAAATGCCTACATTTATTATAAATATCATTAATACACATTAAAAGCTTTGTTATAATGGAAAATGGGTTCATATTTTAAGAAATTGGCATTACTTCTAGTGTGGAAAGCATAACTTCTTAGAAATATGATCTCTTTTAAATATTATTTTATTATGGAATCAAGTGAGCTGGATGAACAGAGATGTCAAATGGATGTGATTTTTTGATGAATTCAGTCAACTGTTAAAAAAAATATCACTTCCAAGTATGAAATTATACGGTTTTTACATTGACAACTTCATTTAAATGATTCCTCCCTTTTCCTTTCACATAAGTTGGTACACCAAGCTTCTTTTGAAAAATAAGCCATTTTAGGTAAAATAGCTGTAAGGTCAAAAAACAAGACAAAATCCCAAATAAATTATTGGAATGACAACTTTATGCTTTGTTTTCCTCCTACAATTTAGAATAAAAGAACCACTCTAAGGGAGACAGCACTTCACTGTAGAGAAAGTACTCTACATACTGGCTTTAAATCCTAACCTCAATATTTATTAGCTAGCTAGAGAACTGGGAAGCTAGCCTCAGTTTCCTTCTGTAGAGAAGGAACAGTGGCAGTACATATCCCACAAGACTGAGGTAAAGATTAAATAAATGGATACTAATGAACTTAGAATTATCTAGCACTTGAAAGTTCTCCCTTACTATTACTGAATGTTCAGATTGGAGATAACAATGGCACTTATGCATGCAAGGAGCCCATTGACTCTATTTTGAGTTCTGGCTCTGCCCATTACCAGTTGGATGAGTTTGCAGAGAGTTTTTTCGCTTCTCTGTGTTAAGTTGCTGATCTTTCAGATAAAATTTCTCATCTACAAAGGGGGTGTATGTAGTACAAAGCCCTGTGAAGATTAAATAAGATAATGCATGCAAAGTGCCAAACAGGATGCCTGGGATATTCGAATTGCACAGTAGGTGGTAGTTCCTGCCACTGCTGTTGGAGCAACACCTACAGATGCTTCTCCTTTTCCCATCACTGCTGTTGCCATTACTGAGCTAGATGCTGTGTGATCTCCTGTGATAGAGACTTAGTCCTTCTCTAAATGTTTAGTTTGGGTGCTACCAATAGTAGATCTATCAAACCAAGATGTTTAGTTTTCGATTTTTTTCTTTTTGGGTCACACTCAGTGGAGCTCAGGGGTTATTCCTGGCTCTGCACTCAGGAATTACTCCTGGTGGTGCTCGGGGGACCATATGAGATGCTGGCAATCGAATCTGGGTTGGCCATGTGCAAGACAAATGCTCTACCCACAGTGCTATCGCTCCAGCCCCAGATGTTTAATTTTCATATATTCTTTTGATACTTTCTTCTGGTCCTTAGCATTTTTTTTATTTTGCATGATTTTGTTGGTTTGTTTTTGGTGAGATTTTCTGTTTAGTAGTAATCACACATTGCAAAGAGATAATAATTACCATCTTCATATACATTTTTGCACCTATAGAATGAAACGGAATGTAAGTACTCTTAGGTCAAATAAAATTCTTTAATATGAAGTCACTAACAGAGTAAATGAGTGAACTGGAGGCCCTACCAGAAACACTTAGTAAATATTCTCTTTTCTTACAGAATTCACTGTTATCTACAATGAACTTGGTAGACCAACCTTCTACACTGGAAGAACTGACTGGCTGGCCCAACTGCCATACATTTGTATCTTAAATGATGAGCAAGAAGTCCTGTAAAGCACCAGAGGCTTTGGCTCTAGTTACACAAGCTGAACTGAAGCAAGGCAAACATTTCCAGAGTACAGAGACTTTCCATTCTTGAAGGGGACAATCTGACAGGTACTCAATAGATGCTTAGGGTGGGAACAGAGGGAGATGATCAACAGAGAGGACTTTTAGAATTCAGAGTGGATTCTTAGTCTTTCCTGTCACTGCTACTGTAGACTCAAATCACAGGGTCAAAATCTCAGATGCTATTTAACTTTTTGCTTCTGCTTTCCAGCTATAAACTGGAAATCTTCTGGAAACAGAACACATGGTATTTGCATCTTCAGATGTTTTCTGTAACTGTATGTCTAGTTTAAGACTAGCCTGTGAGTTGAGGGTCAACACCCTGTTGATGCATAGTAGATCTTCAATAAACAATTTCTCATCGATTAGCCCTCCAAAAGTACCTAGCCTTGTCTCACTGTTGGCATGCTTCAGATCTAAGATGGCAAGCAGAATTAAGCAACCTTAGTAACCAGTGTCCTGCTAACTTTGTGAGCATCAGGCTATCTCTTTTTCTGACCGTTTGTCAATGGGTAGATAGGATCTGGAGGAAAAGAACTTCAGCATGGCTTCTTCTCAAGTCCATCCTAATGAAATCTTCTGCCAGCAATTGAAATTATAATTGCTGTGAGTCACGCCATGACTCACATGAGTTGTCACGGCAACTTATTAGCCATACAACCAAAGCACCTTCCATTAGCTTTGCCAAAATTGGTTCCCGAGTTTTCCTGGACTGTGAAAATAATGTGGGTGAGCCCCAAGTTTGGGGTTGCTAAGAGTCAATAATCAAAAGAAATGGCCCCAAGAAAGAAAACGAGAAAGAAAACATAAATTTCTTCTAGTTCTTGGATTTCTTGAGTAAATGTATTGACACAGTATTGAAAAATTTGGTGGCTGGTTTTGTGATATCAACAAATACTTAAAGAGAGGTGGTTGAGGCCTCGAGTTAATTTTCTGTAAGTCAAACTCAAAGCCAAGTCTCTAGGGGTTGAAAAATAAATCCATTAACCAGTTCCACTTGAAGCAACTGCATTCGACATGTTTTGTCTTCAAATATACAAATGGATTATTTGCTCAAAGAAATATTAGGATTCATGCTAAAATAGTTTAATTATTGAGAACTGAAAAATATAGTACTTTAATTTTATGCTTTAGATATTAGCTTGCTGCAAGCAAATATTGTCTTTTAATGGATATTTGGATTAAAATTAAAGTAATTAGAAAGGTTTAGAAGCATAGTCTATTTATTTATTAGGGGAAATTGACATTAAAATATAGTAAAATTGATTCATTTTCCCAATCATTTCCTAAAGAATCTGAAATTTCCTCATGTTTGTCAGTGGGGAAGAAAATAAGGAGGACATACTTAAAGAGGAGGGTAAAAGAACACAAACAAGGATAAGAACAGGAAGAAGTGACTTCTTTTGTTACAATCCAGAGTGACTAGGTATCTTTATGTTCCACTGGCTGAAATATTCCTTAGGTTTTGACCTCTTGATGTCACTTCCCAGTAGCCAGAAACAACTAGGAATATCTGTTTCACTTTTTAGTTTTTCTCCTCTATTACTTGTCATCCTCTAACATTTTATTGAATGCAAAATTATGCAAGTGGAATTAGATTAAGAAATCAGGGGCAAATGGCCAGTTATCTTTGGCAAATAATAAAACCAAGAGAGTAACCGATTCCAAGAAAAAGATACTTATCCACATGGTAGTATTTCAGTCGGAAATAGACCAGAATAAATTTGTCAAACACCAAAGCAAGAGCATTCTTGCAAGAATACAACTAAATACAAATGCTATAGATTCACCACAACAATAAAAATTCTACACCAAAATGTAAATTTTATCTGATGTGTTTCTATCTTAGACACAAAAACAACAACAGCATCAACAACAATAATAACACTCCCTCTTTAGTTCATACGCCAACATTTGACAGTGACATTTCCTAACCATAAATAAAGGAGAGCACAGATCTTTTGACCAATTTAGTTTTAAGAACTATGGACCAGAAGCCTTCAAATGCTGATGGTGCTCACTCACCAAAAGAAGTTAATGACAAATTCTAAAGATGACATCCTCAGGAACTCAGAAGAATCCAGGTTCTTCAAAAACTATGCTGATGGACTTCTCTGAAAGAGACAATTGTAATCCCTTTTCTGGGACTTCGTGGCTTAACTTATCTGCGGTCCCCCCTTTTTTTTAAAGCAGTACCTGTACTTTCTAGATAACAAGGTGGCCTAAAATATTATCAGGTGTCATAACTATTCAGGTTCACTTTGTCTTTCTTGCACCTGTGACTGGTATACCAGTGAGCTGACACTCAGGTCTGATAATAGATTCTGCAACTGTACATGTTAATTTGTAAGGTGAACATTCTGTCTGCGAGGGCAGTTAGGAGACCTCGATTGAAATAGCTAATGTGGGGTGACTTCAGCAGTCGACGATAATATAGTTAAATCTTGACCAAAGTTTCCAGAAGTCTGGAGAAAAATTGCAAGTCTGGGGACAGTACAGAAATGAAGTCATACACTTACTTCCCTAAGAGAAGTTTTTTTCACTGAGGAAAACTTTTTGAGGAACAGATGTCAAGATGATTTAAGAGGAGTTAGAATGGCACATCCTCGGAAAACTTACAGGCAAGCTATCAACTGTTTAATTTTCAAGAAAAGCCCAACAGATGCAAAAGAGAAAGTCATTTGGGTGACCATTGTTAGAGAAAGAATGGACCGGTTTTCTTTTTCCTCATAAGTTGTGGACCTGGTGGAGATGGAAAGATGTGGAGAATAGAAAGATGATGTATTACCTGTTGACCTGGGTGACAAAGCACTACCCATAGTTCAGTGGTATACAAGACACTTACTAACTTGCAATTTAAACAATTCAATTTTTCCTTGGGATGTACTAAGTTTGTGTCAACTGTCTATTCAACTGCTTTGTCTTTCCAACTTTTCTTTGGGTCATTTTATTTTGGGCCCTCTTCTAATCATGAAAGTAAACTCAATGTTTAGGTCATTTGATATCATCACCAAGATGATACCTGATCTGAATCTCTTTGTTAATTTCGTATTTAAATTACAACAAAAATATCTTTGCAGTATTTCTCATTTACTTTATGTTCAATCAATGACTGAAATTTTCTTGTTGATATTAGGTAGACACTTAGAATCTACCCAGACAATATCTTGATTTTAAGGAAATACTTTTGGCTTTAAGGCAGGTATAGCGGATGGAATTTGTTAAACCTTTGCTATCAGGCAACCTAGTTTACATGGCCTCTTGCTGGAACACCAGCTTTTCTCTCACTAGCCAACACTCTCACTTGCCTAAATCCTTCCATGAATTTAAATCTTTCCACAGATTATTATTTCTGCTCAATGGGCCAATGAAGTTATTCTCAGGGATGACAATTTCTTGACAGTCCTGAGGGATGGAAAGTCTGTCTACTAGCCAACATCTATATTCTCTGTCTTACTTGTTGAGGGGTGCTCTTTGCAATAATGGAGCTGAGCTAGTGGTTTTGCCCACTTATCCAAGAGCCAAGTTATAATGCAAATAGTCAATGGCTTTTGTATATTGCCAGGTGGCTAGGAGTCCATTACCCAAACGACCATAGACAGCAGGCATAATCATCCGCCCCTGTTCAGGAGAGGCCCAGGACTGAGCTAGCAGAAAGACTGAATTACTTACCACCTCTAGAGTGGGTCCCTCCAGGCCAGGGACGAGCTCATGGGCAAGGCTGTGCAAGGAAGCGCTCTGAACCATGCCTGCCCTGCGGATACACAGAGGACTTCAGTCTCCTGCACTGTCAATCTCTCAGTTATCATGAGCTCAATCATGTACCGACAACAGCAAGAACGATGACGAGGACGAGGACAAAACAACTCCCCAGAGCTAAGGGCCACACACTACCCTGATGGAGAGACAGCCAACTGGAACTGTGCACTGAGAGATGGAGGTGCTGCCATGGTCCTGTGTCCACGATGGGCCTTTTCCTCTTTCCTTAGAGCCCATGGAGAGCCACATGGAGAGACTGCAGGAGGGGCCCTAACAGTCAGGCAACCATTGAATTTGGTGGCTTCGCTTTTCCTCTCTCTCTTTTCTACAAATACAGATAGACAGACAGACAGACCCAAGAGCAGATTTCAAGAATCAACTGAGGCACAAGGTAAACTACTCTGATGTTCCATGGATTTTTCCCCCAAGTGTTTCACGTGAAATAAACAAAAAAATTTAAAGCATAATTAGGAAAAATTGGGGGACATTGCTGGCCCTAAATTGTGCCAGAAGTATCTCCTCTGCTTGATGGAGAAGGATGCCCAAGCACGCCTCGTAGGTAGCACAGACTTGTGGTCTACAATCGTCATGCAGTTCTAGTGACTATTAATTCAAAGTCTAAAGAATATGCTGGCCAAGTTACAGTGAAAGTTGACTGCCTGTATCAGTGACGTGTTGGTTTCATCCTGAGTTCAAAGCACAATCAAACAGCATTACTCAGATGTAAATCACAACACTTTACATGGACGTGAGCTTGCAAACTCATGGTAGTGTTCGAATGCAGGCAGTTGGATGAAAGCAGTTGAACCCGAGAAGTGGGACTGAATACAGATTATAAATCCAGCGCACATTTCCACATCAGACTCCCAAAGCCATTTATCAGGGCCCTGCTGGGCAACAGTCGTGAGCGAATGACAGCACCTATGTTCAGTCAGAATCTCTGCTTCACAGACACAAGTATGAAACAGCCTAAATCATGAACTCGTGGTGAGGAGAAGACCAACGTTTAAAAGGAATCATGGTGATGTTTCTTATACCAGCTCCACTAAGAAGGATCCAGTGTGAGGGTGATCAGTAAGTCAGTTAATTGATCCTCCTGGCTAGACTTCATGGTTTTTCTAAAGCTTAATGACTCAAATGGCTAGAATTCATCAGAATGTATCTAGACTCTCTTTAACACACATTCAGTACAAACAGGTGAAGATGCACCACGGCCAAGCACTACAGGTACAAAGTATGGCCTCTGTGGACCACGGATCACAGTTGAAACATTCGTTTATACTTGAGGGTCACAGCAGCCAGACATCTGCGAATTCCAACTCTTCAGAAAACTTTGGACAGAAAAAAAAATAACATCTTACTTACATGTATGCGTCTTCTTCGTTACGGAGATACCTGGAACAGAAGGGAAAAAAAGACAAAGGTCAGAGAGTGTCTGGGTGTGCGTCTTGAAATATCTATCACTTTCTATGTTGTCAGGAGTTTACACTGCTCCTTTGCTCAAAGGAAGGCATGGAGGCAAGACCTGTCTTCATTATAAGCGCCAACGTTATGGGCCCTTCCCCCGACCAATGCAGCCAGGGACAATGGGGACAGTGAGCAGTGTCTACTGTATAAAGGGTTCTGTGGTGAAAACAAAAGCAGCATAATTTAAAAGTGCAATAAAAGATTTAGTAAGGGCGATGATCAGGCTAATAGGCAGCGTGGGGAAGATTTTAGGCACAAGCGAGTAATGCCACTCAACTCAGATGAGAGTGTGCCAAGAACTGAGCAATTAGTTCACTGCAGCCATGATTCTGTACTTATTTATTTATTTTTAAACCAAGAGGACTCTTTTTGCTTTCACAAGGCATAACTTTTAATGATGAGGGAAAACACAGTACCAGAATGTACCTATCCGTCTGAACATATGACGTTTAGAAATGAAACGGCTCTGACTTCTCTGTAGATGGCACCAACATGAGCACGAACTGTATGAAAATGTGAGGGATTCATGAGTCAGCGCTCTGAATGTTTCCAAGATGATTTACAGAGAGCAGGTGATAAGTATAAAACTATAAAGATAACTTGGCTGAGAATTTTAGAAGCAGCTCCATTTTGAACACTTTATACCGCATTCTTCTTGGGGGATGTTCTTAAGACCAAAGAGGCTCAAAATAATAAAACTGTCGAAAACATTTAGTTGATGACTAAGAACTGTGGTAAATCTTGACATTTTTTTTTCTTTCAAGTTATTAAGAGAACTATTTAACCCTCCTCTGGAAAGTCAAAGCTGTCGAAACACTGGCACCCACACCACACTCAGCTATGGAACATGTCATACAAGGAAGAAATCCGTTATGAAAATCTATGGTAGACAGAAAAAAAAAAGAGTTAGTTCCACCATTGAGGGCCAAGACCAAAATCACACACTCGCTCCCCCAACAACTTTCCAAAAGGACTTACTTAGGGAGGCTGAAATTACATAGCCCAACTCAAATTCCTTATTTTTTCCTTTTCATTGAGGAAAACTAAACTATTGTTTTTCATTAAGTTTGTGTTGGCTTTGCAAAGTAAAGTTAGAACCTTCTGCAAAATCTCGAGGGCTCTCTCTCTCACAAAGAAAATACAAATGTGTCCTAGAATTCTTTGAAATAAGTCTGGATCATGGAAAGAGAACTCCTTTCCCCTGTCCCCCCTCCCACCCCCAGCAGTAGTAAGTCCAGTTTAAGATCTGAATACAATTTACAACTTCAACTCAGGACACTGGCACCAATAAATCAATCCATTAGTGCTCCTTCAGCATTATGAGAGCTATCTGTGTACTTTCCTTAGGAAATAATGCTTTCTGTAAAATCACTTTGAAGAGAAAATGCTTACGCTGTCACTCCTGATAATTCAGAACCTCCATACAATTGGATTTAACACAGTCCCAAACAGACCTATCTATATTCGCTGAGTGAGGAACTCTTTTCTCCTGACATCCATAGGCCTGATGAAAATACCACTGCTTTAACTTTTCTGCTTAAATTTATTATATAGTGCACGAAGCAGTGTTCTTATCAACTATTTTCATGATGATTACACTGATAACAGACTTTTGAAAATTTTTCCAGGAAAGCTGCCTGATGATTGAGTAGTACAGAGTTAAAACTCCTCATATGTGTCTTCAGGCAAAAACCTGACTTTAATAGTCATACATGCTCTGTCTCTCAGTTTTGTTGAACTACCAATTGGCAATCATTATAAGTAATTGGGGGAAAGAACTATATTAGAGTTGCCATATTTAGCAGATGAAAAAAACCTCGGGATACCCAATTAAATTTACATTTTAGATATTAATTTGCTGTTTATTGGAAATTAAAATTTAATTAGGTATCCTGTCTTTTATCTGGCTATCCTAGTCTAAATAAGTATAATACAAATTACACTCATTATATATGATGAAGAATTTACCAATCAATTAACAAACATTTTATAAAGAAAAGCTTTAAAATACACCCACTCACAAAAGAAATATTTTAAAAATGCATTAGGTCCCAATTATGAGTATAGAATTGTACCTAAAAATTTTTGATTTATAAAAATGTATGTTAATCACATAAATTTTATTAAACAAAAATAAGTTATTATTTTTGAAGTAGAATAGATTTATTTATTTAACTTTTTTTTTTGAATCACTGTGAGATAGGCCACTACATGTTCATGATTGGATTTCAGTCATACAGTATTCCAACACCCATCCCTCCACCAGCATCCCCAGGTTTCCTCCCATCACCTGCAACCCCCTAGCCCCTGCCTGCCTCTATGGAAGGCGCTTTTCCTCTCTCTCTCTGTCTCTCTCTCTGTCTCTCTCTCTCCCTCTTTTTGGGCATTGTGGTTTGCAATATTGATCCTGAAAGGTTATCAAGAATATCTTTACCCACTTCTAAGCCTCAGATCTTAACCAGAGTGATCATTCACAGCTATTATTGTTATAACAGTCTCTTCTCTATCTTACCTACCCTCACCTCCATACACACTTGTAATTAGTTCCAACCAATGACCAGTCCTCCTAACCCCTTTTTCTCTGGCCATGGGTGTTATTCTCTTACTATATATATATATATATATATATATATTTTTATATGTCACAAATGAATGCAGTCATTCTATATCTGTCACTTTCCTTCTGACTCATTTCACTCAGCATGATACTCTCCATGTTGATCCATTTATAGGCGAATTTCATGACTTCATTTTTCCTGACAGCTGAATAGTATTCCATTGCGCCATAGTTTCATTCATTCATTTGTCTGTTCTTGGGCATGCAGGTTTTTAAACATACTTTAAAGATTATTTCCAACTGCCATATTCAGTGAAACAATCCTATGTGTCATCAAGAGCCATAGTTTCAGAAGCTAGGGCAAAGAGCATCACATTAATTAATGATGCTTCTGTGGTGAACACTTGAGGAAGTAAGAGTAAAGCAGTAGAATTGGCTAGAGGGAAAATTTAGATCTACTGAAGCAAGCAAGAGTATGCATTTTTTTCCTTTTTGGGTCACACTTGGAGATGCACAGGGTTTACTCCTGGCTTTCACTCAGGAATTACTCCTGGCTGTGCTCAGGGGACCATAAGGGATGCTGGGAATCGCATCCGGGCCAGCCACGTGCAAGACAAAATACCCCACCCGCTGTTCTATTGCTCCAGCCCCAAGGATATGCATTTCTTAAGACAGCCCTTTAAAGATAACCTAGTTGGGATGAGGGGGCTACATTTCTATAATACCTCCTCAATCAGTCTTTGGACATAGGCTCCCGTGAAAGGCCACAAACATAGGGAAAAGGCATTCTTCAGCAAAAGTCATACTCAAGGAAGGTTGACATAAAGGTGAGTTGCACTCCCGGTAAATGTAATAAATGTAGCGATTTATTTCTATCTGGATATTTGGGCATCAAATAGTCTATCACACTACCCGATTAATTTAATCTTTTTCTAACATATACATTTAGAACAGATTTATTTTGGACTGTCTTTGAAGGAGAGGAAGGAGAGAAAGTGGGAGAGAGGGAAGAGTAATACGTTTAAGAAAGAACCATGGCTTTTCCAAGGGCAGAAAGAGCCCCTACACACATCCCAGAATTAAATATTAAAGCATGAAAGTATACATCTCAAGAGGGGAGATGCGGGCGACACATGTGCTCAGGTACCACATGTGCTCACCACGTGAGCATAAGCAGTACATAGGCTCAGACAGCATATGTGCCAAAATAAATTATTTTTGTAAAGATAAAATTCTATTTTTTAAGAAAAGTAGTGTCAATGAAGATAATGTAAACACACATAAGACAAATTCAATGAATTATCAGAAATTTTACTGGACTGCTCTTCCTCCTCCTTCTCCTTCTAGAAAAATACTGATCTTGAGCATGCTAAAGGCTGGAATTCATGTTAATCCTTTCTCTTCAGAGTCACTCGCCATGTCTCAGTCTTTTTCCTTCAGTGGCCCTCTGCTGACCTTGATTCCTTCTGGTTTGGTTCCCAATTTAGCTGTAGCTTTGGAATATCCTGAGGGTGTTGTACCTGGGTCCATAAGGCTCCCGGGGCAGAAACACTGGTCTAGGACTTAGGTACTGACTCCATAGAAATATAAAAGGAGCAAAATGTGTCATTTTCATTTCCCAGAGAGGAAACTGAGGCACAGGGTGTCTCACTAGCCCAACAGAAAAATTCCTACGAAAAGTTAACATTTTATTGAAAGTGTGTCCATGGCATGTACTTAAAAACCCTGTCATAGATGCTGCATCTCAAGAAAAGATTTCCCCTGTAGAGTCTCCCAGTCAGCTGTCAGCTCTGTAAATAATTCAGACTGACAGGGCCTGTTCTTCCAGCCTTATCTAAACCAGGAAGCCCCACCTTGGCCAAGGTGACAGAGGAATTCACATAGGAACCTGTGTGCCTGGTTTGTGACTAGCAGTTAGATCTCCCCCCCATCCCCGGCCCTCCCTCCTCCCCCACCAGGGAAGGGGATATGGTCTCATTTCTTCTCATTTCCCCAGAGACTGCAAATCCTATCTTGCCTACCCAAGAGTGTATCATCAATAGAAGCCAGCAGGCAGATGGTGTCTGTTTTGTCCTTTTTTTTTTGTCCTGAGGAGAAAGGCATGCTGAGAACTCCGTATCTAAACCTTTAATGTGACCACCACCATCAACAGCAGCAGCTCTAAGATAGAAATTTTAGAAAATTTGGTCTTCTAAAGATAAATTATGATGACTATTATGAGGCAAATAGCTTCGATTCTACTCAGCAAGAGCAAAGAAGGAAGTTTAAGAAGGCAGCTCTTAGAATAACTGGCTTTGGAGACAAGTTGGCCTGAGTTTACATCCTGAGCTCATGCACCTTTCCTGTTTCTTGGCTGAGAGGTCTTGAGAAAGTTATTTCCCTTCTCTGGGCATAAACTTCATGATATTTAACATCATATGCAATCCTAACACTCAAAAAATTGTTGTAAAAAACTAAAATGAAATAGGATGTGTGAAGAGTTTGGCAAACCAGGAGGCGAGATGTAGAGGCTAGTTTACTTTGACCAAGGATGGGTAACTCACCATCATTACTTTAATAATATTGAATGAAAATGTTCCCTTGGCAGCTGTATTGGAATTATTGATGCTGTCCCTAAGTTTTACAGTAACTCATGACCTAGGACTTTGGTTTTTCAGGCTGGGACTTAAAAATTTATCTTGACAGTGGAGAGCATGGGACCCAAACCCAAATCATTAAATGGAAGCATATTATCTGTTCTAGATCCCACTGAACACTACTTGGGAATCAAAAGAAGATGCTGATTTGCTGGCCAACGGCTGTGCTGCCTAAGTGAGATGAGAATCAGTATGAGTAAAGGACTTATTTTTTGTTTTAATTTTTTTCATTGGTTTATGATATGGAATTTCAGGGGTCTATGTCTATACGTATATGCACATGATTATCACATTCTCCACAGCCTAAGTTCTGTGTCATTCCACCACCAAAAAAACCCCCCCTCTCTCTATTCCTCTAACAGTCCTCCCTTTCCTCTAGTAACTATCATAGTTTTCCTGAGTGTAAGGGTTAAAGGTAAAAGGTAAAGGCCCACCCGTTGATCGTCGATTTGCTCGAGCGGGCCCAGTAACGTCTCCATTGGAGACTTTGTTGTTACTGTGTCTGGCATATCGAATACTTCACGGGGAGCTTGCCAGGCTCTGCCGTGCGGGCGAGATACTCTCGGTAGCTTGCCGGGCTCTCTGAGAGGGGCGGAGGAATCAAACTCGGGTCGGCCATGTTGGCCGCTTGTAAGGCGAACGCCCTACCCGCTGTGCTATCGCTCCAGCCCTAAATGTAAGGGTTAGTTTTCTTATTTCTTGCCAGTTCATTTGCTTTAGCAATTCATATTATTCATATTATATGAGTGAAGCTATCCAGTTCTTTCACTTTGTCACTTATTCCACTTAACATCAGTATGTCAGGTTCCATTCCCTTTGTCCCAGGAGGCACAATATCATGTTCATAAACAACAGAATAGTCATCTATGGTGTGCTTATACCACAAGTCCTTTAACCAGTCAACTCTCTTTGGTATTTAGGTTGATTCTATGTTTGGGCTATTGCGAATAAGGAAAAAGCACTTGATCACCACCACCAGACTGTCAACCAAGCCCAGCAGTGGTGAAGGCTTTGATTTTCTCCAAACAATTGGGAAAGAGACCAAGATCATTACCCAGAGATTCCCAAACAGGGTAACAAGCAGCGTAATGCTCTCTAAAAAGACTGGAAGTTCATGGAGTTGAAGGACAGGAAGGTGGATTACTCTCTCGAGTCAAGTTCACAGACCCAGAGTGGACTTGTAGCATGATTGGGGCAAATTCCTTCACTTCTCTGGGCCTTAGCTTTATTAAATGCTGTGTGAGTTAGGTCGACTGCACAGTTCCTTAATTTCCCTTCACGTTCATCCATCAAAAGTTTCTGTCCTGCTTTCTGGCTATCAAATCAAACCTCCTCTTTCTTGGAACAACAGGCTCTATTTCTCACTGTACAAAACCTAATGTAGCTCACAATCAAAGGTAACCCCTTGAAACATTTTTCTTTTTTTGCCTTTAAAAACCAAAGAAGAAAGAAGGCAGTGTCTACAAAAGGTTATGTAAGTAAAAGATAACTTCTTTAGGGTGATACTTTAAAGTTACCTGGGCTAGAAAAAATGGCACCTTTTGATAAAGTTGTGAGACTTCTTATATTTCACCTATATATATATATATAGAGAGAGAGAGAGAGAGAGAGATTTCCAGATATGCTTTCGAGTAATTTCTAACTGAAAAATAAATGACAACAGTTTGAAATTGCCAATTAATATTATTAAGGCAAACAGAAAAAATATCCACAAATATTCTAACCAAAGTAGGGCTTCTAAGCCCTAAGATTTCCTGACTATTTTGTCAGTCATGCTTCAAAGCAAAACAAAGAAAATATCATGAAAATGCCACAAATTCATCACTGTCACAGTTATAAGTAGCTTCGGAGTCATAGTTATCACAGAGAGAGCACTTCAGGAATGTGATCTGATATTTCCCATCAGTGCCAAATCTTGGACCAATTAACTTCCTAGATGGACTTCTTATTGTCTCTTGGTTTTGAGGCAATTGTCTGTGTATGAAGTTTATTTCGACTTCTTTTAAATTTGTGGTTGAGATGGTATCTGGTGTTTTTTTCTTCTTCCCAGACATGCCAAGGACAATACCAACATTTGCAGAAACCTGGCACTCTAGACAACCTCAGCTCCTGCAATGTTGCTAGGGCTAGCACCTAGTCCAAAGACCATCTTTCCTGTCTGTCTGTCTTTCTGTCTGTCTGTCTCTCCCCCACCACCACACACCTATACACATACACACACAATGCTCTGCACTTGTGGGAGAGAAAGGTATACAACTGAGAGCAGTTCTATGTCAGGATAAAACACAGAAAGAAAAACAAAAATACACAACAAATAAAGGAACAAATGCCAGAGGGTTTATTTTTCTTTCCTTTTTTTAAAAAAAATTTTATTTTGGAGGTCCCAAGGTTTCCCTATTTCGAGTGAGTGCATGTGGCCAAATGAGGTGACAGAGTCAACTGACAGTGAACAGAACCTTGAATTGGCCAACATCCTGAGTTGCCCCCCATCTCACGCACTGAGTTAGTTTGTTTTCTAGAAAAGAAGGAATCCACATCGGAAGACCTTCCTAAGATTTCCTCTCCCTCCTTACAGATAGCTGAATTGAATATGCCTACTAGTCAAGATGGTCTAAAACCTTCTACAGAGGTTTTAGAAAAATAGGTTTCACTTTCTGAGCATTTCTTTTGTCTTTTTGGCTCTGGGGCTATACTGACAGTACTCAAGGCTTACTGCTTGGTCTGGTAGGATGGGAGGCATAATGTGTTACTGGGGATCAAACCAAGATCAGGTGCATGCAAGACAAGCATTGCAACTCCTGTACTAATTCTCTGGCCCATAAACCTCTGTTTCTCAATCCACATCACGGTTACGGTCCTCCCATTGTTCATCGATTTGCTCAAGCGGGCTCAGTAACATCTCCATTGGAGACTTTATTGTTACTGTGTTTGGCATATCGAATACATAATGGGAATAAAATTTTTGGTGCATGATTTATGGTAAGGCCAAAGAAGACCATTCATATGTGGTACCTAGCACCACAACTTTTACCTACAGAAGACACTTTTTTTTTTTTTTGCTTTTTGGATCACATCCGGCAATACAGGAGTTACTCCTGGCTTTGCACTCAGGAATTACTCCTGGCAGTGCTTGGGGAACCATATGGGATGCTGGGAATCAAACCTGGGTTGGCCACGTGCAAGGAAAATGCCGTCCCCGTTATGCTATCACTCCAGCCCCCCAGAAGATGTTCCTAATCCCAGGCACTTAGTAGAGAAGAAGCAGTTTGAGCGCCAGGTGCTTCTATCGAGAATATTAACTAGGGCACTGTGAACAAAAGGGTATTCTGGTAACTGAACCTTGGAGGACTCCAGGTAAACTTTCAAAATGAAATCAGTAACCCTGAGCCTCTTCCTACCATTTTTATACCAAGCGGAGAGCAAAGGTTGCAATTGCCAGGAATCACCCACTGCTTTTGATGGTCCCTTAAGGAACAGAGCCAGAATAGGGATTTAGATAAATTGGGAACAGCTCACAAACACCAGCTAGGATAGAAAGACCTGCATGGAGGGGTGTGCATGGGCGAGTTTC
Source organism: Sorex fumeus (assembly GCF_029834395.1). Classification (NCBI taxonomy): domain Eukaryota; kingdom Metazoa; phylum Chordata; class Mammalia; order Eulipotyphla; family Soricidae; genus Sorex; species Sorex fumeus. Next base: position 12,841,138 of record NW_026606138.1, on the reverse strand, counting down.
TTCATAATTAATTTTTCCATAACTAAGAAATGTCACTATGTGCTTGCCTTGGATTTTCCAGTTCCCGGTTCCCAGATGGCCCATGAGCTGCTCTGTTCCACACCAGCCCCGGGAATAGGGGACAGAGTGGGGAGGATCAGGAACCCGACTGAGCAGGGACTTGCCAAACAAAACGTTACAAAACAATGTCCTTGTCTAGGACAAAAGAGCCATTAATGATAATCAGTGCATATTACTGAAAGTGCTCCAAGTAATCTCTGGACTTTGTTTCAAAAATTCTTAATGGACACTAATGCTTAGAGTTCACTAAAAAGAGAAATAAATTATGTGCCAGGGTTGTGGGGACCAAGGACAACACATGAAACACAGCAAAGCATTAGCAATGTTAACGACAATCAAACATTTTGTAATTGCATAAAAGCCTTAAAATCATTTAAAAATGCTAATTATGAAGATAAATAATACTTTAATGTGAGGTTTCTTTTATGTTATATTTGAGCCTAGGTTGAACTGTTTTGGTAATAATGTTTGAGCTCTTTTCCCAATTAAGGTGCTTTTGACAACATAAAGAATTCTGCTTCAGTCTGAAAAGTGGTTGTGGGGATAAGAGGAATTTTTTTCCGTTTTTTTTGAATTAAAAAAAATTGTGTGTGTGATTGCCTTCCCATCTCTAGGTCATATTTCCTGACATCTGTGCCCAGAAATATCTTTTAATTTTGAGCAGGCAGGCCAGAGATGTACCCTCTTTCAAGTCCTGCCTTTATCTTTGACAAAGCAGTTCCAAGGACAAAACCACATTCCCAGGTCCCCAAGCTAAAAGCAACATAAAGCAACCATCAGTCTATTCTACAAAGGAATCTTGAGACCAAGCTTATTGGGGGTAATGTCCATCTTCTCTCTGAGAGATTACTATCTTGATGCATTCTGAAAAGTCCTTACCTAAGAAGAACACGTCTTCTCTTCTGCCTTGCTGGTGCCAAATGCATGATTAGTAATAATGCACAGTCCGAATAATAAGATTTCTCATTCTTTCAGATTGATTTTTTTATCATGTCACTATATTGAAAGTGGAGCTTCCCATTAGCTATTATTTGGTTGATTCATATTAATCTTGGAACTCTGGATAGAGATAGGAACTCATAACTATCAGCACTTCCTGCTTAGTACTTTGGAATTGAGCAGCTTTATCTCACAAGTGAATAATTCAACACAGATGAAAAACCAATAGCTTTTACCATGCTTTTTTTCTAGGCCTTTCATTCCTTTGGTTGAAATCCGTTGACATCATTTGTCTTTGTCACTCACATGAACTGTATGAATCTGAATGGTTTATTGGTAACTTGTCTCATCCTGGTAGACATGTGGTGTGGACTACATATCCCTACAGTGAAAGCCACCAGAACTGGATGAATGACCCATAGATTCTGGAGCCTCTTATTCAGGCACTAAGGGCACTTGTCACATAAGCAGTTCTTTCTAGTGGTGTAGACAACCTGAATCATATCGCCTGATAAATGTATCCTAACCACTGCTCCACAGTCATCTTCTAAGGGAAGGAATCTAGGTAGATGTGGGAATCCTAGCAATAGAAAGGGGGAAACTAAGCCTATGCACCCGCTGCTACTCTCAGTGGCCTAGAAAGGAGGGGAACTGAAGAAGTGGAAGCCTGGGGGTTTTGGTCCTGTGGTTGCAAGGCATGAGCTCCCCTATGGGAACCCTGCACAAACATAGGAAGCCCCAGCATCCAATAGGGCTATCACACAAATATTTAGAGGTAAAGAGCTCAGCTCTTCCTAAACACATCTCATACCAGCATGATTGAAGGGTGTCTAAAAACGTCAAATTATTATCACCTTGAAGAAGAAAGAGGAAAACTCAACGATAATCAACGCTTTTAATCTCTCTGCTCTCCAAGGAGAGAGGCTCGGTATTTGGTCTAGGCTGGTTGCTGACAAGTAACATTTCCAGAAAAGGAAGTGAGCACTGAGGAAGGAATTCTATCATAAGGAAGTGAAATCCTTGCATTCACAGGGTACAGACTAATTCTAGTTTGGAAATAGAAACTCTTTTCCTAAATGAGACTCAGGTCCAAAGAGACTCAGGACTGAATATTAGTCCTGGCTCTATCACTTGCAAGTTAGGATGAGTTTGAAGAATCAAGGCATGTCTATATACTGTAAACTTCCATTGTCACTACCTGGTACCACATGTTCCATGCCCATTTCCCTGGGATTCCCCAAGCACCCCAAGCCTGTGCAGAGCTGCACTGAAGAGCCTCAGCAGTGATTCATCTGATCAGCTTGTTCAAGGGCTGCTGAGAGAGACCCCCTAGCGCCATGAGCATTGCTTGGGAGACCTCCTGCTCAAAGCAAGCAAGCAAGTAAGCAAATGAAACAAACCCTATGTGTGGGAAAGTATACATGTACAGTTGTAAAAATGCATAAAAAATCATGCCTAATGAATGAGAGTGATTATCTCTAGGTGAAATAATTATGAATCATCTAAAGTTTCTTTTCTTTCTAAATTTCCTGATACTACACCAATACAACTTTAATAAGGAATGAAAGTTAATATTAAAATACCTATCTCCAGGCCAAAGAAATACAAGAGGGGGGTAGGTGCTTGCCTTGTACGCAGCTGCCCCTGGCTCAACCCTCTGCAGTGTATAGTCCCTTGGGCATGGCCAGGAGTGACTGACTCACCTAGCAGAGACTAGTTCCCAGTAACACCTGTGTGGCCCAAACTCACTAAAACACAGCCCCCACCCCCCCGCCCCCAAATACCTATCTCACATGGTTTTAGTATGGATAAAATGAAAGAATGAACAGAAAATTGGCTTAATACTGGTATTTATTATCACGAACACTTTTTACATGTGACTGGCAGGAACAGGACCCTCCTTCCAATGTCAGCCACTGACAATTGCATTACATGTTCCGGCAAACTCTGGAGTCTGAGGTCTTAAGCTAAATGTAATGCATAGCTGGCCACTGTTAAGACAATCTGGTGACATCTGTGTCAGATGGGGCAAGAAGATCTTTAAGGTTGTGACTCAGTGATTTTTAGTGTATTGGTACTGGACTGCTAGTAAAAACAAAGACCAAACAATAAACAAATGAAACCCAACAGATTGGGAGCCATTGTGATAGACTGTGCAAAGTTGGAAGCTGTCTTTGGATTCTATTACCTAAGCAACACATTGAACAGTCATGCATTGAAAGGCTTACATAGAAAGGCTAAGGGGGGAAATGTCCACATGTCCCTGGAGCACAGTACTACGGTAGAACTGAACTTCAGAACAAACTCTGGGCTCTTTTGGAGATTGATATATTTTGTCATAATTGGATTTCAACGGGCTCTGCTCTCGTAAATTTTCTTTTTGTTTCGTGCTAATGGGAAGAGTCACATCCATCCAAAAGATATGCTCAACTCCTAACTCTGATACCTGTGACCTTATATGGATATTGAGGCTTTACTCATTTAATCAGCATGAGGTCATACCAGGTCAGGGTGGGCCTTAAATCCAATGAATGCTGCCTTTGTCAGAAAACAGAGAGACAGCGAGATTTGGATACAGAGAATCCAAAGACTCACAAGGAAGGTCGAATGAAGGCAGAAATAGAGATGGGCAGGACGTAGTTACAAGCCAAGGAATGACTAAGATTGACAGCAACCCTGGAAACAAGGAGAGAAGTTTCTAGAAACACTTCCACAGAAGCTTCAGAGGAATCCTGGTCAAGGAGTATGATTTTTAGACATTCAGTCTCCAGAACTATAAGAATGTACTTTTCTGGTTTGCAAGTCACCCAGTTGTGGCCATTTACTATCTACAGTCGTAGGAAAGTTGATTCTGGACTTAAAGTTTTTCTAATTGTCTTTTTTTTTAAACCTGATATGATTTTTCTTTTACTCTTCCAGACCACCCTCATATTCATCGAGTTCTCCACTTTCAGATGCTCCCCAAGCAGCTCATCAAAGATTATGCCTCCTACCCCATCTGCTACATGGCTTTCGTTTTCATCATAATATTTATATCCAGCTGACAGTCAATAATATTGTTGTCATACATCTTCCCAGCAAAATCAAGTTATTTGGGGAGTGGAGGGAGGGCAGGAAAGGAGCCCAGATACCATGCATGCAAGGTACATGCTTGACCACTGAGCTACATTTCCAGTCCCTGACAATGTCAAGTCTGGAAGAAAGGAATTTCCTGCTCCTGGTTTGCCTATGTATGTTTTAGTGCTTAGAATTAGAGTTAGGATTAATTCTAATTAGAATTAGGACAGAGGAAGAGCTCAATAAATGTGTCACATGAATGAATAAAAATTGTGCACCCCCTCCCCCCGCCCTCCCACCCCCCGACTCTCAGGTCACACATCTGGTTGATGGATTGTGACCCTAGCATCAAGTTCAGAAATATGCAGCAATCTGGAGGGGTGCTTTGATACTGAAGCAGATGCTACATGAGATGGTGGGCGAGGTAGCAGGGGCACCTAGAAAAAACTATTTGCACGGATGAAGAGAAAACAGAAGTCTGCAGACCAAGGGTGACAGGGCAGAGGAATAGCGCCAGCTCCAGGCCGCTCAGCAGAGGTCAGGCAATCAATAGAAAAGTTAAAATGGTGCCTCTAAGCACTTCCGATAAAATCAATTTGGTCATTACCAGAGCTGAACACAGGGCACTTAGACCTCATCTGTTAGAAAGATCTTTATGATCTTGTTAACGGAGCCCCAACATAGAAGCTGTAAAGGTTATAACCCAACTTGTAAAGCTAATCTCATATTGGCTCTGGGATAATAAAGAACCTACAGAAAATTCCCGTGTAACCATATGCTACAGCAAGAAGTGAGACGCATGTGACTTCTCATACATGGCAATCCAAAAGAAAATACTTTAACTCTCCCACGTCTGAGGCGGAGAAAGCTATTTTAGAAACAATGACTTCAGTACCAAGGGTTCACAGACATAACAGTGCCAAGGTTAACTTCGGTTTAGCCATCTCCCTTCTATTCACAGTGATTTAAAAATAAAAGCCAGGATGCCACTGCCATTGAATTATGAATTAAGCTAGAACCAAAGGAAAAAAGGAGTTTGGTAAACATTCTTTGCCCCAAACTCTGGGTTTTGAGACCATATCTTGCTGTGCTTGGGCTTAACTCTTAATGGGGTTCGGGGAACTGCATGGAGTGCCAGGGATCAAATATGGGTCACCCACATTCAAAGCAAGTAACTTAGCCAGTGTACTATTGTTCCAGCACCTATATTTATTTTCAAAGATTACTTGTTTTCATATCCATAAATTTATTTTTAAAGGGATACTTATTTTCAGGGCATTTGCCTTGCATGCAGCCAACATGGCCCACCCAAGTTCAATTCCTCTGCCCCTTTCGGAGAACCCGGCAAGCTACCAAGAGTATCTCACCTGCACGGCAAAGCCTGGCAAGCTACACGTGATGTATTCGACATGCCAAACACAGTAACAATGAGTCTCACAATGTTACTGGGCCCGCTCAAGCAAATCGATAAACAACCGGAGGACAGTGACAGTGACTTATTTTCATATATACATATATGAGTTTAAGACAAGAGATTTTAAATCCACTAGTATTTAATAGCCTTCTTTAAAAATTTTATTTTATTTATTTTTTGGCGGGGGGCAACACTCAGGCTTTCTCCTGACTGTGCTCAGATATAACTCCTGAATAGGGCTCAGGGGACTCTAAGGGAAGCTGGGGATTGAACACAGGTCAGCCTCATGCAAGGCAAAGGCCCTTCTAGCAGTACTATCTCTTCTTTTTCTTAAACATAATAGTAAAGTGGCATTATTTCATGGTTCAGATTCTTCTGGACTGTTCTGTCCAAAGCTCATCTAGGGAATAGTGCTGCAGGGCAATCACCAAACTTTTCCAAGAGGCCTCGAAAAATAAGTCTGTGAACATATCAGGCACTGCATTTCCTACTGAAATCTGAACAATGTTGGGATGAAATGACACAGTGTCCGAGACTTGCTTTCAAACACTTCAGCCAAGGGAAAAGGGCTGGATGAGGAAAGTGAGGTCTTGTCCCAGCAACTGCAAAGTCTGGATCTCAAGTGTACGGGAATTTAGGGCACAATATGCCTCATCTCGTATTTACATTTCAAATGCTCATCATTAAAAGTTACCTCCAGAATGACAGACTGAGAAACTTATAAATGAAGAAGCTCAGTTTCCCTCAGTTTCCTTCTGTTTATGCAGGCAAATTGGAAGAAATTACTATTTCTTCGAGAGGGGAAGAAAAGTGTTACTAGGGTTCTCTTGATTGTTGTGGAGCACAGATACCTTTAAATTTTTGTTTATTTAGTTAGTCATTTAATTTTTTAAAAGAAATGTGTAATTCTCTTTATTTCCTTACTCCCTTCATCTTGTTTTCAGTGAGACCATAATTTTTCCAATCATGACGTTGGCAGTCATGACACATTTTAGGAACTTGGCCTCATTGCCTGCTGAGGAAGTAATGGAATGTGATGTGGCAGGTTGGGGGAAGCCAGCAACGGAAAATAAATCAGGAGACCGGATCTTGTACCTGCCTTTACCTCCCCGATTTTCTGTAGCTTTTTCACTAAGGTTTAGAGGGGTTTCTCTAGGTGATACTTCCCCGTGGTCTCTTTTGTTCTCAATGTCTTGTGCTTTGTTGTCACTGTTGGTTCTGTCCCTCCACTGGCATTTCAGAATAGCAAATAGGTTTTAAAATTAGTAGGTTATCTATTAGTAGGTACCCAAAGGCCCAAAGATCTACTCTATCTAAAAGGACAACTGCTTTCCTATGTTCACTGCAGCATTATTCACAAACAGCCAAAATCTGGAACAACCCAAGTGTCCAGGAACAGATGACTGGATAATGAAACTATTTGCACTGTCCTCCCGTTGTTCAGTGATTTGCTCGAACAAGCCCAGTAACGTCTCCATTGTGAGACTTGTTACTGTGTTTGGCATATCGAATACGTCACGGGTAGCTTGCCAGGCTTTGCCGTGTGGGTGAGATACTCTCGGTAGGTTGCCGGGCTCTCCAAGAGGGGCGGAGGAATCGAACCCGGGTTGGCCAGACTGGCTGTGTGCAAGGCAAACACCCTACCGCTGTGCTATCGCTATATTACATCTATATAATGGGATACTACTAAGCTATAAGAAAAGATGAAATTGTGTACTCTGCTGCTACATAAATGGATCTGGAGAGTATCTTATTGAATGAAGTAAGTCAGAAGGAGGGGAACAGACATAGAATGATCTTCCTAATCTGTGGGATATAAAGAAACATAGCAGGGGCGAACAAGTGACCATAGATAACAGAACCTGAGAACTGGGCTACAGAACTGAGCTTACCATTGTGGGGAGACAAGGTGGTGGGTGGATTGAAATGGAGGGACACTGGAGAAAGAAAAGCAAGATGAAGGGAGGATGGAAATGGAAACTCTGGTGGAGGGTGTGGTGTTGGAACGTTGTATCCATGAAACCCTATCATAAACAGCATTGTCAGTCATTCAGTCATGATGCCTAAAACAAACAAATACATAAATAAGATCAGCACAAAAACTTCTTTTGTTGTTTTTTGTTTTTAGCTATGGTTGGGGCTTACTCCTGACCCTATGCTCTAGGATTACTCCTGGTAGGGTTGGGGTGACCATATGGGTTTCTGGAGATTGAGCCAGTATTGGCTGTATACTAGCTAAGCCCTTTATCCTCTGTACTATCTTTCCAGTCTCCCAACACAGAAATTTAAATAAAATCAGCAGAAGTCTCTTGGTTAATGAGCTCAAACAGGAACTTGAGAAACAGGAGCTACACTCTTACATGGTTATTTTAAGCCAAATGGTCTTTTCTGACTTCCAGTTAGTTCAGTCCCTCTGCAGGTAGTTTCAATTCATCATTCAGAATCAAGCAACCTGATCTTCATTCAAATAAGATGTAGCATTTACCCACCCTCCCGCTTTTTTTTAATGAACCCTGCATTTTTAAATGCATTTGAAGATTATTCAAGGGCAACTTGCAGTTAACCATTGTAACAATGCATTGTCATAGAGTTGCCAGGGTCTTTTCAACCCATCTTCTGATTTTCTCAGCTCCCTCTGTGAAGTAAGTAGTGAAGACATTGTTAAAGCATTTCTCAGTGAGGAGACAGTGTCAGAGAGGTGGAGGGGTGCCTTTATGTGCAGTTGGCTCCTGCCTGACCGAGCTGGGGCCTGAGCACAGTCGGGCGACATTTTCAGTGGCTCACGGACTTACTTTCTCCTCTGAATCCCTGAAGAGCTGCTTCCACATTCACCCCAAACTGCGAAAGGCATCCAGAAATGAAAATCTGAATCCTTGTGTGATCACCAACCTCCTTCTTTCCACCTTTCCAACAACATTAACATTTTTTTTAAATACGTGAGGGAGCTCCTAGCTGGCTGTTTCTTCTAATTTTGTACAGTGTGACCTTGGTAAACAGAGTTTAGGTGGGTTCTGCTGGACAATTATGTAACTCTGTATTCTCCCGTCTGCATCTGCAAATGAGAGTGGTAGCAGCCTCATCCACGCTGGAGCAAGACTGGACTTTGGGATCAAGTAATGTTCAAATGCATGTGACTACATTCCACCATACACTGGATCCACATTTTCCTTTCATTCACACATCATTAAAACAATACTTCCAGTTTTGGAGGGACTGTGGTGAGAAAGGAACCCTCAATCACTGTTGATGGAATGTCATTTGGTTCGACCTCTATGGAAAGCAATATGGAGACTCTCCAAAAGATAGGAATAGAACTCCCATATGACCCATCAAAATTACTTTTTGGCAACTATCCCTCAAACATAAAAACATTAATTTAAAGGATATATGTATACTGAGGGTGGAGCAATAGCATAGAAGTAGGGCGTTTGCCTTGCACGCAGCCAGCCCAGCCGAGCCGGGTTCAATTCCTCTGCCCCTCTCAGAGAGCCCGGCAAACTGCCGAGAGAGTATCTCTCCCGCACGGCAAAACCTGGCACGCTAGCCGTGACATATTCAATATGCCAAACACAGTAACAAGTATCACAATGGAGACGTTACTGGGCCTGCTCAAACAAATCGCTGAACAACGAGAGGACAGTGACAGTGACAGTGACAGTGACAGAGGTTCATTGCAGCACTTAGTACAACGGCCAAGATACAGAAATCATCTAAATGCCCAACTACGGATGAAGGGATTAAGAAGTTGTGGTGTATATACACAATGAAATATTATGCAGCTCTAAGAAATGAAAAAATCATGTAACTTGCTGCAACACTGATGGAACTAGAGAATATCCTGCTGAGTAAAGTCAAAGGAAAGGGTTAGATACAGAATGAGAATGATCTCTTTTTATACGTGTGACTTAATGATACACAACAAGGTCACAATAAAGGGCCAAAGGGAACACAATGGGAGAACTGATCCAGAGAAATGAATTTGTGGTGTGGTGGTGGGGGTGGGGGAGGCAAAAGGGAGGAGTACTAGGAACCTTGGGGAAGGGAAGTGGGTACACTGGTGATGGGTATGGTGTTGAAATTATGTACACGTAAACCATCAATACTGCAAATTACAGTCTCTCTCAATGTATGCACACACACACATATGTATGTATAAAGAAAAACGTTTCTATGAACCTGGAAATCAGTCCCTGTCCAGTTAAGGGGCTTCTGCTACCTGCACTTTCAGAGCGGTCATTATTTGACCCCAGAACCTGAGGAAAGCTTGGGACTTTTTTTTGGACCATCTCGTGCATGAACCCTGAGAGAAAATTTGATCTCTCAATTCTGATCTCTCAGCTCTGAGTGAGATGTGGTCTTCAGTCAGACTTGTACCTTTGCCACCTTGGTTGTCTGTCTGCTCGCTTTTTCTCTTCCTGCCCATGTTGTCTGACACCATGGTAGAGTCTGGGGACGTAGCAGCCAGTGAGAGGGCAATGGGCGCTGTCCTCAAGACGCTTAGAGCAAACAGTCCACAGTGTTGTCAAGGTTCAGACAAGCCTTGACAACCCATGGCCTCAACTGCATCCCAGCCATTCCCTTCCTGAACCCCAACCTGACTGCCATAAGTCATCTTCTTCCTAGGAAAAACCCCAAACTGCCCTGCACATCCACGAGCTTCAGGAACAAAAGGTGGAGAACACAAAAGAACACAGAGATTTGGCATTACACTTGGCAGACTTAGAAGTTTCCAGACTTCTTTCAGGTGTCTATTGGAAGGGCGCAGAGAACAGATGCTCTCTCCTTTATATTTATATATATCACCCCCTATAAATATCTTAATTTTACTCTCAATTTAGAAATCCTTACGCCTGGTCTAAATATTCTGAAAAATCCTGACAATTGCTATAGAAGGAAGGTAGCTCACGCTCTTGCACTTTAGTACTCAAGTGAAACTTGCGCCTCCATTTCCAAGGCAACAGAACAAACAATCACCCTGATACTAATATGGCAAAAGTCAGGTGACTTTGAACTCAGAAAACCGGAACCTTTACAACCAACTCATCATCCTCTCCGTTTTTTTACGTTTTTCCACCAACTGTCACTGAAGAGAGCTCTAATTCTGGTTATTAAAAAAGGGACATGCCAAAATCAAGTACACATTCAGAGCTTCCTTGCAGCCACGAGAGTGAAGGAGATGCAGTGAGAAAGAAGCAGTCTCCTTCCTCCGGGTGACACTTGGGGCAGTGGCTCCTTCTTCTCCAGGGGCTGTCCTCTCAGCTCGCCAAAGGCAGTAATTCATTTAACCTGCACTGAAAGTACAGCCAAGCCAGGAAACAATATGTGTGGGATCACAGCCGGGCCCTGCATCATTTGATTCATTGATGAGAGTAGCACTTTCTTTTCATTTAGGCTGATGTACACAGGGAAAGGAAAAGAACATTCCAGAAAAATTAAGTGAATTATTAGTCAAATCCCCTCAAGCAGCTGCCTTGGATTATGTAATAACTGCTTAATTCCAGAAGCTGAGGAACCCACATCTCAGACTTCATCTTGCTCCAGTGGCCCTCTGCCCTCTCCTCTCTCTCACACAGACAGAGTCCACACAGCATGCATTATATGAGGGTTGGATTGTGTGTGTGGGGAGGTCAGGAACTCTTCTGCTTCTCCTGCCATGGGGCCTGGTTTCCTCAAGTCTCCACTTTTTGAGTCCCTTCCCTGCTACTTCACAGTCCATCACTGTCACCTGGGCAGACCATCCCATGACACCCCCAGCCCCAACCCACCCAAGTAACAGCACCCACCATCTTTAATGCACTAGATTCTTGTTTCAAAGAGACAAAACACATTCCTTCCACTGTAGAAGAAACTGCTGAGGTGAAACAAGTGCAAAGGTGTTCCCAAAATGGATGCAGCCCCGGAGGCATTCCCAGTCACTCCCAGTCTCCAAGGACACAGCCAAGACTCTCTGATGACTGAAAAATTCACTTAATGGTCCTCTGAGGAAACAGAGAAGGAGTAAATGCACCCGTGTGCAGTGGCGGTGGGGAGGCTAGAACCTGGGAGCTGCATTTCTCCAGGGTTTGAGTGTGAGTGAATACACAGGGCTGACTGCTAAAGGGGGTTTGTCCTTCCAGCTGGCTGACATGATAGATAAGTGGTGCAAGAGATTTTTCAGCTCAAATGCTGACCACAGTACTGATTACAATTTGTAGGATTCTGAGTCATTTCCACATTCCACATTTTGCCTCCACAGACTTATGTAAGATGACTAAAGGCCAAGCCAGTTGGAATAGTGAACTAAGCTACAGGACCCCCTCCTGCCCCGCCCCAAACCTCAAGATTTTCCCCAAAGCCACAAACCTAAGAAAGCCCCCACCCAAGTCTTCTGAGTCAAATAACTAAGTGTGGTCTTTGTAAGGCTCCATTCCAGGGTTGAAGGTAAAAAAGGATCAAACACCAGGTAGTCCACAGTTCTATTTCCCCCACATTCAGAGTTGTACTTATTCACTATTTCCTTCCAGAAAGTTTGGTTGACTCATGTTACTCTCTGCTCTTGTGTTCTTGAAATCTGGTCCGTTAACTGTGGAACAGAGCAGGTCTGAGAATTAGTGGTTGAGTGATGACCCCAAAGAGACACACATTTCTCATTTTTACACTTTCTTCGAATTTCCTGAGTTTATTTTTGTTATTGCAAAATACAGTGGCTTATGATAAATTTATTGGGTGCCTGGGGGGATATCCATTCATATTGTATGGTATCTCATTCCCAGTTCCTATGGGAGACAGCAGCGGGCCTCCTCCCACTCCATCAGCCAGCTAATCACAGAGAAGTTGTGTCTGCGGAGAGAGACTGGGCCTGTGGGATCCCCCCGCCAACCCACACATGGGAGACATTGGACATAAAAGCTGACAAGCAGGAAAGGTGTTGAAGTCCTAGGACCACTGGAAGCTTCCTGTTAGTAGCCATAGCCATACTTAAAACCATTCTTGTTTCACTGTGCAATGGTTATTGACCTGGTTCCAGGAGGTTTGCACACACTTGCTGATGAAACAGCGATGGAATGGAGTGTGGCTCTTTCTCTTAAGTTCCCCAAGTGTGGAGAGTCCTAGGGTCTAATGGGAGAGGGGAAAGAGGTAGGCACATTTGTCCAAGTTCTGTGATTTGAAAAACAACAAAGAGCCCAAGGAGAATCTACTTTGCTTTTGCTCCTCAGCAGGGCTGTCAAGCAGAGAATTGTCAGAGACAAAATATTGCTGCCCCCCCAGGCAGGCACCCAAGAACCCCCTACTAAGAAAAGCTGCCTAGAACTTTCTATCACTTTTCCTAGGCAGCTACAGTATCAACTACAAATTAAATTAATAACATTCCTAAGATCATTGAAGCATTCTGTTTGAATTTTACAGAATTAAAATTCTCAAGAACACCTCCACTTAAAAACCATAATTTTTAAGTCTTTCTTTTTTGTGATAAAAAAGACGTCAACCATAACCATATTCTTATACAGATAGGTGTCTTTGTAGTCTTTAAATTAATTAATTAATTAATTAATATTATTTTCAGTTTATTTTGGGGGAGATGTACTAGCTGTGCTCAGGGATCACTCTTGGTGGCATTTGGGGGACCATATGTGGTGCTGGGGATCTAATATAGGTACACCATGTGTAAGGCAAGTGCCTTACCCATTATACTATCTCTCCAGTTCAATAAGCTTTTTTTTCTTTTTTTAAAATTAATTTATTTATTTCGAATACCCATCCTTCCACCAGTGCCCACTTCCCACCACCACGGATCCTAGTATCCCTCCCACACCCCATCTTCCCCATCACACCTTGCCTCTGTGGCAGGGCATTCCCCTCTGTTCTCTCTCTCCTTTTGGGTGTTGTGGTTTGCAAAAGAGTTATATACAAAGTGATCCTTATATACAAAGTGATCAATGGAAAGTAAATTATCCCATGTTTCTCCCTGAAAATCAGGCTTAACTCTTTTCCATAAGCTTTATAAAAGTCTATTCTTGAAAGTTTAACAAAAAAATAATTGACTATGTATTATTAACATGACCTGTTGAAGGATTTATTCCTATGAAGGTAGTAATGTATACTATCTCCACCAATGAATATTATCATGAAAAAGTAACACATTTTACTTTAACATTTTTGTTTGTTTTGGGGTTTGGGGGTCATACTTGACCATGCTTACTCCTGACTCTGTACTCAGGAATCACTCTTGGTGGAGATGGAGGGACATGGCATTTGGGGCCATTCTGAGGTCTGTTTTGAGCAAGGTCAGTACATTAATCACTATAATATCCCTCTTTCTCTACCTTACAATCTTTATATAAGAGACTGTTTATTGAGCTTAGTAATTCTTCTTTGGCTAAATGACTGTCCATAAACTATTCATTTTTGTACTTATAACATTATTATTTTACTGACAACTGATAATTCTGTAAAATTAATCATATATTGCTCCTTTTTCTAAATTAGTTTCAAATATGCAAACTAAGGTTTCTAAAATTTTATTTATGGTTTCTGAGTTTGCTTACATATATATAAAGAATGTCTATTCCCTACACATTCATTTATATTTAATTTTAAATTTTAATTACTTTATAATTCATATTTAAGAATTAAAATGGAATTGACTTAAGCCCTCTTTCATTTTTTTTTCTGTTTTCTTAAATTACACTTTTAGTTTAAGAACTAAACTTTTTCTAAATTAGTTGGTAGATACATTGTTTCATGACTTTTTTTTTTAGCCCAAACAATTTCCTTTTTTAGTTTTATTTTGGTTTTTGGATTTGGGGCCACACGTGGTGCTGCCTGGGGGACCATATGTGGTACTGAGGATTAAACTGGGGTTGATTGGGTACAAAGCAAGTGTCTTAACTCCTGTATTATATCTTCGGCCTGTAATCCACCTTTTTACCTTTTTTTAAAATGTCTTTCTTTATTCTCCTACAAATGCACTGTGTCACTGTCATTTCAGAAAAACAAAAATAAACCAGGGCTGAACCAGAGAGATAGTTAAGAGGTTTGCATGCAGAGACACCTCCTGCTTTGCATGCAGGCCTGCAAGATGCTCTGAGCACCAACAACTATGCCATCAGTGACCCCTGAGCACTGCTAGAAAATGATTCCCGTATTGTGGTTAAAAACTTAATTTTTGCTACTTTATATTCCCCAGATGAATGCAATCTATGTCTGTCCCTCTCTTTCTGACTCATTTCGCTTAGCATGATACTTTCCATGTAGTACCATTTGTATGTAAATTTCCTGACTTCATCTTTTCTAACAGCTGCATAGTACTCCACTGTACTAGATGTACCAAAGGTACTCAATCATTGTATAACTGAAACCCAAGCACAAAAATTTGGAAGTCTACAACTGTACCTCATGGTGTTTCACTAATAAAAATTAAAAAAAAAAAAAACTTAATTTTTGTTCTCTCTGAGTAAATCTGGGCATGAGTTCTGATTGCTCTGTCATGAGAAAGTATAAAAAGAGGAGCACTGATCTGTAGCATTAATGCATAACTTTTTATAACAGATCACAGAAGGCTCATACTTATCTTTAGCATAATGAGTATTTTTGCAGAGGGAAAATTGTGATATTTTAATAAGCAATTGAGATTTTCCCAATAGAGCCAAATCTATAAGTGAGGTCTCGTGCGTTAGTTACCTGTTTGCTTAGACTAGAATTATATCCCAGGACTAAAAAGATTTCAAACAAATCATACACACAGCAGAACAGAAGATGACACCTTGGATGTAATTACTCCAGCTACTCTGCTTGTTTCCTGGGGAAATCCAGAGAGGCCAAAGAGATAGGAGGGACTGAACGGAAAAGCTGTCCCACCCAGAGGGCGGCTGGGTTGATAGGGGAAAAGGTAGAGATTTGGGAATCCACCTTTGATGGAAAACAGCCATTTGGGAGAATAAGACAGGCACTGGCCATCAGATGGGATTTGAGTAGCAGCTTACTGGTGAGTTCCACAGGGTGTCAAGCACCGGGATAATGCCCATCAGAGAGGCAGGATAGTTTCCAGCACTAAGGCATTCCTCACAGGAGATCAAGCCTATGAGAGGTAAAGGGAGCCGGTGGTGGACCATGATTCTGTCTGACCACAGTCCTCACCCAGGGTCTTTAGCATTACAGACACTGGAAGAGGCAGAGCCCCATGAGGATCCTTAAGAGAAATTCTTCATCCTGCTCCTAAGAACCTGTATTCAAAGCCTCAAGGAAGTTATTCAATGAAGAGAGACACCTTGTTACTCAGTTTTTACAGCTCCCCACAAGATCCATCATCATAAAGACCCCAGCGGTGTCTGGTCCTCTGTTTCCTCTACTACAAGCTTGATACCCCACTTCTTTCTTGGTGCCCATCCTTGCTTATCCTCCAGGTTGGTGCAAACTCCAGTTTACCCCATAGGCGGTGCCAACAAACAACATGGTCTGTCGGGCAGCTGGTCACAGCTTAAGAGCCTGGGAAGGGACAGGTGATTCACATGCTCAGGAATATGTCTGCACCACCTCCAGACAGGGTCACCTTTCCTAAGCACCCCCACAGGGCGTTTGTCACCATGTTTGTTATTACTGCAGCTGCCTGGCTATATTACCTTTGTAGCTTTTCTCTCCACCCATCCCAAGCACACTGGAAATCGCCACAATCCTTCCTCTACAATGTTACCCCTTCCAAGGGAGGCCAAGCACATGCCTTTATCTTTATTATTATTTATTTATTTATTTATTTATTTTTTGGTGTTGGCACAGACCTGGAGATGCTCAGGGTTACTCCTGGCTCTGAATTCAGTAACTACTCCTGGCAGTGCTCGGGGGGATGTGGGTGATCGAATCTTAGTAGGATGTGTGCAAGGCAAGTCCTTTGCCTGCTGTGCCATCTCTCCAGCCCCAGTGTCTTTATCCCTGACCCTGCCCTTCCTATTGTGCCTGGCATCCAGTAGTAGTTCTTTGGAAAATATCTCTTAAAGATTTTCTGGGGATTAATCAAAGGCGAAAGCCTCTAAGAAACATGCCATTCCGTGGGCCCCTTTCCCTGACTCTGGAATGTAATGTTTGGCTTCGTATGTGACTTTTTCCTGATGACGGGTCCAACAAGAGGGGCCGGAAGAAGCCAGAATTCTCACAGAGGGAGTGATTTGGTATTGCCAACTGACGGGGTCCCACAGAACAGCTTCTCTTAGACATTCTTTTCTCTAAATATAGGATGAAGAGGGCAAAGCGTTTAGTTGTCACCAGTGCCCTGACCCTCCAGCCTGTGAGAAGTTATTCATTCACTCCATAAATAATTACCAAACCCCTCCATGTGCCACATTGTGGCAGGCCCCATTCTCCACTTCAACGTAAGTTACAGGGAGTACCCTGGCTGACAGGCTCTCAGCTTTCCTGAGATGCCGCCATGGACCCGTTTTTGTACAGAAGGAAGATTGTGGCCTCCTCTACTCAGTGCTAATGAGCTCACGGTGACCCACAGGCATGTGGCAGGAAGTCTGAGGAGACAGGATGGCGGGGGAGGGGGGGACTGAGCAGGAAGAGACCCTCAGCAGTCTCAAATGCCTGAGGTCCTAAACACTACCAGTAACAGCGGCTTCACATAAAGGCCACCCACTGTAGTTCCCCTAGTTCCTTCTGAGGAGCACCAATTCAAAAAATCTGCACATGGAAAACCCCTAAAAGACCATTTTCCCAGTCTGCTGGGAGGCCTTGAAGGTGAGAGCAGAGAGCAGAGGTAGGGATGAGCTGCAGGTTGGGACCAGCACCTAGTCTGTGGCATCACACCTGTGCTCTCACCTGTCAGACTGGTCTAATGGATCCACAATCTCCGTGACACCTCTCCTTGTTTGTGGCCAGGAGTGATGAGCTGTTTAGGGGTATCTGTGTAACCTCTAGAAATCACATTAGTCCCAAGATAGTCTTGATGTTCTCTAGCCTGGAAGATTTTCTTTTGTTTTGGGGCCACACCCTGTGATGCTTAGGGATTACTCCTGGCTCTGCACTCGGGGATTCTTCCTGGCAGTGCCCATGGGACCACATGGGATGCTGGGTATAAAGCTGGGCCAGTTGCATGCAAGGACAGTACCCTACCCTCTGTATGGTCTTTCCAGCCCCTACTTGGGAGGGGTTTTTTTCGTTTTTTTTTTTTTAAATAGGATTAACTAAAGCAGTTTTTGTGTAAGTGACAGCCTTTAAAAAAAAGTTCTAAAAATGGTTGATTGTTGATGAGTACTGAAATGCAGATGACCTATGTATTCTGTTTAAAAAAACTTTAAAGTCAGTTTGCTCAGGGGGAAAGCCTCCCAGACCACCTTGCTTAGAATGGATACCTTCTCTCCTGCCGTTTTCATTCAGGATAGCTGTGGCAGCACTGCGGAATATTCCAATACGTCCTCTTGACCTCTATCCATAAACAGCCTTTCTCACAATGAGATGTTCTGAGTTTAGGAGCCTTGCTATTTTCAACAAAGAATTAATTGCAAAGTAATTAAGTATAGAGCAGGGGAATAGATGAACCCTGTCTATCATAAAGGCACAGTGTGGATGGTGACATAATGAAGTAAGGAGATGAAGCTTTAGATGAACACACACACACAACACACACACACACACACAATCTCCTTTCGGAAGCACACAAAGAAACCTCCCCTCACTTATATTGACAAGATAAATCTAAGCTGCTTAAAGAAGCACTTAATTTCATTCTCATTAAGTCTCAGGGCTAAGGGTTTTGCCCTCCATGTCCATGGAAGTGATGTTAGGTTTTCACTTTGGAAAGTTCTCTGTGGCCCCAAGTCCAAATGGGGTTCTGAACTATGCTACACAGATACACCTCTGAAAGCCAGGGAACTGATGGCCGCCTGTGATGGACACAGAACACACAGAGAGCCCATCAGGGGGACAAAGCTTTTCTCCCTTCCAAAGCATGTAGCTTTGTAATTCATCAACCGCGGATAGGGAAGGGGGCAGATGGGGACAGTCAGAAGCAGGTTTTACCACCAGAACCAGGAGGCTTAAGCAGCTTAAGGGCAATTAGGTGGATGCCACCCTAACAATGTTTCCCTAGTTGCTTCAGGGACTGGAGGAAGATGCCAGCTCACATCACACATCCTTTCTGGCCAATGGGATTGGAGAGGGTACAACAGGGAAATTTGAGATCCAGCCTTACACAGCTCTACATTGTGATTAGTGATTAGTGCCTCTGTTTCCAAATGCCGTTCTGGAGCCTGGAAACTTACTAGCTGGGATCTAAAAAAAAATTGCATATAAAAAGAAAGAAGAAAAGACAGAAAGCCAAAAGAGGAAAAGAAGAAAAGTGGGAAAGGGAGGAAGGGGCCTATCTAGAAGGAAATCAACTTCTAAATGTGATTTCTAGTATTTTTTTCTCCTTTTGGCTTTAGTTTCTTTTCCAAAAATTTTATGAGTATTGTTTTATTTGGAAAGCGATCAAACTTGATTTTGATCATTCGGCAAGCTCTCTTGCCCAAAACATTCATGAATGTTTTCTATTGCTTCGAAAATCCTCTCTGCCGTCCAGGAATTTTACCACTGATGGTAAGTGACTGAGCTATGTCAATGAGGGTAACTCCACATGTGAATGAGCAGAGAATAAAGTGACAACAGTTTTCCAGAAAGGCTCAAAGCTTTTCTCTCTTGGTGCTTTCTCCTGCTTCTGTGTGCCAGATTGTGGAAGGGTCCAATGTGAGTAGGAAGGCTGGGTGCCATCATACCTCCCCTAGGAGCAGACTCAGCCCACAAGCCTTGTGTGGTTTCCCAAGATGCCACAGGTCCATTCCTAGAGGGTGGGGCAGAGGATGCTGAGAGGCACTAATAACAACTGGCTGAATCTCTGGGCTGTAAGCTGTCTCTTTCCTCCCTGCCCCAACTGTCCACAGAATTGGATTGGTTTTTGCTTCACTACCTCAGGGAATCATTAGCCTCAGGATAAAATGAGAGGGTTGCAGTGGGGGTATCTGGGGGTAGCTCAAAGACCACAAGCTTTGCGCACAGGAGGCCTGGTTCCAGTCTTGCACCCATGGTCCCTAAAGAAACCTAAAAAATATTTTTTTAAGTGGGGGAGAAAGTTAAAATGAGAGGGGTTGGAGAAATGGTACAGAAAGTATAGCAGGTAGGATGCTTGCTTTGCATGCGGAGACCCATATTTGATCCCTGGCATCACATATGGATCTCTGATCAACACCAGGAGTAATCCTTGAGCACAGAGCTAGAAGTAAGCTCCGAGCACCACAGGGTGTGGCTCCACCCTCCAAAACAACAGACAAACAAACAAACATGGGACAGAGCAAAGCTCTAAGCCAAAGGAAATGGGGAACAAAGCAGCTAAAACAGAAATTGTGCGTACCGAAGAAGGTGAGCCCCAGATGTGTGCTAGCAAGGGCCCCCCCTGGTGCCAGGCTCGTGTCTGCTGCTGTGAGGTTCGGGTTATGGTTTGTGGTTCATACTTTGGTCCTAGATCACATGGGTTCAGTTGCTGCATCGTGAATGCCAGACCCCGAGCACTCTGAAGGGTGAATGAGCCTGCCTGCTCTCTCACTGACCTACATCACACTTTGCTGTGAATGAACCTAATAGACTCACCAGCTCAGGGGCCTGTGGGGGGCAGAGGATCCCAGCCCTATTGGCTCAGGGGTTTGTTTCCTCTCCGAAATTCACTCCACGTTTCACTTGCATGTCCCATGTCTTTTGCTTTTGCTTTATGTTTGGTTTGACTGTCCCTCGGCAACCCTCACAGTCCCACAGAGGTATTTGTCAACTAGAGGCAAAGAGAAAGGAAGTGGGTACTAAAGACCCTGACAATGAGTTTGCACCTTATTGTCGTAAGTAAGCCACAAGGCAGGGTCCTGAGGACTGGTTTCATTTGCAAACGTGGGGTATGAAATGCCAAATAAGGGAATTTGGACATATTCTGTAAAAGGAGGCAAACGTTGAATTGAATACCAGCTTGAGTTTTTCTCCGAAATTTCTGTGGATTGGAGCCTGGGTTTAAATTTTTCCACTCATAACTTCCACTATCAATTTGTAAAATATCACCACAAGAATGTGTGTGATGAAGACCCAGTCATTTCTGAACTTACTTAACTACTGTGTGATTTAATCCAAGTGTTCTATAACCATAGGGTCAAAAGGCCATTAACAGGGACAAACAGAAACGTAGAACTGTCTCTCCCGTGTCATTCTTGTGACAGAGAGAGGGCATTTGATGAAAGCAGAGGGCGGGCAATAGCATATTCATCTTCTCTGGTAACCAAGGCGTTAAAAACCCAGATTCTGAAGTTATGATTAGGAACTACCATGATCTCTTTTACCACCATGCTGCCTTTTAAAAAAGCATATATTCTGTTCGGTGGACTGTAAGAATGAGAAAAATGGGGAGATAATTTCTCTAAAGGGAAACATAATCTATTTGCTTAATGATCCTACAAGGGGCTAAGAAGTATCATTCCTCTTAGAAATAATAATACTTTGCATTTATGTAGAATCTTTCTCCAAGGAGTGCCAAGTATATTACAGATGCCATCTAATTAATCCTCCCAGGGTCCCCAGGTGGAAGGAGGTGGCAGGCATTCGAAGGCCTATCAGCAGCAGCCGCACGCCTCAGGTGAGGAAATAGAGCCTTGAGAGTGTGGTAATAAGGGCACCCGCCTCATCATTCAGGATCCCACTGCCTTACCTCAAAGCACCCGACCAATTCATTGACAAGACGCCTCACTCAAGGGGCTAAGGAATAGTACAGCTGGCAGGGCATCTGCCTTGCATGCGACCGACCCAGGTTCAATCCCAGCAACACATATGGTTTGCCCAAGCCTGTCAGGAAGGATCTTTAAACTCAGGACCAGGGGTAAGCTCTGAGCACTGCCGGGTGTGACCCCAAACCCATAAATAAATAAATAAATAAATAAAGTAGAAAATAAGTACTAAAAGAAGCATCCCTTAGATTTGCAGTCATTATCAAATGAACTGAAATGAAATGAAGGCTGGGTGGGTGAGGTTGGGACCCTGCCTTCCTCCACAAGTGCTCACAGGGCATGAACTTGCCGAGGAAAGAATCCACATGTCCCCACATTTTGCTTGCTGGTCTATTCAGAAGAGAATGAGGATGCAATAGCAACACGAGAAGTCATGATGGTCCCTTTGCTTTTTGGCACAGTTCACTCCACAAGCACTTCAGTGGTGTGACTACTTTTGTTTCTTTCTCCTAGTTTGTTGGTCCACTTGGTAGCCTGCACCCTTGGCAATATGGGCATATACATGATGTCTCTCCATCATGGTACCCTTTGTGGAGACAGAAGCCTGTGTCTGCTCTCTGTAAGGGGGAAAGAGGAGGGGACTGCTGCAGAGAGCGGGGAGCCCCAAACCTCAAACTTGTTCAAGACAATGTTCTCTGGGGACCTAGGGCTCAGATGAAATCAAATCACTTCCCCAAAAAAGATAATCTCCCCAGAGAAAAGTTCAAATGAATAAACTGGTTGCCTCTGATGTGAACTACATTTTTTGACACGTTGGGATAATAGTGTCTGATTCTTACCAGGAGATGTTACTTGCTTTTTTTTTTCCTTCGAAGAAGAAGGAAAAGAAAGGTGACTAATGCCACAGCTTTGCCAATGGAGGTACCCAGAGTGTTTGGCAGCAAGAGAACACTGTGCTTCCCCATAGAATGTGATTGGTCAGCAGGGGGTGGCTGGTGGCTGGAGCTAAGTCTTGTTTTGCTTCCAGAAAGGGGGAAACAATCGAAGCCACTACAAGAGGTAGATGAGCTTCCATCTGACTCTTGGCTAGTGAAGACCTTACACCTCACCCCAGCATCATCTCTCGGACACTAGCTTGCTTCCCCTGGAAGCACTGTGAATTTCTTGGAAGCATCTGTGAACTCTTCCTTGAAGTCACCCTCTGGTCCCCTATAGCCACCTCCTCTTCTCACTCCTGCATATATTCTGTTTACCTTCTCCTTGGTTGCTTCCTCTTCTTTTATTTCTCCAGTTTTTGACCATCTTGGAACATGCAGCTGACCATTCCCCATGCATGGTGGTCAGTTTTCTGCGGGACCTCAAGCAACATAGATGGGGAGATAATTCGGTCTCTCCAATCTCAGCCTTTCCTCTTTGGAAACTAGGTGCTCACACTCATTTATTCTGGATCTTGTCTTCATTCCCATGATAGGGCAGCCCTGTTCGGCTTACATACAACCAGCCACATGCATGTGGTCGATGTCATATTTATCATCTATTTGCACATGTTTTGATGGGTGGTTGCTCAGTTTACTCCTTCCAAGCAAACCTGACTCCTGAAAATGAAGGAAACACCATCTGGCTTCTTGAAGATTACTTTGGTTCTCTGAACACTCCCATAGCTCTTTGACCACAGAAGTCCTTCCACATGATTTGTGCTTTCCACCCTACCCAGACTTTCATTGGCACCTACCTTTGACATATTTAGATTTTTGGTTTTGGGTAATACTTAGCAGTGCTCATGGCTACCTCTGGCTCAGTACTTGAAGGCTGCTCCTGGCACTGCTAGGGTACCATGCTAGGGTCAGGAACAAATCGTCAAAACATAGACAGAGCACACCAAACCATCTCTTGGTCCCTACCTTCTTTCTAAAAACAAATGTCGCCACCTTCTCATCCAAGTGGCATTCAACTGTGGTTTAGCATTTCAAGTTGAGCTTCTTTGTCATTTGATGTCTGTGTGTGTCCCAAGATGGGTGGGAGAAACATTGAGAAATAACTTCTATTATATAAAGATCATAAAGGAATTTTCCATACTATTTTCAGAAAAAAATTCTTTCACCTAACATCCCAGACTCACCATAGAAATTCCAGCCTCTTCCCGCCTGCCCGCCCAGGCGCCTTCAATTCCCTCCACTTTCACCCTGCCTGTTCCCAGGGTAGAGCAGCAGTATTGTGGCTGTGTCTGTTTGGTATTAAAGTGGGAATTATTTAAAGCTCAGCCTTGTTTGTGCAGTAGAGTTCTGAGAAGGAAGTGAATTGAGAGATCTCTCCCCTGAAGGGGCATCCAGGGGTCAGACTGAAAAACATATGCTGGTGATAAGAGCACATGCTCTTCCGAAGGCTTCCGCCTGCACCCCGAGGAGCACAGGCCCTGCCATGTGGAGGGTGTGCAGCCTCAGTGCAGCTGGCCCAGGGCTGGGAGCAGTGAGAAACTCGGACATTTCCTTATGAGAATGGAGAGAATCACACGGGTCTTCAAGGAACCAGAGCCACGGCTTCTTCCTTCAACCCTACTCATCCCTAACTTTCCTCAGAGAGACCCTAGTTGGGTTCTGCCCTGCACATAGCCTAATATTTCCTCCCCTCACTTGATGGACCTCATGTAAACTCCTCTTTGAGCTAAGCATATTTAGGTTTCCTGGGGAGCCAGAATCACAGCCTCTACCATTCTCAATGGATTTCAACTCTGCACCCAGGTATTTTTCTAAGCAGACCTCGTAACATTCCACAGTGCTGAGAAATAACTCTCATTTTATTGATTAAGAAACAGCCAAATTCAGATGACATGGAGTTTCAAATCTATGGCTCTAGCCTCCCTCCCCACTCAGCCCAGGGAGCCTGCTCCTCTCCAGGGTTGGGTCTGTGGGTCTGGGTGGGGAGGTAAGAAGCACCTAAACTATCAAGTGTTAAATACACTAGAGTTTTTCTTCAAGGTTTTACTGTCTCAGAAATTCTCTGGGGCTCATTACCTGTTATAATGGAGATGAGATTCCAATCCAGGCTCGGACACTTTGATGAGGCCCCATCTTGCCTTGCACTCGGACTTGTGGAGACAAAGTTCTCTTTCCCTCCAGAATGGTTGCCACACAAAAGTAGACTGGATAAGCCTTCCACTGTAAACGCCCAGACTGACTGTGGCTAGATACCCATCTAGGATGTGCTGTTCAGGCATTTATGTCTCCACCAAGGCCAGATTGTGAGATGAGGAATTCCCTGTGAATGGGTGGGGGCTGTAGTACATTTCCTCACAGCACCATTGCTGAAGTCCAGTGGCTCCCTGCCTGGCTCCCACAGGGTACTCAGTGGCCAGGGGCCCGAAAGGGGAAAGGAGGGCCTATTTTTGACCCCTGACTCCTGTGCTCCAGGATACATGTACAGTCTGGGCCTGTAACTCTTGAAACAGAAGAAGGGGGCTTGGAGTTGGCTTCTCTAAATCCAACCCTTGGAAGTGGAAACTGAGGCAGGTGAAAGAACGTTAATTGCTCCCAGAAGTGAACCCCCAGAAGTAGGGTGCTAACACTATCTGGGACCCTCCTACCTCACAGGTTTCCCTACCCCAGACGCTCACTTTTATTTTCCTCTCAAAGGAGCCCTCCCTTTCTTGTTTTCATTTCTTCTAGGCACAGACTCCTGCAGCTGCTCCTGCACAGACTTCTCTCTTCCCTGCCAGCTTCTTCCCACCCCAGTAGCTGCCAGCACAGAGCAGGTGATCCGTGCATATTTTTAAAAATGAATAATGTATAATGAGCAAACGTCCAAAAGTTCTCAATAAGACAGACAGCGTTTCATTAGGAGTGAAAGGGCAGCTGGAAGGAGACTTTTCCCCAGGCCTTGGCCCGGCCGTCCAGGCCTGCACACAGATGTGTGTGTGGGGGGGGGGGGGGGAGGGGGGTGAGAAGGATGTATTGGCAAAAGCTCTGGAGAGATACCTATCATTTAAGAAGCAGCCTGCATGGTGGCTTCTTTCTGTTCCAGATATCCTTGTTCTTCCCCCTTTAGTCTGACTCTGCTGTTCCCCCTGGGTCCGAGAAATCTAGTCTAGTCCAATGCAATGAGTAGTCAACACTTCTATTAGGCCAGTGGGGGTTATCCTTACACAGCTCCACTAGATTACTCGAACCCTACTAGAAACATACCCTCCATCCATGACCTGTTAGACTGAACTGACACAAAATACAAGAACAAGCCAATATGCCAAAAAAAACCAGATTCCTGAGATTACCACTGCTTATTTTTAAGATTAACAGCCCTGGTATCCATTATTATGGGGGCAATAGTATAGTAAAACTATTTTGTGATAAGTGATCTAATACTATATTGATCTTTTTTTATAAATGAAATTTGAAATGTCAATGATAATTTATTTTTCTTCTATAAATTTTAAAAGTGAGGTCAGGGATCCTAGAAATCTGCTATTTTCAAATGGGATTTGTTCCCTAAATGGGACCTGCAGAAAAACAGTCTTGTGTTGATTGAAGTGTGAAGATGTCTTTCAGTGGAGACAAACCCAGCTCTATTTACTTGGATATCTCTGTCTGTCCAGAAACTCAAAGCTTTAAGAAGCTCAATTATATTGGAAAATTATATTCCAATATTTAAGTAAACATCTGGATGCTTCCTTTAAGATGTGTATTTCTTAAAAACACACCACTACAAGCATAAGATCAGGGACTTTTAAATGTCTTCCACTAGCAGCCCCTTTATTGCCTGAGAAAGTTTTTTTTTTGTTCCTATTCCTTTTTAAAATTATTTATTTATTTTTTTATTAGTGAAACACCATGAGGTACAGTTGTAGACTTACAAATATTTGTGCTTGGGTTTCAGTTATACAATGATTGAGTACCCATCCCTCCACCAGTGCCCATTCTTCACCACCACTAATCCCAGTATCCCTCCCCCACCCCATCCCACCCTTCCTCTGTGGCAGGGCATTCCCTTTGGTTCTCTCTCTCCTTTTGGGTGCTGTGGTTTGCAAAAGAGGCACTGAGTGGCAATCATGTTCGGTCTATAGTCTACTTTCAGCATGCATCTCCCATCCTGGGAGGATCCTCCCAACACCCTTTACTTGGTGCTCCCTTCTCTATCTGAGCTGCCTTTTCCCCCAACATGTGCGGTTGTCCTTCAAGCCATGGAATGAATCTCCTGGTACTTATCTCGAGCATTCTTGGATATTAGTCTCCTATTTTGTTACTTTATATTCCACAAATGAATGCAATCTTTCTATGTCTCTCCCTCCTTTCTGACTCATTTCACTGAGAAAGTTTTTGTTGTTGTTTTGGGGCCATACCTGGCAGGGCTCCTGGCTCAGTGCTCTGTGCTCAGGGATCACTCCAGGCAGGGCTCTAGGGATCAAACCTGGGTCAGCCACACCTTGTGTAGGTTAGTGCCTTACCTTCTGTACTATCTCTCTGGCCATGCCTGAGTTTTTATGAGACCCTGGGTATATAAAATAGTTCTACAAATTAAACATTACTGATAACAAACCATAACATTATTTTAAAACAAATTTTTCACAGTACCCAAATTCTGCTACCCAATCCCATATGGACTAAGAAACTATGTTGTGACACCTGATCTGCAGGGCCGAGGCTGTCTTTAGCTGGGACACGGCGTTTCCTTCTCTGGTGGAAGAGAGATCATGTAGTCACTTGTCATTCATCATCATCAGGTCTATGCAAGGGCTGAGGTTCCTTTTATTTTGACTTTTTAATAGTCATCTGTTCTGTGTAAGTTTCCCACCTAATCTCAGAATCTCTTGCAGTTAGGACTCTGGGTATCAAAAGGCTTGATAAAGGGAAATGGGCACAGCCTAGTGTAATAGTACAATAGTACGTGGGTAGGGCATTTGCCTTGCACGTCCTCAATCCCAGTTCAATCCTGAGAATCACATATGGTCCCCCAAGCCCTGCCAGGAGTAATCCCTCAGCTCAGAGCTAGGAAATCCCTGAGCATTGCCTGGTGTGTCCCCCAAAACAAACAAACAAAACCAATGTCCTCCCACACCCCAGTTCTACTTCCATTCCCCCTCCAGATTGCCTGGCCTCCTTTCCTACTGTGACATTTTCTGCCACTAGAGCTAATGATGGATCATTTAAGCAAGAATTCTCCTTCCAGTTGCTTTTTGGGAGAAGGGGACCTGTCTCTCAGACTAGATGGCCTTAGATTTCTCTGTCCTAAACACCGAACTTAGACTCTATGCAACAGTCAGGGAGGATGTAGAGAAAAACATTAGTTCGGGTTACATTCAGCAGCAAGGCAAAGCAGTTTGTGTTTCGTTTTTTTGTTTTGCTTTGTTTTTCAGTCTCGTTGACTTTTTCTAGACTGTGGCCAGAGTTCCTCCACTGGTAATCGAAGATCACTGTAAATTGCTCTAAATTGCACAGGGAGATGATAGCTATTAATACAATCATCTTCCGTAAGAAAACAAATATGCAAAAGCCAGCAATTCCTGCCAGGGAAGCCCAGAATGTCATGTCTCATTAGGGGGTCCGGCCACCCCAGAGCAGGTACATTCTGCCTGCAGTCACAGCCACCAGGCTGGAGAGGTCATTGGGTCTGACGAAATGCCTCTGCCTCCTTCTACCCTTTTCTGCCCACTGAGAAAACCCACGGCGCCTTTTATCAGTTTGGCAAAAAGACAAAATTCATTCTGCACTTAAAATTCTTGGTTCCTACTGTCAGCATTCCCAGATCTCAGAGAACACCAAATGGATGTTTGAAGGGTTTTTGTGAAACTGAGACTGAACAGTGGCAATGAGAAGGAAAAGATCCAGAATTAAAAGAACATTTTAAAATAGATTCTCCCATCTATTCTGCTCTCCTTGCTTTTCTGTTCTCTCTACTCAAGTCAGACTCACTCCCTGGAAATATTTTCAGAGGAGGGAGGTGATGCAATGAGTCCCTCACTCCAGTACACACACACACACACACACACACACACACACACACACACACACAGTATTCAAGTCAAACATCCTTTATAAATAGCCATGCATATTGAGATAAGGAACTGAATATCTCTCCAGGCCACAGTCTCCATGTTAGTACAGTGAGTTTCATACAGTACCTAGCTCTAGTACCTGCCACGAGGAAGGACTCAATACTTAATGAGCCGCTACCATCCAATCCAAGAAAAGCACCCAATTTCTAAGTCTTGCAGCTCACAACAGCACTTACAGTTGAGAGCAACAGCTACCAGCTGGCATACCTCAAGCACCCAGCCTGGCAAGAACTCACAGAGTTCTAAAACAAAGTTCTACTCAAATGAGTGATGCTCTCCCATTTGGCAAAACAGGGTCCTGAAGAAATCCAAGTGCAACCGAATTAGCATCTCCGAGAGGTTCCTATTTTAAAAAGAAGGACTTTTTTTTTTCACTCTTCCCACATTTAAAAAAATGTTATTATGAAGCCTCACATATCAAACTGGACTTTGGCCTTTTCTGTCTCATAGGCTGTAGACTGACATATGATCAGATATAGAAGAACATGGCAGGAGTTCATTGCTACTTTCAGCATGTGTTCTTTTTCTCTAGACCAGAAAACAGAATCTTAACTAGGAAGTGAGAAGAGACAGTAGGAGGTTCTTTCTTTTCTCACACAAAACACCCAGCCCATGAGAGCTGAGGGGGGATGACCCAAATCTCTTCACTAGTTTGGGGCCCAGGGGAACTGGAATTCAATTTATTTGACTTCCTTTCAATTGCGTCTCTCACCATACCAAGCCTTTTCCCGTAGCTGGGCTGCCCTACACTGCTATTGGAAAGTGTGATGCCTAGTGAGATCTCCGACTTCTATTCCCGTTTTTTCCTGTAACACTGATACAGAACAGCCCATCCCCTCTTAAGCAAGGACTCTGAGGTGGAGTCATGCTTTCTGTGCAGACTCATTCCCAAGAGAAGACTGAGAAGGGGACTGTGAGTGAGAAACGAACAAGGGAGAAAATGGCTCCAGTTGTACTGCAAATTTGAAACCAACGAACGCTGAGAACTCCCGTCAATGATAAGATGAGACAATCAATTGAAACATCGTCTTCTCTTTCTTGAAAGATTCCCGGCAACAGGTGGGTGGTCAAGTTTCACACTGTCTTCCCCAAGCTGTTCCAGAGTGTCTTGTGGTCTACAGAAAAAAGAGCTTGGTAGAGATTGTCTGAGTCGAGCAGAAGCAGCCGGGGTGAATGGAGTTATGAAAGCCACAATTTTATTCATTCCTTAAGGTTTGTCTTCACATCAATTGTGCAGATTGTTACGCATAATGAAAACAACAAAAGCCACATATATTTTTAGAAAGGGAACATAATAAAAATAATTGGGCTTCCATTAACCATACAAACTCTGCCCAACAATGGTTTCTAGGCTAGTTTTTCCTGTGTGTATGTGTGCTCATGTGTATGCGTATGTGTGTGTGCATGTGTGTGTATGTGTGTGCTTGCACATGCATGCACACATGAGCCCATGCGCACATGCAAGGAGTCCAAAAGTAATCGAAATTCTGAAATCTTTTTGTGTGGGGGTAGGGGAGGGGGTCAATTTTGTAGTTTGTCACTAAAATTGAGATTCACAGTTAGAAAAAGTCTGTTACACTTTTTTAGAATAAAAAAAATTATGACTCTTCCTCTCAGTCTAATGCAGGAAAAATTGTCTTTACCCAGAAATGATCTTACACTCCACTAGAACTACTCAGTCAGCATCTTTAATTATCATTTCCCACAAGCCTCTAGGCCAGTGCTTCTCAAAGTTTAATGTGTATAAGAATTGCCTAGAGATCTTGTTAAAAATGCTGATTCTGATTCAGTAGGTCTGAAGTGGGCCCTGAGATTCTTACAAGTTCCCAGATGAGGCCAACACTTCTCATTCATGGGTTCAACTTGGAGGGACAAAAATTCTTGAACGAGCCCTTTTAACAGCATTCTCACTGGGTCAAGAATTGGGTCATCAAGCAATCACTGCTGGCTGACAGTGACAGCAGATTCGTTCAGTTATCATTGCACCTCTGTGATCTCCCCCCATTTAGTATCCTTCTCAGCTGCCATCTTCCTTCCCTATCTTTTGATTAAAATTGCCATTACTTACCTAAAGGAGGCAGTTTATTATACTATCCCAGGGTGAGAAGCAGGTAAACCTGAACTTGCAATTTAGCATCACTGCTTACTAGCCAGACACACGTGGAACACAGGGCTTGTAGTTTGGGATAAATAAAGGAATGACCAGTACTCAGTACAGTGTCTTTTCCAGGTCGGGATTCTAATTATTATCTCAGACTTCCTTTAAAGAGCTATGCTCAGAATTAGGAGTCCAGATGCGGCCTTAACAGCAGAGACTTGTGGAAGGAATATTGTTTGTAATAAAGTCTGCCCAGGATGTTGGAAGTTGGAAGGCAAGGTGGATGGGAATACAAGGACATATTTTCTTTCTTGGCAGAGAGCCATGAATATCTGTCATCACTCCTAAATTCTTTTCTTTAGACTTTGTCTATTAATTAACATTTTTATTAAGTTCCAATATGTGCCAGACACGTAATCAAACGTCCAGATGAAGCCACCAGATGTAACCAGCTTTCAGATTATTTTAACTTAGTGTAGAAAAAAATTTGGCTAATTGTTCAAAAACATGACATTTCCATTCTAAAATCAGATATTATATTGTTGGACCTTGAGATCTGTGAAGATACATCACCATGTCTTGGCCATATGTTGACCCAATGGAAAACAGTTTGACATTCGATAGATTTTAAAAAAAACAGTGAACACCACTAGGCAAAGATTCATCCTGTTCATCCATTGGTTGTCCAACAGAGAATCATTCTAGAATGCTTAACTTTCTCAGCTTGATCCTGATGTTATATTCAGATGCTGCCAGTGTATCTCATAGCTTCCTAAAGAGTTTTCTCCCATGGAATCCTCAGCAAGTGTGACAACAAAGAAATAGAGACATTCACCTAGAAAAGGTGATATCCATTTGTAAACCCAAGTCCAATAAATGAACAGATTTACTAACTAGAAAAAAAAAGCATGTTATAAGAGGGGTTTCTGACTAGTGATGAAAGTCATATTTTATCATCTAAGATGCTTTAGTTACATTTGTATAGCAGAGTCCTGCTTGCCTTTTCTGTCATACTTGTCACCATGTAATAGAATTGAGAAAGATAACTAACGTCAGAGTGGAATGCAGGAACTTAATGCACAAAACTTAGGGGTTTGGGAAGCTGGAGAGATACTACAGTGGGTAGGGAATTTGCCTTTCACACTGTCAACTTGGGTTTAATTCCTGGCATGTCCCTTGAGTTCATATGGTCCCGTGAGCTCATTAGAAGGATCCCTGAGCACAGAGCTAGGAGTGAGCCCTGAGCACTGCTGGGTGTGACCCAAAATCAAACAAACAAGAAAAAACCTAAACAAACAAAAAACAACCAAAACTTGAGGAGTTGGAAATTCATCTTAACATCCACACGTGGACTTTCTTTTAACCCAAAGTACAGCCCACAGAAGAAAGCAGGTAAGGAAGTCATTCATATGTGGGAAATGGTTCTCCCTGAGACTCCTCAAGACTCCTCATGATCAGTCCTTTGCTGATGAAAAACAAAATCAACTGTACACAATGTTTACCACAAGAAAATAATAATTTTTCCCACAAAGCAGAGGGATTTCCGCAGTTGAAACAGGGTCCTGAATCATCTCCCTGTTTAGTACAATCTCCATGTTCTCCAAAGAGTCAAGTGTTGAGGTCAGAGTTCAAGGATGACCTTTACTGAACTTTACAAGATGATTAGCAGTCTGGTGGAGATAGGAGGAATGCACTAGAGAGTGTGAGTGGAAGGTCATTTCCGGGAGACGGTTAATAACTTAGTTAAAGGTACTGAAAGACCTTTATGCAAATACTTCAGTTATGACTTGATGCTTTTTCTTCCTTGTTTGGGTCTTCATTTGATCAAATCTACTGTAAATTTGAAAGTGGACCCAATAGCTTACAGTATTAAAGAATTAATAATTTTCTACCATTTCGATGAGAATAGGATCTGGTTACATACAAATACCCTAAATTTAAGAAATTCTATGTAGTAGTAGTAACTTACAGTTAATGATGGGATTCTATTAGACAATTTATATTTGTAAAGACAACACATGTTGCCATCTTATTATGTTCTGAATTAACTGTTTTTATGTAACATATACCTAATGTAACATTTTAAACATGTAAAGATTAATTAAAAATTATTGCACATTTAAAAAAAAGTAAAAATATTGAGGGGCTGGAGTGATAGCACAGTAGGTAGGGCGTTTGCCTTGCACACGGCCAACCCTGATTCGATTCCAAGCATCCCATATGGTCCCCTGAGCACTGCCAGGAGTAACTCACGAGTCCAGAGCCAGGAGTAACCCCTGTGCATTGCCAGGTGTGACCCCCCCCCAAAAGTAAAAGTTTTGACTGGACCAGAGAATACAGTAATAGCATGCTTGCCTTGCATGCAGCAGATTCAATTCCCAACACTGTACAGAGCCCTCTGAACTCCTCCAGGAGTGATCCCTGAGTGCAAAGCCAGAAATAAGCCATGGGCACTATGTTGTGTGGCCCAAAATCTGTTGAAAAAGAACATTAAAAATTAAAAAAAAGTCACAACTTGAAGTACTGTTTGTGTTGGTCCTCGCAAACAGTGCTCAGGGAAGCCCAAGAACCAATCAAGACCATATCCAGCCAACCTGTCTGGCTTATTCACTGGGCCTGGTGAGGGGTCATGGCATCCCATGAGGTGCGAGGAATTGCACTCAGGGTCTCAAGCAGGCAAGACATCTGCTCCAGCCCTTTGAGCTATCTCCACATCCCTGTGAAAGTATTTATCAAAATACTTTCTGATAAATGAGATGATGTCTGGAATTTTTATTAATATCTCCAGCACTATTAGAAAGAGTGTTTGTGTGTGTGGTGGGGGAGAAGACAAAGTGTCTATGCAAAAACGTCAAGGGCTATTGAAGATGAGTGATGGAGCATGTCATGGGGTTGCACGTTCTCTCAACCCATGAGTATGCTTAGAGATTTCTATAATAAAAGTGAGGCAAAAAAAAAATATTTCAGGCCCAAATAAAGAGCGTTTCTATTTAAAAAAAAGAAAGCACTAAAAATAGTTTACACAACAATACAGACTTAGCAGTGAGAGGCAAGGAGTGAGTGCCAAACCCGGAGAGCAATAATTAATGGCCAATCCGATGTGCATTCCATTACGCGCCAGCAGCTGTCATAAACATCTTAATTTAAAGAGTTGGGGTTTAGGGACTCGTGGCTCTGCAAAGAGCTGCGTCCTGCTGCTGCTCACAGAACCGGGACATATCAGACCCTTAAATTTTTAAACATGACTTTCATGTTTTTGAGAGCTGGGAAACCTTTGAAAAGTCAGCTTGTTAGGAAATTCACCTTGTAGATGGACGCTTCCAGGATGGGCGGAGGTGCTTGGGTACTGACGAAGCTGACTTGGGGACCAGGTGGCTGTTTGCTGGTAAAAGGATGATGCTGTTTGCTTAAGAAGGAGTAAAAGAGAGCACCAAGGTCTGGGCCCAGTTGCGTCCCAGCAGGGCCCTTCAGTAATGCAAAATAGAGCCTCTTGCTACAGGGACCCTCTTTACACAGCCTCTCCCTCTTCAGTTGGTGCCCCACCCAGTGTGTGAACATATGGAGAAAGGGGCCAGGGGGAGCTTAATGGCGGAGGCCCTTGCCTTGCAAGCCCCCACCTAGAGTCCATCCTGGCACCACAAAGGCTGCCTGAGTAGTAGCCTCGATAGCCCCCAGCATTACCAGGGCAGACCTCCTGCTTTCCTGACACCTCAGGGCCTGAGCAGCACTGCCTCCTCAAGCCCTCATACTGGTCTGCTGCCTTGGTTGGCCAGGAATTATTAGGAGGGCCCTCAGCTCCCCTGGACACTGCTAGGGAGCCCCACAAGATGGAGAGATGGGTTTTTTTGAAGGGGGCAGCAGAGCTAACCAGGTCAGAGCATAACCCCACTCTCTGGGACCTGGGAACATCTCACAGCCCCCACCTTGGAAGCTGGGGGATCCCAGAGCCCTGAGTGCGTGGTCTGTGATCTGTCTGGGAACCAGTGAGCAGGCGAGCATCCTGGGTGGGCTGTTACACTGAGGGTGGATATATGGCAGAGAAGAACCCTGCATGATCTGGAACTAAGTAACCATTCACGTCCCAGGCTCTGGGCAGAAGACGAGCAGGTCCGCCTGTGCCCGAAGTAAATATGCCCTTGATGACTGCCTCCACTCAGACACATTCCTCCGCAGCCCCTGCACCCAGGAACTCTGCATTTTTGGCCTGAATCAATTCGTGTCATGGGAGTAGATGAATCTCCGGTTCCCCAAACACTGCCAGACATCCGCAAGCAGGGTAGCCTGACAAGAAATGGAGCCCAGTGGCAGCCCAGAGCAGCTGGGTTGAATCGATCCCAGCAATATTATTATCTGGTCCAGGAAGAATCACTCTTTAGTTATGGTATCACGTTTGAAATACTTTTAAAACCAATACTTTCTATTGCCGGTAAGAATGACTAATAACCATCGGCTGAAATCCCCCAGAGCCAACTATCCTCCTTGAGTTTGAATTTGCCAGACTTCGTCTGGGGCTCACTGGGGCTTTCAAACACAATTTAACCAAAACCCCCAGACAGCTCTCAGTTTGGCAGGGAGAAGTTTGTGGCACTCTTGAACTTATTACCTCCTACCCCCTCACCCGAGAACCTCCCCCTGGCTACTTTTCCTGCAATGCACCCCATCAATCAAACAACCAGAGAAACGCTGAAACCTCAGGTCTCAACTGCAATCAATACGAGCACCTTTTCTGAGTTGATGATGCTCGTTTTGAAAGTCGTGGAATGAGTCAGGGGCAGAAAGGAGAAAAAGAGGCCATGGGTTCTCCATGGGTCTCAGAGTGGTCACCCTGTGCAGGAAAAAGAATCTTTTTCTGGGGGACTTGTCACTGGAGAGAGGACAGTCCAAATTCGTAAAAACATTAAATGATAAAAAAAAAGACAGTTTCATTGTTTGATACACCCTCTCAAGAGCTCAACACCCTCTCAAGAGTTCAGCACGTACATTTGCCTGGTTCTGATTCACAAACAGATAAGAGGAAATAGAAACCACAATGGCCAAACACCTCTCTGAGGACAGCGAGGTTTTGCTTCCATTGCAATAATACTCTTACTTATGCATTCTTACACGCTTTGTTTAAGGGGATATTTATTTATTCATACACGCCAGATTTGTTGAGTACTGCTACATGCAATTTACAGTATGAAGTACCCTGGGGAAGTTAGATACTGGTATCTTGGAGGAATCTGGTAAATAGCTATTTCTTAAGTGCTAGTTTAAAAAAA
The DNA here is from genome assembly GCF_029834395.1 of Sorex fumeus. Taxonomy (NCBI): domain Eukaryota; kingdom Metazoa; phylum Chordata; class Mammalia; order Eulipotyphla; family Soricidae; genus Sorex; species Sorex fumeus. The sequence continues at coordinate 12,805,566 of NW_026606138.1, read as the reverse complement.
TGTCACTCCTGGAGTAGGAAAAATAATTGTTGTAAATCTTATTTACACTCTCTCTATACCAGGTTATTTAAACACATCAGATGCATAAAACATTCATAAACTAAGCATTTCTAGAGCGGAGACTTGGGGATCAGTACTCTTTACTAAAACCAAAGACTAAACCCTTTGCAGTTTAAGCAAAGATAATTTCTGCATCTCTGTAAGAAGTGCCTGACCTATTCGGAGAGGCTCAGTTTTGGGGGGGTCATTCATGGCTGGTAAGTGATTCATTTCACTGAAGGATTCTGTAGAGAAGGTGCAAAATAGTCACTTCAGGAGCATCTCTTATGTATATAAACTGCTCTTGCATTCAATTGCTAAGCCAATTTTTTTTTTATCAATTTAGTCCAGAGTCTAAGTGATCACAATTGGTGACATTATATACACAAAACCTTTTCTATTTATACCCAAACCTTTTTCATTCCAAATCTGTCAAGGAAACAACATAACTCATGCTACCACTGATCATATTTGATTCCTTTTTCTCTAAGTTTGATTTTCTTCTCTTTCAGTTGGTTAAACACATTTTTTCCTTTAAGACCTGAATTCTAAGAAAACATAGACTTTTCATCAGCCACATTCCATCATCAATGCAAGTGCCTGTGATTTTCCACACATCTTTAAAGAACTGAGCTTATATTGCAGTTAGCCGACGGAAGAGGGGAAAGAATCACAAAGAAAGTCTCACAAACCAAGGTGCAGATACATCCCCGACACTGTGTTCTAGAGAAGCTTCGTCTTTTCACAGGGCCAAATAAACAGTGTTTCTGTCCTGCCTTTTTTTTTTTTTGCCTCCTGAACTTACCTGCATGTTTCTGACCTCCTTCTGGCTCTGCTTAATTCCCAAGAGACCAGAACGCCACATGCCACGGTGGATACCACAACAGAAAACTGCCTGTCTGAAGTCTCACCTCCTGGCTCCTGACACCTGCCGACCTCCTGGACTCTAGCCCTGCCCACCACGGTTAGCATGTGCCCGTCCTCTCTGCTCAGCTGACTCCCCTCAACCCACTCCTCATTGTCCTCAAACTGTGCCAAATCCCAGGTCTCCTTGTGGTACTTTTTGGGCTGCCTGGCCCTGCAGGCATCCAGGAAGAGCACGGGGAAGGAGGCCTACCCTGCACTACTGGAGACCTTCTCGTCTAGAAGGCGTTTCCAATGTCAGGCTCCAGTTGCCCTCCCCTCTCCCTGCCTTCCCTCTCCAGGTCTCACAAACAGCAAGGATATTTTCTAAGGATTAGTCAGGACAAGGACACTGAGATGCAGGATGGTGAATCCTGCCTGAGAACCTGTCACTTAGAGCATGGATATGCACATCTTAGCAGATCTTGGCCAAGATGGAACAGACTAGTGGCTCCAGGGAGTGGCTCCCCGGATGATCTTCTCAAACACAGCAGGAGTCTTTCAAACCTTGACTGTGCTGTTTTCAGTGATCAATAGTCCAATAAGACATGGACTCTTTACTTAGGATTTACTACTCCTGACTGAACCACAGGAGACTCAGAAGATAAGACTACATCTCCTAAATTCCAACAAGTATGCATAAATAAGTGGCTTGATACAGGATGGTTTACTTCACTAAATTAAACCTCTACATTAGAATGGTGATACCAATTTACTTAAAAAAAAAGAGGAAAAATAAAGGTCATTTATTACCTCAAAACTGGTGGAAATCAGCACATGTGACCATATTCAGTCATTTGTACATGCAGACACACATGCACACATTTTATTTAAAGTTTTTTTGTTTGTTTGTTTAGGGGCTGGAGAGATAGAACAGTGGGTAGGGAGTTTGTCTTGTACGTGGCCAATCCAGGTTTGATACCCAGTATCCCATATGGTCCCCTGAGCACTGCCAGGAGTAACTCCTTAATGCAGAGCCAGGAGTAACCCCTGTGCATCACTGGGTGTGACCCAAAAAGCACAAAAAAGGGTTTTTTTTTTGTTTAGAAAAGCCTGGAGGAAAGAAAAACAAAGGTAAAGATGTGAGTTAGACTGCTTCAGTGTTCTGGTAATTTGATTTCAAAACGCAAAGGAAATGATTTGAAAACATGATTTGAATCCTTCTAAATACATTGACATACACTCAGAAAATAATCCTTACTGGAGATTTTTCACACCAGAAATAAAGAGCATAAAATCCAGCAAGATAAATGTTATCAGGGTCAGAATTTAACTAAAACTCCAGTTATCCTGCTACCCAAACATGCATTTGCTCAAATAACAAACCAAGACCTAGGTAATGGGAGCTCACTATAGGCCTTCTCCTGTTCTGGGGCCTGGTGCTACAAGACAGATCAGCACAAGCTCTCAGTCATACAAAAGAGTGAGAGGAGGCAGGAACTTGGAGCAGGAATGTGTTAGATTCTCAGACATAGACAAGATGGGTCAAGTTATTTAGCACAAATAACTCCAGCTCCCTGGCATATATGAAACTAAGTCTGTACGCAGGCAAACATGGTAATTCTCATGAGGTTCAGCAAGTACACCAGATCTGATAGCATGCCATTCATATGCTTTCTTTACCTGTGCTTCTTTGATTATATTATTTTCTTCACCCTGACATAGTGTCTACATTTTCCTTCTGTGTTCTGTATGTCTTATAAGCTCCTGCAAAACCCTCTTGGTAACTGAAGGTGTCTAAATGTTTAAACAATAAGTGCAAGTAACCTGTGCATCATATAATCATAATAACAAGGACATAAATTTGTATAATTACAGGTACCTTACACCGCAGACTTCTGGTCAGGAATCATTCTAAGCATGAAATACATATTTTCTCATTTATTCTTCAAAATAGTCTTCTGAGACTGGTAATGGTTATCACCTCTCTTTCACAGAGGAGAAAACGAAACACAAACAGTCTTGTAATTAGTAAGTAGTGGAACCAAGACTTGAATTTGATTGCAGGATTGTTCCTCTTGTTTTTCTAGATACTCAGAAATATAGGTCTTCTGAAGGGTACGAGACCCTTAGAATCCAGTCTGATCCTTGAAATCTAGTCTGACCTTGGAGTTATGGTTTGACCCTTGAAATCTGGTCTGATCCTTGGAATCTGGTCCAAACCATGGAATCTGCTCTGAATCTTGGAATCTGCTGTGACACTTTGGAATCTGCTGTGACTCTTGGGTTCTGGTCTGACTTCCAGGTCTCCCTTATCATTTGAATTCAGAACTCTCACATTGAACCCCAGCTAGTTGTGGGAGCTCTTCTAAAATATTGGCCCATCTTCTCTGACTGCCCAGGGCCCTGTCTCACTATCCCGTCCCCTACCCTATACCCTGAGCTCACATTTTGGAGGAAACACTACTACTCTCATGCTCTCAGTTCCTGGCAGCAGAGATGGGTCACATGGATGTTTATTAAAGGTTGGGACATGTTGACAGAATGAACAAAGATTCCATCACTGTCCTGTGGACCCTTTCCACAGAGATGCCCTGTCCTGGCATCTCTCCCTCCCCACACTGCTAAATGGCTCTGCGCTGCCCCTACTTGTATTTGGATTAGCTCTGCCTGTCTAGGGGAAACTTCTAAACTCAAGCAAGTACGACAGTAAATTAAACAAAAATTAAATAGCAATAAGCCTATGTGTCATAAAGTATATGTAGCCTGGTTTTATGGAACAGAAAGAAAATTGAGTTTTTCAAAGGAAAAGTTTTTTTTTTCAATTGCAGTTTAGGTAACATGCTAATAATATTGTACAAAGTTACTGCACCTTCACCATCACCAAAGTGCAAGAGACCTGCCACCACTGGCCTTATGTATTCTCAAGTCCACTCTTTCTTACCCCTCCCCGCTTCTTGGTAATTTGCCTGCCACGAAATACCATGAGTTTATCATTACTCAGTACAGTCTGTTCCCTTGTTTTTTTCTCTCTCTAGCCCATAGAAGAGTGAGATCGTCCAGTATTTGTCCTTTTCCCTCTGGTTCAAGGGGAAAAGGTCTTGATTAGTGATTATAATATGGAAGTAGTTTCTGTTTAACTTAACTTATTCCAATGTAAGTAAGTAAAGTAAAGGCCCTCCCGTTGATCATCGATTTGCTCAAGCGGGCCCAGTAACGTCTCCATTGGAGACTTTGTTGTTACTGTGTTTGGCATATCGAATACGTCACGGGGAGCTTGCCAGGCTCTGCCGTGCGGGCGAGATACTCTCGGTAGCTTGCCGGGCTCTCCGAGAGGGGCGGAGGAATCCAACTCGGGTTGGCCATGTTGGCTGCGTGCAAGGCAAACGCCCTACCGCTGTGCTATCGCTCAAAGTTGGAATGAAGACTTCTGTGTGTTTTAGGAGATCAGATATTTTAGAGATTCCCCCCCCCCCCCCCCCGTTCCCTTGCCAGATTATCCAGAGCAAAGCTCCCAGCCCCGATCCTCCCTCCTTTTTCCTGGTCCTCCCATGGTCTCTTTATCTCTTTCTATGTTCTTACAACCTGGTCTATTTACCTGATAGTTAACCATATTTGGAAATTAATCATTTAGTGGTGTATATTATTGGGCCCAATGGTGTCTTTCTTTTCTGCTTTGTTTTGGGGCAATACTCAGCTATGCTCAGGAATGACTCCTGACTGTGTGCTCAAGGATCTCTCCTGGTGGGACATGGGGACACTATGTAGTGCCGGGGATGGAACCCAAGTTGACCACAGGCAAGGAAAGAGCCCTGCCTCTTGTCCTACCCTCTGATATTCTAACTCCTGGGTCCCAGGCCTATTTGTTTTTGATTCTTGCATTGTTTATTCATAGTTCCCATGTTTCTATCTCTGGTAGAAATTTCTTTATAAGACACCTATGTGACATGCTTTCTGAAATTCTTCAGTCTAGTTATTCAAGAATTAGTTATATAAATGCCCTCTACTGCTGGGTCATTCATAAGTGAGGTGGAAATTAGTTTTATAGATCAGTGCCAACACCACTATTGACATTCTGGTGAAGGTAAATGGGAAAGAAGGGTCTGAGGAGAGGAAGCAGGGGCTTAATAGGAGTCGTGAAGTACAGGGAAGCACTAAATTTCTCTTTTTTATTTTTCCACAATGCCAGATGCCAGGGATTGAACCAGGGTCTCACACCTGTGAGGCATGTGCTCTATTTCTGAGCCACATCCTGGCCTTTACAACATTCCCTGCTTGGATGTGCTCTCTGCATGTTCTTCTATCAGCACAAGCCCCCGAGAGCAAAGCAGTGACCGTCTCCTTCCAGTCATGATTAAAATGGGCACAGAGTATCTTAGATGATTTAGCAGGACCATGAAGCTTGTTGCAGGTGGGGATGAAGTGTGGCTCTGGATTGGTCTAATTCTAGAAATTTCTACTTCTTCCATGCTGCTTAGGATCAATCTCACTCCCAAAAGCCTCACTGGAGAGAGGCCTCCTTCAAGGCCCCAGAAGAGAATACCAGCAAGCTCGATTCAGCTCTACACAGCAAGTCTGTTAGAGGGATGGGCCCAGGGCTGATGGTGAAGAGAAGTTTTCTTTCTTCTTTCTTTTCAGTCTTTCTATGGTATTCTCACATGTTCACAACAGTGTCCGAAGTTAGGGTTTCGATGAATACCGCACCACACCTCACCCCACTACCAGTGCCTGGGGAAGGTGTATTGTTTTATCTTCTTGGTTGCATTAGTGAGGCGACATCAGAGTGAGCCAGTGATCCTGAGCAGGTCATTCTCGGCCACTTTGAGCAGCTACTGTGTGCTGACAATCAGTACCAGCAGAGCGAAATAGACTCAGGTCAAGTCCTAAGCTGCTTTCCCAACCCAAACGTGTCTTCAAGTCGGCAGAGCCTTTCCAATTCTGCTGGAAAGTCGCCTACAATCTCTTCCTGCAGGACCCACGAGGAGTCCCTGGGCTCGCTCCAGTGGGTCTGTTCAGCTGCTCATCCGGGGACCCTCGCCAGGGGCAGAGACGTGCCACCACCCATAAGGCATTTGGGGGCACAGGGCGGGCATGGGGGAGATGGAGCCAGACTGTGGGCAAGCAGGGGGTTAATAGCTCATAAAATAAAACCCTCTAACACAAAAATGTTATTTTAATTGTGTTACACTGAGGAGCCCTGAGGGTCGTGGGGTAGATAATCAAAAAGGACAAGGAGGAAATTAAAAAAGGGAAGAAGGCAATCAAAAAGGCCATTTAGGAGAGCCCCTTAATCCTCCATAGAAAGAACACTAATTATACTCCAGAATCTCCTTATAATTAACCCTGATATAAAGTGTGTTTGGAGCAGTAATAACTTTCACATTCACAACCGTGGTGATGGCAAACTCCTCTGAGCGCCTGGCCAGCCGCAGCTGGCACAGGTTGACACCTCTTCCTCCCTGGTGAGCTCCACCATGGCGATCATGGCCACTCTCATCCCCAAAGACAGGGATTTCCACCCTCAGCAAACTCGGTGGCGCTGCAGAACTCAGCCCATGGCTGTTTCCTTTTTTTCCTTTCTGGCAGAAGTAGCCTGAAACACAACCTTACATGTGCCTCCCTTCCCATCTCTGTAATTGCTTCCCTCTGCTCCCTTTCAGCCAGGAATGGGACTTGGCTGCTTTGCTGCTTGCAAACCCACCAAATTCCCAACATACCTTCCTCAACCACCCCACCCTGTGAGAGATGCCCACTCCTTGGTGTCGGGCACATATGGCTGGATCAGTCCTGATGTTTCCAGACAAAAGCCAAGATGCAGACAGACTGCCCAAAGCCTGTCTCAAATGAGAGCCTCACATTCCTCGTTCTGACAGCTGATCCCTTAAGAACCAAAGTTCCTGACTGTCAACTAGAAAAGTCTAGGTACAAAAGAGCAGGGAAGGAATGCGGCCGCTGGCCCCTGCAGGTGGATGGCGCACTCCCAGGGGGGAAGAGGTGCAGAAGCAAAGCAACTGGACCAGCATGCTGAAGGGAGAAGGACCTGGAAGCCATCGCTGGGGATTATTTTTTTAAGTCAGGAAAATGAAAAGAATCTGCCTCTGTCCTCACATGACCCGGCCTCAGCTCCCATCCCACCCTGTAAGAGAAGGAGCCGGATCTCATGAGATCCCCAGGGAGATACTGTCAATGGGGTGCCTGCCGCCAAGTGAAACCCTAGCAGCGGTGCTCAGGGTTTCCGACATTCACAACAGCCCCAAGGGGTTTGCTCCTTCTTTAAATGGACCCTTCTTCCTACAAACACTCACCCTACACACTTGAAAGTCAACAGCTTGCTAGGGGCCACATTCCCATTGCACCCTGATGGGGAAACTGAGGCCCAAAAAATATGGAGTCTGGTCTCCCCCCTCACGTGGAGAGGACGCTTGCCACAGGAATGTTTCCAGTTTCCCTTGCATACTCTTAGAAACAAAGTCCAGACAGTCCTCCTGCAGCATTGCACAGGGCAAACAAAAGCTTCCTTTGCCCTGTAGTTTAATAAGGTGCTAGAGACTGAACCCAGGGCTTCACACAGGGCTTTGCACCTGGCAGGCTCAGCTCTCCCACTCAGCCACTATTCTAGCTCAGCCACTCATTCCCAGATCTCGTGCTTTTTGAAACCAGAATCTGTAATGAGAGTTAAAGGTTCTCTTACCATTCAACAATGCTGAAAGAGGGCTCTAATACGCTCTCTGTCCCCTGAGCCAGGCAGTATGGAATGGGGCGGGCGGGGGGGGGGGGTGTTATCCTGGATATGCAGGCATTTCGTATCTCCTGTTCAGATATCAATTTTGTTGAACAGCTAGTTGGAACTTATTAACACATCCATTGGCATTTCAAAATATTACTACGAGCTCAGTTATCCTTATCCTCATGCCAAAGACTCTGACTGAGGTCACACAGTTCATTCATAGTATTAAGAAAGCAGATTGAAAACGAAAAAGCAACAAACTTTTTAGTTCTGCATTTGTAAATATAATTTGTAAACTCAAGCAAATGTAAAAAGTCTGTTTTTATCTCCAATGCATTCATGAATGTGACAAGTACACACAGAGTGTGGGTCTTGACTGACTCCATAAAGACAGGTCAGTCACTGATCCTTTTTATTCCAGGCTTAGAGCATGGGAAGTTCAAGAGATGTGCAGAAAGCAATGAATTGGTGAAGTTGCAATTTAAGTCTCAGATACCATTCATGTCATCATGCAAGGGTCTTTTTAATGTCATTCTATATGAACCAAGAGTCACGCTATATAATGAGAATATTCATCAATCCCTTTGATGGGGCATTTACTCTGGATTAAATTAATTTTAACAGAACAAGAGCTGGATGCCCAACAAAGCAAATGCTAATTTTCACCTTCCATTTTTGTGGACCACTGCTTGGGGACAGCACCCCCTTTACCCACCTCATACTTTGTACTATTTCCCTTCACTCTACTCCATCAGCACTCCAGATCTAAAGAACCTCTTGAATGTCAATGAAGAGTCTACCTCCTTAACTTGACAGGCCCAATATCCTGTCACTTTTCTTACTCTACCTCCAATAATATGTATTTTAAAAAGATCAGAGAGATAGTGGGCCAGAGAGATAGTATAGGGGGTAAAGCATTGATCTTGAATGCCTTTGACCAAGGTTCAATCCCCAGAACTGCATGTGTTTCCCCCAGTACTATTCAGGAGTGAGTTTTGAGCAGATCCAAGAGTAAGCCCTGAGCATGACTAGATGTAGCCCGCTTCCCCAAAATTAAATAAAGTCTCTGGGTATGAGTCCTGAACCAATAGACACTCCATACTAGGCGTGTTTTAGAGAACAGGGTCAAGATCAAGAGTCTGTGTTCTGTCCCAGGTTATTCACTAACACCACGCCTTACACAAACCTATTTACTTCTCTGAGTTGCCATTTTTGTCATAGTCAAAGCTCAGCAATAGTGACCCCCCCATGCAATGTTCTCACGAGTTACATAAATATATTTTACTATGGCTAAGGGGATGGGTTTCATCAGGTCCTGGGAATCTTTTTTTCTATATTCCTTTTTTTAGGGGGGTGTAGTTTGGACCATATCTGGCAGTGCTCAGAAATCACTCCTGGCTCTGCACTCAGGGATCACTCTTGGCAGTGCCTGGGGAACCATATGGGGACCAAGAATTGAGACCTAGGCCAGGCACATGCAAGGTAAGCACCCTGCCTGCTTACTATTTCTCCAGCAGGGAATCCTTTCAACAGCACCTTGTCTATATTATCATGGCAAGAAATGTACCATTGGGCTGACTAATGTGCCAAATCCACTCCAGTTAGATGTTAACTGTTGACATCTAAGCTCTAATCCCATGTGCACTTTACACAGTCAGAGGAAGGAGTAAGAACACAGTATCTTTGCTCTGACCTTACACTTCTCTGCTGACAATGGGTTCATCTGCTGTGTTAAGAAAAGGTAAGACTTCGTCCTTTTCAGTTCTGTTTCTGGGAAAAGCAACATGAGCAGCTCGGGATCCAAGTGGCCCGTGTTGTCATTTGCCACTCTGAAGCTCTAGCATCTTCTTTTCCTTCATCTATCCACAACCTTTCTCCCAGCGAAAGGAGGTTTCCCTCCTACGTGGGTGCACAGAGCTCTGGGAGAAGCACCTGGCAACACAGTCTTCTTGAGGACATTAGGAACAACACTTCCTTCACCCGGAATACACATAATTGGGCCAATATGTTTATTCTTTATATAGCCTTAATCTTTTATGGGTGGAAGGGTGGTATCACACCTGGTGCTGCTAAGGGGCTTCTCCTGACTCTATGCTCAGACATGACCCATGGAAGTGCCCATGGGACCTTATGTGGTGATGGGAATAGAATCAGGGCTCTAGTCACAGCATTCAAAGCAGAGTCTAATCAAGTATTCTGTCTCTCTAACTCTCAAAACCTTAATCTTTTTATGTCTTGCTTTCTTTTGCTATTTTTCCATTTAATTTAAATCGTTTTTTCTTTAAATCATATAAGAAATAAATTTAATTACTATGCAATGTAAAGATGCAAAGTGAGATATAAAATTTAAAATATAATAATATATCAGTATATTAATTATTATTAGTTATACAGTAATTATTAATATGTTATATTATAATTCATTCAATAATCCCACATACCCTAATCCCTTTCTTCTCTTCTGAGGCAAGACTTAAAAAAATCAAACTTCTTTTAGATGTAGAAAGGGTTAGTACAGTCCATATTTTTAAGCCTCAAGTTAGCTACTTTTATACTGAATATGGGTGACTTCTTTTGACATAAAGAAGAGTGTTTTATATTGACTCTTGAAATCAGTCTGTGTAAAGCTCAGGCTAGGTGGCAGCAAGGATTGAAAGAAGCAACCTGACATCTCTCCCCGAGAGGCTCAAGAACTCTGAGCAGTCACCCTGATTGACCAATGGCCAGTGATGGTGACTAAGGTCACATGATTTGTGTCATGGAAAGGGCCATACCCAGACCCATGAATGACCCCACCTGGAATCCTCACCTTTGGCCTCGACCTGGGCAACTCTGAAGTGTTCTCTTTCAACATGCACATGTTTTCAAGAATGAACAAGCACTTTGTTCAGCAGGTGTTTTCCTTCCCAGAAGGTATGATTCAACCTGAAAATGTTGAGTGTTGCTGGTGGAAGAAGTTTGAAAAGTGGGGACAGTGAAACTGAAGAGGGTGGGATGTTCAGAAAGAGGAAAACAGACGAACAACAAGTTCCAAATGAGCTCAGAAAGCCTGTCTGGAGATGGCCCAGCTGCCGAGAACCAATATTAGCTTCATCAAGTCAACAGAAACAGCTTTTGATGAAGGAGTTTTCTTTTGTTAGCTGGAACAGAGGTGGTAAACACAGCATGGCTGCTACCCCCTGCCCCCCCCCCCCCCCGTCCTTCCCGCGATAGGCATCACTCATCTAGGATGGCATTCTTTCCCGCCCAACCCAAGTCCGAATCCTTCTGTCTCTGGTATGCCAGGCCGCCACCACTATTGGCCCTTGATGCCCTAGGTAATACTGGATGTCAGAGCCCTACGTGAAAGGGAAGACAGTTTCTTATTGTCTCTCAATCACAGGAGTCATCATCTCCAGGATCATCTGTGGGTTTGGATTTCACAGACAGGAATTACGTAAGTTGAAAGTGTTGTTGGGATCCTTTTCAAGCAAGGATATGTGGAAGGCAAAATCCCAAGGCAGACCCAAGTCTCTCCAAGTGAGTGAATGAGGATCCTTTCCCATCAGCCTGCATCTGTGGAAGTGAAGGTGATGGCCTTGAGCCCTGACAGCAGGGTCTGGGTCCATGGTCAAGTAAGTCAGTCACAGAAGGGAACAGAACATACTTTCAGCAGATCGGAAGATAACAGAGTTCTGGAGGATTAGAACACTAAAAGTTTGGGACCAGAGAGAGAGCTCAATGGGCTGGTGTACAAGCTCTGCAGTTTGCAAGCTGTGGTTTGATTCCTAGCACTGCATGGTCCCTTGAGCACCACTGGGAGTGGGCCCCTAACATGGAGTCTGGAAGAGCCCCTGAGCACCGCTGGGTGTAGCTCAAAAGCAAAATGAGACAACAACATAAATAAAAATAAAAATTGGCTTCCGAAAGTCCAATTTTAATAATACATTCTCTGTATATGTAACTCCCTCTCCCCAATTTGATAACTGCCAAAGAACCTACTAGGTGGAAACTTGCTGTAACATTTTCAACTGTGGGGACCAGCAAGGAAAATAGGAAAGGGAAATAACAAACTGGAGGGATATGAGCATCAAACTTATATAAGACAGCAGGTGGGTGAATGTGATTCCTGAGAGGCAGCGAAGTCTGACTGCCTAAGAAGAACGCAGGCCAAAGCTTTCCTCTCACTAGTCCACTCACTCCACTCAGCAGGCAGCAGCAACCCCCACCCAGGGCTCACTGAAGCATCTGCCTCCACACTTCAGGCAGAGAACTATCCCAATCAGTAGAAAGAAGCAAATACAGCCACCTTCACTGATCTGGCCAGATTCACCTATGCCAGAGGGCAAGCAAGCCTGCCCAGGTGTCTGAGACAGGCTCATCAATGCTCATTCTCTCTCACTAGAGAGTACGCTCACACCCACTCTCACTCCCACACCTCTACAACGCCTCCACTCACTGTCCTATGATCTTCTCTCAAGGACGCAGACTCACACTGGCCCTACTCCATATCACTCCCCGTTCCTCTTACATGAAATTCCTCTCTTTCAGGGCCAGAGTGGTAGCACAGTGGGTAGGGCACTTGCCTTGCTCATGGCTGACCCAGCTTCGATCCCCAGCATCCCATCTGATTCCCTAAGCACTGCCAGGAGTGATTCCTGAGCGCACAGTCAGGAGTAACCCCTGAGCATTGCCAGGTGTTCCCCTTCCCCCATCACACACACAAAGACCAACAAAAAACTCCTCTCTTTGGACAGATAATTCCTTCTTCTAATGGGACACTTCTAAACATCAGGTCCCAGGTCCCTGCATGCAACAAGCATATTTCTGTGCTGCTCGGCCTCTTTCTGGTGAGTTGGAGCTAGTCTGTACCTCTGGAGGAATTCTAGCTCAGAACTCTTATAAGTAGGAGACTCAATTACACGTCTTATGAGTTCCCTAAATATGGAAATAGAGCTAAATAAGGAAATACATTAGTCAATGTCCTTCCCAACCTCCTCCTCGACTCATTTCTCAATATCTCGTCCTGTTTTCTTAGGGTGTTTTTTTTTAATTAATAAAATTACCATAATCATAAACAGAGTATCATATCGAGATGGCAAAGGGGACAAGTAAGAACACAAAGTCCAGACTTAGATACTATGAAATTATGCTGGCGGTCCTGTGGGCAAGTAGGGACTTCATGGGGCCAAGTGATTTCACTGAGAGTGGATGGTGACTGCAGAGAGCAGTCTTACGGAGGAACCGAAGAAGGAATGACAGCAAAAGAGCTCTTTATACTTTTACCACAGTGCCAAAAGTAATGTTGCCAATGCTGAGGACTATAGGGGTGGTCTCCAAAAATGAGTACTAAGAAGGAAAAAATATTGTGCTCTGAAAGTTAAATTCTATCATTGCCCAAAAAGTGTTATGGGAAGATAAGTAAAGTTACTTTTAGGGGGCATCCCCAAAGGATACATTTGACTGAGACCTACTTGAATTTACAAGGGCATCAAGAGGAAGGATGATAATGTAGACTGCTCTTGGAAGTAAAGAGAAGGAAGGGCCGGAGAGCACACAGGGGAGAAGGTCTGCTAGGGCTATTTCAGAATCAAGAACCCAGATGTTCCCAAGTTCCCAAGGACTTCTGTGAAGTTGAGTTATGTCTTATTTGCTTGTATCTAACTCACATCAGTCAGGTGGAAAGAGAGGAAGAGAGACAGAAACACGAGACTGAATGGGGATAAGGAAGAGAGGAAAGAAGTCGAAAGAAGAGGAGAGGGAGAATGAGATATGAGCGTCCATCTTTCATTAGCCTAGTTCTTGAGCTTATGAGCAGCTGTTGGTGGTTGGGGTAACTTCCAGCTTTAATCATAGTAATTGTCTAATCCACGGCACCCTTAATCCGGTGTTCTCCAAGCAGGATCCTTGCGCCAGCAGCATCAGTATCACTGAGGGATTTATTAAAAATGCAAATTTGGGTCCCACCCCTGTCAGAAACTGATTTAGTAAGTGGGTGAGGCCCCAGAATTTGTGTTTTAACAAGCTCTCTCTCAAGATTCTGATGCATGATAACAGTATAGAACCACTGCCCTAAACACAAGTTGACTGTTGCAACTGGATCTTGATTAAAGAAGCAGTTGGAGAAATCTCTGCTAATTTTAAGTAAACACAGACACATTCTGGTCTTTTACTGCAGTTTTAGGAGCTTCGGGGATTTGAGTCTGTCCTCACATTTCTCAGCATTGCAAAAACAAGTCTGGGAACCTTTGGGGTTCTGAGTTGTTCTCTGCTAATGGGGAGAACAATCAAGGTAAGGGTCAATGGGGGAGTTTCTCACGACTCCTGAGCTCTCCTTGTCCATTTTTAGACACAAAAAATCAAGTTTCCCTGATTTTAGGAAGCACCAGAGTTTGACCCAGGTCCAAGGAAGGGACTAAGCGTGCTTCAGTGGAGTATGTGGCCAGCATATGGACACCTGGAGCTGACAGATGGCACTGCACATTTCTCAGGTAATTTTTGCAGTGGCCAAATTGTTTTCTTGCTATCCAAGACATGGACCTAGCATTTGCTTCTGCACTAGTTCTACCGTTTTATCTTCTATGCTATGTGTAATCCAACCTTACTTGCAGACAGTCATGGGGCAGCACAGCTGGGTATAAAAGACAGCACTTCATGGTGTCACAGAAGGTGTGTGCCTTTGCCAGGGAGCTTACAGAAGCAAATCCCAGTGAGCTTTAAGGCATCAGAGAGGAAAACAACAGTCATTGCCTTCTCTTTCGAAGAGAGAAAGCAGCTGAATCACTGAGCCCGCAACTCCAGAGATGGCAAATATATCACAGAACGAAGAATAACCCCCTCCCTGGGTCACAGGACATGTACTTCCGAGATGTGAAGTCACACAGCAAGGTTGCTTGCTTATGATAAAAGGCATCAGTTATAAGGCCTACTGAACAAAGCCTCCTCTGACCCCTAACTAAACATAGCTTGCTTTATGAAAGGTTGTTTTTTTATATAATATTGCCAAACACTATTTCTGTAGCTCTTTTAAGAAGAGAAAGGCCTGTTAGTGTTACTGAATCAGTGGCAGACATCATTCTAATCTGTGTCTGGGAAAGCACAGGACACCTACACTCCACCTGCCGGATCTGCTTAGAGACAAAAAGTAATGCTATTTAGGTAAAGAGAAAACAAAAGCAACTGCACCACAGAGGGCTGCCACCTTCTGAATGTGCCAGTCAACTTAAAGGAGGAAAAGAATAACAATTGGTACTACTTTAGTTTCCTGAAGAGACAGGGTAAACAGAAGTCCACTACTGAGATGTTTGTGCCCAGAAAAGACCACGTGGATTAGATTGTGTCAGGAGGAGTTTCAGTGGGAGAAAAAGGCTTTCTTCCATGGGCAAACATCACCAGGATGTTTGCTGCAGAGGAGTACAATTGAATCAAGGTTTAGTGCTTGCTGGTTAAGTTTTTGGGGACCACACCTGATGATGCTCAGGGAATCACTCCTAGTTCTGTGCTCAGGGATCACTCCTGGCAGTTCTCATGGGGGAACGATATACATATGTATATATATATATATGCATATATATGTATATTAAGATTCCAGGGATATCAGCTGCATGCAAAGTGAGTACCTTAACCCCTGTACTCTATCTCTCTGGCCAAGGTCTAGAGTATTTTTGTTAATTGTTTTTGCTTTTTAAATGTAAAATTCAACTCTTCCCTTCCAGTTGGGATGAAATATCAGAAACAAAGTCATTGATAGGAAGGACATCAAGGTCATCATCATAGAAAGACATAATGCCAGAAGACATAATGGTCTTCTAATCCCAGCTTCAAATTTAATTCCCAACATGAATCACATAGTACATTAGAAGTATCCATGACCTTCATATTATCTATCAAATTTCGGCTGTCACCTCTTCTAATTTTCTTGCCCACCTGTCACCTCTAAGAAGTCATCAAGGAATAGGAATCAAACCGATGCTATTAGAATTCAGGGCTTAGGATAAAGGAGAAGATGAGCTAGTTGGGAGTAGGAATGGCAGGTCACTGCTAGCTACCCTGAGGACGCAGGGCCAATTCTCCTCTTCTTCCCTGGTCCCTCAGTGTCACCTAACTAACTGCCTCATAGTAACACTTCTGATCAGTACACGGACCTAGAGCAGATGAGAGAGGTGCTGCCCCATTAGCCAGAGATCAGAACAACATTTGAACCCCATTCTCCATCTTCCTCTCCCAAGGGGCCATTTGGCATTTCATATGGTCAGAGAAGGGCCTCCTGCTGGAGACCACCTCTGCATGTGTTGGCCTTCAGTGTAGGACTTGCACCTTTACTTTCCAGGACTCCAACTTGATATTCTCTGATTTGAACACAGTATCATCAGATACTCTTTCCTTCCTGAAAGACACTGCCTTTGAAGGATGATGAGTCCAAAGGCTCTCTGAGAGATCGTCAGTCTGATTTTGTGGTGCCTTGTCCTGTGTGTGTGATGGTCTCTTCCCACAGAATATCTGCTCCCCTGGCTGAAGCATCTTCACATCTCCACTTTGATCATGTCAGACACTCCCAGGGAAATCAGGCAGTGAATAGTCCTCTTGGCTGAAGGAGCAGTGAGAGAATTCAGAGTCTTTCCAACATTTCATTCCTGGAAGACCAACGTCATGCTAACCCTTTATGAAACCCTTCCTACACCCTCTCTGCCATTCTTAGATCCCACCAGTGGAACTATTCTTCAGTAACTCAGTCTCCAAGGGCACTTTCAAGGCCGAACCTCACCAGTGCCTACAGCCAGGACTATCCTGCAAAACCCATACAATGTTCATGCATTGTAGAGGTGCCTACGGGGCAACTTAGCAGGGAGAAGCTCCTGGAAGGGGAGAAGGCTACCAGACATCGTGGTGCCATTGTGCTGTTGCCAGACTTCATGGAAACCTCCTGGGAAAGCCAGGGGTTCACTTGAACCAGGCAAACAAAAGGAAAGCCTGTGATTTCTGGGCAGTCCAGGCTTATGTTCAAAAAGTTTTGCCTTCCCTGGTAACTGTGGGGCAGCATCCTTTTGCCTATTAGTGAGAACACTAAGAAAAAGCTAATGTGTAAACCAGCAGTACTCAAAGTGTGGCCCCGTGGGGCCAGGGCAACCATACAGCAGGTAGAGTATTGTGTTGCATGTGGCTGACCTGGGTCCAATCCCTAGCATCACATATGGTGCCCTGAACACTGTCAGGTGTGATCTTGGAGTGCAGAACTAGAAGTAAGCTCTGAGAATAGCCAAGTATGAAACCCCTCCCCCCACCCAATCAGAGTGTGGTCCCTGAGGCAACAGCCTTCCATCCTTCTGAGAGCTGGGGCCTCATCCCAGGTCTACTGAAGCTGGACAGAGGTGGGCAGGTGGACTTAGCAACCTGCAGCTGAATGAGGTCACTGGGACGTACTGATGCTCACTATAGTTTGATCACTAGCACATAGCACTGGATGAGAGTAGAGCATCTGAGTTCAGTTTCACTTGTTTTGTCTTAGTTAACTCTGCTCATAGCTACTTGTCATGAGCAGACAGGGATACAGTGATTCCAATTTCAGTTCAGTTGCCGAGGACCCAGATACAATCTTCACAGGACACTGGGCTTCCAGATGCTCAGGGTATTTGACTTTGAAGTTGTCCATAACAGATCCTAATTAATGAGTTTGTCAAGGGCCATTCTCCATTGTGAAACCTCAGCCTCAGCAGAGCCTTCTGTGACAGCCATCCTCTATTATGGATTCTAACTGAGTAATTAATAGGGTAACAGCTACAAGTGCAAGTTAAGTGCATATGAGTTCTACCAGATCAGGCCATAAATAAGTAATACAGCATTGGAAAGTGAATGGGAAGTGACGGTTGAAAAGAAAGACCGACTGGGAGCTAAATGAGAGAGTGAGACTTAATTTGAAGCTTTGCTTTCTCAACTGAGCCTGGCAGGCAGTTCCATGGGGCATAAGCTGAGGCTGTGAAGGGTTCTGTTTCATACTTCGTGCTTCAGCAACAGCCCAACCAAGACAAAGACCAAGGGGAGAAACCCTTGGGACTGTTTTCTTACCAAACAGGTCAAGAGTCAAAGAACTCAACATACACAACTGGAGAATGCCACAGTTAAGCAGGAGACTGGGCATTTTCTCTTTCCTTCTGACCAGGGCCAACTCCACTTGAGCTGCTTCCTTGAGCAGTCGAGACTCTGATTTCTCACCTTGTCCAGAGCAACTCTGGGTGTCAGAACCTTATGGCACTTTTTGTGGGCCCTGGGTACTTTCTGCATCAAAAGCTCTTTCTTCCACAAAAGAAAATGATCTACATAGAATTGTGATTGAGTATAAAGACAAACATAACCCATGTCCTCTGCTGTTACATGTACCTTTTCTTCTCCTTTGACGTTTCTCTAATTAAAATGCTTTACTGGGTCTCTCTAAGTCCTGGGGTCTTATAAGGGTTCTTTTCCTGGCTGCTGTAACAAAGGACTGTCAAAGAAGTGTAGAAAGAAAAGGTATTTGTGTCTACGATGCAACAGGACCTGCCCATTGCATGGAATCTCTCCCAGCTTCTCAGTTCTTGGCTTGGGGAAGCTGAATCCTGTCTTCTGTGGTTTCATGATCCCTATTTAGATGCCTGTCTCTAAATCCCTCCCTTTTGAAGCTGTAGTGACAATACAGCAGGTAGGATGCTTGCCTTGTACATGGCCAGCCCAGATTCTATTCCCGGCATGCCAAATAGTCCCCTGAGCACCATAAGGAGTAATTCCTGAGTGTAGAGCTAGAAGTAAACCCAACGGCCTCCAAACAAAGCAAAAACCCTTAAAAAACCCCACCTTTTAAGAGATGTGGTCACAAAGCATCATCCCCTGCTTGGCACAAGCCCCTCTGCAGTGCTCAGAGGGGTCCAGCATGGGGCCATGCTGAGGGGCCGGGTCAGGATTCCAATGCATGTACTTGGGGGTGCCCCTTCTAACTCTGGAGACAGACAGAGGAAGTAGGCTTTGCATCCATTAGATAAATCATTCTGCAGAGCCTTCACTACAAATCTGAAAGGCAGATGCAGATCTGGAACAGCCAAAGCAAACGAGAGGAAAGGAGCCGTGACATGAGAGAGGACGAAGTTTTATATTTGTTCTTGTGTCTAAAGGAAATGCTTAAGGTTCAGAAACACTTGAGGGAAGATGTGTGCATGTGTGCATATGTGTGCATGCATGTATGTGTGTGTGCATGTGCAGGTTTATGGGTATATGTGCATGGGTATAATCATATCAATATATGCACATGTGTGTACCAACCAAATATGAAGGGAAGTTAAGGTCACTCAGTGCCCAATTTCTGCCTGCCCTGCTCAGACACTCCCGGGCTCCATGCCAGGGTCCAAACTCCTGTCCCTGGTCTCCATCCCGCATTTTTGTGCCTCTTTAGGAGATGAGTTCCCCTAGGAACTGAGGAAGGGTACAGTTTCAGTTTTTTTTAAAATCTGTTTTTCACAGGAGGAATGTACTTTTCATGCTATTCTCCTGGTGTGGACCTTCTTCATCCCCTGCAAGAACCACTCAACCTGCCCCTGAGTCTCTGATAATTGCAAACAGAGGCTCCCCGTAAGGGGGATTGTCCATCGCTCACCTCAGGGCCTCTTTCCTTTTTGACTGATTGAGAGAGAGAGAGAGAGAGAGAGAGAGAGAGAGAGAGAGAGATTATAGTGGAAAGCTAAGCTGCTCATATACACCTTTTTTTTTCTTTCAGTTTTTAAAAGGTACTATCAGCCATTGCAACAAAAGTTTCCAGATTCTTTCCCAGCCTGTAACTCAATGGTTTGAATTCCCAGAGGGTTCCAGAAACCCAAACAAAGTCCAGGCTACCCTCCTGAAACCACCCTCCCCCTACCTCCCCTCCACACACATTCAGGAAAAATATCACCTCCCACAAAAACAGTCAAATAAAGCGAATAGCCCAGAGGGGCGCAGAGGGTGGGAGCTGCTCCCGAACCGTGAACACGGCCTGTCCATTTGAATTGCAAAAGCTCCAGCTCACTCGCGGACACACAATCAGGTCTGGCAAGAGCATTCACAAGCGGGACGTGAACTGGAGCTGAGGACATCATTAAAGGCAGCAGCCACAATGCCTGCCGGCGCGACTGGGTGGAAAGCTCAAGTGTCTGTGTGCTAGTTCTCTCCAAGAGGGCCGTGATAAAGAGCAATAAGGACTCTGAGGGTGTGCAGGCCCCAGCCCACCAACAAGTGGGACAACCGAGTGGAACTGAAACCTGCAACCCCCCTCCTCCGCACCCCACCCCAAACACACACACACACACACACACACACACACACACACACACAGAGGCCAGAAAGGTATTTTGTCTCTGCACTGACTAAAATAACAGAGTGGCAGAGGGTCCTCTGTGCTGCAAGCCCTTTCATCTTGGCTGGCTCTGGAGGGTTTTTTTTTTCCCATGACATTGCTGTTGACCTAGGGGAGATCGCAGGTCAGGGGCTGGCAGACTCTGCCCAGCAGATGTGCCCACAGGTCAGCAACCGTGAGAGAGAAAGCTGCGCTGTTGCACTGTCACCAGGCCTTGTGCTTCCTGCCTGGCATTTGGCAGTGCGGAGGGCCAGCCTGGGCTTGGGTCACAGAGGGTGCTCTGCGGCTGGTGGCCCGGAGAGGCAAGACTGTCTGAAGCCTCCCAACAACCTCTCGACACCTCAGCTGACCTGTCACCCAGGACCTGGACCGTCAGCAAACAATTCTGGGCAGGAAGTGAAAGTCCAGACACCCAGTGACTCCAGCCAGGAACTTTGGGTGGCACACGGCAGCCTGGCAGAAGCCAACAGCCAGCTGCCCTGGGCTTTCCTGTCCTTGAAGGGAGGCAGCGCCCTGCCCACTTGACCCCCAACCAGGTGGCTTTGCATCAGCCCTCACTGTCCTGTGGGGACCAGGGTCAGGGCAAAGAGCGAGGGGAAATGCCTCTTGCGGGAACCGTCAGGATTCTGACAAGGGCTGTAGAAGATGGGGTGGACAAGGGAATTCTCTGTGCTGCCCAGGTGCTCCGCCGAGGAGCCTGGAACTAGGGGGTGCATGCCAGGATGGTCTTGAGAGACGCCCCGTAATCCTCCACGGCAGGCGTTGGCACTAGCCTTGTCCAGACCAGGGCACAGCTTCACTGACCCAATGGGCTCTCGGAACTCAGTACCGGGCCTGATGCCGCCCCAGCTGCCTCTTCTTTGAGCTACAAGCACCCTCCCTCTCTGGCCTTTCCCTGACTCACGGGAATGGCCTCTGCCACTGTCTTTCCTGGTCTTCTTTCCCCGTTTCCTGCATGACCACAACTGACCCTGTCCCCCATCCGTGCGCCCGACACATGCCTCAGACCCACAGCACAGATCTCCTTGGGAACCCGAGTGCCACCCTTGCCAAAGCTTCCTCAGAAAGTGCCTTTGCAGTTCCTCCCCTCCGGGCGGAACAAAAGTGGCTCTCACAGCATTTATGTAACTTTTGCAACCCGACCTCCTCCAGGAAGCCAGTCTAGATTGATTAGGGAGAAATGCAAATGATTCCCAGGGGCCCCAGCCACGGAACAAACGCTCGCACAATTCTAGGAGTTAGTGACTCAGCCACCAAGTACACAGCGTCCCCTTCCTGCCACCCACAGGGAATGCTGTGACTCGCAGGGTCAGAGCCATGTCAAATGCTCACACTAAACATTAGGATTTGCAGGTGCAGGGATTTGTGCAGAAAATGTGAAAGCCCCCTCAATATCGCCACCCAGAACTTTTTATTTTTTATATTTTTAGAACTTTTTTTTTATTGGAGGCAATATGCTACATCAATGCACCTAGCTGGGATAGGCACTGCCGCCGGATCCAGGCAAAAAGAGAAGGTGAATCTCCATTGCGGAGTCAGCAGGGACCCTTCACAGTCCTGTTTATGCATCCCTCAGGAAAGCCCTGTTTGCCCTGGGTGGAAACCTCGGTCTCACGTGCAGGAGCAGACAGTGAAGCAGCTTGGAGTGAGGCCAGAGACACTCAGGAGTGATGAAGGCAGAAACATTAGCTTGACCAAACGAGCGACTGAGGTCGACAACACAGGCTGAATCATGCTGGAGGGGAAGGGTCCCTGTGTCCATCCCAGAAACCTCGGGTCTCACTCTCAGGGGGAGGGGAATTCTCATAGGCCTGTTTACAGCCGTGCCGGGAGTTTTGTGGCTGATGGATGAGGTGTCACCAGGATGCCTTTCTCCCAACTGCCCTCCAAGAAGGAGGTAACCTCAGGTCAAAGGGAACCTGGGCCTTGTTTCCAACAGTCAGGGATTGGAGGTAAAAATCCAGATCCTGGACGAGAACAGTGCAGTCTTCTGCCCCCACGCCTGGGTGTTCCTTCCCGGAGCCCTTGGAGGGGAGCGGGTTGAGCTTTCCTCCCCGCCCCGACCAGGGCTCCGGCAGCCGAAGACCTCCAGGACCAGCCACCACCATGCTGAGGCCACTCTCCGCACACATGAAGGTACTGGCAAAGGGACAAAGCCACACGGGTTCCGGGGCCGAGACCTCCAAGCCTACTCGAATTGGAGTCGAGCATCTTCCACCCAGATCCTCCAAATTTCAGTAGGCGGGGGTCACACCCACCACCTGGCCCCCTGGCGCCGTGTAATCCCATCAGCGGCCAAGACTCAGAGACTATAAAATCCAGATCCCGGAGGTAGTAGAGAATTAAAAAAAAAAAACAACAAATGCAGTAGCAACTACAAAGGGAAGGTGGTAGGCAAGGGCTGACTGCATCCCAGTGTTCAGATTGTGCCCCATCACAATGCAGCATGGACAGAAGCCCGAAGCCTGAACTGCATCCAGGGACCCTTCTCACTAGTCATGAGCCCGGGCCTGTCTGACCCCGAGCCCTGTGACCTCAGCCAGGCCTGGAGCTGGGTGTGGAAACATGTTCTGGGGACTTCTGTATGGTAGCTCCCGGAAGGTGCCAGCAGCACAGAACCGCAACAAACAGACTATGACACCAAGGCCAGGGTCTATGTCACCTGCAGAGAACACCAGAGTCGAGCATCCAGGTTTGCCTGGAGATAAACCAGGAGTCTCACACTCACACTGCTCACACACTCACAGGCTCACACCCTCTCACACTGTTCACACCCTCTCATATGCTCACACCCTCTCACACTGCTCACATGCTCACACCTGCTCACACCCTCACACCCTCTCATACTGCTCACACCCCCCCATAAGCTCACACCCTCATACCATCTCAAATGCTCACACCCTCTCATACTGCTCACCCACTCATACCCTCTCACACTGCTCATACCCCACAGCCTCAACCTTCTCACACTGCTCACACCCTCTCCTGCGCTCATACGCTCACACTACTCATACCCTCTCACACTGCTCACATGCTCACGCCCTCTCACCTGGCTCACGTTCTCACAGCTGCGCACCCACTCACACCCTCTCACACCGCTCACGCCCCACAACCTCAACCCTCTCACACTGTTCAAACCCTCTCACGCCCTCATACTCTCACACTGCTTATATCCTCACACCCTCTCACACCGTCTCATACTGCTCAAACCCTCTCACACTGCTCACATGCTCACACTCTCTCACACTGCTCACACCTTCATACACTGCTCACATGCTCACACCGGCTCACACCTGCTCACACCCTCTCATAAGCTCATACCCTCATACCATCTCACATGCTCACACCCTCTCAAATGCTCACACCCTCTCATACTGCTCACGAGCTTACACCTTCTCACCTGGCTCACACCCTCATACCTGCTCACCCACTCACACCCTCTCACACTGCTCACGCCCCACAACCTCAACCCTCTCACACTGCTCAAACCCTCTTACGCCCTCATACTCTCACACTGCTCATATCCTCACACCCTCTCACACTGCTCACACCGTCTCACACCGCTCACATTGCTCACACCCTTTCATACTGCTCAAGCCCTCTCACACTGCTCACGCCCTCTCACACCGCTCACACCCTCTCGCACCCTCTCATACCCTCATACTCTCATGCTGCTCATACCCTCACACCCCTCTTACACTGGTCACACCCCGACACCTGCTCACACCCTCTCATACCTGCTCAGACTCTCTCACAACTGCTCACACCACTCATACCCTCATACCTCTCACGTCTCATATCTTCACAGAATGCTCACACTCTCTCACATTGCCCACACCCACTCATACCTGCTCTGGCCTTCTCCCACCTGCTCTCACCGTCTCTCACTGCTCACACCTTCACACACTGCTCACACCTTCTCAGACTCTCTCACACCTACTCACACCCTTTCATACAAGCCCATACCCGCTTACGTCAGCCACAGGGCTCAACTCTCTCATACCCTCTCACACCCTCTCAAATCCTCTCATACCTGCTCACACCCTCTCACAACTTCTTTTACCCACTCACACACTCTCACACTGTTCACACCTTCCACCCTCTCTCACCCTCTCACACCTACTCATACCATCCCATTCCCTATTATACTGTTCACACCCTCGCACAGTGCTCATACCTTCTCACACTCTCTCATACCTGCTCACTCTCTATCATACCCTCTCATCCTTGGTCACACCCTCACACCCGTTCACAGCCTCTCTCTTCCTGTGCTGATTCAATGGAAACACTGGTAGGTGGGCTGGGCCTTGGGACCACTGGGGACAGGTCGCCCTGCCCCTCTGCTGGTGACTCACTGAAAGGCCTTTTCACACCTTGTCCTGCCTGCAGCAATGGCTTCCTGTTTGGCTCAAAGTTAACCCTGCTCCAGCAGAGCCGCAAGAGCTCTGGACGAGACTCTGATGAGTGGACATGGCCTGTCCTGATCCTGACTCTGGGAGAGTCCTGCTTTCCAGGATTCTCGGTGAATCCCATACTGGACCAAAGCAGCAACTTGGCTGGAGCCCAGAACCCGCCTTCTGTGAGGTCCTCCAGAGGCCCTGTTCCTCCAGCTGGGACCCAAGCCTGTTGGGATACATGTCTACCTCCCACCTTAGAATCAGCTCCTGGCTTCTTAATATTTTGTGTTTGAGGTCCAGCTGTGCTAGAGATTACTCCTGGCTGTGCCTGGACCAGGATTCACTGCAAGCAAGCCAAGTGTCCTACCCACTGTACTCTCTCTGCAGCCCAGATCCTGCTTTCTCATGCTCCATAGCTGAGAAAGTCCCAAACCCTGGACTCTGCTTTATTCCATCTGAGGCAAGTGCTCTTGGGAGTGACTGTCCTGAGAGGCAGTCCAGAGAGCAGGCGACAAGGAACCAGCTTGCTCTCCTCGATCATGGCAGGTCTTTTCTAATCTGTATACAGCCAGGCTCAGAGAAACTGGGACCAAAAGCAGCACCAAGATGCAGGCAGCCCATGTAATCTTCCAGACACTGCCTTCATGCCTCTGGCTGAGGAGCCAGGGCCTACCTAGGCCTCTTGGGTGACTCTAGCCACACAGTGAGGCTGGTGCACTGGAGGCCATTGGTTTCTGCCTGGACCCCACAGATGCTGGAGCTCACCTACTTAAGCCCCACCCCTACACCTTCCACACTACGAGGGGGCCACCTCCCTTTCTCCCCCCAGTCCCAACCCAGGGCTGCTGACTCAGAGGTTCCCCTTCTGTTTGGCGGCTGTAAACCTTGGCCGCGCCTCAGCAGGATCTTCCAAAACCACTTGGTTGCCCATGTATTTTCAGTACGTGGCCAAAAGGAATGTATAGTATGAGGAAAGAAAACCATCTACCCCCTCAATTGCACAGACCCTCTGCAAAAGGGATCTGGAGGGACTTGAAATAAAATAACAATAATTACAACCTGCTGAGTGCCATACAGATTCTATGAAACTCGACCTTTTCCAAAATATCATAGTATTTCCTGTGGCTTCTTTAGGCTAAGCCTTCACGGATTTGTAAGTTCACGTCCAAGACTGTCTCTGGGCCCCATTTCTTTGAATCTAAAAGTCAGATTGGAAAAGCACAAACACATCCTTTTGGAAGACGGTGGCCCTAAAAGGTGTTAAGCTAAAACCCAGCTGGAAAAAAGAAACAGGGGCTGCCAGCTGCCTGGGAGGGGCATGTGCTTCTCTTCTATTTCATTATTATTATTATTTTTTAAACAAACGGGCTCTGGATTCTGGAGCTTGCGTCACTGGCCGCCTCTCAGAAGCACCCGGATGTCCCAGGTTGCCTTGCTGCCTGAGAGTGGGTGGAGAGAGGTGGGAAAGACTTTCTTTAGGGCTCTGGGTTCCAATGCAGTTGGAGGAGGGGAAGGGAGAGAGAAGGAGCTGGCCTGAGACTACCTGTGGTGCAGGTTCCAGACCCTGCCCACCTCCCTGGGAGAAAACTGAAACCTCTGGAGAGAGAAAGGGAAGGAGACAAACTTCAGCAGCTTTTTTCAGAAGACTGAATGCTTCTGGTCTCGGTGCCTGGGGTAGAACAGTTTCTCCAAGAGACTGATGGCAGGGTACCCCCTTATTGTACACATAATCCCACCCAGGTGCTTTCAACTAGGCAGCTGCTGATATCCCTACCTTGAGGGGACAGTGAAAAAGATAATCCTGGTTATCGCTGTTTGAACACACACACAGGCCACACTGCAGTCCAACCTGCGGGAGGAGGGGCTTCACTTCCAGGGAGGAAGAGTCAGGTTCTGACACCAGGTCCCTGGAATCTAAGACTGAGCACACTCTTGCTGGGCCCGGGCAGCACGGCCCTGGCTGAAGCCTCTGCTCCCACTACCTTGATATCTGCTCCCAATTGCTGAGCCCCACCATTAAAGCTCGGTGGCATGCTGCAATGTTCCTCCTCCTGTTAGAGATCTTCCCAGGAGTTTAGTTCTCCGAGAAACGAGTAGTGTGTGTTGAGATGAAAACATTTAAACCCCAGGGAAGAGCAGTGGCTCAGGACCTGAGAGAAAGTCCTTCCTGTAAAAGCCAGAATCCTTGGACCAGGAAGACAGTACAGGGGGCAAGTATCTTGCTTCACAGCGGGTGACCCCTGGTTTGATTCCTGGTACCATACAGGGTCTGCTGGGCAACACCAGGAGGAAACCCTGAGCACAGACCCAGGAGGAAGCCCTGAGCACAGACCCAGAAGGAAGCCCTGAGCAACACTGGGTGTGGCCCAAAAAACTAAACTCCACCCCCAACCCCCCAAAAAACCAAACCAAAACAAAACATAGAAACAGGAGTCAAGGAACCAAGATAGCAGGTGAGAGAGATCGTAAACTTGAAGATGGGCTTGCTCAGCCCTCCTCATGCACCAGCGTCAGGGGACTTAGCGGAACATTCCCCGGGAGAGGGCAAAGTGAGGACAAACCCTACCCGCTCGATCGTGTCGTTGTGTGCTGTGCGGCTGGCAGGGCAGAAACCAGAGCTGGGCCAGGCCTGCAGAAACGGGCATCTCAGGATTCGAACTTGGCCTGCTGCAGAAACAGCACACAGCACTTCCATCCAGGGAGAGAAACGCTAGCAGGACCCAGGCCTGCCAGAGGCTTTTCTAAGTCTAGTCTTCCTGCGGCCCACCTTCCCCTCAGGACTGCAGAAGAAGCCAGGCTGCTGAGTGAGGAGGAAGGGAATGAGGTGTCCTGTGTGCCTGGGGGTGGGGGGAGAGAGGCAGGGGGTGGCTGGTTGCAGACACAGCCCATGTGAGGCCCCAGGGACCTGTGCCAAGTGCAGACCAGAATCTGCAGAGAGTGTGGGTGTGAGGACTAGTTCTTGGGCTTCCTTGCGAGCTACAGATCAAGAACGGCTAAGTAGGTGGGTCCTTCCTTGCTTCTCTGCCTTTCCTTTAGGGATCTAATTCTTAGTAAAGCAAGGCAGGAAGAAGGTGGGGGGGGTGGGGGGTGGAGAATGTTTCTTTGTTTCTAGGACTTGGTCCTTTGTTTTATAATTAATATAGATTCCCACCCTGTGCATAAATGTTTAAAGCATCATTTATATTGCATCACCCACTTGTTAAAGTTTAAAATGTAGCAAATAGCCAAGAGTCTGTGCTTTAGTTACAAGCAAGCGTGCTCGCCCCATGGTCTTAATCTCTGGCAAAGAGTGGCAGAAATGAGCCTCTCGGTCAATTTTGGATTTGCTGCACATGCTTTACCATTATAAAATGAGATTTAAAGAGCTGGCTCTGAGTCAAAGTGGAACCTGAAATATTTGCTTATGAACACAGCTGGTCTGAGGCAGCAGCATGCCACGTACCTGTCCGTGACAGATTGTATACAGATGTGAACTGGGGACTGGCCCTAGCCCAGCAGCGTGGGCAATTAGGAAGCAAAAGCTCTATGAAAGAACATGGCCACACCTGAACTCTGGGGTGAGTTTGTTGACAAGTGAGTGGGTTCAAGTCATCCTTTAAAGTCAGGGGCAGGGCCTGACTTTGCAGGGATGTTACCTGCAAAGAATACACCTCATTTTGAATCCAGCCCTGGATTTGACCCCTAACACTGCGAACCTAACCCTAACCCTAACCTAACCCCTAGCCCTCGCCCAACTCCTCCCAGTGGCACAGCAGAGAGAGAGAGAAGCTCATCTACTTTGGATCCTGCCTTCTTAGGTGGGTGTAGAGTCCTTCTTGCTCAGGCCTCTCTGTGGGCTTAGGGGCCGAGTGTGCAGTGGCTGCGAGGTCAGTGTCTCTGTGAGGGGCTCAAGGGGCTGGGTTCCTGGGCAGGGGACCTCAGGGGTCCTAGCTTGATCCTGTGACCAAGTTAATCTGTGATCCTGCCAGACTCCAGGCGGCTTTTCAGGGCAGGCCCTCTGGGCTGCCAGCGAGCTAACTCTCATCCTGGCTCCCTGAAGCCTGGTCCAGCATCCTGATGTCCAGGTCATGAGCTTTGGTGGACAACTGAGTGCCAGTATATGGAACTTGTGGCACTAAGCTCGGGGGTGGGAGGCATGATTTTCTCCCATTTGCAGGACTTGAACTTCTGCATTCTCTGAGAGAGAAGAGATTCAGGTATTTTCCAGTGAGGAATCCAACCAAGGAAATCATCAGCTTCTGAAAAATTCTATAAGATGGCTCTTCTTACCTTTTAGTAACTGAGAGAATTTCCAAGGAATTGTGTAAAATACATTCTTGGCCTGGAGTAATAGTACAGTGGGTCAGGCACTTACTTTGCACATGGCCAACCTGGGTTCAATCCCTGGTACCGCACATGGTCTCCTGAGCCTTTGCAAGGAGTGATCCCTGAAAACAGAGCCAGAGGAAGTCCTTTGCACTCTTAGATGAGGGCCACAAACCAAAAGGGGGGAGGGGTGGAAATACATTCTTGGGTTGCCCTACTCTTGGGTTCCAAATTCAGAGATCTGGGAAGGAAGTGTTAGACTTTCTTTTCCCCTGCTTCTTGCTTCAGATGAAATTTTGAGAATTAATCATTGCTGGGTATAAATTCAGAGGTTCCCAGATTTATCTGGTTCACCAACCCCTTTTCTGGAAAAAAGCTTACGCAGGGCTGTCTGTAAATCTACTTTAAGGGAACAAGCAGAGAGCACCTCTCAAGTGGCCGCAGGATGCTACCACCTCCTCAATCAGTTCAGCAACACTTACCCTTGGTCCTCCCAGGGATGTTATCTCCCACTTCGGGAAAGATGACTGATTGAATGAAACTTATGCATCAGTTACAAGCATAATGCTTATGCAGACCATTTTTGTGAGAAAAATATTTGCTGCCTTTAAAAAATATAGTGAATTGTCTACAATCCTATTTGTACCATTAATTCTGTTAGCAAATTATTTCTGTAAAGCAGATGTCAAAGTTAACATAGCCTGATCCAGACCGAATTACCACAAATTGCTTTTTGAATGAAGAAAATGTAAATTAATGCGATTTCTGTAAAAGTTGGTTGTGTTTCTTATCTAACTAATATTCTATGGTGGGGAATCATGATATACAGTAGTGAAGTTTTCACTCCATATTTTAGGAGATTAGAAATGTTATTTTTATCTCAGCTCAGAATGAGAAGAGGGAGCCAGAGATGGTTAAAGTAGCATCTGTCTTCATGGACCAAGTTTTGAAGGATAGCGTTTCAGATATGGGCTGGACCAACCAGGAAAAACGTGTCAAGATTCCACGAGCATATCTGATGCTGGCTCCTGTTCTCAGGGGTATGCCAGAGAGAAAATCTGTCCATGAGTTTGGGTATCTAAAGATTTAGCCAAAGTAATGATAATAATTACTAATATCATTCAAGACCTTTCAACGTGTGCCAAGTATTTGACATTGCTGATTTTTTTTTTAGGTTCCTTTTTGGGAGGGACACACCTTATATGCTCAGGGGTTACTCCTGGTTCTGCACTCAGGAATTACTCCTGGTGGTGCTCAAAGACCAGATGGGATGCTAAGGATCAAACCTGGGTTGGCAGCACGCAAGGCAAGTGCCCTACCCGCTGAACTATTGCTCCTGCCAACATTTCTGATTATCATCACAACTTCCCTGTGGATATGTACAGATGAGGAGGAGCAACTAAGATTACAGATGAAGGAACTGAGGTTCAGCGAGTGCAAGTAAGCTGTCTCAGGCCACCCACCAGCCAGGGAGCACAGCTGGAGTCTTATCTGCAAAGTCTGAGCGATCACAGCTATGTCTGTACCCACTGCTCCTGGTCTCCTCCACCACAATCCCTTGGTTTCAGTCATGGACAAGCTTATGAAAACTTGTAGACTCAAAAACTCATGTTGAGTGAGGTGGTTCTAAGAAAATGATGGCCCAGGTAATTTTCTTTAGGAAAAGCTTCCTTTTTATATTTGTTGTGATTTTAACATCATTTGGCCTGATTGACAAACCAAACACTGAAAACATTTTTCACATAAATGAACAATAACTGCATCTCCTAGACCCCACCCCAACACAATGCCCTACTACATCATACCATAAGGGAAACATGTACTTTTGGCTACCAGCAAGAGGCTATTAGGTTTGTCCCTTATTAATGTGAACAGCATATAGAAAGTAGTTTAAAATAGAAATGTTAATTTTGACTTTCAAAATACCAACATACCATTTAAGGAAAGGGAGAGGAAGTAGCTTTCAGTATTTTATTTATTTGGCTTTTCAGTCACATGTGGTGTTGTTCAGGGGCGATTCCTGTCTCTGTGTTTGGGGGTCACTCCTAGAGGGGTTCAGGGATTCATATGTGCTGTGCTGGAGTTTGAAACGGAGTCTGATGCATGTTGCAAGGGAAGTGCCTTCTTGTATTATCTCTCTGGTCCTGCTTCTCGTGTTCTAGCTGTCAGTCTACAGGCTGGTACTCTGGGTCACAGTGGTCCTCCCCCTGCAGTGCAAGCTCACAGATGAAGCTCCTCTAGGATCACAGACCAAGGGGCAAGGGGCTGGGAAAGGGCTGGAAGGCTCCAGCCTCCTGGCTGGGTACCTGTTTCCTTGTACCAAGATAAAGGCTGACTCGGCTGTGACACTCGGGCTCTGTGGATGGAAGTCAGGTCAAAGGGGTAGTAAAGAGACAGGAGAAGTTAAGTCAGAGGGACCCAACATGAAAGAAAACAGGATGACAGGAAGCAGGACACCACATCAGAGACCATGGACAGAGGCTCAAGGAAAGTGTCCCCTAGATCCTAGTGTCTCTTTCCTCGGCAGATCCCACATCCACATCCTACGCTGCCTGGCTCCATGGAGCCACGTCTCCACCTCTTCCTGCAAACAACGTCAGGAGTTATCTGCTACTGTGTGAAGACAAGTGGGGCTGGAGTGAGTGTGGACGGTCTTTATTGTTTTGATTTCATCCAGTTTTCTATTATAAAAATAAATAACAATAATGAGCGAGATAATAATGCCGACAAGCTCCCATTCAGTCAGCCAGGCACTCTGCCAAGCACTGATAACATGCGTTTTTGTTTGGCCTCTGTTCTTGTGCTCAGTGGCTGTGTTCTCCCACTTTACAGAACGTGGCATGGGAAGATAGCAAGGAGTCAGCTCCCTGACGGACGTCACTGGGTTGAAGAGCCGTCAACCACAGAGTCCATGCTGAGCTGACCTGTACTGGGCTTTCTGGGGGTTATTCACTGCCCTGAGTGCCCATAGCAGCATGAGGGGCGCCCCCCCGCCCCGCACTTTATACAGAGCAGGAAAGCGAGGCCCTGAAGACCGGGATGCAGAGGGTGGCTGGGAGCTACCCATGCCCCCGCCGTCCCTTGGTCACTGTGAGCGCAGTTCCCACCTAAGTCCAGGAAGGCCCTGAGCTCTCCCCTCCATCTTGGGGCCTCCATCGAGCACCGAGGACCATGGAGGCAGGGGGAAATCACAGGTGGGAAGAGAGAAGGCAAGAGGCAGACTGGGGTGCGCGAGGAAAGCACAGGGAGGAAGGCATCAGCTCCACTGCAGGCAGGCATCAGGCTGAGGGAGAGTGTGCAGAGAGCAGAAACCAGCCACCCAGCCCCTCCCGCCCCAGCCATCCTCCCTCCTTTCCTTCCCCAACCACCGCGAACTCTGATTTATTTCCTTTCTGCGTTTCCTTCTGGACAATGCCCGCAGACAGATACAGTATGTCTAATGCAGGGACGGGCACGGGCCAAGTGTGGCAGCACTCCACCTCCCAATAAGCGCGTTTCAATTTGGTACCTAAATAAACAATCTATTTTAGTGGCTCCCCTTTGATACCTCGAATGTTCCCTTCTGTTATTTCTGGCAGTTCCCAATCCTGTGATGTGATTAGAGAGGATGATTACACTTACATAACAGCATCAAATTAATTTGCCGCCGAGAACAACAGCAGCAGGAAATCACTGCTCACCCCCCCCCCCCACCTCGCTCCCCCACCCCCACCCGCCTCGAGTTTATTTAAGTGACATCAAGGGATTAGAGCAAAGTCGGTCAGTAGGGCACTGCTGGGAAAACAACCAAAACATCGACTCTGACCTTGTAAACGAAAGAGGAACAGAGTAAATAATGAAGAGGGCTGGGCCCAGGCTGAGGGCAAGGGCCCCACCGGATCTGCCCTCCCCATGGACACACACCCTTCCAGGGCTGGAGTACACAGAGCACACAGAACCTCACTCGTAAGATTCTTTCCTCGGGCTTCAACTAGTCACCCCAGTGCTGACATAACCAAAGACACTTGAGATTCTGCTTATGTTCTTGAATTTTCTCCCTTGGCCCTTTTCAAGAACAAGGCAGAGACTTGAGTTTTTCATTCTATGCACGCCCAATCCCAAATAGGACACTTCCCCCTCTTCCCGCCTAAACCAGTGGCAAATGGCCTTGCTTCTTTCCACTTGTCTAGGTGATCACAACATGTGCAGACCAGCGTTGGCAACAGAGGGCAGGCCACTGTGGCTTGGAACAGGCAGTCAAGCTCCAGGTCCTCTTTTGCAATGTCCAGTTCTGGACAGCCAAGCTCGCGCTCACTCATTCAGGCCTTCCGAGTCTCGGGGCTCCCCGTCAGAAAGGCAGATGTGCCTTGTTCCATTGCTGTCGCCACGCTGGTCTGCACCCATGCGTTCTTCCTGCTCATTTCCCCATCTAGCTGCTGCATATGGAACACCCATTCAGTCTCAGAAACAGTTCCTGGCCACAACGCAGACCAGCTGACTGGTCTCAGCCCCGGGTCCTTCCCCAGGATCATGTGACACAAACAGTTCTGACCACGTGTCTCTGCTGGCCTGTGTAGAGTTGCTGCCCCACCTCCATCCTCATCCTTAACTCTCTCCATCACCCATGGGCAGGAGGGAGGGACACCACCCTCATTATAGCAAATGAATAAACAAAGTGGAGATAGTTGAAATAACTCTATGCTAAATTCTGTTAGCAAGTGACAGACTTGGAACTCAAACCCAAGTTTTCTAAACATGAAGCTGCATTCAGTCCCTCTCTATGTTTCTAGAGTTGCCTAGTAGGTTCAAAAGCATTCTGAAAACAAGAAATTATGTGAAGCATGTTTGCACAAGCTACCCTGTACCATAGACCTGCGACACAAATGCTCTCTGTTGCCTCAGCTCAGCAAGGACAGCACTTTGCTCTTTTTTCAAGCAGATTCATCCCATGATTGTGTTTGGTCTTGGCAATGGCAATGGCATGGTGAGAAGCAGAGGGCAAGTATGGTCCCACCTGACAGACGAGGAGAACAAGGTCAGAGAACAGCTAGACATGGCTTAGAATAGAAACGCTCTGCCCTGGGGCCAGCCACCCCCAGGCGTCTGCATTCATAGAAAGTTTCCAGTTCTGGCTTCAAGGATTTCTGGATGCTCCTAGACGGGGCAGTCATTTGCCCCGATGTCACCCAGCCCGTTCAGGTGAAAGACGGGTAAAACAGCATGGGCTATTTTTTCATGTGTGCCTGTGGAACCCACAGCTTTTCTGCTTGATGAAATGTAAAGTATGTCCTAATCACCACTCACAGACAGGGATATCTGCCTGTTCGCCGCATCAGCTGTAACATTCAAAATCTCTACTGCTCCAGTGACATCACTTTAGCTCCTTGTTGTTGGATGTCACCAAAACAATGTCATTAGATTCAACTCTGATTCTATCACCTCACTAGACCCTGCCTATTCTTCACTAACTAGTAAAATGGCCACCAGGAATTCTTCATTAAGGTTCACCCTCATGACTTAGCTCATGGCTGGTCTTGCTGCCTGAGATGCTTGGCGATCATTCCCACCTCTCCTCAAACCATCCTGGACATGCATCCATACACTGCTTCTATCTCTGATATTTTCCCTACGCTGATTTCCAAAGCTCGTCATGTTGAGAATTCCTAGGAATGTGGAGGAGACCCCAGTGGCCGGCCCTTCTCACACAGATGAACCTGTAGTCCTTGTTGAGTGGGAGATGGCAGATCTGAAGTGGGAAGGGGACTCCAAGGTTTCCACTTATGGGACCTGTGCTGTTAGCACCACTTCTGCAGACTCCCTCTGACTCTGCCAGTTGTCTTGGAATGGCATTATAGGCACCGTCTAAAATGCCTCTTGTCTCATCACCCACCTCCCCACTTTGATTACCTCAAATTCTCAACTGCAAGGGCTAAGACTTTTTCCATCTCTGAAACATTATAGCATAAGACCCTGCTCCTCACAATAGCTGTTTCAGGGATAGTCTAGGGATGAACAATTGCCCTTTCTAGATGCCTTTTTGGCACCCTTGATGGAAGCCATTTGCCTGTTTGTCCATAAGGCTGCATGCTACGCTGTCCCCTACCAGTCCCCTCTCTCATCCCTACAACAATGCCTCCCTTCTCAAATCCCACCTCTGCTCCACTGTGCATCTGGGCAGAAGCTCGGCCTCTGACTTCTCCAGATGTTCACTCACTTGCTTAGCAACATCTGCCAAGGGCTCATCCTGGCCAGGTCACATCTGAGCATGGGGAATGTAGTCTGGATGGAGTGCTCCCACATCCTCTGGGTGGTACCTTCCCCTCCAAATCAGTCCAAAACTGAAGAGAGGCCCAAGAGGGTGTCTATAGCTCCTGGAGGGTCCCTGCCATTCAGGGTGATGCTGGCGTCACTCTCTCTGAAGTACCTGTGCCACTGTGCTGGTCACTTTCATGTTTCCCAGGGAAGAGCGATGTCTGGGCTCTGGGAGCACAGATTCAGACAGGGTCTGCTCTCCAGAGCCTAGTGGTGAAGTGAATGTCACCCAATACTGTGCTAATTGGGATCCTGTGGTTTACTTTCTATTGGTTGCTTACTCAACTAAAGTGTCCGATTTTTCACCTCCTGGGTCTTTAGGAAAAGGCAAATAGCAGCTAAAAGCTGAGGACAACACTGGAAACATTTATGGAGAGAGGCCTGGCTTCAGGTCATAATTGCAGTAACTGAGTGCTCACAATTGAGATCCAATTTAATGATAGAAAATCCATATTGCTTCTACCCGATTTGGCAAGTATATTTTACCCAATTTTATATGAATATAAGTATCTGGGGTATCCAGGAATATATCATAATAATAAATAAAACAAACAATAAAATTATTTATTTATTTTTATTTTGGGGCCAAGTCTGATGGTTCCGAGGGCTTATTCCTGCCCATGCACAGGGATCACTCCTGGTGGGCTTGTAGGACTAACTGGGATACCAGGGATAGAACCTGGGGTTGCCACGAGCAGGGAAGCTTTTACCTACTATACAACTCTCCAACCACCCCAAATAAATCACTATCACTATCACCTCGTTCTTCATCAATTTGCTCCAGCGGACGCCAGTAACATCTCCATTCGTCCCTGTCACATGCTAGTGTAGCCCTATGGCATACTGGGGGCTCTTTCAGGGTCAGGGGAATGAGGACCATCATTATTACCCCAAATAAATATTTTAGTAAAAATATTTGTTATCTCCCATGCAAGGTTTCTGAACAGTACTTAGGAAAGCAGAGTTTGTCTACATTTGATGCTACAGTTAAATTCCAAGTGACAGTTTCACTTTATTTGGTTTCCATCCTCAGCACACTATTAAGTGTCATTTTAATGTGTGCTTTATAAATTGTCGTTTCTCACATAATTAAAGTAAATTAAACCATGTGTATCACTTGCTAGATGGAACTCATTCAGAATTTATTATTATAATCCATGAATATTAGTAAACATTGTATTCAATTATTTTTGTAATAAAATCTTAATATACACTGATCTAAAATGACATATCTTTCAAAACATGAAATCACCTCATTTTGCATTGCATGTAAAATGATCAGATGATTAAAAAAATTTCCCAAATAATATATATTACTTTAAATGAGTTTGCAAGTGTGAAAGTGGTAGAAGAACGTGAGTCTAGATTCTGCCTCTGCTCTCACTGTTTCTGCTCCTCTGCAAGATGAGTCACCCCTTCTTGGTACCATCTCTCCTCATTACCCTTTCTTCCACACTCCATGTTTCCCTTCCACATTCTTTTTCCTCTGTCTACCAATATGATCTAAGTTCCCTGTTTTTAGCAGACCACTGGCTCCAACCAGCAGTAGGAAACATCAGCCCAGTTTTCCTCTCTTGTTGCCAACCTTCAGGGAAGAGTCTTTCCCTGAAACTTCCTCTGCCTCAGGACCTTTGCACAAGAAGTACCTTCTGCCTGGTCTGGTCTTTATCAACTCCTTAAAGTTTTTGACTGAAGAAATCCTGACACTAAAAACTGAAATCTTGTCACTCTGGTTTCAGCTCCTCTAATGGAAACCCAATCATGTTAAGCCCCAATCTTGCTAATCCCAGTCCCTTTCCACATTTTCATGGGCTTCTGGTCTAGTGTGGATTACTAACATTTTTCTTACTTGCTTTGGGTCAACTCAGAAGTGTTTCTCCAGATTATGACACAGTGCCTGGCATGTAAAAAGTGTTTCAAGATTTATTTGTGGAATAAATGAACAGATGAATAAATGAATGATCCATCTCAGTCTTTTTATTTCTGGTTTCTGTTTCTTTCATTCCCTCACACGTTCAATCTTATTTGTGCAGGAATCTGCCTTCCTACATTTTTCATTCCCTCTTGATACTCTTCCACTGATTGACTCAGTGCTCCTCAGTTTGGGAGCACCCATCTCTATGAAGATAATAAGCACAGAGGCCTGACATTACCAAGATCTTAATGACATAACAGGGCAAGCATCCCTCACAGAGCTTGGCTCTTTTCAAAACCTTCTGGTGCTAGGTGCTAGCACATGCAAATCTATATTTGCAGCACTGGGGGTGGCTGGGTTTCCAGACATCCCCCCCTCTCTCAAACTGCCTCCTGGACCCTTCCATTTGTCCTTCACCATCATGGAGCACGGTGACTAGGGTATGGTGCACTCAGTAAATGCTTCCTTCTTTGTGCAATGATGAACACATATTAAGAAATAGTTCCTAGCAGCCTGGCAGATATAAAAGCGAGACTCCCCTCCTTGCTCTCCTCTCAGAGCTGTGGTAGCGCTGCCAGATATTGAGCACAAAACTCATGTGTAAACAAGTCACAGTTCCACAATTTCACCCCTGAGTTCCTTCAGAACTCTTAGGCAGATGTCAGAAGGGTGAGCGTTTTGTTTACACCTACAGTGTCCTTCTAGGAGGTCCTGCCTATTCCCCACAGGGCATCTAGGGCTTCAGACTTTCTGCTTTCAAAGGCAATTGCAGGGTGTGTGTGGATTTTCCTCTCCATTTATTTCTCAATGGCGACTGCTGTGAATTGCTCTTACTCTAGCTCCACCCATCTTAAGGGGATGGGTGTCAGACCCCTGACACCACCACATGCCTCACTGTGACCAAGTGGGTCCCATGATGTGCCACTCTCTTTGATTTCACTGTACTGGATGCAGAATACAGGAATGAATTCTGAAGGGTATGGAGTTTCCTGCAAAATCACCCTCACATCATCCTCTGCAGCATGACACCCGATGAATGTTATAAAATTCAGGATGAGAAGGCAAAAGGATTAAGAGCCTTCACAGTCATTGAATCTTTTAATCTTCATTAAAAATCCTTAATATTGATAAGAGAGGAGAGGACAAATTATTTTATATACCAGACAACGGACACAGTGAGATCAAGATATGTGTGTGTCATACAGCAAGTTAGGAGCTTACTGAAGTTGAACCCATTCATCAGATTTACAAGTCAACACCTTTTTTGGTGGTGATGGTGGGGAAACACCTGGCAATACTCAGGGGTTCCTCCTGGCTCTTCACTCAGAATTAATCGTGATGGTTCCCTGAGGAACTACATGGGATGCCAGGGATGGAAACCTGGTGAGCAGCATGCAAGGGAAGTGCCCTACCCGTTGTACTTTTTCCAGCCCCCACAAATGTCTTTTCCCCTTTTTCTTTCCGTCCTACACCTTGATTCAGTGGAACTGCATTAGCCTTCCCTGATCCAATCAAATGGTCTATGAACAGCCATCAAAACAACTGGAAAGAACTAACTGACGTCAAAAGGGTTGATTCAGTGGCCACATGTAGCTATGGCCTCATGTCACAAAAATGTGCTCTACTAAGAAACATTTCCCGGGGAGGACCGGAGAGAACACACGGAAAGTTCTGGCCCACTGAGGCCAGCTGGGCTACGTGTGAGAAGAGCATCTATCATAGCATGCAGGACACACATGCAGTTGGGGACGTTTCAAAGCTTCCAGGTCCCTGTGGCTGGATTTTATCTGGAGAATAATTGAATTCTCATTATAGGACCCTCCGCTGGAATCCAGGTTGAGGTGAGCTCTGGGGTCACCTCTAGCAATTAATCCATCACCAACCTGGGGTTGGGGGTGGAGCGGCAGCTCTGAGTAGGCAGCAACCACAGTTCCCACAAGGGAATAATGAGGAAGCTGAGTTGCTGCAAGGATTAAATACTAGCTGCTTCATTTTTAGGATCACATTTTGTGTGTAACCGCACTTGGAGATCTGATGGACAGGCTGGCTCGGATCTGCCCATAAGCACAGAGGACTCTGCCTCCGGAGGAATGGGACTTGCTTCCCAGTCTCTGACCACTGCTGGGGGCCTCAGGGAAGGGGGCGCCACTGGGGCCATGTGACCCAGAGGTCACCAGCTCCCTCCCTCCTCCCAACTACTCTTCCTCCAAAATATTAGCTCACCAACTGAATGCACAGATTGAACAGAAAGTAAAAGCAATAAGGGGGTGGGGTGGGGATTGCAGTTTGATAGTTTATCCACACCCCCTTAAACAGCTACCAAATGATTTGTTTCTTGAATTCTTCTGGTACCAGGAGTGCTTTAGATTGCTAGCCATTTGCCCCACATTCAAAAAGGTTATCCTGAATTGTTTTTTAGATGTTTTAAAATTTGAAACACAAAAATATTTTAAAAGGATGATTCAGTTCATTAGGAATTCTCTCTCTCTCTCTCTCTCTCTCTCTCTCTCTCTCTCTCTGAGCTAGCTTCTTTATTCTTAATTCCCTTGTTCTAAGCCTTCCTTTGGAAGAACAAAAACTGCTTCCTACCAACATCCATTGCTCAATTGACAGTAAAATAAAATTCAGAGTTTGTTGGGGAGGGGGTACTGTAGGGGACTGAATGTGGGGTGAA
Source organism: Sorex fumeus (assembly GCF_029834395.1). Classification (NCBI taxonomy): domain Eukaryota; kingdom Metazoa; phylum Chordata; class Mammalia; order Eulipotyphla; family Soricidae; genus Sorex; species Sorex fumeus. The sequence goes on along the minus strand of NW_026606138.1, from coordinate 12,766,044 downwards.
GGTCACCCAGGCACCCTGCAGATCGGTTTCCTATATTAGAGTATTTGCTAACGAAGGGAATATTGGTAGGGGACTGAAAAAGGATTCCCTAGGTCTGCTGCTTTACTCGGAATAATTCATTAGCTGACACTTTTAGCTGTGAATTTAGCTGGTAAATCCCAGGTCACCCCAACATTCTGTGTAAAGAGGGGAGTGCAGTTTTTGTGGAAGGGCTTCCCGAGGGTGGATTAAAGCGCCCTCTCCCACAGCCACCCAGACTTGAGGGAGCTTGTTAATGAAGAGCTCTTGGAGCCTTTCCTCTGTACAGGCACTCCATGAATATTTATAGCTCACTCCATCTGTAAACAGCATTAAAATATAAACAGAACACGCGGAGAAATAGGAAGGCCATTTTTGCCGAGCACACGACACGCTGGGCTTCCATCGCCACAATGGCTACAGAGCTGCACAGAAGGAAAAAGCATTTGCTCAACAAACCAGGGGGAAACAAATCGGGTGGCCTGGTGGAGCTTGGCTGGCCCTCATGGAACCTTCTGAGTCACTGAATAATGCACTGGGCTATGCAGGAAGGTACACACATAGGCACACATACACACATCCATGCATGTAGACACATCTGATACCCTGGAAACTAGGCATCTGAAGTGACTGTTTTTATAGATGGAAAGAAGTCAAATACCTAAATTTGCATACAGTTCCACCTATGAATGCTATCCCACCCCACAGCCCAGTGTCTGGAGCGTGGGGACGGGTGGGGACGTGAAATCTTGGCTCGTATGGGTTCCAGCTAGCAAACTATGGAGAAAACAGAGGAGAGAGGAGCATCTGGTTGGAAGCTTCCAGAGAGACTGACATCCGTTCCGCAGTCAGTGTTGTCTCCTCTGAGATGAGGATGTGGGGGTGGCCTTTCAGCCTGCAACCAGAAAAACTTCCCACTCGCTCTTGATGGCAAAGCTCTGGTACCCGTCCTAGGTGTGTTACCAATTTTCAAAGGGATTAGTATACAATAAAATAGACTCAACAAGAAAACCACCCAGAATGCAATGAATCATTCTTTGATGATTTAAAGGCACTTTGGGATCCAGCAGTGCCTGAGGGGCAGCATTGCAAACATCAATTATTTTATGGTAAGTGTGGACGAGTCAGTTCACTAGAAAAACTCATTAAGAGAGTCCTCGCCAATCCTCTCTGTCTGTGGTTTTTAAAAACAATATTCTAGCCCTTGTCTACTTTTAAACTCTTGCTTTGTTTCTCTGCGAAAATAAATAAATAAACAAATAAATAAATAAAAATCCTTCTATCAGGCTGGAGAAAGCCTATTGTATGGTATGGCTGAAGAAGTCAAAGTGCAATTTCCCCATTTCTTCTACGAACTTATGTGCCTGTTCTTCCTTGACCACTGAAATAAGCTTCTAATTAAACTTGAATCAGTAGGTGAGTGCTTAGGTGTGACGGAGTCAACAAAATTGGGTTTTTTTTGGTGGGGGTATTATTTTTTCCCCTGGAAACATTAGTTTGGGAGGGAGTGGAGGGGTCTTGCATATTTGAGACCCCCAGGATTCACTTCCTGGTATCACGCAATCCTCTGAGCTTCCCTGGGGTGGCCTGGTGGGACCCTACTATGCCCAGGCCCAAGCAGCTATCTGGGGGAACATCGCCAGGAGTGGCCCCTGATTCCCAAGCACTGCTCCCCCCACCGTCAAGACAAAAAGCAGAGCCAGGTGGCACAGATGCTCCTAAAATGCAGGGGACGTGATGCAGCTTCACTCAGTTGCGTTTCTCCCTCCTCACAAACCGAAATGACTGGTAAATGCGAAAACATCTAGTCCTCTTGGAATCACGTTTCTTCAACACGATGGAAAACAAATTAAAGGGAAACATCTGTAAAGATCTTATCTTCAAAAACCCAGGTGTCTCCCCCATAAGGGGAAGAAATGTCTCAATGAGGGTTTGTCGACCAAGTAGTAGAAAAAAACAGGTTTCTACAAAACAAAATGCCAAAAGCAAAACTCACTTGGTTTTCCGAATCTTTCTTTTCTGTGGCGAGTTCTCTTTTGGCCTCACCGAACACTGGGATTCCTCCACCAGGCTCGTCAGATTTTCCAAAAGGCTGAACTAGAGGTGGGGATTCCAGGCAAATTAAAATCTCAAGGAGACACTCTGCTCTGGGCATATTAAAACATTCCAGTTCTTCTTAATTTAATTTCAATGGTGGTAAACCGGATGAAGGTGATCATATCAGGCCTGAGTAACTGAAGACAGATGTGTTGTCTGTCTGTCAAATGGCAAGTTCAGGACTTACCTGATGGAGGGTGGGGAGGGAAAGGAGGGGAGAGGGGGGAAGGGAGGGGAGAGGAGGGGAGGGGAGGGGAGAGGAGGGGAGGGGAGGGGAGGGTAGAGCGAGGAGGGGAGGGGAGGGGAGAGGAGAGGAGAGGATGGGAGAGGCGAGGCGAGGAGGGGAGGGGAGGGGAGAGGAGGGGAGAGGAGAGAGGTTTCTATTTCCAGGTAGCTTGCACACACATTTATTCCCATTACTAGACAGGATCTTAACAGCTGTCTTTCTGCTTGAAGAGATTGTGGCTTTGTAGCTACATTTTGTAACGGTTACAAATCCCTTCCCATCATGCTGCCCTAAAATCATGTCTCCAAGAGGGACACTACTGGTATCTTGTAAAACGGCAGCGGCTGCTCCTCTTTCTCGCTTAGACATGGTCTAATGGGTTTAGAAAATGACATTCAAGATGCTGCTTTGCCAATTAGAACTTGCACTACCTGAGTCTTGAAGGACAGAAGCATGCCTAATTGTGTGCTCAGACATTTTATTAAGTTGTTTTGAGTGCTGAAAGTCTCTTAACCTTCATAGAGACCCATGGCCATAAGAAGCAAGTGTGTTTTAAGGAAAAAAGAAAACCATGGGCGAAAAAACAAAAAGGGCAGGGGAGGGACCGAGGAGGGAGCACTGAGCTCCAAATGGAAGCTCCAGTAGCCCCTCAAATGCGACACTCGTGGACCCACCAAGGGCAGAGCACGCTGCAGCCTGACAGGTGAGCAGACACCACCGTGGTTCCCCTCCAAGCGTCTCGGGCCCAGACCCGGGGCTGGGCAGCGAGGGAGAGGGCAATGCCGTCTTATAGAAAGGCTAGCCCTGAAAGAGGCCTCTGCATGCAGGGGCAGGACAAGGGACCCAAGGGCCTCACTGACAGGCTCCTCCCTAGAACCTCCTCTCCCGTAGGGCCACTATCCCGGGCATCGGGCCTCTCTTGATGTTCCTTTAGCAACTTTTCCTTCCGACAGCCAAAAAGGAGCAGTCCCCACAGGACTCTTTAAAGAAAAATGAGGGAGGGGTTATAATACTCTTATTAATGGTTTCTCATGGACATGATTCCAACACCCCACCCATCACCAGTGTACCTGTCTACCTCCCCAAAGGAGCCCAGGCCCCTTCACTCTCACCCCCCAACTCTACTGTGTAGGTCAGTTTCCTCCCTGCCCACCCTCCCCGAACATATCTTCAAGTCCCATATATGCCAGAGATCATTCTGTGTCCGTCCTTTGCCTCCTGCTGTACTTCACCCGCATGCTGGCCTCTCCTTCCAAGGCAGGACGAGGTGCAGCAGCACTCTGGCCCTTGCGTTGAGCTACACCAGTCACTTACCAACTGCCCCTGGGATGCACTTGGCCACCACTCCTAGGGAGCCGGTGTGGCGAAACAGGCCCCTGTCAGCCACCCTCCCCTCCACACACACTCACATACAGTTCCTGCTCCCAGATGTTTCCCCGGAACGCACACACTGGCCCACTCACTGCACCCCCCCCCCCCCCGCCTTCCCAGGGCTCTCTCTGAATCCACAGTGGGTAGGCCATGCGGCCACCCCCTCCCGCCCACAGCCTTTCCTTCCTGCTTCCTCCCTTCTCTCCGAGGTGCCAATCATGGCTCCCCCTGCCACCCCCTCCCCAAGGCAGCTCCCTCTGTGATTGGCATCTCATTAATGAAGGGCTGGTGTCTCTCATTACGGCAAGAGCGAGGGAGAGCACCTCAGAACTAATTTACTGGCTCTCGCTAGGGAAGACACTTTCCTCCATCACCAAGTTCACTTTCCCGCTGCCCGTGGCAATAACAGAACCCGTTTTGTTTTAACATTAATAAGGTGAGAGAATAGAGAATTTCCAAAAGAAATTAAGAAAGGCAAGAGGGTAGGCGTTGGCCCGTGGATGTTTCTCTCCCGTAGGTTCATGCTAAAATCGGTCGGGTACCTCTGATGGGTGGATAAGAAAACTGTGAGTAGGGCAGTCTGGGTTGCCAAGACCTAGGGTCAGTGCTGGACCCAGAATCCCCGACCTATGGTTTGCTGCATTTCTCACTTGATCCTTCACAAACTGAGGAGACTGTATAGAATGGTCTCCAAGCACTGCACAGTTCCAAAAATTTTAATATAAAAATGGGTCTCTGAAATCTTAAAAAACTTTTCTTTTTCCTGTTTGGAGTTTTTTTTTTTTTAAATCTCTGGCAACAAATTAGAAATTCCTCCAGAATTAAAGAGCATGGAATGGAAATCATTTGGCTTCTCTAGCTGAAAAGGTCAACTAGATTCAGAAATGTACTCCAAGGCTGAACCGCCTGCGTGGAAACCTAATTAGAGATCATACTTCATTGGCTAAAAGGGATCAAACTTATCCAAGCTTTCATCTGGATATGTATTTTTTAAAAATTACTCTGGGTTACTAATTCATTTATCTTTCTACTTACAGGAAATTCCACTCATTGATAAAGTGCCGCTTTGACATGCCTGTTCACATAAAATACCTTCTTCTCCATCCACACCACTTTCTGCTCGTGCTCCTTTATCATGTTGTGTTTAAAACAGCTTGTCACTGAAGCACCCATAAAAAGGACATCTTGAAAATAAATGTGTTCATCATTTAGCTGGAGGTGGTTGCTCAGCCAGCCTGGAACCAAGGCCAGTGGCACAGTGACTGAACAAAAGGCGAGACTGCACAAACCCTGGGTCGCCTCGATTCTGTGTGATTCTGTGTGATTGTGTGTGTGTGTGTGTGTGTGTGTGTGTGTGTCCGGGGAGGGGGGATTTCTAGAAGGATGATACAGTGGTGGGAATCAGCAGTGCCCACATCATAGAGAGAGATGACTATCTTGGGAGACCCTGAAAAATTCATGGACCATTTCTAATCTCTCTCTCTCCTCTCTCTCTCTCTCTCTCTCTCTCTTTCTCTCTCTCTTTATGAAACGGGAGAACTATGGCTCAAGTCAATGTTGGTTTTCTTACCTTTTCTATCTATGCATTGAACCAGAATGCCTTGTTCCCAAGAGATTCCAGACACCAAAGGAAAACAAATTCAACTTGTGTATCCACTGAGTTTGTCCCTGAAGCATTGGGGGATCAATTCTTGGTCATGGCTTTCTGCCAGGCTCAGAGCCACCGTCCCCCCCCCCCCCCACTGTCACCTGCTCCTCAGAACCGCCTCAGGGTGCTGACAGCCTTTTCTCCTCCTTACAGATTTGAACAAAATTAAAACTAATCCTCTCTGGCTTGGTCAGGTCTTGCGTAAAATTCCCACACCCCACAATTCAGACCTTGCGATGCAGTTTTAGAAACGATAGCCAAGCTACCACACCTCCGTTGTGATTTGGACAAGGATAATATTTTCGACCTTCCATGTGGCAGCTTTAAAAACCTGAGTCACAGAACCTGCCTGTGTAAACCTTTACATTCTTCTTATCAGCCTTAATGCTACCACCTCCTCTGAAAGCTCGCAGACAAGGAGGAACAACGCATCTATGTACTGTGGGCTGATGGTGAGGCTCTTTAGATTTCTGCCCTGGTCCACATTGCCCAGCTTCACTGTCACCGGCACCATCAAGCATAAACCCTCTAATACCAGCATTTCACTGACTCCGCTGGTCACAGGAATGAATAAGAGAAAAGGAGAATCAAAGAGAAGAACGCCAGAGACAGGGGGCAAATTTCCAGGTCTTCCTTTCCTTCTTAAAAGAAGGAATTTTCCAGCAGTGCCTGTAATTTAGCAGGTTTTAATGAACGGCTTCTAAATTATTTATTACTCATAGAAAGCTGTAAACATCCCTCCCTAAACCATTATGAAATTATCTGGGCAGGAGTCAAATGGTTCAAACATTTGGCACTTTGTACTGGACTGTTGTTGGAAATAGTTCTGATCTGCGAATAAAACTTCTTTCCTTCCTCATTACTCGGGTTTGCGTGTGGGCCTGGGAGCGCCTGTGTTTGATGATTGACTTGAGATTGTCAAAGGTGTCTTAGCTTTGGAACAGACACTTTGGAAGACTCCCGACTTCATAAGTGATTCCAAAATTAGTAAAAAAAAAAAAAAGAAAGAAAGAAATGAAATAAAAAAATTTAAAGGCATCAGCAGAATATACAAACTGGATATTCAAGCACAAGTGTTTGAAATGTCTCAGGCGCATTTCAAAGTGCTTCCTGCTGGCAGGCCCAAACACCCAGCCAGGTAGCCTGCTGTGAGGTATCTAGGTGATTCCTGCTGCCTGATGTTCAGATGGCGAGCAGACATTTGAAAGCATCAAAGTCACCGGCAGAGATGTGTGTGCATGAATGCCAGCCTCTGTGATCTCGGCACTCGCCTATTGTAACTTGCTGTTTAATAGATTGCCCAACTCTGCCCTTCACAGACAGCGCATTCTAGCCCCCAAGGACCAGCTTCTCTCCCAGGAGCTTCTTGCTGGGGCTGAGTTTGAAAAGTTTTCATTCCCGGCCTTGTGCTGCGGCACGGGGTCACTGTTTGAATGCGTCCCTTTTGAACACCTTCCTTGTTGGCTGCCTTTGCCTCGGCCCTGGCACCAGCGTCTCCACGTGGCTCCAGTCAGTGCCCTCCCAGCACCAAGCAGCCCTTGGGAGCCTTCGCTGAGTGGCGTCGTTAGTCACTGGGGCCTGTGCCCCTCAGAGAGAAGGCAGAGAGCAAAGGGCAGACCCTGGCTACCCCGGGGGTCCTGAATGGCCCATGGACAATGCACTGCCTGGCCAGCACCTGGTTTCCACTCTGCATTCATAGCTGGCACAGGCCAGGCAGGAGTCGCATGGGGATATCTCGATGTGCAGCTTCTCCTGTGGAATGGCAGAGGTGACTGCCTGGAAGGGCGGGGGATTCTTCTCAGGGCTTACTGGGGTCCTCCTAAGACTGAAATACCCCTGCATCTCTGTGAGATGCTCATGCCAGCTGCCAGCAGCAGGTGAGAGGGTGCATACCCAGGGGACACTGCAGAGACAGTGCAACATGTCAGCTCCCGTGTCCCTCCCAACACATCAGAGGCTGGGGTCTCAGTACCCACTGACCCACATGGAAAAATCGAGGCTCTCTGCTTCCGGGCACCTGGTGTTGATGACACACGGTGGCTGAGCAGATGAGCAGGGTGAACGCAGAGCAACTGGCTGCGACAGACAGGATCAGCCAGCTTTCTGATCATTCAGCCCAAGAGGCCCGGGGCCAGGCTGTTGGACCCCACTCTGCCCTCTGCCCTCATTCAGCACTGACTGAGCTGGAGTCCAGGGAACCACAGCTAAACCTCTGCAGGTGAACCCCAGGTTCACTCTCTGCATGGCACATACATTTCTTTCTGCCTTGCATGCTCGCTCTGGACCTCTCCTCCTGCTCCTGCCAACCCAGGGTCATTGTCATCCTGCAAGACCCAGCCTGAGCGACGCACCTTTGGGAAGGAAGACTTTCATGATCTCTGAGTCACTCACTCTGGCCTGGAGAGCAGGGAAGTCCCTTTTGAATCAGGAGCCACCATCCAAGATTTGAGTACACATCTCCTGCAACTGAAGGCCAGTTTTGTCCTCCTGGTTACTCTATGCCCCCCCCACATCCCCTGACACCCCTTACCCTCCTTACCCTCCCCCACACTGTGCCCAAAACAGCCACTGGGCACCCAGGACATCCTCACCCCAAGGGCAGGCTGTGGTGCATAGGGAGTCACACACTGGAAGTGAGGTTACACAGTGGGTCCCCCGCACTTCCCTTCAGCAGCGGGGAGGTCTGTCTTCCTGTGCCCCATCACTGTGCTAGCGCAGCCCCCCACCCCGCCACTTCACAACCCTCTGCCACTGGTGGTGCCTCCCAGAGGTATGACACTACACTCACTACACTCAGCGCCCATATTTGTCCACTAGTGACTTTCCACTGAAGCCCAGCAGGAGCTCCAGGAGTAGGCCCAGGTACTGAGGGGAAGCAGATGGTCACTGCAGGCTCAGGACTGACAGGGAAGTGACTCAGATCCCCCAAGATCCCGGAAGACTTGAATGGACAGCAGGGTCACTCCCCTGAGACAAGAACGACCTTCCTTTCTCAGGTGGGTCATGGAGGTGTGAAGACTGGAGCAACTTCTTCCCCATGCGCCAGTCCCCACCTTCACTGTCTCTGGCAAGCCTGTTTCAGAAGGCATGGAATTACTGATGCTGCAGCTGACCGCGGAATCAAAATGAACAGGGAACAGCACCTGGTGGAGACTAAACCCAAACCCAGAAGGCAGCGGGCCCAGCTCACACCAGCCCAGACATAGGTGGCAAACCCCAGAGCAGGTGCTCCAGCAGACCAGAGTGAGCATGTGGGAGAAACACAATCCCTCTACCTTCTCTTGTTTTATGTTTGAGCCAGACCTGGCAGTGTTCAGGAGTCACTCCTGGGGGTGCTCAGGGGACCAGGCAGTGCCAGTGATGGAGTCTCTACATGCAACACATGTGTTCAGCACTTTGAGCTCACATGCTGTCTCTCGGTGCATGTGGACTGTGGAGGAGACATGGTCCAGATGGGGAATGGCTCTTCTCACTGGGCACATGCGGGACTCAGAGGGGGGGGGGGTAAAGGCTCAGGAGTCTCGGTGGCCTGTCCCGGTTCCCCTTCCCCTCACGGGCATTCCATCATTGGGCACCTGGTCAGAATAGTCATGTGTTCATGGTTGTGGTAGGGGTGGGGGACGTGGGACCACACCTGGCTGTACTCAGGGCTTACTCCTGGCTCTGTGCTCAAAGGTCACTCCTGTGTATGCTCAGGGGACCTTGTGTGATGCTAGGGTTGGCTGTGTGCAAGACATGTGTCTTATTCTTGTACTCACTCTCTCTGGCCCTAGGTCACATTTTGCGAATGATTTTCTCTTGCTGTGAAAGTGAGGACAGAAAGATGCCCTTTCCCTCAATGACAGCTTCTGAATTACTACTGGCAGGAAGTAAGGCACAAAAGGAAAGTAAATTCCATGATTAATATTTGTTAAGAAAAACACTCTTTGAGTTATAATGAAAGTAAATGTTCAGACTACTATTTAAGATAACGGATTCGATAAGGCTGCTGCAAGTGCAAAATGAGGTTGAAAACCTTTGTGTCTCTAGATTCATTGGGTCCAGCTGTTCTTGGGGGCAGGGAGGGAGCCAAGAGGGGGCTGAGAGCCGGAAATCTGGACTAGGGATATCTTGATGAAGTTGCAAACACCAAAATTGGTTTGGTGGAACATTGTGAGCTGCTACCTGACTCCTGAAACCAAGATATTTGCAATGTGGCTCTACAAATTTGGTGAAGGTTTAGTAGATAATCTTAGCCTCATGAAACAAACAATTCTCAAATGTTCTTGGCCCCCGTAAGGAAAGTGAATTTCTTCCTTCAGCTGATGTTGGGAGTTAGAATATCAACGTTCCAAAGCAAATTGACAGGCTTGTCCCTCTGTAGTCTGAGCTCCATTTGAAATCACCTTTAAACCCACGACAAGCTGTCTATCTGAGATGCCACTTGTTCAGACTCTAAGATCCAGGACCTTCTCTGAGCATCTGAACAGGTTGGACCAGCTTGTCATCCAAGGACCTGGCACTCAGGTCCTCCTCAAATTTATTCCAATCCTGCTTTCTACCCTCTTGCATTTATCTTTCATTCCCCCCCCCCATTTTTTCCCTGTGTATGCTGACTCCCAAGATCCCCCTCTACTAAATTATGCTCTATTATTTCCACAGCCTGAAGAACTCACAGCTGAGGCATTATTTCTAACCTTATTTTGTATTCCTAGCATGTGCTATAACCTGTTTTGAGTTTTATTTGCAGCCAAGATGCTGACACAGCTCCAATTTTGTTTTCATATTTTGATTGGGTAGGAGTGTTCATTATTGTGGGTACCACCAGGGTAGGGAAGGAAAGTCATTTTAAAAGGCTCCATGTACACCTTCACGAAAGGGCTTTCTGCTTCTGAATGCTTTTCGTTTAAATACCGAAAACTATAAATGTTCAAAACATACATTAGTCATTTTCTCAGAGCAAAAATGAATGATTTGAATAAAAAAATTGTAGTGCACAGTATTATTTTCCTTTTCTGCTTTTTTTTTCATGCCTATTATACCTTCCCTACTTTGTGCTCCATTCTTAACTGTCCAGCATACATAGCAAGTGAAGAAAGCCTGGGAGCCAGGGGATTGCAGGGCTGCCAGGAGCCCACCCCTGCTGCATTCTGATCAGCCTTTCCTCAGGCCACCACATCTCTGTGGCATTGTTGAAGTCACAGTTCATGTGAAGCTCGCATCTCACGTCCAGGCAATTTGTGTATTTCAGTTATGGGGAACCCCTAGGTGAGTTAAGAGATTTCCTCTGAACGTTCAGATAAGGAAAAGCATATTATGAGTGAGGGCTCACAGTTCTCAATATTGGACTCTCAGACCTCTTTCTGGGAGAGATGCATCATGGATCTGGAGCTCTGGACCACAAGCTTTGGACCATCATGCATGTGGAGCTTTGGACCACAAAGTCTTCAAGAGATCCACAATAAGGGTTGCAGAAAACATACAGGGTACCCAGTTACTCAGTGTTTCAGATAAACAATGAGCATTTGGGGTATAATTTTGACCCAAGCAGTATTTGGAACATATTTTTGTCCAAAAAAAGAGCAGTCTTTGTCTGGTAACTCTCTTTGCAGTGCAGATGAGGAAAGGGTTTAACTTTCAAGTCAGAGTTTCTATCCTCCATACTGAGACCCTTCCAACCTCTCTGTACCTCCCAGTGCTGCATGTCTGAGTTTGGGTGAATTTTCCACTTGGAAAGCTTCCCTTTCCTCTCTCTTGCTGGGTTACAGAGACACACTTCCTCCTGAGGCTTTCCAGACACTCCGCCGAAAGGGACCTGGTACTCCCATTAGACCAGCGAGCTTCTCTCTGTGAGCCTTCCTGGGCACACCCAGCCACCCAGAAGCTGCGGTTACCATTTCTCAGGTGTCGGGTGCTCCTTCCCACGTGGCACCTGCTCTTGTGTGCATGTGGTTTGCCAAGCACCTCGTCAGTGCTCTGCAGAGTCTGGGCCTGTTAGCCAGGTGTTCCAGCAACACTCACTGACATAAAAGTCACTATCCATTGCCACCCAGCTTCTCTCTTCCATGGCTGCAGTGCTCTCTTCCTCCATGGCCCTGAGTGGAGGCTCAATTTCTCTTCTACAAGATCAACTTGGTGGGGGGCATGCAGGATCCCTTCTTCACCCTCTGCCTCCATGCACTCAGAAAGGACCTTTCATGGCTAGGATCCCTGCTCAGACATCTAAGAAAACCACACAAAGCCCCATGTAAGGTGAACAAGGTGTTGGTTCCCTTTCACTCTTAGTCTACTACCTGTGAGACGGGTCTGATACTCACCAACCTGCCAGGACCTTAATAAGGATACATGAGATCTTGGAAAATCTGGGGCATGGCATGCAGTTAGTTACCTGGAATCATGTAAAATTCTCTCGAGCATAAACTGCTGAAATGGAGTAGGTGAGTTTCTCATGAGAAATTTAGGGCCCATTTAGGGCTCAAATGTCCAACTCAGAGACCTAGAAGAAAACTCTGGGGCTGGGACACAGGCTCTGCACTGTAGTCCGTGAGGCGGAGATCCCCAGACCACTGGCAGTGACCCTTGAGTAAGACCAACTAAATCTAAACCCAACCGATCCAAGATTTTCTTGTCAACTTTAGGTACTAAGTTTGCACTGGAAATCTGCAAACTCTCTTCTGGTCTGAGTGTAGTGACACGAAGAGAAGACAATTTCAGGAAGAAAACAAGATATGGATGGGAAGGTTCTAGACACTTGCCGTACTTTGAGTTGTCCTTTGTTCGTATTCCCACTGGTTTCTAACCTCCCAGTGTCTGAGCTGGCTCTGTCTCATGAGCTAAAGCTGAGAACAGGTTGGTGAGGTGGGGCTCGCTATGCATAGCTCATGTTACCCTGTTCGCTTGTGGATTGGAGATAAAGATGGTGAGGAGTTCCCCCCCCCCCACACACACCTGCCGGCCTCACAGCAGGGCTGGCCCAAATGCCCAGCACTCCTGCAAGCCCACAACACAGCAGCGACCACAGTCCTGCCAAACTCAGTGCCGTGCCGCTGCCTCCTCCTTTCCCTCCTCCTCCTCCTCCTCTTCCTCCTCCTCCTCCTCCTCTCCTGCTCCTTGCGCACACATTCCAGCCTCAATTAGTGGAATCCCAGTCTTACATCCACACCACAGCAGCACATTAAAATGTCTCCGATTAAGCCCTGGATTAGCATGTGCCCTGACTTTATCTTAATTGCCGATTAAGATTAATCCCTCTAGGGAGGTTTCCAGGGCTCTTCTATTACCAAGGGGTGAATCATGACATCTTTTGGGTTGCAAGTTCCCTTTTACTTTCTTCCACTAAAATAGGAGCCCCGACTCTCCTAGAACCTTTTGAGCTCTCTGAAAACCTTTGTGACAGCTCCTCTGCACCTAAAATATGGGAGTGGGGTGGTAGCAAATGAATCCCTTTGACAGGTCTACACAAGCCTGAATCCAGACACCAAAGACTTTGAGGGGGGCTCTTGGCTTCCAAGCTCCATGGTGAACCTTGACCTGAAGAACGGTATTATGGACACATTCATCGTGGGCTTTGTTCTTTTTCAGTGAATTGATCTGTTTCAATTTCCCTCTTTCTTTCTAGAAGAATACACATCCTTGGCTTTCTGGATCATCTAAGGACAGGGTGTGCACTGTGTGGCCCCTTCGCTCTGCATATTTCAAACTATAACACCCAGGAACAGACTTATGCCCTCACCTAACCCCTACTCGTCATCAATATACTGAATTCCCTGCCATAGTCATGGCTCCGATGCCATCAAGTAGTCCCTGAGCACCTTGTTAGCCTCTAGCATTAAGAGAAGGACAGGGAATAAGAGGAAGAAATTGACTTTCCCAGAAAGAGCAAGGGAAATGATTCTTCACTAAGAGAGCAAGAAACGAGGCCCAGAGAGAAGAGATGGTGGCAGTCACACTGCAATAACCACTCCTCCCCTCCCCCCACACCAAGACATGGGCTCAGCATAACTATCACTTAATCACTTAACTTCCCGTTAGTCTTCGATTTGCTCAAGCGGGCGCCAGTAATGTCTCCATTTGTCCCTGTCGCGTGCTAGTGTAGCCCAATGGCATCTGTTCGCTCCGGGAACATGAAGGGCCTCAAACCGATCGTTCATGATCTTGACAAAGAAGTCTGACCATCTGGTAGGTGGGCGGCCACGCAGTCTTTTGACATCCCGTGGAATCCAATCAGTAACAGCTCTAGTCCAACGGTCGTCTTTACATCTCATTACATGACCAGCCCATCTGATTTTTGACACCTTGGCATATGAGACAGCGTCCCTGATCCTTGATCGTCGACGGATGTCAGAACTCCGGATTCGTTCTCTCATTTGAGTGAAACGTGATATTCCAAGCATAGCTCTTTCTATTCTTCTTTGGGAGACCTGAATAGCGTTCTCATCTTGTTTGCGTAGGGCCCAGGTCTCTGAGGCATATGTTAATGCAGGAAGAACAGTGGAATCAAAGAGATGTGCCTGGAGCTGGAGGTTCTTCGTCCTCTTAGCTATTTCTTCGACGTTCTTGAAGACGTTCCAAGCCGCTCTCTTCCTCCTGCGCAGCTCGGGTGCCAGGTCATTTCTCATGTTGACCTCTCGACCTAGGTACACATAGCTGTTGCATTCGGAGCTGCTCCAGGACGCTTTCCGGACCCGCGCGACACATCATAAAACACTAAATACCCATCTTCTGGAATTGTCGTACCATATTTGATAGGGTTCAAATATGGTAACACCTACAAGGGTGATTAGAGGTCACCCCAAAAGCCTCTATCCCTCTCGGAAAGACTGGCAAGCTACCGAGAGTATTCTGCCCGCACGGAAGAGCCTGGCAAGCTATCCGCTGTGTATTCGATATGCCAAAACCAGTAACTACAACTGGTCTCATTCACCTGACCCTGAAGGCTTCACCGACATGGCAGCACTGAGAAGGATGAGAAAGGAGAGGCCGACAAAATCTCAAGGCTGACCTAGGCTGCCACAACGAAGGAAGACAAAAATGATCGTCTGTACTTTCAATGCACGTACGCTAGCATCAGATGCATCCATCGAGGACCTGATGGTACAAGCGCGAATGATCAAGTACGACATCATTGGTCTGACCGAGACAAGAAGGCACGAATCTCACCATGCCGTTTTCGACACTGGAGAAGAATTGTTCCTCGGAACATGCGATAAAAGAGGCGTTGGAGGCGTCGGTGTCCTTGTCAACACAAACTTGGACAAGAGCATTGATTCATTCGAATGCCTAACAACCCGAATCGGACGTTTACATTTGAATAGATGTGGCTCACTGCCTGCAGTTTCTATCTTCGTTGTCTACGCACCAACATCTCATTATGATGAAAGAGAAATCGAGAAGTTTTACATGGAGCTAGAGAAGTTCTATAAAGAAGACCACACCTTCTACAAGATCATTGTGGGTGATTTTAATGCCAAGATAGGACCGAGAAGATCAGCTGAAGAACTTCACAGCATAACTATATTCACTGAAATGTTTGGCAGATACAGAAACAACCCAAATGCCCAACTATGGATGAGTTGGATCAAGAAGTTGTGGTATATAATATGCAGCTCAAGAAAAGGACAAGGTCATGCCATTTGCAGCAACATGAATGGAACTAGAGAATGTCAGGCAGAGTGAAGTCAGTCAGGAGGAAGGGATAGATGCAGAATGATCTCTCTCATATGTGGGACTTACAGATACACAGTGAGGTAGCAACAAAAGTCCAAAGAAAACACAAAGGGACAACTGATCCACCCAACTGAATTGGGTGGGTTGAGAGGGAGGGATATGGGGTACTTGGGAGAGGGAGATAAACTGGTGATGGGTGTGGTGCTGGAACCATTTGCATGAGAAAACATTGCTAGCAGTACTGTCAACCACAAAATCTCTAAAAAGAAAAAGACAGGGTTAGGAACTCAAACAGATACTCACAGTACCTCCAGTGAGAACCACCAGTCCTGTTAGAGATTCTAAACCATGGGCCACTCTGGGCACTCTCACCCCATCATAGAGGCCCCTTTGGGTGGGGCAGAGGAAGGCAGTGCACAGGGTGAAAGTGGGGACACCATCTTTCCCCAGCCAGACTCACTGCAGGTCGGGGGTTGGAGTAGCCCAGAGAGTCAGGAAGGCAAGGGGGAGGTGGACTCAGGAAGCATCCAGAGCTTCCTGCTTACGAAGACATGCCCAACCCTTCCTAGAGATAGCTCCTACCCAGGGCAGGGGTTCAAGACCTCTGTATGTGCGCACTCAGCATCTGGGCCAAAGGCTGTGAAAATAATGGCTGAACCTGTGTCACTGACACCCTTCTTGGCTCCCAGGTATAGGCTTCTAACTGTTAATGAAATACTGAGTGGCTCTCTGGGGAGGTCCGAATCAGGAGGGTTGGGTCCCCTGGGAAGATGACTGATGCAAGATACAGCCACAAGGCCTTTTGATGACAGTACCTGCCTTTTGCCTGACTTGAATTCAAGGTTTGAGCTGAGACCCCTAAAAAGGCACTCCCCAGTGGTAGGCCCCCAGGGATTCCAATTAATAGCTTGGGATAGATAATCTCTGATCAGAGCATCTGGATCGGATGAGTCTGTTAAATGCTGTTCAATGCCAAAGTTAGTCCCAACATTCTGCCCCACTTCCTGTGCTTTCAGCTGAGTCTGTTCTGACCTAGGAAGGTGACAACTTCATCCCAAGAGCCCATTTCCAGAGACCAGAAAGTGACATGGGAGCCCCAGACTGTTTTCTAAATGCCCTGAAAAAACTCTACTTCATGTGGTGGGTGGTGGGTGACATTCCTGCTTTCATGAACAGTCTGCCAGAAAAGACAGTGACTCTCTCACCTCCATACTCCTGACTCATCAGTCTTGGAAGAATTTGAGTCTCAATGGGCGCACTCATATCTAGGACACCCTAGTGTCTCTCTGTCCTCAACCTTCCTCACACTGCATTCCTGAGCTAGCTCCACATTTCTCACCAGACAGAAGCCCATTGCAGGCTCTTTCTAAATGCTTGAATGGCACCCTCTCCCCTGGTCATCTGCTTTTCCTCTTCAAGCCAGCAGAACGATGGAGGATGAATGCTTTTTCTCCACTGAACCCACATGATAACCATGTTCCTTAGAGCCTATTGCAAAATAACCATTGGCTTTCACTGGAAACTTGGAAATTTAGGGTAATTGTAGTATCAATTCATGATTACTCAACACATTTCCTCAACTTCCTTTGTGACTGATATTCTGAGCTTATTATCATTACATTCTCTGTATAAAGCATGTGGTCCTGAAACCAGTCAGAGGGGGATCTCCAATGGTCCCTGCCCCGCCCCCCCCCAGGTTCCTCACAGGGCCACTGAGACATCTTTATCCTTTCTTTCTGTTCCGTCCTCCCCTCTCCAGCTCCCCACACTTTCACGGGGCTCCCAGGATCTGCCTTCACATTAGTAGTAACATTAGTCGTAACATTCTGAACGAATGGGATTTCCACGTTATTCTGGTCCAAGCTGCAAATGAGCAGATTCCCCACTGAGCCCCGATGGCAGTATTAGTAGGCTTTGACTTGATGGGACTGACTTCGTTAATCGAATTCTCTTTTCAGTTGTTCGACGATGTTAATGTTGCTAGCACTAAAAAACTGATTTTCCTATATGTAAGCTGTTTTCAAATCTGCATGGGGGGGGGGTTCTCCTGAGCAGAACTGCAGTTTTCTTCCTATGGAGACACTACAATTCCACGTTCAGTTTCCTCTTATAAAAACTAATATCTTGCTCGGCACTGTGCCAGGAGTGCTTAGATTTAGCGCTCTGATAAAAACTCTTCTTGGATATTTCTGGTTGAAACCTTCTTTTCCTCATGTCCCCTCCTTTTCTATCCTATCAGGGTGTGTGTGTGTGTGTGTGTGTGTGTGTGTGTGCGTGTGCACGTGTGTGTGTGTGTCTGTCTGTCTGTCGTGCATGCACACACACATGCTCAAGCACACATTCATTTCTGACTACCTACGAGCAGATCTGAGCCAACAGATTCCCATGGGAGGAACAACGGTCTCTTTCCTATTAGTGAACAGAATGTTGCCTCAGATTCATGGAGGGCATAATTTAATAAACATGGTGAGATGCACGTGCTCATGGGACACCAACCCTCTATAGGTTTAAAATCACTGACACAGAAGAAGGATCTGGCAATGTTCCTGCCCTAGCCCCGATCCTTCATGGTGGCGTTGTTATGGGGCAGAACACAGTGGTGGATGGAGAAGTTCCCCACAACTGTGCTCTGACTCCCACCAGCCCCCTCTAGTGCCCCTCGGGGCTGCAGGAGGCCTGTAAAGAGGTCAGCAATGGGCGTGTGTGCACTAGCTCAACTTCAGCTTCTGTAGCTGCATCCCTACACCTCAGGGAATTTGAAACTTGGTTAGCGGGGAAGGCATATCACTGGTTCCGTTAGACCTGAGTTTAGATAGCATGCAGGAGACACTGGCGGTCTCCACATCTTGGAATAACAAAGGTCTGCTCCAATGTGCCACCCTCTGCCATATTCAGGCAGTTAAGCCACACCCAACCTACACACTCCTGGCCTCAAACCCCCCCCACCTGCAAACAGGAAAAAATAAAAGGCCACAGGAAGAGATTAGGACTTAGAGTTAACTGACAAATTAACCAGCTGACCTTATGATTTAATAAGGACTAGTTCTCTGAAGCACGACAGAGCCTGGCAAGCTACCCGTGGCGTATTTGATATGCCCAAAACAGTAACAATAATGTATCTTATTCCCCCCAACCCTGAAAGAGCCTCCAATATGGCAGCGTTGGGAAAGACGAGTAAGGAGAGGCTGCTAAAATCTCAGGACTGGGTCGAATAGAGACATTACTGGCGCCCGCTCGAGTAAATCGATGAACACCGGGACGACAGTGATACAGTGATACAGTTCTCTGAAAGTCTCCACCATCGGGCCTCTTAAATGATCCTTTGTGCTAAGGCAAGGCCACTGAAAATTCCATTCACCCACATCCCGGACCCACAGCAGCCCTTGCTGATCCATCACAGACTACTTTCCAGTTAACACTAAGACAGCTCCCGGACTTGCTCACAGATGCACTCCCCCCACCCAACTTCCCCTACCTCCCCCTTAACTGATACATCAACTGAAGCTGATCTTGAAACTGAACCCTAGTTATACCCTGAGTGGTGCCTGGACAGGAATCCCAGCTCCAACCACCATGAGAAAAACAAAGGACTCTAACTTTGGGCAAGTGAGTCTGTTTCCAGTCTCATGTGCTATAAAATGAGGCTGATTATAGTCTTTCGTATGGTTGTTGTAAGTCTTAAATGAGTTAGTATTATCATAAAATGCTCAGAATAATCCCTAGCCCACATCAAAAGGGACATGCATGTTTGCTATTGTTATCTTTGCTCAAATGCAAACATGGGGATGAATGTGTTCCTGCAGATCATTCACATGAGTAGGGATTCTCCTGGCATGGTCTTAAAGAGGAAGGGAGATGGAACAAGACAGCCCAGTCCTGCTTTGGGGAGATGCGAATAACCCCCTCGTAGAGAATGAGGAGTTGGGAGTGAGGGGCGCCATGAGATAAGGAGACAGGACGCTGAGTGCTGGGGAGGAAGCAGAGAGTACCACAGGCTTCATAGCCCCACTTTATTAAGACACGTTTGCTGCTTTGCATCCCTTTGGATTTCACACACCAAAAAAGGGGCATGGGAGAGGTGTGTCTCATGACTCTACTTGAATCTTGGAAGGAATGGGCAGAGTCGAGGTAGCCAGAGGTGGAGGAGCAGACCTGGTCAGGGTATGGAGCTCCTTTGAAAGAATTGTTGGATCGTGATGTGCAACAATCACTTTGCATCGCAAGAAAGCCGTTCTGTGCGTTTATGCAGTCCTTCTCATTCTGAAACACCCACTCGAAACCTGCCTTCCTCCTGCACTTTTTCTCCTCTTAGCTCTTAGCACTTCCTACCCTACTCTCTGACTCTATAACTTCCTTGTACTAAATGTATTGCTAATTGTTTTCTTCCTGCAGGAATATAAGCAATTCAGAGGTGCAGATATTTGTCTGTTTATGTTGGCTGATACATTCCTACTACCTAGCATTGTACCTGGCTCTTAGGGGCTGCTGAATCAATATTTACTGAAGAGCTGAATGACTGTTGTTAGTTCATCAAAGCAGCTCTCAGACCTACACCATCAGAGACCCTTCAAGATAGCACTGCAAAGAAAAAGAACCAAAACAAACATAGAAGACAAAGTATCTGATCTGTATAGCTTAGATCCCTCTAACCAATTTTTTTTTTCTGTTAGTTAAATGAAAGCGCAGAAACAAAGGCAGAGAATCATATGCAAGTCTGAGAAGTTTATTTCCCCCTGAGCTACCGAGGGCAGATCTACCTCCTTTGCTAGGGAAATGGCACCAGCCTGGACAGTCAGAATCCCTGGAGGCTTCACCAAACCAACGGAGTAACCTCAGGCAGATAATTTTGCTTTTATGAGGCTCAATTTCTCCATCCAACTTAAGATTGATTCAATTTTAGCATCTCACAAGTGACCATTTCTTTACCTTTCGCTCAGAAATAGCATCACCCAGTCTCGGTGTTTAGAGTCAAAACTAGCCTCTTGCACCTGGATCCAGTGATTTCTCGGCTGGAGAAACTGCCCTGCCCCTGGAGCTGAGGGTGGTGGCCCCAGGTCTACACAGCCTGACTCGGCAGTGTGGGCATTTTCTGAGAGGTGAGACCCTGAGAGAAGGGTGCTGTGGGTCCCTGGGACTGGCTTAAGAGTCTCTTCAGAGGATGGGGACTCAAGCTCAGTCCCACCTTTCAAGGATGGAATTAAATGCTTATAGTAGAGGCCTGTGTCCACCCTAACCACTGAGTGAGAGCTCTGAAAAATACGTTATTTCAAGAGACTTTTAAAAAAGCGTCGCATCGTGATGAGTGGGCACCACTATCTCTTACAAGCACATCTGGAGGAGCTCTGCTCGTTGGCATCCTTGAATATTGAACCCAGAAAAATAAACTGACTTGTTGTTTAATCAAGAGTCAATAGGAGCTTCTGTTGTATAGGCCCAATTGACTTAAAACTCAAGTCATTGCCTCCAGCAACAAAAAAAAGAAAAAAATCTAATGTGATTGTGCAGGCCCAGCACTGATACATATCACAGGTGGTTATTTCTTCAGTGAGGAACAGTGATCCCCAAACTACATTTTCTGGAAACAGTCTGCATCAGGGATAAAGAGGGGGAGAATGTTCTGGCATCTGGCTAACTGGTGAGCTGGGCACGGGCTTGCTATCTTGGTGGTTTACTAAGGGTCTTGGATGGGCTCAGGTTATCACACTGTTGTTTTCCTCCCACAGCAGCATAACCAGTCCTGGCTCCAGTGACCCAGACCCACTAGGACCTCTGCTGGGCATGATCCAACCTACCCCATAATGTAGTCCATTACCTCGTTATAGACAAGTGTCCGTATTTCACTATTTTGCTGCAGGCTCACAGCTGGCTATCTGGGGAGAGCTGGTAACTAAGTTCTACTGAACTGGCATGAATGCCCTCTGAGCAAGACTTCCTGTCTGGCTTCCCGAAGACCCAGCAGAGGCACAAGGGATCATAAATGAATGTTTCTGAGAACTGCCCGTGCCAGTCACAGCAGAATCAAATCCTGACTCCAGCCCCTTCTCTGTCCCAAGGACCCCTCTCTGCTCCTCTTTGTGGGGGCCACTCTGCCTTTGTATCTGAGAGAGACACACTGCCCTCTGGGAAGATGGAGGCCACTTCCAGGGAGCCAGTACTAATCTCGGGCTACTTCCCCTGGCAGGTGCAACAAACTGTGAGGTTTCCTTTGAGTTTCAGGTTTAGACACACCCCAGAACTCAAAGTAACTACGATAGAGGCTTAATAACAACTTCCAGAGAACCCTTTTTAAGTTCAAAGCAGATTGTAAACATTAATTTATCAATTCTCCTCCCCCTCCCCCCCACAGCCCTGTGTGAGGTATGAACTAGCCCCATTTTATAGATGAGAACATTTAGTCTAGGAGCTTGCGTGGCTCCTTCTGAGCCAGATGGGCTCACAGCAGTGAGTGAATGAGCCAATCAAATTCAGGGGTGTAGTGGGGCTTGAGCAACGTCTCACCAGCACAAGTGAAGACCCTCAGCCACGAGCAGGGGTGCAGCCCCTCTCCTCCAGCTCCCTGCTGGGCTAAAAGTGTCTCCCAGCTCCACTCGGCTGATAGCATTTCCGGGGCTCAGTTTCCTGCTGCCTTCCTCCAGCACGACTCAGACCAACTCACATCAAAGGCTCCCCAAGGGGTCATCTAAGTGCCCAAGCCTGTCCAGCACCTCCTTCTAATAAGAGTCTCGCAACCACCAATGTGAGTTTTACTAGCCTCGCTCAGCTGCAAAAGGTATGGACCATCCCAGCTTGCACCTGTTGTTGGATTCAAGTAGACAGACAGACAGACAGACAATCATGTAGGCAGGTAGAATGTGTCGACAAGTCCTCTTTCATTATATAAATACAAACTGTTGGCCATTTTGGTCACCCACACATCCCCTGCAAAGGCTAACCTAGGCTCCTCTCACTTTGTGAAAAACGACACAAGATTTTTTTTTCAGGACTATCCTGGCAACGGGACCTCGGAGAGCCTCTAATGGTTCTATGTTTTCACTACGAGTTGCCTGAAACTCCTGAGCATGAGATTCTGCTGATGAAAACAACACGGCGCCTTCTGCCGAGGGCCCAGGAGGAATAATGGCTGTGTTTCCACGCACCCAGGAGACGGTATCTCAGCTAGGAGTTGGGGACGCTCTGATTTCATTTGAGTCAAATGTTCTAAAGCACTTGGTTTTGTTTGCTTGTTTGGCAAAACTCGATGTGCTTCATAAGAAAAGTCCTTTGGAAGGACTTCGCAACCACATTCAGCCCTCATGGAATGCATATGAAGTGTGTCTGTTAGGTAGGGGCGGTGGGGTGGGGCATCGGGGGAGAGTGGGGGTGGGTGGGTCAAGAGTTTGAGTTGAGCCGGAGCAACTATGGGGATTTAAAAAAAGCAGAAAGGAGAGAAATTCATCTTTACTCTCATGCTGGGCATGGAAGGGCTGAGCTGAACCCACATCAGAACCCACAGAAGAACGTTCCAGAACTCTCAGATCTGTTTCAGTCCTACTGAACCTGCTTCTCCAGAGCTGGGGCTGGCTGGGGACATTGAAAACACAGCTCCAAGTAATTCTGAAGTGGAGCCAGAGTCAGAACCACTGGGCTTATCCAGGTAACGCAGTATAGGCGGTAAACAAACAGACCTTAGTTCGGTCCTGCTGGGGGGCTGAGAGGGAAGGGGTGTGATGGGGGGAGGAGGGAGCGGCCCCGGAGCAAGGGCAAGGGAGACTCTTTTAAAAACAGTCCGGCTGGGCTGCGTGGGCAACTGCTTCCATCCAGCATCATTGTTCAATTAGGAATTTAGTTTTCGTTGATGTTTCATGTGAGAAACTATTTTAAAACCAGAAATCCTTCATTCTTATTTTCATTTAAATGGATTCCAAAGAAACAATTTTCTTGATCGATGAGCAGAATTAGGGATTACATTACTGACCCAAAAATAACATGAAATGGAAAACGTATTTTATAAACGCCCCAAACCCACACAACTGCATCCAGGCTCCCTGTGGCCAGACTGCCTTAGTGAGCTCGCACGCATGCACTCTCTCTCTCTCTCTCTCTCTCTCTCTCTCTCTCTCACACACACACACACACACACACACATACACACACACACACACACACCCCAGATGGATTCCAGGCCTGGTTACTACATACTAGGAGGTTCTAACTAAGAAAGAAGAGGGTACAAACGAAGGTAACGAAAGTGCTATCAGGGTCAGAAAGAGAGAACAGGAGGTAGAAATGCTACGTAGCAAGTGTCTCGCACTGAATCCATCTGTGCACTCACATAATCTCCTGAGCACTGGCAGCGGTCACTCCCTGAACACAGAGTCAGGAATAGACCCACCATCAGGTCTGGCCCCAACACCCGTCCTCCCAAAGTGGTATCATAGGGCTGGGGATATAGGGGTCAGAGGTGAGGCACATGCTTTGCATGTGTAAGGCCTGAATTTGATCTCCTCATACAAAAATAAAGCAGCACTCTTCTAAAATCTGTTGTTCATTTTCCTTTTACAGTGGGCTACGCATTTCAAGACGCTTTCTAGTCCAGATTGCTCATTCCCTCCTCACAACACTTTTATTCAGTTGGTTGTAATACTATACCCATTTTACAGATGGGTAGCCTGAGACTTCAAGGACATCAAACCTGTAAGGAGGAGAGAGCTGGGTCCTTCTGACTCAGCAGGCCATACCCTCATCTTACTCTGCTTCACCAGAGCATGGACAGTGTGTGTGTGTGTGTGTGTGTGTGTGTGTGTGTGTGTGTGTGTGTGTGTCAGGGCGTGCATTGCCCTGGCATGATGATCTGCTCTACTTGGCTGTCTTTCAGGCTGGAGTAGATGCATTCAGCACATCCTTTCCCTTTGTTATGCTGGCACTGATTCAGAGGAGAGCAAACTCCTGGGGTGTCTGCTGCTTGCTTTCAAGACCAGGACTAAGGAATTCTCCTCTGAAACTCCTCCTCCTTCCAGCCTGGGCAACTCTGCAGGTGGGCAATACTACTCTCTGGAGGGGAAAGAAAAAAAAAGCCCAGCCCAGTGTGGAGTTCTCTCCCGAGGCTCCCCTGGGGCCTGAAGGTCCTTCAGTGTCCTTCCCAGGACAGGCTCTACTGGGCCCGCTCACCACCATTTCCCTGGCACAAAGAACACCGGCCAGGCCACAGCTCAGGGCAGCTGATCTGTAACTTGAAGTCACCCATTTATCCCCTAACTGTGCTCCTTCCTGGCAAATGCAGGGGAGAGAACGCGCCTCCGGTTGGCCAGAGCTCAGAGAACCGGCTCCCAGCTCCCTGTACCTTGGCTGTGGTGTCAAGTCACAGTTACATAACTGCTGGGCCCTCTGCCTCCTGGGGGCGGGGAGAACAGGGCAGGCCTTGGAGTAAGGCTAAGAAAACAGACGCTGGAATCTCGAAGAGACTCCCGCCTTCGGAACTGCTTGCTTCCCATTCAGTCCCACAATCTTCTAACCTCGAGCATCTGAGTCTGGTCAGCTTAGAGCCCGGAGCATGGCAACGCAGGCGCTGAACTGACGTAGTCTGAGAATATCCTGTTGCCAGGCCACGGATGTGGCTCAAGGGTTGGACATATCTCCAGCATGTGTGAGGTCGTGGGTTCAATCTTTGGCAGCGTGAAAAAATTAAAGTGTGTGTCTGTATACACAGACACTCTGCAATATGACTTTCCACTAGACCAAACCTTATGCCGGAAAGTGTTTACGGAAAGCACTGCGTCATCACAGTTGAGAAAGAATGCCCCGTCGGTTTTCAACTGTTCTCAGTCTTACCATGAACAAGAGCAAGGTTTAAGAGCACAGGGGATTAATGGCCTCTCAGTAGTGCTTTGAAACCTTTCAATAAACACAAGAGTCTTTCCATTAACTGTTTTACTTTGAGAGTCCTATCAGTCACATAAGTTCCCCCTCCCCATCTATTTGTTTCTTTAAACTGGAAAGGTGGCGTATGATATGCATCAGGTCATAGCACAGAAATTCACTCAGGCTGGATTTATCCGTAGCCAGTGTCTACTCTTTTTGGTACAGGAAGCAAAGTTTCCCAACTCTATTCTTTCCCCAAACTGTAGCCCCAAACTGTTTCTGTTTTTGTTTTACAAAAGCAGTACCTGACTCTGGAGGTGCTCAGGGCTTACTTCTGGCTCTGTGCTCAGGGATCACTTCTGGTGGGGCTCTGGGGAATATATGTGGTTCCAGGACCCAGGTTAGCTGTGTGCAAGAAAAATACTTTGCCCTTATACTATCTCTTGACTCCAAATTCCATGAAAATAGTATTAGATAAGTGAGCATGTGACAAAGTTTCCATTCCTGATAGTAATGAAAGAAATGCAAATATGAGCAGTATTGAAAAGGAAGCATTTGGAGACAAAAAGGTAATACAAGGACTAAGACACATGAGTGCATGCAGCCCACTCTAGTTCAACGTTCCCTGTGCTGCATGATCTCCTCAGTACCAAGCAAGGAGGTCTGAGTAAATCCCAACACCACTGACCCACGCAGCATCACATCCTTGACCATCACAGAGAATGGCCAGGGATAAACTATAGGGGCCACTGGAGGTGTCTGGGACTATCCTACCCCCCAACAGACCCCCCCCCCCAAAATGGGCAGGATTTCAGAATTACTAAATAATACCCCCATATTAGTTCAGGCTGCAATGAAACCAATAGACTCATATGCTGTGGGCATGGCATTAAATCATTATGACTCTTTTTGAGAGAAATAATGTGTAACCAGACTCATGGAGATGTGCTTACTTTGACCCAGTAATCCTTCTCTTGAGAGCTCATAGTAAAGAAATAATCTGACAGAAGCAAAAAGCTGCACAAACAGAAGCTCTGTCTCTAATGATCAAATCTAATCATACACGGGCACACAGAATTCCAGAAGGAGCCTAATGCTCAGTAATTGGCGAAAGCTTAACAAACAGCAGCTACTGATGACGGAATATTACGCAGCCATTAAACATCAACATGGGGGTAAGGAGGGAGGAAGCGGAGGATCCAATATCACCAGAATGTTAGAATTTGCTTGAATGCTTCTCTTCTCGTTTTTAATATAGGAAAGCAATGAAGAATATTTTGGAGAACGTGCCAGGAAGTCTGTGGGACAATTATTTTTCCTGCCCTGGTCAACCAACTGCCCAAAGGACTCTTAGGAAGAGTTTATAAGGAACTCAAGAGGGTTGCTGAGACCATTCGGGATTCTAGGGAGGACTAACTGCCCCTCCCCCCCCGCCCCTCAACTTTCTATGGCTTGTGAAAAAACCCTTTGTGGAAAAACCCTGATTTCTAAATTGGGTTTTCTAAACAGGGAAGCTATGGAAGGGGCTAAAATGTGACTCTGTGGCACTTACCAGCCTCCCCACACACACAAAAGAAAACCTTATCAGCTTATTTCCATTCAGATCTAGGTACACATCTGCATGAGAAGCCCAAGAAACTCTCAGTGCTGGGGTTTCAGAACTATCCAAGCGACACCCTCTGTGTCGTTTACCCAGGAGATTCGGTGCATCATACGAGACCAGCAGGTACTGACCCTTTATGTGTGATAGTGATGTCTCCCTCCCTCTGCTCCCAGTAGCCCAAGTAGCCCCAGGTGGAAGTGTCCAGCTGTGCCCACTGGTGACATAAGGATACTAGTGATGAGAGTTTCCCTGAAGTCAGCATACACCAGTCCTTACTGTAAGTGCGGTCCTTGGTTAAACATCAGGCTCTAGTGTGTATGGAGTGAGGAAATGGGGTGGGGAGGTAGTAGTAACAGGAGTCTTCTGTGTGCCTGTTCTTTGGGTTTTTTGGAGTGGTGGTGGTGTGTGTGTGTGTGTGTGTGGGGGGGGTGTTCACACCCATCAATGTTCAGGAATCACTCCTGGCCAGGCTCGAGAGACCTGATTCAGCTTCGGGCAAGACAGGCATCTTCCTTTACAGTGAAGTACAGGCCCGCATACAGTCCTGGCTGGTGCGCTAACACCTGGTGATACACATCAAATCTAAGCCCCCATGGGCAGAGTGGGGGCTCCTGGTTGCTCTTGTGGAGTAACACCTCTTGGACCATGTGGGCTCCTCCTGGAGGCCCCGGGAAGAGGATCGTGTCGGAGCCCGGCTGTTGGTGTGAGGCCCTCACACACACCATGCACTCTTCTCCATCCCAGCCCATGCCCAACTCCATGCTTCCCTAGCCCCAGTGACCCTGGCACGGGCATGAGTAGTGAGGTGAGGCAGGAGGGACATGGGAGGAGGCCAATTCCCAGTGCTTCAGGCACCTGTCCACCCGCCCCCAGCTCTGACAGTGCAGCCACAGTGCAGAGCATCCTACCAGGTGGAAGCACAGTGGGAATGGCTGCTAAGTGCATCTGAGCTGGGACAGTGAGAGGATGGGCCGCATGGCCCAATGGATCGTATGGTGCTGGACCATACACCTTAGCTTGTCTGGCAGAGGCTCTGTGAAGGCAAAGAGGGATGAATCACACTGAAAATGCCACTGCCAAAGTACCATTTGTATGTTTATTTTGTGTGTATGTGCTTATGTGCCTGTGTGTACACGTCTACTTGTGAATGCATGTATGTGTAAACCACTGCATACATGCACACGAGTCTGTGTGTAAGCTCCTGCTTGCATGTGTGTGTGGACTTTGTGTGGATTTTAATCACTAGCAGCCATTATGTTATCCAACTGGACGCTCTACAGAGGAACCTGTGACTCCCTCATGATCAGCCAAGATCCCAAATGCAAAAAAGTCAGGTGTCTCCACTCCAAGAGCAGGGTCCATGGAGGGTGGCAATCAGCCTGAGCCAACAACAATTAATTACAAGCTGAATCTGTGGGCTCTACTCATACTATTGGTGTTGACATGATCCCCTGCCCCCCTCTGCATTCTCATTACAGGGCCTCTGAACGGACTTTTCTTTCACTCATACACAGGAATTTCCATTGCCCAGTTTCAGAGTCTGGTTGCATGCACAAGCGTGGGAACAGAGAGCACCTCCGGGAGGAGTCATCCCTCCCTCAGCCTGGCCCAGTCCTCCATTAGGGGCTCCTGGGGCACTGACCAAACTCAGAACGAAGACTTCCTGTCACCCCTTCCAGTAACAAACACTTACATGCACAAAGGTGAGGCATAGAGAATAGAATTCTACTGTAACTGCCAAGGGTGTGGGATAAAGACACAAACAACCAAAACACAGTGAGCATCAGGATTGTGCATCCATGTGAGTCAGTTCATCTGCAGAGGGTGTTGTGGGGACTCTCAGAGCCGAGCCTCTGCCTGCTGCATGGGGAAGCTCTGTCTCTACAGCCCCAGCTCACGGGGCTCTTGCTGCACACTCTGGCATTCACCCACCCCCCTCTGGTTTCTTGAACACATACTCCGTCTCACCCCAGGACCTTTGTACATGTCATTCCTTCACCCACTTTGGTTCATTTTGTGTTCTCAATCACCTCTTCCTGTCCCCTTTCAGGTTGAGATTGATTCCTGATTATATATTTTCACTGGGTGTCTGACAACAGTCATGTTCTTATCACACCAGTCATATTCTTATGCACTTATTTGCAGAGTGTGTGTGTGTGTGTGTGTGTGTGTGTGTGTGTGTGTGTGTGTTGGGGGTTGCAACTTGCTGTGCTCAAGAACTATTCACTTCTGGCCCTCCCTCAGAGATGCATTCAGTGGAGGAGATGGAATCCAGGTCTTCTGTTATGTAAAGGTAATGCTCCAGGCCAGGGACTGAGCTCCCCACCCCAGTACTTGCTGACAAGTTGATGGGCTCTTTCTCTTATGGGACCGTAAGTTGTGGAAAACGGGGCCTGTGCCTGTGTCTGACTCCCTCTTATCCCACCCTCCACACAGCAGGCATTCAGTAAGCTGATAAGTACTGAGAAAATAAAATGAATGGGTCCCTGACAACCTCACCAAAGTCTAGTTTTCATGACATGCCTCTCAAGGCATCCAGTGGAACAAGGACAAAAAACAGGGCTTGGAGCTCCTGTGGGTGTCTTCAGCTGCAGACACTATTCTCTCACACAAACTTGTCGCTGGGATTGAGGGTGGAATGGGGTGTTGTGAGAGTGAATCTGGGCATGTAATGTGCTTGCTGCAAGATGGTACAAGCTGTTGGGACAAACCACCAAGCTGCCTGTCCCTGTGCCCCCTTGGTAAAGAGGTGACAAGGTCATGTTCCCTTTGCTGAGTGGTCAAAGCAGAAACAACTTGGAGAGAGAGGTATTGACACAACTTCTATAGGCAACCACCCCTCAGTCACCTCTACTAAGAGTCTTGAGTTTTACTAGAAGTTCATGATGGAAATGATGGAGACAAAGTGATAAGGTAAGGTAAGCAGGTAAGGTAACTTCCTTGAATGCGGCAACCCCGGGTTTGATCCCTTACACCCCATAGGGTCCCCATAGCCTGTCAGGACTGATCCCTGAGCACGGCCAGGTATGGCCAAAAAACAAACCAAACCAAAACCAAACCAGTAAGATGGAGAATGAGGAAGGTAGATGAAAGAAAAGAGCACAGGTCTAGCATCAGTCTCTGGTACCCTGTGCTCCCAACGATCAAGCCCAAGTATGGAAGCACCAGGCCCCTATTGCCAGGGGTGTTCCCTGGGTTCCTCCCCATACCATCACTAAGAGATGGCTCTAAAACCAAAACAACCGAACATGGTGGAGACCACCCACCATGAAGCCAGTGTGGCAGGAGTCAGCCTGGCTATTGGGGGATCCAGTTCAGTGCTAGTCTGATGTAAGGGTTTTCCTTCTGGGGAAATGGGGAAGAGATGACTAACTTCAAACAGGGATTCTGTACAGCTCCTTGCTGGGCAAAGGGTCAGATTCCTCCCAAAGCAACTAACCCGTCTGCCCAAAGCTGTTTCAGCTGACCAGGTCTGGCGTCCAAACAGGAAGCCCCTCCCCTTCCCAGGGCTCAAACCTCAGCAGGTATGAACCACTGAGCCAGCTCAGGGACACCATGCTTGACCTGCAATGAGAACCCCTAGGCTTTTCTCAGGATCCGGAGGGTGCGGAACTGCTGGGTGGGGTCTGAGGGAAACCTCAGCAGTGTTTTTTGAAGAGACTCCAGATTTCCTGTCCATAGCAGTCAAACTTTGAAGTCACCTGCTTTGCAAGAAGTTTACAGTAAGTCAATGAATGCTGCCAAGTTACAGTCACCAGAGACCTACTAGGGTAATGGGGTAACACACAGGGAACTAGCAAACCCTAAGCCTCTGCCCTTGCCCCTAGAGGTACCTCCTGGTGATTCTCAATGGAGGGTCAGCAACAGAGGTCAAGGCCTGTCATCTTTTCTGGCAGCCCCTTTGCCATGGGAGTCAACAGTGGTGACTAGAATGTTCTCATTTAATGAAAATATTGATTCAACAGTGCCGGGACACAGAGACCTGAACTGCCTGTCTCTGCAGGTCCTAGTAGCTATGGGGAATCCAAAGCTGAAAAAGATGCCATGGCTGCCCTGGAAGGAGTTAGATTCCAATAGGTCAGGAGGCAGAGGATGCCAGAATTTCAGCTGCTCCTTGGTCAACCTGTCAAAGAAACATTCAAGGTGCAGGGGACCTCAGGGTAAGAGAGAACTTGACCAAGAAAGCTCTGGAAATAGTTCTGAAACAAAGTATTAGTCAAAGCTATGAGTCCACGAGCCTCAGAGAGCCCATTCACCCATTCACATTCAGGTAGCTGCAGTGCCCTGGCAGGTGCTGGAGTAGAGAGGGGAATCCAACAGCCCAAACCTTACCTGCGTGGTACATATAGTCTAGTGGGCGTGGGGTGTGGGGCAAAAAGGACCATCAGGAGGGTGGTCCTATATTCAGAAACAAGATACTAGGGATATTAGGAGCACAGAGACACAGCGAGGATGGGGTGGTCATGGTGCTGGCAGGGCAGCAGTCAAGGGCCAATGGTGTGACAGGCAGTGAGTCCAGGCAAAGGCACTTTTGTGTGGCTGTATCCTCTCTGCAGGGCTCTGAGGTCAGACTCTCAGACCCCGGGGGAGTTACTGTGTCAGAAAGGGAGGTCGTGCCATAGCTGGACCACAGACTTCAGGGCCAAGGGTCGGGGCAGGGGGCCTGGTTTGCCAGATGGCTGCTGTGTAGTCTACACCATCTGGCTCTTCCTTGCTTAAGAAGGAAATGTCCACCAATAACAGGGCTGTGGCCCTGAGAAGAAGCTGCTGCAGCAAACGCTGACTGGTTGGACCGAGAGCTGGCAGTGGCGGGTCTGGCTGGGCTGAGCCTCCCTCCTCACCCTTCTGGGCAGGATCCGAGTCATCAGCACCACCACGGGCCTGATTACTGCAAGAGGGCCCCCTCCCTTCTCCTGTGCTGAGTAGGATGAAGCCTGCCCCGCCACACCCACGGCCTGGCCAAACCTGCTGTCTGTGGGCCAGGGACCCTTCATGGGGAAAGCCCCCATCCCACTTAATAACATTTTCCCTCTGCCTGTCTAATTAACTCCATCACTGTATCTGCAGTCAGATAAAATGCTCATTTCACACCACATTAATTTTTATCAGCTGAACATTAAGCAACACAAAGCTATCTACGCTTGGTTTAATTTACATACTGACAGACCTACAAAGCGTTACCCACAGTGGCTGCAAAGCAAATAAGCAGAACTGGCATCAAACACGGCTCTTCAAAATGAAATATTGATTTGCCAGGCTCATGATGAAGGGTTGGGTGAATGGGGGAAGAAGTGAGAAATGAAAGAATTCCTCCTTGAAGAACAATTGTTGATATAATATACCAGTAGGTCCTCTAATGGCCATGGGGAAGGAAGAGCTGAGTCCCAGGAACCCCATGTACCTGAAGTTTAGGTGTGCTCCACGAACAAATCCAAGATCTTATAGCTCCCTGGAAAAGAACCTCTTTACCATTTCCCCTATTCTGAAGGGAAAAGTCTTCAAAGAGCTTCAAAAAAAGTGTTCTTTTTTTGTGAATGATTTTTTTAATTTTCATTTTTTAAAAATTTTTATTAGTGAAACACCATGAGGTACAGTTGTAGACTTAAGATTTTTGTGCTTGGGTTTCAGTTATATAATGATCGAGTACCCATCCCTCCACCAGTGCCCATTCTCCACCACCACTAATACCAGTATCCCTCCCACCCCCCATCCCCGCATCCCACTCTGCCTGTGTGGCAGGGCATTCCCTTTTGTTCTCTCTCTCCTTTTGGGTGCTGTGGTTTGCAAAAGAGGCACTGAGTGGCAAACATTTTTGATCTAGAGTCTACTTTCAGCATGCATCACCCATCCTGGGAGGATCCTCCCAACACACATTATTTGGTGCTCCCTTGCCTATCTTAGCTGCCTTTTCCCCTAGCATGTGCGGCTGGCCTCCAAGCCATGGACTAAACCTCCTGGAAATTTTCTTGTCTATTCTTGGGTGTTATTCACCTATTATGTTCTTCACGTTCTCCAGATGAATGCAATCTTTCTATGTCTGTCCCTCTCTTTCTGACTCATTTCACTTAGCATGATACTTTACATATAGTACCATTTGTATGTAAATTTC
Source organism: Sorex fumeus (assembly GCF_029834395.1). Lineage (NCBI taxonomy): Eukaryota > Metazoa > Chordata > Mammalia > Eulipotyphla > Soricidae > Sorex > Sorex fumeus. Next base: position 12,733,490 of record NW_026606138.1, on the reverse strand, counting down.
ATAACTTCATCCTTTCTAACAGCTACATAGTACTCCATTGTGTAGATGTACCAAAGTTTCTTTAACCAGTCATCTGTTCTCGGGCACTCAGGTTTTTTCCAGATTCTAGCTATTGTAAACAGTGCTGCAATGTTATAATATCACATGCACATACATGTATACACAAATGCACATGTGTGCACATACAGACACTGATACATCCCACTTCTGTCACTGTTCAAAGTATTTATCTAGAGAGCCTTTCATCCATTCATGGACAAACTTAGACACTGCCTCCTCCAGGAGAATCACTTAGATCTCCTCCTATCCTCACAAATATTCCCAGAACAACCAGATGTGGCTACACATTGCACCTACCACGTGGCCATCCCACAGTTCACACTTATGTCTCTTTTTCCCACTGGTCTTCAGGGGACAGATCTGGGATTAGGACAGTTCAAGTTTGTCTAAATTGAGGTCCTTTCTCTAAGGGAACAATATGTTCAAATGTCTAATTTTTGCACATGTTTCAAAATTGTGTGCCCTGGAGAATTTGCAAGGAGGTTCCCTCCAAGAATCTGGGAAGACCCCATGCAAATGAGAGGTGCTAGGTGAGCTCTTTCAGCCTTGATATGAGCATGCTCTGGCCTCTTGAGCACTGCTCCTTGCTCGTGACAAGCATCTGACAGAAGCAGGTGGCAGTTGCTGAACAACTAAAGGAAAAGGCTCTGTGTGAGATGCAGGAGAGGACTTTAGTGAAGGAGACTCTGACATCACATCTGGTCAGTGAGGGGCCAGGCCTGTGTTTTTGTGTTTCTCTACCTGATGCCATGAAATGGAAGGGCAGGAAGAAGGACCCCCAGTGAGGTCAATTCATCTTGGTCGACTCTCTAGACATCAAACTGATCATAGTGGGCTTCATTTCCCAGGTCACTGGTTCTTCCACTTTCACAAACATCCAGATTACCACTGACACTTCTCCATGGAAGCTGCCCTACCTGAGCACTGGATATTCCAATGTCTGTAACTGGACTGTGGCCTAAGAACCTGCATTTTAGCTATGCATGCTCTTCTCTACCTCTCAGCCCTGCTCCTGCGGACATATCTCTATGTTAAGCACATCAGGTGAGTTAACACATTGTCCTCCTCCTGGAATCACCAGTTGTTTGCTTTTGTGATGGTAAGAAATTAAAGCCCTCTTTTCCATGCAACGTTAAAATCTGTGATCCAGTACTAGGAATTCCAGTGACCATGGTGCACAGTGGACCCCACGGACCATTTAGAATCTCTGCAGATTATTGACGACCAAACCATGAAAAACGATGACTACACACAAATGCTGATATGGAACGAGAGGGGGTGGGGGACTTGAGGGAGCTAGTTGGAAAAACCAGTGAATTATTTTCTCCAGAACTGGCACATGAGCTAAATGTGAGGTATCAGAATGCCATAAAGAAGGCGCAGCACAGACAGAGGGTCTGGAAGCCTTTAGAACCAGGAGGAGAAAAGACTGTGGGTTGACTTTATGTGAGCAAAGCCTGTGACTTTGACTTCCAATCTGCTGACACTTTGCACAAGTTCCCACGTAGAAAGGACAGGGACATGTTCCTAACCCAGGGGCCAATGCAGGTTGACTTGTCGGTTGTGTTGAACTGATAACTGCGATTGGTACTTTTGGACCCGTAATAGAAAATCTTCCTGTCGTTGCTGCAGAGAGTTCCACCCCCTCCCCCAAAAGAAACTCTTGGGCTGGCCTCAGTTTCATAACCACACATGCTGAGGCTTGTAGGTATCAGTCGGTTCTGGGATTACCACAGTGTTTGTTTTCAATATCAACATGGCACAGTGTCTAAGGATGGATCTCTATGACCCAGGGAAGCCCAAAATATTTTCTTTGGACAAAAAAATCTTCAAAGGGGCCAGAAGTGTCTGTTGTTTTGAGTTATTGGTAGCGTTTAGTGGGAAGAGAATGTATCCGTAGCTCTGGAATCAAATATAAATCTGGATCACTTTAGAATTAAATAAAATGAATTGTGGAATTGTGCCCAGGCTAACGTCTTGGACTCTGGATTCCAGTCACGGTTCAGCTGCCACAAAGTTATGTCAACTTGGGACAAATCACTTAATGCCCCTGAATCTGTTTTCTCATCTGTGATGTGGACTTAATAATATTAGCACTGTCTCATAGAGCTGCGATATGGAGCCATCGTGTTTGGGAAAATCTAAATATAAGGATCACTTGTTTTCAGTAAGGTTCTCCTTCTCCTGCAGCTAATAACTGAATTCCCTACCAAAAAAAAATCAAGAAAAAGTTAAAGACAATGGAGTACAGTAAGAAGTGAACAGAAACTGGAAGAAAAGCTTCACCCAAAAGCAAAGGCCTCTACTAAATGGACTTGGCAAATGTGGACAAATATGCCTTAGAATACAGCCCAGCCAGCTCTGGACTCCGGATAGCTCTAGTTATCACAGGATCAATTCAGGTTTGGGAGAGTAACGAGAAAGTCAGGTGAGATGTTCTGGAAGGGTAGGAAGTACCCAAGGGTTGAGTCACAAAACATATGCATAAGAGCTAACCTAATCCTTGATGGGCTGCATAATTACACCTGCATGAGGAGGATCCCAGCGGCCCTCAGCTAAAGATGAACAAATAGAGACTCTTCATGCTATGGATGACAGAGAAGACAAAACTGGAGTTTGAGTCTAACCAAGTCAGCTGGCAGATGTCTTTAGTAGAAAATGTCAGAATCTGGAGTCTTCATAACAGTAACTACTGTTACCCGATTGAAAGCCAGGAGATAAGGAAAAGACTAAAATCTATGCCATACTTAAGAAAAACAAAAACCACTCAATAGAAGTTAACCTCAAGAGTCCTCAAGTGATGGACTTAACAAGCACCTCTAACAATGCTGTAACGGAGAGAAATGGATAGATAAGAAAGCACAGATATGGAACATCTATGAGAAAGAGAAAGCATAAAAATGAACTGGAGGGTAAATCTAGAGGTGGAAAGAAAAAAGTACAACAATGAAAAATAATGCTTCTCTGAGCTTCATAGCACATTGTACATGGCAGGAGAGAAATTGTGGACGTGAACATGGGTCAATAGAAAATATCCATTCTTAGGAACAAAGAGAAAAATCCAAAGTGAACACAGCCTCAGAAACTTGGACATCACAGACCACTGAACAGTCCAACAGAGGTGAAGCTGAAACCCCAGATGGACAGATGGGGTAGCAGAAATAGATCTGAAAGAAGTGGAGGAAAACTTTTGAAATATGATGTAAGATACCAACTTACACATCTGAGAAACTCAACATACCCTGAGCATGATAAATATAGAGAAAACCATACTGATGTATGCCCAAGTCAATTTTCTAAAGTCCAAAGAGAAAGACAAAAAATTGGAAAGGAAGACATTACATGCAGTAGTAAACTTCCCTCCACCAATCCTACAAACAACAACAAAGCAAAGCAAGACAAAAGACTATTCAATGACAGCTATAAAGTAAAAAAGTCTAGTCAGAATTCTTCTTGTTCTGCAGTGGTATCACATCAGGCAGTGCTCAGGGTACTGGGGCTGTTCTTGGTGACACTTGGCCCAGCGGTATGGGCCTGACTGTTCAGTGATTTAGGACACTGGTGCCAGGGCTGATGTGCTGGGCAGGGACAGATGTACAGTATCAGGAACTGAACTCAGGCAGGGCCTGCTACATGCTATGTTTGTGCTCTACCGCCTAACTTATACTCCCAGCCTCCCATATCCAGGAAGAAAGTAAAAAATAAAGTTATTTTCACATAAACTGAAACTGAGAGACTCATTACAGGATAGCTATGGTAAAAGAAATGATAAGGGAAGTTCCTAGGTTTGAAGGAAATGACACTAAATAGTAATTCAGATTGACAGGAAAGAATGACAATCACTGAAGATGTTTTTCATGTCAACAGCTACCTATTTTTCCAGTGGGCAGTAAAGAAATCCCATCTGGTCAGTCTTTACCCTACTCCAAATTATATATGCCATCTCAACCCAATATATAAATCTCAAATGTTCTGCCCCCTGGCCCCATGATCTGACTTGGTTAACTATTATCTGTGACCTTGGGCAAAAAAGTTGACTTCTCTGTGCATGCACTTGTTTTTCCATTCTGAAAGTGAAAAGATGGATTCGATAGGTGAACAAAGTTCTCTTGGGCCCAAATGTATAATGAGTCCATGACTAAATTTTGAAGCCGCATGTTGGTAATCTTCTCCATTGAATTTTCAGTCTTATTGTTTCAATTATCATTATTATGGCTAGAGTAACTGAAGCTTACTCTCGATGCTCAGAAAACCTCAGGAAATTCACCCCAAGAAGAAAACCTTTCTGAGCCTAGAAATTCAATGAGAACTCAAGAGAAAGTCCCTAGTCCCCATGCATCTGCTTGGCCACTGAGGAGCACCACAGAGAGAAGCAAAAGGACCCTGACTATGTCCTCCTGCAGTCCATATTCCCTCTCCCAACTGTCAGACTCCTGTTCACCTTCCTGTCACGCTGGTGCTGGATGCCCGGTTCTTGGTCACCCTGAACACAGGGGCCTTGCATTCAACCACACCATAATGTGCTTAGCCAAGCAGCAAAGTTCACTGCACAAGTCCTGCCCAGTGTGAGCGGCCGAGAGCAGAGCAGGAAAGACGCCTCCAGAACTGGGAACAGTTCATTCAATATTCAGTGTATTCATGTTTCACTAGGGGCGGGGGGGGGGGGGAGAAATTGTGCAAATTCAAAATGTTCTGGTGACTTGCCATGGAGCGGGACTGGAGCCAGGTAAACCCCAGGGCCAGGCCAAGTCATCCAGAGGTGGTCCTCCTCCCTTATAATGCTCTGTGGCTTCTCTGCTCTTGCCTCAGTGCTTGGGAGTCGCTGGCTCCAGCAAAGCTAGGGGCGCTGCGCATTGTGGGCTCTGAAGCAGGGCTAGGAGGGCTTGGGCGCAGCTGCCTCTCAGAGGGCTTGAACAAAAGGCAGAGAATGAAAGGGGCCCGTTACTGGCTGCAGCGTGTCACATCCTGTCTTTTCTCACCCAGAAAACAGTCACTGCACAGAACAGGCTGTTTGCAAACAGGTTGACTCCAAATGCCACGTGTATATAATTATTTACAAATACTGGCACCAAAGAAATAAAAGTCTGACGAGTACAAAGTGGTTCTGAAACTAAACTGAAACTTTAATGAATGGCGCCGAGGAATGCTGAATAATTTTCCGCTTACTTCGTGGCATTCTTGATCAACATTTTCTCCCTCCTACACACACATCCCAGGTTAGATTTCCTTCTTTAATTTGCTCCAACTTCCCTGCTAGGCGGCATCAAACATGCAATGTAGAGCACTTGTTAAGTTTGGAGAGGTTCTTAGACAGAGCTGTGATGGCCACAGCATTTATGCTGTCCTTTGGTGGGGAGGACAACAGCATTTAAGCCCTGGGAGAAAATCCTGGGTCTTCAGTGAGCCAAAGCCTGCTTTCTGATACACACATCTCTACTTCAGAGGCAGCCGGGTCCTTCTGCTCTCCAGGAGCTGCCTGTGAGTCCATGAGAGCCAACTCCAGTATGTTTTCAAAGCGCTCCCAGAAACTTCTAAGTCACTGGTTATTGGTTACGGAAAAATAATATTTTCAATTGGACCATCCAAAGTGGAGATGTAATTTAAGGTGAATCAGAGAGCACCTGGATTTCTTCCCTGCTTTCTCTAAAGACATACCATGGTTTACCTACCATACCCTTGAATTCACAACCCAGAAGTGTATAGGCTCACAGATCTGCTTTTTACTTTCAGTCCTTCAGCTAAGCAGTATAGGATATGGGAGGTGGCAAGACAATGCTCAAGAGGGATTTATCTAATAAAGAAACCTGGCTCTTAGTGTCTACAATGTGACACCATCTCTCACCACTTGCCTAACACACAAAGGTCTCCAGCAAACACCACCACAAGCATTGACATTTATAATCCATCTCCATTTGGCCACTTGTGTATCCTCGGGTGATAACAGTTATCCCAAATCCCCACCCATATGATGTCTCCCAGCCGAAATCCTTACAGCTAAAGAATGAATTTGGATTTTGTGGCTGATAGTGGGACAGGTATGGAAAATTCAAAATGATGCCCACACCAATGTGAGCATAGCTGTTCATCACTTTGCTCCTGAAGTCACCAAAAACAGCAGCAAGAGCAGCCATGAAACCTCAGCTTGTAGGTACATGTCTTGCATTATAGGAATATGACTCTTCCTGTAATCTGCCTTGAAACAAGGGCCGGATTACAGGATGGCATTTGTGTGTGTGTGTGTGTGTGTGTGTGTGTGTGTGTGTGTGTGTGAGAGAGATAATGAAAACTTGACAACTGCTTAGAATGGAAGGCTGTCTTTGACCTCATTTTCTACAGGCACAGCGTCAAGAAAGGAAGGCTCTGGAGAAACCGGGCAAATCCCACCAGCTTCCCACATCCCTCCATCAACAGAGAGTTGGTCAGTTTATCTCAGCAGGAATCCTCATGCACACCCCTACATACCTACAGATCACCCATCCCTTTTTTTTCGACCTCACCCCCTCTCTTTCCTCTCTTCCAGCCCCCTCAGCTTGAACATGCCCTTGAGTTGTGCTACTCTGAACCACCATGCACTCTATTAGTCCACATTTATATTACTTAGGAGACTATGTTATGGTTAACAGTAGCTCTAGGCAGTTACTCAAATGGTCCCAGGTCTTGGTTTCCTCAGCTTTAAAATGGGAGTCAACTATAATGGGGATTGATATAGCTGCTATCTGGATGATATCCCAGGATTCCTGTGAACTCTAAAACGCAGGAAGCCTATGTAAATAGTATCATCAGCATCACAGTATTTTTCTAACCTTTGCATCCTCAAGAAAGGAAGCGTGAAATGAGTCTGTGGTTCATGATAGAGAGGGAAGGAAGCCTGGGAGTGGGGAAAGCCGGTTCCGGCTAATGTTCTGTTGGGATCTCATGCCCTCTGCTGATACTGGCTCCATGTTATCTGTATTTCTCTATGTCCTAGAAAGCCCGAGTTCCAGTTATACTGGGGCCACACAACTTCACCGAGGAAGAACTCTACGAGACAGTTCAGTGCAAGGAGCTAGCTGAGCCTTGGCTAGTTCTGTTGCACCCTGTGATTCTGTTGGAAACATTTTCAACTTCTCTAAATACAGGAGTCTGATTCTCAACATGGAGGATGCATGGAAGCTGACTGAGTCAGAATGGTTATGCTCAGCTGCAGCAATGCCTGGGCCAGTGCAAGGTTTCTAACACTCACAACACTTAAATCATCTGAGAATCGAATTTATCTAAAGGAAAGTCGTGCAGATACTATTTTACTACTTAATAGGATGAATTTTTGATGGGGAAAAAAGAATATAATAATGTTGGCCAAGACACAGAGAAGCTGAAACTCGAAGACCTTGTTGGTGGGATGGATTTTGAGGTCATCATTTTTGAAGAGAGTTTGGCAGGTTCCCAGCAAATGAAACAGAGATGGAAATCACCCACAGATACAATCCTCAGTCTAGACTCAGAAGGGCTACAAGCAGATTCAAACAAAAACTCAACTATAACTTCTCATAGCAACACTATTCACAATCTGCAAAAGGTAGGAATGATCTTCATGCTTTATCAACGAATAACCAAAACCTGGTAGAGACGTAGAAGAGGACCTTCTTTGCTCTCTCTCTCTCTCTCTCTCTCTCTCTCTCTCTCTCTCTCTCTCACACACACACACACACACACACAAATGCTGAAGGAATAAACATGTTACAACATGGAAGGACCTTGGCAACCTTCTGCTCTGAGAAAGAAAAGGATGTGAAGGTCACATAATGTATGATTTTATCTCTTTGGACAGTCCAAGTGGATAAACAGACACAGCAGGCAGATGTTTTCTGTCAGGGTATAGGATGGGGGATGCCTATTTCATGGAAAGGGTTTCCTGAAGGGGGTGATGAAAATGTTCTTGAACATGCTATTGAGGATGCTTTGTAAGTTCACAATGTTATCAATGTCACTGAATTATACAGGTTAAAATATGCTTCACTGAAAAAAGAAAGTGAAATTGTTGATGTGGTGAATCTTACAGGTATGATCATGCCACAGTAAGATGAAAAGGTAAAAAAATAGAAGTAGACAAATGTGGGAACAAGAGAGAAGAGGGAAATTTTGGAGCTTCATTCCAAGAAGAACCCTCTAAAACTGTGTCTGTGGTATTGTGTGCTCCCTTCCAAAGGCCCAAGTTGTTGGCTTAATTGAGAAATTATTCCTAATAAGTCCCAAGGAGCTACAGGTCTTTTCCTTACAGCAGGAAACAATCATATCTCATGGCAGCTCATTATACATTCTTTTGGTACCATGAGTTGTTTTAAAACCGTGAAATTAGTTCTGGCAGAGTTTACAGAAAAACACCCAGGAGATGAGACTGAATGAGTTATATAAGCCTCCTCACATGCGCCTATGAGATATTAACTCCTTACTGGCCAAGGATATCCTGCAATTCATAAAGTTGGAGCCTCACTGACTGTCATTCACACCCACACATGACTGATGGCAAACTGGGATCTGGACCCTCAGCCATGGCTGAGTTTACCAGGCTACCTTCCCACAGGAGGCCACAAAGGCCCCTACCAACAGGGGAAAAGGACTCGCCTCCACAAACTGGCTTGACTAAGAGTTCCAGCATTCTCTTCCGGAAGTCAGGCCGTCATTTCTACATGGTGGACCAACGTCTTGACAATCAACCAGATAATCTAAAACAGGAACAGGATCATCCACGCTGTAGCCAAGCCATAAGCCCAGCCCCAGCCCAACCTGGAGGATGACAAGCTTGATCATTTGAGCTTGAATTCTGGCATCCAGGAGACACATAATTGTTTTCAGCTGGCATCAGTCACTAACCCAATTATTTTATATGAAAAAAAAAACCCAAACACTTATTTAATCCTTATTTAATGCATGAGTCCCAAAGAAGTGGTTGGGCTCTTGAGCTCTTTCTTCATATTCTCTTTCCACCTATAGCATACCTACAAAAATTAAACCTAAAATAGAACGTAGGTTTGATCAACAAAGTTTATACTGCATAATTTCATTTATTTAGAAAATAGCAAGAATTAGAAAACAAGGGAGGGGGAAAGACTACCTAAAATGCTCCTCAAGAAGCAAGCACTTAAACTTGGAGAATCCCTTAACACTGAGAATACTCATGTCAAAGAGAAGCACTACCGTAAATTCCAGTCCTCAACCCAAACCACTCTCTTGAAGGGGAAGAAGGAGCTGAAGACATGGCTTGCTCACATGGGCAAGGTACCCAGATGTACAGCAGGATTACAGATCACCAGAAGACTCAAAGACTGAAAGTAAGCAGTCGTTGTCAGAATTCAAACAGCTTGGCATCCTGTGAGACATGGACCAACCCTACTCTCCAGTTCACAGGCAATGTGACAAATACGGTACAAAGATACCCGGGCATCAGACAGACCCACAGTTAAGGTCAGATGTGATTAGCTGAGCAATCCTGGGTGAGTTACTTCCCTTATGTGACCTCCAGTTTCTTTGTATCAAGGAAGGATATATTCCCATTTGAGAGTGGGAACGAGCTGATTGGCTTTGCAGGGTTATTGTGAAAATGAGAGAATGTAGAAAATGAACTAAGGTAACTAGTGATTGCTCAACCAAGGACTATTGTTTTCTGAAGACCCAAGGACATCAGCTATCATGGTGTGGTCTGGTTACTCATATTCACGACCAGAACTTGAGTCATCAAGGAGAGTTTGCTGTGGTCTGTGTGATCTCAGGGAGAAGGCAAGGATCTAGCTTCCCATAAGGTTCCTTGTCTCCTTCCTCCACAGGACCCCAGCACTCCAATCTCCCTCTCTTTTGGCCCCCTCTCCAGATTTGTGCTCAGACTCACTCTCCCCTTTAGATCATACATTCAGCTAACTAGTCTATAAATGATCTGATAAAGTAGTTTGTTCTAAGGTGTCAATGATTCATGCAAGCAAAGTCAAGCTTTCCTGGGTATTGATACATCTGCCCAAGGACTCTGTGTCCCACAGGGACATTTTAGAATAGGGAATAGACCAGGAGGATTCGGTATAAAAGGACCCTCTCAGTGTCTTCTCCCTCCTGCCTTGGAAGTTGTTTCTTTTATGATAAGCCTGACAATACCCGATGGAGCTGGGGCATGACGAAGGCAGCAGAAGGTAACTGGTTGGCCTGTGCCCGAGGGAGTTAGTGACAGGTATCCACTCAGAACACCCAACCTGCTCTTCTGATTCAGTTATTGAACTGCATTTGGCCTAGGTCCTAGTGTACTGAGGCAGAGATGCTGAAGCAAGGAAAATTAGGTTACAGACTCAAAGAGCCATCACCGATATACCAAGTGTGTCCTTTGCTCTTGCACTGAAATGCGTGGAGAAGTAGCACTCATTTCTCTTTTCTCGCCACCCTCCGCACTCTGATGTTCTTTTAAATATTCTAAGTATCACTCGAGCAGACAGGTAGATAAGGAAGAGGTGCACATGAAAAGGCTGAAGCTCTTAGAATTAACCAAAATAGTAATCAAAACACTGGAATGTTTCACTCTCTCTCCACTCTCTCTCTCTGCTTCCATTCCTGGAGTTCTCTTTAAGAATAGTAATGGTATCATTGCTAGGATCAGTTAAAAATTGTGCTTCTATCTTGTTTGACCAATGAGAAGGGTGCTTATTTCCTATGGAGGACAAGAATCCGGCTTATAGTCCCCGCAACTCTTTCCAACATGCAGTCCATGTCAGTACCAATTCTAAGCAGCAACTCCCAAACTTGCATTTGGGGATGCTGATGTTGGTTATAACCAAAGTGTAAGCATCACAGAAGTGGACAAACACTAGAACACTGGGGTTTCTCTTTCTGGAATGCCAAGTGTTCTACACTTACGAGCTACCAACAAGTTTTCCACAAATATGTTTGTTTTTGGGGTCGGGGAGATTGGGCCATGCATGGTGGTATTCAGGGTTTACTCCTAGCTCTGTGTTCAGGGATCACAACTGGTGGGGCTTGGCGGACTATATGTAATGCTGGTACTTGAACCTAGCTCCACTGTTTGCAAGGTAAGCACCCTATCCACAGTACTATCTTTTTGGCCCAGTTCATAAGTATTTGTTAACAAAATGAAGGAAGAATGGTCAGCTGTTCTATTGAATATGATCACTTCAAACCCTTCTCTCTCCTTCCACATCCCCAACCGCTGGTCTTTCTCCTATGCAGGGGAAGAAGCCTTAGCATCGTGATTCGTGAGGTACATCAAGAAATGCCAGAAGATTGATTTAAAACAATAACTCTCTTTGGTAAGAGAGTCTCTGACTCAGTGCTGGTGGAAAATATCAACCATATAAACCCACAAGGAAGAGGTGAAGATTTCACATGGTTTCTTGTTTCTTTTGATGTGAACACGAGACGCGTCTGAGAGCGAGAGAGGCCAGTGTGGGCCAAGGAAGGCTGCCAGGCGGGGAGCGGCTAGTCACAGACAGTCTCCTCTTCCTCACCTGGGGCCAGGCCTTCCCTGTTATCCTGAGTGTGAGAAGCCAGTGACATCTCTCCAGGGCCACCAACCTCTTTGTGAGCCTCCAGAAGCCAGTTCTCAGGCCTCTGCTGCCTAACGTGGCCATCCGAGCCTCTGCAGACGTACTGCTTCTGGGCACGTGTGTCCTGCTGTTGCTCCAGTCCTTCCCTGGAGAGGCTGCTGAGCCTCTATCACCACCCTCCACTCTCGGCTTCTGTCACCTTGGTGATGGTTTCAGGGGTACCCAGGCGCTATGCTGCAGCATCCTCATGGGGTGTGCACAGAAGCCCGTTATGCATGTTTATTTACACAAACACTGAAAAACCATAAGCAAAGGAGTGCTACGATCTGGCCTTGGTGTGGCAAATGCCAAGAACTAGAATAAATGGCAACTACCTCACAAAAACAGACACACAAAGGCCAGAGCTACAGCACAGTGGTGACTGCTCTGACCTGGTTATGCAGTCGACCAAGGTTTGATCCCCAGCGTCCCATATGGCCCCCTGGGATTCCTGAGTTTCAGAGTCAGAAGCAACCCCTGAGCATCACTGAGTGTGCTCCCCACTGAATAAATAAATAAATAAATAAATAAATAACTGCACATGATTGCCAGCCCTGATGACCACCCGCTGCTTGCACGGACCCTGCAGAAACATTTCCATGCACAGATGCTGGGGAAACCCCCTCAGCCCCCAGAGCAGTGGAGCGGAAAGGAGCAGTTAGGGGTGAGGGCTGGTGAGGGAGGACAGCAAGGAGTGGCCTCCTCCACACCTCATGCTCCTCTCCCTCCTCCTCTCCTGCTTCCCTCCTCCACCCCTTTCTCTCCTCCTCCTTCTCCTCTCCTACCTCCTCCCCACCACTCCTTCCTCCCCCTCCTCTCCCTCCTCCATCTTCCTCTTCTTCCCTCTTCCTCCTCCCTGTCCTCTGCTCCTCCCTCTCCTCCTCCTGCTTCTCCTCCTCTTGTCCTCTCCCTCCCCCCGCTTCATCCCTCCTCCTGCCCCTCCTCCCCTTACTCCCAGGGTACTCCACAGCATTATTCAGAATCAGGAACCCTCCATGCTCGCAGGGCTCAGAGGTGAGAATATTATATAAAGCACCAAATGCCGCCTTCATTTATTTTAATAAAAGAAACAGCCCATTTAAAGGAGCACAGCCTTTAGTAGCACCGATATTTCAGAACGTGCATCTGACCCAGAGGCTCAAGGATACAGAACGGCTGTCTTGAGAATGGCCATTTTTTCCTATTTAAAACATTCTGGAAAATTGCTCCATGTCCCTGTGCCAAAATGAAAAAATGAAAAACATAAGGGCTATTTGGAATGTCTCTTCATTTTACAGATGACTTTAACGCAAAGTGTTATAAAGACTTGCAGTTCCCTGGCCTCAAATGCCCCTGACGCGGCTGCCCCAAGCCCTGGAGAGACCGCTCTACAGAGGGCGGGACCTGGGCAAACCCTCACCAGGGTAATGTGTGAAACACGCCACGTCCGAGGGAGCCGGCTACGCTGTCGTCCGCTGACATTTTCATGCTCCTAAGAGCATCAGCATATGGTGGGGCGAATTCCTGTCTCATGGATTCAGAGTCTGGTGATCGCGGCAGTGGGGGGTATGCCCTGGCTTCATATGCGTTGTCTCTCATTTGAGTCACTGCAGGCAGCATGTCAGGGGCCAGGAATAAATGAGCCACACCCCATGGTGGAGGATGAGGTTGGAGAGAGAAGTGGTGGCCTTAAGGGCACATAATGGGGCCAGACATCATCTTGCAGAAGAAACCAGTGGTTTCTGTGACACATGGCAGAGGTGGGCTGCGGTGGGAGCTTGATGAAGAGAGGCACCTGGAAATTGAGCAAATCTGAGAGCGAACCAGGACCTGACTCGGTCCGGGCCCTAGTGAGGGTATGTAGGTGAGTCTGGGTCAACCCTCACTTGGCGGGACAGGTTCCTCACTGGACAATGTGGAAACAGTCCTCGGTACTGGGCTGTGAGGCTCAGCCAGGAGCAGGCAGGGCAGGTGGGGGGGAGTTGCTTTTAGTATTTATCAGCGTTTCTAGCTTTATAGAGGGCTCTTGGCCCTAGAATGGGGCTAATTTCATCTGTACTATGTGGCTATTCCTGGTGGAAATTCTAATATTTTTATGAGGCCCGTCTCTCTTTCCACCCCTTGGGGCTTACAAAGCTACAAATATATCAAGTATCTGGCTCCCATATTCAGATGGGGGAAATGTTCTTGTAAAGAAATTGTGTGTGTGTGTGTGTGTGTGTGTGTGTGTGTGTGTGTGTGTGTGAGAGAGAGAGAGAGAGAGAGAGGAGCCCAGTGACCTATTTATCCCACTTTACTTTTAAATTTTTCACCTGCTGTTGACAAACTCTCTGCTTTTTTTCCCAGAAAATTCTGTGTCTACAGAGATAAAAATCTTTGTCTAGATTCAATAAGGCAGGAAATCAATTAAGGTTTTCATTTTCTGCTTAGCCTCAAAAGACAAGACAAGGAGAAAAATTCTAAATAAAGAAAATGTGTACCAGCTCCAAGAGGTTTCATTCTGAGTTCTAGGTTCTGTGAAAAATTAAGGAAAAAAAAACTCTAACTAATGCATTCTAGTTAACACAAATGTTTTGCCCCTGTGAACATTTGGGGGGAGGGCACACTTGGTGATGTACAGGGTATATTCCTGTCTCTGTGCTACGGAATCACTCTTGGTTGGGTTTAGGGACCTGACAGGGTGCCAGGGATCGATCCCCGGTGAGCTGTGGTGTAAGGCAAATATCCTATCAACTGCACTATCATTCTAGCTCTTGACAAACTCTCTGCTTTTTTTTTTTTAATAAAACTCAACATCTTCAGGTATGTGAGAAAAGACACTTCTAAAAACCCTAACAATTTGAGTTTGAAGTCTTTCTCTGTTCATTTCCAAACTGGGGCCACAAATCAAATGGCCAGTGCAGATAGCACTTTATCATTTGGATAACATCCCCCATCTGGGCGTGCCTCAAATGAGACCCCAATCTGGCTGAACTCTTTCTTCTTGCCTGCCTGCTAACAGGGGACCCTACACTCTGACCTCACAGCCCAGGGCCAGGGAAGAAGCTAAAGGCACATCGATCAAAGCCCTGAACCCAAGGGTCAGAACATGCTCTCCGAGCATATGGTTTTGCTTCAAGCTGCAGTTTCAAGGGACCTCTAAAAAAGGTCAAGGAAAGAATTTCTGTGATTCTTTACTCTCATCCGAGGGAGGAGGTAGATCTGGTGGAAAGAAAGTTGGGGCCTAACAGTCCTCTCCAGCTCATGAGTTTAATCTCTTATGCCCAAGAATGCAATGTTGGATGAAACGGCCCTACCATTCCAGCTCCAATGACATGTGTTTCAGCTTTCATGGGCCCAAGACAAGCAATTAGAAAGGAGCAAATGGAGGGTGACAAAGAACCTCCAGTGGGAAGGGTATGAGAGATACTGGGAGGAAGTGGCCTGGAATTCTACTCTCATTGCTAACTTATTTATTTACCGATTTATTTATTTTTATTCAATCACCATGAAATACACAGTTACAGACCTGTTCATAGTCGGGTTTGAGTCATACAATGTTCCAACGCCCATCCCTTCACCAGTGTACATTTCCCACCATCAATGTCCCCAGTTCCTCTCCCATCCCTCCCACCCCCAGCCTGTCTCTATGGCGGGCATTTTCCTTCTCTCTCTCCCATACCCCCTTTTGGGTATTAGAGTTTGCAATACAGATACTAAGAGGTTATATGTTCATTTCTTTACCTATTTTCAGCTTGCAATTCTTGTTGAGAGTGATCCTTTTCAATTATCTTTGTCTTAGTGTTTCTTTCTCTTTTCCAACTGCCTTCTCCCCCAACACTTGAGGCAGGCATATTTGGTGTCAATTCGGTCAAGTATCTGGTAGTTCTGGGCTTCAGTGCCACTGACAATAAAAGGAAAGTTCTCCAAGACTTTCCCTTTGTCCAACAGTCCACGGTGTAGGGAGGAAGACTATTGCCACTTGCTGCTCTTTGCCAGGCACTGCTCACTACTTATGAGCCCCATTATGCAACAATCTGCTCCAGGGACAAAATCGTTGAATCGATGGGTAGGAATGGGAGCCCCAAGTTTCTAACCACAATCTGGTGCATTGGTTTTTATACATCTGGGGGAGAAACACCTGTGTTTGAGCTCCTTTTCTAGCCACATCATCTCTTGTTTGTTTTCTCTCCCTCTCTATTTCACTGTCTTTCTTCCATTAACCCTGGGCCCTGCACAAGTTCCCTTCAGTTGTGCTGTATGAAGCACCCTTCAAGGTGGGTGTGGCCATCAGGAATGAGGTCACAGTTTCTTGAAGCAAGGAACAACCATATCATGCTTTAATGGCCTATGCAGACCTATAGGTCATTTAAAGTATGATGTGGTTGATCCTTGCTTCAAGAAACTGTGACCTCATTCCTGATGGCCCCACCCATCTTGCAGACCTATTGGGCTGGAGCGATAGCACAGGTGGTAGGGCATTTGCCTTGGATGGGGCCGTGGCCAACCCTGGCGACCCGGGTTCAATTCCTCTGCCCCTCTCAGAGAGCCCGACAAGCTACCGAGAATATCTCACCCGCACAGCAAAGCCTGGCAAGCTACCTGTGACATATTCGATATGCCAAACACGGTAACAAGTCTCACAATGGAGATGTTACTGGGCCTGCTTGAGCAGATGGATGATTAACGGGAGGACAGTGCTACAGTGCTACGCAGACCTATGTGATCTCTTGTACTTGGCAGATGAGAAAGCTGAGACCTGCAAAGGTGCTTTGCCCAGGAGCACCTGAGGAAGGGCAGAGAGTAGAGCAGAACGCAGGGGTATCTGACTCTAGGGGCAGCTTGCTAATGTAGGAAAGAAGTAGGTCCAGAGCTTTCAACAGTGGCCCACAGCTTTTGATGTTTCAACTGACCAACATTGACCAACATTGACCAACATCACTGTAGCCAAGGGGGATGACAAATATTTCTGAATTTTCAGGAGGGAGGAGGGGAAAGAGAGAGAAAGTCGAGGGGGTAGGGGGAGAAAGGAAGAGAGGGATAGGTGTGACTCTAACATTGCATATGCATGAGATGGGTGAGTGATTTCAGGAGTGCGCACACACACACACACACACACACACACACCAAGTCTTGTTGCATTTTAGTCGGCATGTATCTATTTGAATTGTAAATTGGGAGATCCTGGCTCAGTCTACTTCTCTTTATAAGCCTGTGAGCACAAATCTGAAAAGAGTCTCTCCCCTTTCCACGGTAGCAACCTAAACTCTCAACTCCCAGTCTGCTTACTGCTTTTTCAGGTGCATCTTGGTAAGTGATTTCCTTATTGCCCAAGTAAACCAAGGGAAAGCAGCTTCCCAACCTCCGGTTTGTGGGGGACTTGATGGCTGGACAAGTCCTGGGGACCCCGTCCTGAGCACATCAGGGGCTGACTCACTGCTCCCACTGTCCCTTCCCCAGTGGGGGCCCACATTGTCCCAAGTTCCTCTCCACTCATGTCCCCACCCCCAGCACTCTCTCTCCAGCGTGTGACTTGACCTTCCAATCACCTTGAGAACAGAGCAATGACATGGCATTGTCTGAACCACAGGGCCAGGGCTGGGGTCTCAGACAGTCCCAGTAGCAGGGGCCGCTGCTGCCGCCTGTGCCATGGAAGTGCAGTGAGGAATGGGCAGGGAGCAAGGCTCAGGATACAACATGCAGGATACAACCTATCCCTCCCTTCCTTCCTCCCGCTACCCCCTTGGAAGACTGTCTTCAGGTCTGTTTTTTCCCACTAGGTGAGAATGGGCCACAAATCACAGAGAAGTTGTAAGATTCTGAGTATTGGTGTTAGACATGGAATCTGCTGGTGTCCTATTGCATAATTGGCTGGTGTCCTATTGCATAATTAACCCCGGATCTTATGGGGCATCTGCCAGCCTGCGTGTCCCCAACACTCAAGAGCCCAGCATGCCTCTCTGCCAAACTGTACCCTGGATCATTAAGAAGGCCACAAAGAAGGTCTGGACTCCAGACCTGCTCTGTCTCTTCACAGATGAAATGCTGGATGCAGTCCCATTCTCTGCAAGGTCCCAGCTCTGCGAGTAAGAATGTCATTCTTGTGAATCTGTGTTTTGGATATATAGCTATGCCGTTCTCCCACATCACCAGCATAACTAACGCCCCAACCCTGTGTGCCCATTAATTCCCTTTAACAACACTGAAAACATGAGATCTAAGCTGCAACCATGAAACTTTGTAATGTGCCTGTCATGTGACACAGGGAGGAGGAGGGGATAAGGATGGAGAAGGAGATGGAATCAGGGAACACTGTTGGAGGAAGCTGACACTGGTGGTGGGAATGGTGTTGAAATATTATATGCCTAAAACTCTATTATCAATAGCTCTTTAAATCACAGTTCTTTAATTAAATAAAAAAAAAGTATTAGGGCCAGAGCAATAGTACAGCTAGTAGGGCATTTGCCTTGCATGTGGTCGCCCTGGGTTCAATCCCCTGCATCCCATATGATCCCCTGAGCACCACTAGGGGTAATTCCTGAGTGCAAAGCCAGGAGTAACCCCTGAGCATTGCCAGGTGTGTCCCAAAAAGCCCCCTCCCCCCAAATTACTAAACAAACAAAAAAGAATGTCATTCTTGACTTATCCAAATTCCCTTTCTGGGTTTTCTAATGGTCCTGTTTTCTCCACCTTTTGTTCAATATCAGGTGCTCAGCACTAGTGGCAATGAGGGATAGCACCTCACCCTCAGAGACTCAGGAAATCTTTGTCTTGGAGCCATGGGAGTTTTTTTTCCCACCAAGCCCACTGCTCTCCAAGGCAGACGCGGGACAAGCTGGTGGACTTGGGGCCTGAAAATTGTTTGTCAAGCTTGTCTCCCTTCTCAGTTCTCAGATCAATGCCACAGCTTCTCTAATCAACATCTGAGGCACTAACATGCTGTTCTAAAATGTTCCTTTCCAGTATAAAAGTCAGAATTGCCAGAAGGAATCTAAGACTAAGTCACCTGGTTTGTTTGAAAGACCCAAAGAGGGGAAAAGTGCGAGGGGGTTATAAGACAAACGGGGGTCATGAGATAGAACGGAGTTAGACATTACTAACCTCTACACTCTGGACTCCAGCAGAACTCCCTAATTATAATAATCAAAATCTTTCCCAGGAGCCTGAGAGACAGCATCGGTTTAAGGCATTTGCCCTGCGTGTGGCCCACATCACCTGATCGCTTGCACTACATATGGTTACCCTAGCACTATTGGGAGTGCCCTCTGAGCAAAGAGCCAGGAGAAATCCCTAAGCACTGTGGGGTATGGCCCAACACCCTCCCTCTTCTCCTCTGCCAAAAAAAAAAAAAGGAACTGAACTAACACTTCAGAGGCAGAGGGAAGTTGGTGCTCTGGTGACTGGCTGGACGTTGCGCTCAACCACATGGTGGAATCCATCATGCTGCGACCTTGGATGAGAAACTGCCCCTGTGTACTGGCTCCATCCATCTGCCATGACAGCAGGGGCACCAGATTGACTCAGGACTGGGCAAGCACCGAGTAGCTCAACCCCCTTGCCAGGCCCTCTGCAATGAGACTTTTTAAATACTGCCCAAGAGGTCTCATCGCATCCCTAACGGGAGTGTTTACATTACCTTCCCTCCATCTCTCCCAGAAAGCACACATGGTAATAAGAATAATAGCACCTTCCAGTATCTGTCAAGCCTCAGTTTCATAACCTGCTTTCATCTCTATCCTCGCCTTTGATCCCCACAACAATGCTACTGCGTAGGCAACACAAGCTTTATTATCCCCTTTTCACAGATGAAAAAACACCAGCGTGTTGAGTGAGGTTAAGGGCCAGCAGACCTGGAGCTGAGCTGGGCCTGGGTCGGGCCTGCATCCCCACGATCTGGGGCTTGTTCTCATACAAAAAGCAGAGAAATGGAGCCTTAGAGATGTCAAGGAAATACAACCAGGTCAGGTGAGAAAGATCCTGGTTCCAGCTTTGACACTGAACTCAGCTAGTAAGTCACTGGTGTATTTCACAGAGAGGTTCTTCTCTCTAAAACAATGTTCCTCTGTTCTAAGTTCCTAAAAAATTCCTATGCCTCCTTGAAATGATCAAACTGACATCATATCAGGATGGGCAACTATAGTTACAGTACCTTTAACTGAAGTTATCACCGTAAATGTGTACTGCTAATTCCTATCCTGTTTTTAATCCATGCTTACAGGTTATACCTGCACCATATCTAAACAGCAAATAGTTCCATAAAATTTCAAAGAAACACCAACATTCTCCTCTCTCCATTTCCTATGTCTCTAGGGTAACTGCTTTCAACTCCTGTAGCTGATAATTTTGATGCTAATCTCCTCACGAGTTTAGGTAAATACTTCCTGACCCTACAGTTTTAGGGTTTAGTCCTAGACTTCTTGCTCCTAGGTGAGATGAGGCTTTTACTATCTTTCAAGAACTCCCGTCTCCAACACACACACACACACACACACACACACACACATGCACACAGTTTCTTGTCCCTCATTATGGCCATGGACTACTTTCAAAATTTTATCGAATCAATAATCCGTGGCTCTGGTTTAATAATATTTATCCTATTCACTGTTAGGTCATCGATCCAATGAGGGATCTTTCTTTCATGTACAGTATTATGTTTTTCCTAAAGTCATTATTGAACTGTTTTTGCTTGCTTCATTTTCTACCTTCTGATATGTTATTCAATCCCCAACTCACCAGTAGACGTGAAAGTTTCAATATACTCAAACATAGCAGGCATTTTATCAATTTCACTTTGATAAGCAATTTCTCCAACCTGAACTGGCTTTACTCTGGGCTCTTGCATGTGATCTTTATTTCCCATCATGCTGGAGACTCTATTTTTATTGGTTCCCTCATTCCTTAGAAACTGTATCTTCCCTGATTTGTGTCCTCCTTTCGAGGGGGCTTCCCTTGGTCATTGCCTGAGAAGGAAGCATGTTAAGGCAAATCTTGGAGACCTCATAGAACTAAAAATGTTTTCATTCCCATCTCACCCACAACTGACAACTTGTTGTTTTAGATACAAAATTCTATCATGAGAAACATTTTCATTTAAATTTTGAAATCTTGCTCCATCATCATCCAGTTCCCAATATAAGTGTCATTCATTTTTTTAAATTTACCAATACAATGAGCTGTTTATTCAGTCACAAAAATGAGTGAATTACTGCAACCTACAAAATAAGAATAAATCTTGAAAATATATAGTAAGATAAATAAACTGGTCACGAATGTCCAAATATTTTATAAATCTTGCCACGGAATTCCAGAGTAAGAAATTTATAGAAACAGTAAATTAATGATTATTTAGGGTTCAGATTAGTTATAGAAAATCAATGATTATACACACATGAAAAACTGTAAAAAGAAATAAACCATATATTTTAAATAGGTGACTTAAATTTTAAGTTAATTGTATTTCAATACAACTATTTTTTTTTTTTGCTGGGAATCGAACCCAGGTCGGCCGCATGCAAGGCAAACGCCCTACCCGCTGTGCTATCATAAGTGTCATTCTTAATCCTTTGTGTAAACCTGTCATTGTTCTTTGAAATCTAGAGTCTTCTAGCTTCTGATGTTTTGAAATTTTATAATGATTCTTACCTTGGTGTGGATCTAATTTCATTCATTATACTGATCTCTCATTTAAAAATTTTCCTGAATCATTTTCCAGTTATTTTATCTTTTCATTGCCTACCTTCTCTTTCTATCTCATGTTTTTAATTTGTACTCTTAAGATTTTTCATTTGTTACAGATCATACTTCTTTATCAATTTTATTTATTTAAAAAGTATTCTATTCTTCCATGAATATTATATCTCAATTAATTTTTGTCTGTTAAAAATGAGTGCTATCCTCTTGCCTAGTTTTCTCCCTTTATAGTTTTCATTTCCTCTATATTGAAATTACTTCATTATTGTTTTTAGTATCCTGAACTTTTGTATCACATACTTTCTTCAAATACTTGATAATTCTTTATTATCTGCTCATATTTGAGAGAACTTTTTTTTTCGAAGGGGGCTACACCTTGTAATTCTCAGAGCTTACTCCAATCTGTGTGCTCAGGGGTCACTCCTGGCAGTACTCAGTTGACCATACATGGGGCCGGTGGTGAAATCTTGGTTGGCCTCGTACAAGGCAAACACCCTACCTGCTGAACTATCACTCTTGCCAGAAAAGAGGGCATTTAAAAAGCTGATTCTGATTTCTGGATGTATGATAACTGTTTATTCACCATTACTGCTCTGAGATATACATCTGATGATGACTGTGTAGGAGTCAAGTTCGAGGAAGAGATCAGGGAGTCTCTTTTGAAATTACGGTTGGAACTTTGACCACCAGAGTTTGTACACGGTGGGCCCAGTCAAGGAGCTTAGTTCTGCTCATTACATTGGAAATTCAGCACCTGGTAGGTTTCAGAGAAATTCCCACACCTAGGTAGCTTCATAGGAGAAAAGCTCCATTCCCTGATTGCACCAATTCTTTTACCTCTAATGGCTTCTCCCCATCATGCTTCTCCCCCCAATGGAATGGGAGGCCTCTAAAGTTACCCAAGGATGCCAAGGGAGACAGAAGGGTGCATCAACTCTCAAGCTCCTTGTACTCAGAGTCGTTTGTTAGAACTCAAGTCTCATGGCCCCCATTGGAGCTTAAAAGAAACCGGCCATGTCAGACCTGTGTGCCCAAGGATGTTGGGCAGGATGGTGAGCTCTCAGCCTGCCTCAGGCCACCTCCTCAGTGGAGAGCTCTCTGGACAAGGACAAACCTTTCCAGAGAAGACTTTTCTACTTCTTCACTGGGTTCTTCTGGTTGTGTGTGTGTGTGGGGGGGGGGGGGGGGGGGGGGAAGGCTTCCATCTCCTTTGAGCTGGAATCCCATGGAGACTCGAGCTGGTACATATGGGCCAACCTCCACACCCAGTCCTCCCAGGCTGAAGGCAATGCACATCAGGGCAGGGTTCATACTGGAGTTGCCATCTCAGTGGGGAGGGCTCACTGGAACCTCACTTCAACATGAATCCTCTTTGCAGGCCTTGCCCCCCCAGACCATTGGTCGTGCCTTATTGCTAAACTTAGAGATTGGAAATGGGGACAATGGAGAGAATGGAAATTTCTCTTCAGCGCTATATCTTTAATATGATTATTAGATTTGACCCGACAACAATGATATTTTGCCCAATATTGTTTATACAGATTTTTTAAAATTACTCTTTATTTTAGTGTAGCTTCTCATTAAAAATATTCTGGGAAGGAAGTAGCAAGATGATTACAATAGCACACATAAGCAAATCAAGGCTCAGAGAATGGAAACATTATTTCTGGGTCATAATTGAACAGGAGCCGAAAGAGACCCCTGAACCTGGGCCCTGCTAATCAGCACCTACTTTTGATTTTCCCTTTATATAATTCAGGAAAATGTTGGATACTCAAGTGTATCGTGTTTTCCAGGAGAAAAAAATCTGGTCTTAAGAGTTACCATAGTTTATAGTCGATTTGAATACAGAAAACTTCTACATTTTCTAAAACTAGAAAATTTGAGGAAATTAGGAAAACATCTATAAGTAAGAATGAGTTTAGCTCCTTTAGTCTAAGGGAACACATTTTTCACAATGAAGGCAAAGGTTCTAAATGGCCCCCAATTCTCATTTAGCATTGTGTCTATGATCTTGTCTAACTTGTTCTTTTCCGACAAAGGACTTTCTCTTAGTTTTCATGCCAGTAGTCTCATCTTTCCATGAATAGTTCAAGGGCTCCCCCTCCCCCCAAAGCTCTCTCACTCCTCAGGGAGGATCTGGCAGCCTCTGCTGGTTGCTCTGAGGCACATATCCTCCTTTCTGAGTTTGGGAAAAAGGGCCACTGGTAAAGAGAAGATTTTTGTTTGTTTGTTTGTTTGTTTTGCCCCCCTTTCATCCAGGAGAAAAATCCATGATTTCTTGAGGTTTGGAATCAATCTCATTCTGCTTTGTGTCTCCAGAGCTCAGTGCACCAAAGCTGATGGTTCAAATAATAAGGGAAAAAATGGATTGGAAAGAGAAGACAAAACTTTCTAAGATGCCCATGTAATCCCTAAGGTATTGTTATTTTTATTTTGGGGTCACACACTGTGGTGCTCAGGGCTTTCTCCTTGCTTTGCACCCAGGAATTACTCCTAGGACCAAGCGTGGTACCTGGGATTGAACTGGGGTCCACTGAATGCAGGGTAAGCTCCTTACCCCTGTATCTCTATCTCTCCAACTCTGGTGTCTTTTCCATGAGAGAATCCTAGAAGCAGGAAACTCCTAGAGGCAGGAGACCAAAGCTGAAGAAAATTGGTGGAAGAGAAGAAAGGGACTACACTTAGAATTTCAGTTGTACATATTTTCACCATGGGATTGTGAAGAGTGACCTAGCAATCTATCCCTTATCCTGTCCATGCTCATTGGCTGTTTGCCATTCACAACCTGCGCGAGATTTTCATTTGGCATCGCCATGAATCACCTTCACTATGTGCAAACAGGCAGATAAGGAGGTGGGGGAGCAGTGGTCCAAAAGAGATTCTCCTAATCACCTCAAAGGTGTCCATCCTTAAGATGAACCCTCTGTTTGGCACTAGGCAAATGGGATTTGTATTCATCGATGAGGGGCTTGAAGCAAAGGGGTTGATAAAATATAAAAATACCTCCTTTCTCTTCCCACGGGTTGACCTTAGGGAGCCAAGTCACCCAGCAGTGTTTGCGTTTACTCCTCTATAAAGGAGCCTAATGATACTTCGCCTACCATGTGGAGGAGTGGCAAGGCTTAATTAGCCAATGCTCATTTCTCTTGGCACTTTGGATGCCCTCCACGGACACAACATTATGTTATTACTTGAAATAATAATAATAGTTTTCCCTAATAATTCTGTGCTATTATTGCATTTAAAGAACTGTATTAGAGGCCTTCTGGATCTAGTTTAATACCTATAAATGTCTCTCCCTGGCAAAACAAGGGAGCATTTGCCTGGCAATTACAGTTGGTCTTACATTTCAAAATGAGTCGGTTTAAACCCTCAGTGGAGTCCTTCAAACAGTTTTTGGCGAAGTGTGTGTGTTGCGGGGGGGAGGGGGCGCTCTTTTGATCTCCAGCCCCTAGACTGATGAACACACATGACTCGAGCAAGGAGGTTTATTTTCACAGCCCAGGTCTGGGTAACTCTAAAGGGCCGATCTACAACTATAAAAAGATAGGCCAAGAACCAGTACAAGCAGCCCCGGCTTCCCATGCCAGCCAGGGCAGTGCCCATATCACCAGGCTGATCACTGCCCTCCCCCCACCCCCACCAACCCCCACCCCTGCTTTGTCTTCCTCTGTCTCTGAAAGTCAAGTGAAGCTCCTCCTACAGCCCACAAAGCCTCCTGAGGCCGAAGGACCGCCCTCCAGCTCAGCTTCAGGCTCTGGCTCTCTGGTTGCTCCCATCTCCATCTCCATGCCTATCTTTCATTTCTCTCCATACACTAGGCTCTTTGTCTCTGTGTCTGTCTCTGTCTCTGTCTCTCTTTCTCTCTCTCTCCCCCTCCCTAATCCCCACCCCACGACTGCCTATCAGGTAATTTCACAGCCCCAGCATCCTCCCCACCTCCGTCTTTACTTTTAGGACTCAGCTAGCTGTCATCTCCCCCCAGGCCCTTCTGAGTATCCCACTGCATCTTTGTTTCCTGGGTAAGCACTTGGTAAAAGGAACTTTACTTGCCTATTCACTTTCAAGTTTGCTCACAACATTCTGCGGCAGTGTGCAGTACCAATCCTGTGCACTGCGTCTGCACACAGGAGGGGTTTAATATTTGCTAAACGCACGAGAGAAGAGTGTTTCTCTCTTTCCTGTTATAGTCCATTCTTGTTAATTTTTGTTTGTTTGGGGACCAAACCCAGAGGTTCTCAGGGCCTACTCAGAGCTCTATATTCAGCAATCACTCCTGGCAGGACTCAGGGGACCATATGGACTGCCACGGATCAAACCCAGCTTAGCTGCATGCAAGGTGAATGCCCTAACCGATGTACTATCTCCCCAGCCATCCTTTTCATTATTTTATATGATTATCCCTAATCCTAATCCTTCCTTATCCTTTCCCTTTGTGAATAATGAGCAAGTAAAATGGGTAAAACAAGAGAAAGGAAAAGAAAGGAGGAGATGAGAGGAGAGAAATACTGTAGGTGAAGGTGATCAGGGTTAAGGAAAATTAAGGAAAGAAGAGTTGATTGGGAGGGAAAGGCCTGATGTGGACAGGAAAGCTGCTATGCACATTCAGAAGCTGAAACTAAAACCATCGGAAACTGTATTTTCCAGGAATTTTCCATATGGCAGAGGAGGGGTAGGCAGGGAGAGCTGCTAGGATTCTGCAATCATTACGTCCTTTATTGCTCAGTCACCCCACCAGACAGCAGCTACAGCCTCCCGTACAAGAGAGCTCAGAGAGGTAAAGGTCTCGTGGCTAAGGAATGGGAAAGGCCACCACAGATATACCCTTCATACTTAACGGCAGCTCAGAGTAGTAGCTGGACACTGGGAAGGAGATGCCGTTCCTCAGGACTCAGTCCTCAGCAGTGTGAGGGTCTATGGGATGCTGAGGAGAAGGTCAAATCACTTCAAAGGCTCGAGAGCTGGAGCACAGGATTTGCATGCAGCCGCTCCAGGTTTGATGCCAGGCATCAATCAGTCCCATGCACCTCCAAGTGCAATTCCATGAGCATTGAGATGGGAGCAGAGCCTGAGTATTGAGCTGAGGGTGACCCCAAACCAACCAACCAACCAAAAAGACAAAGAGGAATCCCTGGTGGGGTAGAAGCAATAGTACAGTGGGTAGGGCATTTGCCTTGCACATGGTTGACCTGAGTTTGATCCCATATGGTTCCTGAGCTCTGCTAGGAGTAATTTCTGAGGACAGAGCCAGGAGTAAGCCCTGAGAATCACTGGGTATGACCCAAAAAAAGCAAAAAAAATTTTTTTAAATCCCTGGAGGAAATATCACTGGGCACCCATTGAGGTGTTAGATGCTGCTCTTAGAAGATTTAGTTCTAACTGGCATTCAAAGTATTTCTCTTCCCTTTCATCTGCAGGAAAACAAACTGAACTAATGCTGGTTTGTCTTTCCTACTAGAAGGCTCATGTCCTGAAGTCCTGTTGTGTGAGCAGGCACAGCGAGCATGTTCATTCCTTGTCACAGCCACAGTTGCCAATTGGGCTTAAACAAGTCTCATGGACTTCCACAACAGCAGCATCCACAAGCCCAGATCATCTGCCACAATCTGACTTTCGTGAAGACTCTGGGACACAGACAACTAACTTCCCCATTGCAGACACTGACTGACATCTAAATATCTTACTCTCCAATTTTGACCCTCTTATCCACCCCCCCACCCAACACACACACTCTGGGGTAAAGAGATGAAAAACAAGAGTCTTGGCATAGAAAGAGCAATGAATTCACGATGAAATCCAAGAGTCTTGGATTTATGCAGTTACTGGGACCTTGAACCTAGAGACCTGTTCATCACTACCACGATGAGTATGAGATTCATTGAACCAATCAATCCAAAGGAGTGTGGTCTGAAGCTGTTGAACTCGGCATTAAACAACAATGTATAGGGAAGAGACAGAGTTTTAAAGAACTTGACATAGACTTAATTCACCTCTGGGAAGAGTCAAAGCCAAGAAGATGGTTTGTGAAAAAGGACTGCCAACAATCATACACCTCTGCTGGCCATAACAGGTGACTTAGTCTTTCTTCATCCCTGGGCCTGTCTTTGGAAAAGGAAGGAAGAGAACCCAAACCTATCTGGGATTCAATCAGAAAATGCAAATGAGGTCAAGTTTCTTACAGGCTTGTGAGATTTCCCTAGAGAAATTTCTGCAGTGTCTGGGCTGGGGCTGTCTGCGGAGAGAAGGGAAGGAGGATGCGGCTTCTCCTCTTTCCCGGGACAGGGTGATGTCCTCAAGGTGCTTCCTTGGACTTTGGTGCTGTCTTCCTGGGGCTGAGCTCAAACCTGGATGGGTGCACACAGAAGGCAGAATGCTCACTCTGCCCCGGTGCTGGTCTCAGTAGGAGGCCCCTGCACCACCCAAGGACTGAGTGCCATGGGCTGTTCCTTGTGGAGGGCAGGAAAGTTTCCTACAGGCACTCGGCCTGCTAGGGAGCTTGGTCTATGGGAGGCCTCTGAGGACCAGCCCCGCACACCTCTCCCACCTCCCTGACCTATGCTGGAAATGGGTGCAGTTGTGTATCCCCTAGGCTCCAGGGCCCAGGCTCCACACAGCCCAGTGTTCACACAGCCCAGAATCCATGCAGTCTGTCACACCTCCTGGTCTGCAGGTACCAGGAACTAGAACCTGGGGACCAGCTGACCTGCGATGCTGTAAGCCCGACACTCAACCCTGCCCACTGAGGGACCTCGGAGCGTTGATGGGGAGACTGTGGTCTCAGAGCAGCCTCTCAATGCTGCTTTTCAGGATCAGGCCAACACTGCTAGTGCAGGTAACATGCCAGCCCCCTTCCATTGAAAATCACTCCACCCGAGTCAGGAGCTGGCTACAGGAGTAGGGGTGTCACAGGGCTGTATCTCCACAGCTGACATGTGGGAAGGGCGAGAACAAGGAGAGTTACATGAGGAGGGTCATGATGTGCGGCCAGACATTTAGGTTGGATATGTTCCCCTGACTGGCAGGTTCTACACTGGGCTTAGAGGTCATCGTTTGGGGGCCAGAGGAGCAGGTGTAAGGGAATCTCAGGCAGGGGGACAGACATAAGGGAACCTCAGGAAGAGGGGCAGATGTAAGGGAACTGCAGGGAGAGGGGCTGATATAAGGGAACTGCAGGCAGAGGGGCAGGTGTAAGAGGACTGTAGGCAGGCAGAAGCGCAGATATAAGGGAACTGCAGGCAGGCAACAATGCACCTTTCCCTTGAGCTACCTCTCTCAGGCTGCCAAGTCTTGCTGTGGCTTTCCTGAGCCTCCTGCTCTGCTCTACAGCCTCTCCGGGGCAGTCACAGATGACAGAGCTGCCAACCCGGGGTCACCCTGAGCACTCCAGGGAGCACTGCAAGTAGCAAGCAGGTCTGAGGGGGGTGGGGGAGACGAGGAGACAGAGGCTGGTCTCTGAGCCCAGCCCCAAGTCAACTCTTTGGCCTCTACAACTCTAGCCCCCAGGACAGGTGTAACACCAGCAGCTGCAGCGTCATCCCTGCTTCTGCCCGGGTATACCCCACCTCTGCCAGGCCTCAATGACCTACAGCACCCAGGACCTGGGATGAGACTGACGCTTCCTGCCTGCTCTAGGAAGAGCCCAGAAGCAGGGCAAGGGCAGCAGCAAGAGGGCAGCGGGCTCAGTGGATCCTGGTGATGCTCCACTTCCAGCTCCCCGTTCCCTCCGCCTTCCTCCCGTGCCCCCGCTCCTGGCCCATTCCTGTGCGCCCATCCTGTCTCCTGCCTCTCCAGCACGCCGCTCTGGGTCTCCTGAGCTTTTCCGACTCCAGGGGTCCTAGTGGCTGGGTTTCATGCTAGCTTCCCTTCCCAATGCCTCTAGCTGGGGAGACCCCAAACCTTTCTGCTGCCTGGAAAATGGGGCGTATGCGTAAGGAGAAGCCTTCGCTGCTTCCTCTTGGCACCCCAGTGGCCCACAGGTATCCCTGCCCTTCATCCCATCTTACACCCCACCCCTGAAATAATCCCTCCCACCTTCCCCTTCCCCAAGGATCAGGGCGTGAGGACCCACGTCTTTCAGTGCAGGCACATACAAATGACTTGCAACCACTCTACTCCCTGCACAATCCAGGCGTGCTTCTGGAGAGTGCCACAATTCACTTATCTTTGCATCCCCAGAGACACACTCTGCCACCGGGACCTAAATGCATCTCACGAGGCACTGGAGAGGTGCCCTTAAGCCATATGCCACTACACTGTACCGACAACCCAACCCCACAGGGCTCCTACTGGTCCTCCTGCAGTGGGCAAGACCAAGGGCAGTCGTGGAGGTCAGCAACTTGACCCAAGTGGCCCAGCTAGAACCGGTCATTTCAGGTCAGGAAGCGGAGCATGCTGGCTCCACCTCCACACAAAGGGCTCACCCAGTCTGCTGATGAAATACAGAACAGAAAAACACATGAATGCCTGGAAATATCCATTCAAGTATCTCCATTTAGGGCTCAAATGGCCATTTCATCCCAAACCCTGATTTTATGCCTGATGGAATGGAGGGTCCGAGAGTGCTTGAGGTATCCCAGTCAAAACAAGGTGGTTATTTAGCCTTTCCTTCTGTGAGAAAGATGTCCTATGTCAGAAGAGGCTGTCACACTACTACCAGTGTGAACCGGATCAGTGTCTTAGCCTCTCTACCTCTAGAATATATCTCATTATTTTGTTGTATGGGTTAAAGGAGATCACATAGGGGCAGGAGAGATGATAGTACAGTGGCTAGGGCACTTGCCTTCTAAGTGGCTGACATGGGTTTGATCCCCAGTACCTCACAGGGACCCTGAGCCCTGCTAGGAGTGATCCCTGAGCACAAAGACAGGAGAAATTCTTGAGTATGGCCACTGTGGCCCCCAAACAAACTAACAAACAAACAAAAGCTCAAAAAGATAAAGGAGACATACAAGTGTCTTTGGCCAGTGCTTGGTGCAGATGCATGGCCTTTAAGTGTTAGCTCTTGTAAGTGGACTCACAGCACTTGTGGCTGAAAATAAGTAGTCCTATTTTTATTATATATATTTTCCTCTCCTTTATATTATGGAGGAGAAATGGTGATTCATGTCCATGTTTAATTCCATAAGTAACACTGCAAGTGTTTGGGTATTCTGAAGTGGCACAGGGATCTTCTTAGAATCTCTCCTTCTGCAAATGAAGCGAAGGCAGTTGAAGGAGAGGAGAGCGGAAGAGCAGAGCTGGAAGCCGTGGTTGGAGCCGGCCCCCCTGCGCCACCACACACAGGCTGACCTGCTCCACTGCCTTCTTGTGAGACAGTCTAAGGGCCCAGAAGGAAGCTCGAGTTCACACAAGCACAGCCACGCAGACCCAGATCCAGCAGTGTTAAAGATCAACATGCTGCATTGAAAGAATCAGTGTTGGGGAGGTTGACCTGCTGAAAGGCAGTATTTCCCCCACTGGGCAGATGAGGTGAGCGCTTTGGTGCTTGTATAGCACACCTGAGGACTGACGCTCTAGACAGTGCTCAGCCACCAGTAACCACCCAATAGGAAGCCAATGAAGACCATGTGCAGAATGGGGGCTGGGGAGATTTAACAGCAGGTAGAGCTTTAGCTTTGCACACAGCTGACCTGCATTCCCTATGGTTCCCTGAGCACCATCAGGAAAAATTTCTGAGAACAGAGCCTTGAGTAAACTCCAAACATCACCAGATGTGCCTGCCACCCTCCCCCCACCAAAAACAAACAAACAAACAAACAAACAAACAAAAGAAACCCCACACAGATACAGTGAATGAGTTACAGGATGTTAGGTATGCATTATTTTGTTTTTCTGACTTCATGACTGGTATAAGGGACACAGAACACCAAATTATATGATACAGGTTTTACTCTCCTCCAGGAATATGATAGTAAATTCAACTCATGCAGCAATTGATTACAAGGATTTAGACACCTACCAGGAAAAAGAAAAGTCAGGTACAACAAGTAAATAACAAATACTGCCAAGAGACAAGAAAATAAAAACAATAATTTTGGCTCCAAGAGTGACTTTGCTTAGAATACTGCTGCTTCATTAGATCAAGTCCCTAAATATTTATTAAATGTAGCTTGGGGCAGGTCAGCATATTAATAAGCATTATGAAAGAAATAATGAAGTTGAAGACATGGTTCATGGCCTTTAAGTTTGTGTGAAAACAGAGCTTACTGATGTGGAATTATGAGAAGGGTAATACTTCGGCAAGAAGCGGGGAGGGGTCTCATTTCCAAACTGCAGGTCTGTTGGAAATTCACCTCAAGGGGTTCTGGAGATTGGCCCAGAGGCAAGGGACCCGAGGAACAGATCAGCAGGGGTCTCAGGGAATCTTTGCAGAAGAGGATTCAGAGAGAATCTGGGATTCAGAGAGGCTCCTGACTCAACGGGGCACCTTGGAAGCCGACTGAGTCAACAGTTCTCCTTAGCTTTGCCTTGAGAACCGGCTTTTCCTATGAAGCTGAGACACACTTTGCTCTTGGACATAATTTGGGGGTTCAAATGAGGAGAAACATTGTCTCTGTGAACTTTAAATATAGTTTTGCTGACGGGCCAACTAACTCTTTTCAATAACATCTTCTCCTGTAAAAAGGAATCTTAAATGCCAACAACTGGAGAGTTTCATTCAATAATGAAATCCACGTTCTTAAACCTGAGTGCTCTAAGGCTAGTAAGTAAAGTTGATTGAATTGACTCAAATCTCAGCTTCTGCCATTCAGTAGCTGTGCTGCATTGCACAAATTACATAACCTCCCTTTGCCAGTGTTTCCCTGTTGGTACAACAGGACCGATTATTATACCATGTGGTACTTTTGTTGTTGTAAAGATGAAGTGAGGAGATTTAGGTACAGTACTAAAAAAGCACCTGATAGGCAAGGAATATTACAGACATGTTGGCTATCACTATTCTATTTGGAAACCGAACCAATCCATTGCTAAGATCTTTCTGCTTCTCCAAAAGACCACAAGACCAGAATTGCAATTCTGCCATGAAATAGGGTGAGGGCTGGCCATGAGGAGAATAACCTACTAGAAAGGTCATAGATGTGACTTCTGTTCTGAAATACAAAATGTCATTTAAAAATCTAAATTGGATTAAGGTGGGGCCAAAGAGATAGTGTAGGGGTTAATGTACTTGCCTTGCATGCACCGACCACTGTTTAGTTCCCAACACAGGGGTCCCCAAGCCAGGCCAGGAATTATCCCTGAGAGCAGAGTCAGGAGTAATCCCTGAGTGTCATCAGATATGGTCCCCATATCAACAAAACAACGGTCACGGTCACGGTCCTCCCATTGTTCATCGATTTGCTCAAGCGGGCCCAGTAACGTCTCCATCGTGAGACTTGTTGTTACTGTGTTTGGCATATTGAATACGTCACAGGTAGCTTGCCAGGCTCTGCCGTGCGGGCGAGATACTCTCGGTAGCTTGCCGGGCTCTCCGAGAGGGGGGGAGGAATCGAACTCGGGTCAGCCATATTGGCTGCGTCCAAGGCAAACGCCCTACCACTGTGCTATCACTCCAGCCCCAACAAAACAAAATAAAATAAAAATAGAATTCTGTGGTAAAGTATTTTATGGGTTGGCTAGTACTGATAGCTAGGTGCCCAGATCATTATTGTAATGAACTAAGAGTTATGGAGTTAATTTTATAAATAATCTGCTGATTCCCCTCCTGTGACTAGTTTAGCATCAGGACAACTGCATCTGTCTCAAATTTGGTGCAAGATAACTAGAAGGAACACTGTCTTGTAACTATGCTTGTGTTTATCCCCGTCTACTTCTGCTGTACACAAACTACATGGAGCATTTATCCAAATCAGGTTTGATAGGCAAAGGGAAAAATAATGCAGCCTTGCATAGAAGTCATTAATAACTGACATTAATAACTGTGTTCACTAATCATCAGAGACCAGAACCTGAACTCTTTTAAGAGTCTCATTCAGGTTGTTTGAATCATTGAGGCACCATAAGGGGTTTGAGCGAAGGTGGCCTCATTTATGAGTCCCAGGGCCAAGAATTGGAGGCATGAAAGTGAAATCCAAGCATAATCCGCAGGGAGTTCTGGGAATGTCTATCTCTCCTTTCGACATCTCCCACCCACAAAAAAGGGCACAACCTTTCCATTTTCCAGGTTGAATCTGAGATCATCTTTGATATGTTTGCTGGAAATGGAGTGTGTGTGATTCTTGTATAGAAGAACAACTGCCACACAGAACAGCATAAGGAGGCTCTGCTAAAAAAAAATCACTTCCATCATCCTTGCCTCAGATCCTGATTCAATCCTTGCATGTTTGCACATTCTAAGTCTCCTACGGAAAGACAGATCACTCTGAAGAGTCTCACCAAGGAAGTAGGGCCCAGTGGGGAAGTGTCCAAGAAGCGACAAAAGAGTGTACTGGGATGGGGTGGATCCATTCTGCATGAGGGACATAGTTCCACTGGTTGCCCCAAGTGCTGCATCTATGCAGCCGTTAGTACATGCTTAGTGTTTTAAAATGTCTTTGAGCTTCTAGATGGAATGAAGGAAGAAGAGAGGGAAGAAAAGAAATAAAATGTAAGGATGAAAGAAGGAAGGGGGAAGGAAGAGAAAAAAGAAACAGAGGGAGAAGAAGAGTAATCAGAAAGGGGGAGGGAAGAAGGAAAGAAGAAAGGAAGAAAAGGAGAAATGGAAGGAGAGAGGAAGTGAGGGAGGGAGGGAAGGAAGGAAGGAAGGAAGGAAGGAAGGAAGGAAGGAAGGAAGAAAGGAAGGAGGGAAGGAAGGGAGGGAGGGAGGGAGGGAGGGAGGAAAAAAGGGAGGGAGGGAAGGAAGGAAAGAAAAGGAAAGAAGGAAAGAAGGAAGGAAGGAGAGAAGGAAAGAAGGAAAGAAGGAAGGAAGGAGAGAAGGAGCAAAGGGCATGCTAAAGAAAGTAGGAACGGAGGAAGGAGTGGAGGGTGGGAGAGAGGAAAGAAGAAAGGGAGAAGGAAAGGAACAAAGGGAGGAAGGAAGGAGGGAGGTATAGAGGAAGGGACGTAGGGAGGTAGGAAGGAAGGGAGGAAAGAATGAATAGAGGAAGGAAGGAATGATTTCCCCAAATAAGAACGTATTCTCAAGAGTTTCCTTCGCCTGACCTGGTGAGTATGAACCAGATACCAAGGGCACCTTTTCAACTGGGATCCCAGCTGCTATAAACCACAGTCACCATGCTGAGATGACTTCTGACCTGAAGACTGACTTCCCTGAGCTCTGTAGGGACCTGGCTGTGCCCAGAACCACTCAGGGACACGGCAGACCAGCTGTTGCTATGCTCCGCCCTGCACCAGTTCTAGGCGCTACACTTTTTTTAAGCACTTGATTTAAATGAAGAAAGAAATTGGCTTATATTTTTAGCAGCTCCTGCTACTAAAACTCATTTGACAAAAGTGCCAAAGGGACAGTTAAGTCTGAGTATGATTTTTTTTCCCATGGAGGAGGAGGAGGGGATAATTGATCTGAAAATGACTGGTACTTTCCTGGCCTGAGGACAGGCTTCTACCTGCTCTCCCATTCTTAAAGACATACTCTTCCTTTTCCCTTTACCATCAAATCTCAACTTCTGATAAATATTGTTATAGCTTTGATTCCCAAGACTCAACTTCACCACAGAAAGTCAGTTCAGACATGCCACACCATGCAATACCATTTCAGAATTGGGGGAACCTCACCTATGGGAATAAACCATTAATGCATGTTCTCTGAGACAGCTGGCAAGATCCACCTCGTGGATGGATGGCATTAGTCTGAGAGAAAAGCAATGTCTGTGTTGTGTCTACACATATGGGATACCAGAAAAACATCTGTAATTTCAGGGGGTTCTAGATATTCTCCCCAAATGCCTCTATCACTGCTTTGATCTAATAGCAATCTGAGGGGCTACAGAGAGAGAGAGAGAGAGAGAGAGAGACAGACAGACAGACAGACAGAGCAAAGTGCTGAACATATGTTTTGCAGATAGGGGCCTGAGTTTGATCCCTGTCATATCTGAGGGCCAGGAGCGAACACAAGTGCAAAACTAAGAGGCTGAGGACACTAGCAGGTGTGGCCCCCAAAGTGACAAGAGTAAATATGTATCTATTCTTCTATCTTTGTCTGTCTTTCTCTGAGATCCCCTCCAATCCAGTGAGAAAAAGTATGACTGCAATGAAAGAAATTACCTATATATTTTTAGGTTAAGACATTATAAGCATTATGAGGTACTCATATGCTTCTACTAAAATGCTGCTCACTTAGGAGAATAACGTTTTCATCCAAAGACACCTCGACGTGATAGCTACAGAAGTGAGGCAGCATGCAGCAAAGCAAAGGATCAGGAGTGTGCAAGGCTGAAGGCAGGGAGCGAATGGCCAACGCTAAAAAGATCCCCGAAAGATCCATAAGAGTCTCACTTGTCTCATTTGTCCCCTGTAAGCTTTCCCCCAGAAGTACAAAATCGTAAATAGGCATGAGAGGAATCATAAAAGATAAATAAATAAAAAATGAAAATAAACAAAAACCGAAAATGGACTGTTTTGAGAGAACAGTCTTAAGATGTAGGCAAGAATGAACCTCACATTTGGGAAGATTATACCTCAAATTGAAGACTAAAGGGAACCCCCAAATCACCCTCTTTAACCAGGCTCTTAGAGACAGTGTGTGGACTCATAGAATCAGCTTCTGAGCCCCCTCTACCCTCTGGGTAGGAACGTGGGGGTACAGAGCTGACTGGAATGAAAGGGAATTTCTGCAAGGGGTAGGTGAGGCACTGCCATGTAGACACGCAGAACTGGCCACTGGATCTGTAGATATGGATATGGTGATTGAGCCTCTTTATGGCTGTTTCGTACAGGCTTCTGGAAGCTTCCACTGGAGTTGTTGTAGCTGATGCCATGAGCTCCCATGACTACAGTGAGAAACCCAACTGAAGCTACCGTCAGATACTCCCTGTTCCTAGCTCGCTGCTGGTATGATGGCACCAGGTCTGGCAGCTGGCACTTTAGAAGAGATCTGTGTAGCTGTGGAGGCGGGGATACCCATATCTGGGGGCCGTTCGCTACAGAGGGCAGGGCATTTGCAGAGGCGACTTGCTGCAGAAGGAAAGGGTTGAGACTCTGGAGAGAGAGGGGGTTCCAATGCCCAGTTCTGACTTCAGGGGTAGGAAGGGGCAAGGATATGGTGGGGGTTGATAGGCTGGTCCTGCCTATCAAGTTGTCAGTTCCAGGAGAGGAAGGCGGGACTCAGGCCTTCAGAGGTAATGAGTCTACAAGGAGGGGAGAGGGTGGCAGCCTAGGTCCAGACTCAGTCACTTCTGGGAAGTCTGGTCCCCTCAGAGACCTTCAGTCAGCAAATGGCTGGGGCCCTGACATGCCACGCCATCCCTTCTGCAGACCCTTCTTATGGATGGGTGTACCCCAGCCCTGCCCAAACCCCAGGGCAAGCACCATATCCATGAGAAGCTCCAGAGAGGCATTGGGCAGAAACCATAGAGGTTGATACTTTCTTTTTATGGAGAGTGGGGGGTCTTGGCCATATCTAGAGGTGCTTAAGGGCTACTCCTGGCTCTGTGCTCAAGGGTCACACTGTTGGTACTCAGGGACAGAATGCAGTGCTGAGGATAGAACCCTGGTCAACACATGCCAGGCAAATGCCTATTCCTGCCCTATCCGTCCAGTCCCTTAAGGTTATTTCTTCCAGTCGTAGGAAGCGAGTAATAAAAGCCAAGTCCTGGTTAATAGCTTCTCCAAGGACCACCACTTTCCATTTCCCTGCCCTCTCTTCTCAATTCCCATTGATTCGGATTCCTTCTCATGTTCAGACAAGTTGAGCAGTAGCTCTTCTCTTCTCTCTCAATCCTGTGTCAGGGCTCGGAATTCATTTGCATTCATTATGGTCTCAGGCAACTCATTGACTTTCATCTTGCAATATCCAGAGTTACTCATTTACTTAGATCACTTAAGGATTTCCAGGAGCCCTGCAAAGAAGACATTAGGAGTGTCCCCTCCTCCCAAGGCTTTGAGAAGATTCCCCAGCCCCACTGGGGGAGGTGGCACATGAGAGAGAGAGAGAGAGAGAGTGTGTGTGTGTGAGAGAGAGAGAGAGAGGAAGAGGGAGGGAGAGAGAGGGGGAGAGAGAGAAACCTACAAAATCTTCAGAAAGACCTAGCCAGGAGGAAATCCTTCTGCCCAGCTGCTGCACCTGCACCTCTCTGTACTGGCTAAGTGACTGCCAGTCTGGAGACCCACAGGCTCCAGGGAGTTCTTCAGCAGGACCAGTTGGACTATCAAGGAATTTATTCATACCTCAGTAGTAATGGAATTCAGTAAGGTCTGTTACCCCCAGCACTGGCCTGCTAAGCCCATCTCTCACTCAACTCCTTGGTAGAGGCTAGCCTGGGTCGGTTACTGCCTCCATGCCCTTGAGAGATGAGGCTTCTTACACCTTGAGATCTGAACATCTCTCTCTGGCTTACGGGAAGTCCCAGAGTCACTCTCTGAATTCAACAGGGACAAGATTGTACCTCTGGAGACTCATTGTCGACTCCTCCTTGGCATCTCATTTCACTAGCTGCAGGGATGGGCACTGGAAAGAACCACTCAGTTCTTCCAGGAGCTTCTGTCATTTTAGGAAGCAACCAGTCACAGGGCGAGCCCCAGACACTCACATTTGCTGTGGGGAGTTTGGAGAGATTTCAGAGCACTGGGAGCTCCTATAGTCACAGCAGCAGTGGAGACAGTGGTGTGTCTGTTCATCCATGATGCAGGGGATGCGGCTTTGCTTCATGCACTGTGGAGACTGACACAGTACCTTATTGGTGACTTCTTTTGGTTGTGGTTGTTTTTGGTTTGGGGGCCACACCCGGTAGTGATTTGGGGGCCACTCCTGGCTCCGCAATTAAGAATTACTCCTGGTGGTGCTGGTGGTGTACCGGGGGCTGACCATATGGGATTCGGGGATTGAACCCTGGTCAGCCTCCTGCAAGGCTAGTGCCCTCCCCACTGAACTCTCTCTCTCTCTCTCTCTCTCTCTCTCTCTCTCTCTCTCTCGCTTTATCGGTGGCTTCTTGAGGTATGCTCTTGGTGCTCCAAAGCTTCTCAGCTATATCTGGTATATTGTGGGTGTCCAAGAATGGTTCATGAATAAATGGAAGAGCAAGTAAGTCTAAAGCACTCAAACCCAACCTATGTCGAAACTTCCTAAAAGGCAGAAGACACAGTGGCTTCAACTGGGCTGGCAGAAAATGATGGATTTTATATGCATCTTCACATAAAATGATATTTTACCCCTATGACTTTAAATGAAGCAACTTCCTAGAACTATAATATTGTATTTATTTTTCACTGAAAGAGTATACATGACTATTTATTGGAAAACATGGGAAAGATAGATTATAATGTGGGACACAATCTCTCCAACCCTACTGAGAGTAGAAGAACTTCCTTTAAGTCTTTTTCCCCCTCTATATAGAAATGTAAAATGTTGGAATAATTCTGCATAGAATCTTGATATCTTTCCACTTAGCATTATATCACAAGCATTTTACCACATCATTAAGTATTTTTTGAAAATGTTACACTTAATGGCTGCATAATATTATATTATGGCTCTTTAGTTCTTAACTAATACAGATTTATTGTCCTTAATAACTCCCTGAATCACCACACAATCAAAATTGTTCCCAGGCTCCTGTAACCATCTGAGTTACTGGTGCAGGTAGAAAAACCTTTGCAAAAACTTCGATGAACCAAATACTTCCCAGAAAGGAAAGTTGCTTGCTTTCCTCTCATCTTCAGCTTCCCTCTCCTTCAAGCTCCTATTTCATACATGCACACTAATGCCTTTGGAATGTTTCTTCTGTTAAAATTGGAAGCTTTGGGACACAGAGAAAAGAGGATTACAACATGATGGTAAAAAATCTGGTTGATTCACGAAGCACTTGGGACTTTCTTGGGTATAAGGCACGAAACCTCCATTCAGGACCAGGGAAACTGTCTCTCTCTAGCCAAATGATGTGGTAAAATAAAACAACTCTAAAGTCATTAAAGATGAGTAATGTGAAGTAGACACTAGTCAACTCTTGTGTCATCCTTGTGGACACTAGGAAAACTAGAGGCTGGGATGAGAGATGGAGTGAAGGTGGCTTTAATGGACTAGGATATGATAGCAAAAGGGGGTCATATGTCCTCCGATATATACCTGGGCCTCATGCCCGGGCTCTTCCTCCTCTCCATGCTAAGTTTCCCTGCCTTGAAGCTGGAGTATTTGTGGATATGGTCACTTTACCTCACCCCCCTTCCAGCATGGTGCTACATCCCCAATTGCATGTGGACTTATATTAGGAGGAGTTTACCAGGAAAACTCAAGTCTGGAGCCCTCTCTACTTGGTGCTCACATCTCTCCTAACTGCCATGGGAGCAAATTGTTCTGGAAGACCCAAGACCTCCAATGGGTGCCTGAAACACAGGTCCACCAAACCATATATAAATAATATCAACTAAACCGTATCAGATATACATGCAGAAGGGTCAACAACACAGAATGCATATATGTATATATAACATATGAGATTTATATTATAACATATAATTTAAATATATTTATTATATTAGATATATTCATTATACACCCCATGTAAACTCAAAACACACTAAGAGTTTAACAACAATTATGAACAAAAGAACAATTAGAACTATTTTTTGCAATAAAAGTTATGTGAAGGTTGTCCCTCTTTTTCTCAAAATCTCCAATTGTTCATAACATCTATGGATGGTGGACCTAAAGCCCTGGATTTTGGGGATTCCTGCAGCCTACAGTTGAGGGAGGGTCACAGAGCAAATCTTCTCCGAAAGGTGGTTGAGGTTCCAACTCATGAGTAAAGCAGGAGGTCTTCCCTGGAAAGCAGGGTTGAGATAAGTGCACATTTTCCCACAACGGAGTCTTCTCACCATGGAACCATCCAGAAGACCACAGTGGGAGATCTCTGATAGCATTTGTTTCTGAAAATCTATAGTCATGTCCAAGCCCCCATATCCACTAGGAAATTCACAGGCATTTTTGGGGAAAGAGCAGAGAAACCCCCTTAACCTATCCCTACCCTTGCCTCTAGAGAAAACTTTCTCTAGGTTCTCTTCATCTTCTCCGTTCCTGACTCCTAAATGCAAAACCATTCAGCCGACCTGCTAGAATGCATCTGAGTTTCCATATCTGGCCACAGAAAGTCTTGCAATGAATCCTGAAGGTGTCACAAGACACAATTCTGACTGATTAGTACTTAAAAAAACAAGCTGGTAGGGTCCAAGGTTATCCCCATCAAACATCACTCTAAGAAATGTCTCCTGGGCTAGAAAAAGGTGACATTACAGCGAATGTGACAGGACGGGCACAGAGCCCACAGGCTGCCTTTCCGGAATGTGACACAAGAGCCACCACTATTGACACAGCACTAGTTGTCACAGAGAGGCTGGTGGACGTCTGCAGACAAAATACTCTTCTACCAACAGAAAATGCTGCAGTGTTACAGCAGAGACAGCTACTTGGGCCAAATACTTCCCATACCCCCTGCTCTGGGAGCCAGCACTATGTCCCAGCACAAGACCGTGAGAACAAGACTCCATTTCCCAGATTCCCTTGCAGTCAGCTGTGCCCACTGGAATAGTGAGTGGGACACCACCGGGAGTGATGAATTCACGTTCAGGTGTGGTTCATTACTCAGGTGGGCAGCAACCCCCCTTTTTTGCTACTGACTTTGCTGACTTTCAATTTCCACACTGAAAGTCGATTGCGGGGGCGGGGGAGGAGGGTAAGGAGGTGGAAATTGGGCCACCTCTGATGGTCCTCAGAGTTGACTCCCAAATCTGTGCTCAGGGAAAACTCCTGACAAACTTGGGCACCATGTGAGGAGCAAAACCTGGGTCGGCCATGTGCAAGGCAAATGCCATACCTGCTGTACTGCCCTGGCCCCTCACGCTAAAAGCCTTTGTTTGGTTGTTTGGTTGGTTGGTTTTGTTTTAGGGCCATACCCAGTGATTCTCAGGAGTAAATCCTGGCTCTGCATTCAGAAATCACCCCTGGTAATGCTCGGAGGACCATGTGGGGTGCCGAGGATCAAACCTGGGTTGGCCACATGCAGGGCAAGTACCCTACCCACTGTACTATCTTTCCAGTCCCTGAAAGTCTATTGTCATAAAATATTCTCTGTGAGCAGAAAAGGGACATTTGATCACTTACCTGCTCTACCACTATCTTGTACTTGGCTCTGGAGTCTATGGAAGTGGGTAAATTCTCTTGGATTTGCCATGAAGGGAAACCCAGGAATGACTATGCGGCTGAGCCCATGCCCACATTTCATGGCACTTCCATCACACCACTAGAGTTGTTATTATTATTATTGTTGCCATTTTTATACAAAAAAAATAGCGGGCACATATCCACCAGAGGACTGCGACCCCAGTTTCCAGCCCAAGTTTCCATTCATGGGAGTATTATTAAAATTTTTACTGATTTTACAAATAAAATGCTATGGATTAAAAGCATATAGCAGGGTGTTTCAACACAGTATACATGGTGAGCTGGTTTCCACGCGCCCATCACTTCCCTACTCCAAATGTATGTGGGGTGAGGACATTTGCACAGTTCTCCCTCGCTGGGTTTCCAGCACACGCAGGTCACTGCTCACTGAAGTCACTACACCATGTTTCATGTCTCCATAATTTAACACCTCTCATTCAAGGAGTGTTTTTCAAGAGCCACGTTTTCAATTGATTTGGGGTGATAAAACTTAAGTCAGGAGCGGAGATACAGTATAGCAGGTAAGACACTTGCCTTGCACTCAGCCGACCTGAGTTCCATCCCCAGAAAACCATATGGTCCTTCAAGCCCCACCAGGAACGATTCCTGATTTCAGAGCACCACTAGGTATGGCCTCGAAACCAAAATAATAATAATAATAATAATAATAATAATAATAATAATAATCTGAGAGCCTGGCAAGCTACCGAGAGTATCTCACTTGCACGGCAAAGCCTGGCAAGCTACCCATGACGTATTCGATATGCCAAACACAGTAACAAGGAGTCTCACAATGGAGACGTTACTGGGCCCACTCGAGCAAATCGATGAACAATGGGAGGACAGTGCAGTGCTAATAATAATAATAATAATTAACTTTATTCAACAGTGATAGAGATTCAAGGTTTCTATGAGGAGGGGGCCCCCTTCCTCTGTTTCAAGTCTAAGTTGAGCAAGCCCTCAACAACACCCCAGAAAAAGTGATAAAAGGCTCCAGAGACAGCAAAGAAATGGCTCCTTCTCAAGCAGCTGCGGAGAGGGGCACTGTTTTCACAGACTCCATAGCTCAGCAGACTGCCAAGGGGTTGAGATGAGGCTGGGGACTGCCTGTTAATGGAAAAATAAATGCGAGCCATTGAGGGAAGCTCTGTAAGTAGACACCAAGTGAAGTCTAAAAATTATTAGGCAGACCATCGTAAAGCAGAGAGATGGCCCTGGCCACCCCTGACATGCATGGGTGATGCCATCACAGCCCAGTACTCCTGCTGGTCTACAGAAATGCACGTCCCTGTGTTTGCCCCAAGTGGCACCGAGTTCTCCTGCACTCTGTACCTTGTGGGGTTGAGGGATCTAGCACATGAGCCACATTTTCTTGTTCCTTCCCCTTACACCTCACCATCCTGTAGGCCATCTGGGGTCTCATTCTCACAGAGTTCCCTGCCCCCAGGAACTATCATTGGACTTAGAATAGAAATGTGCGACCGAGCTGCAAACATCTGCTTGTGTTTTTCTCCTAGGCGTATGCTGAGTTTCAGAGGCAGGTTTTGAGCCCAAGGAATAGCCTGGTACTGTAGCGCTCCGGGGGGTCCAGGTGGCTAGGGTGGCTCGGAGAAAGGGGGTCTTGGTGTCTTCAGAGTCACACCCCTTGGCAGCTGTTTTTGCTGCGTCTCCACAAAGTGGGGCCAGAACACTGCACATAAATTGTTCTGATCAAATCAAGGGGCCCTCGAGGAGAAGAGGCTTGACTGAGAGGCTCTTGGGCTACAAGTTAATAAGAATTTTAATAAAAATGGGAAGCATAGCCCTGGGCCGTGGTACACTATCTCTCTGGGTTGCGGGTGTTCTATCAGTCAATCGGAGAGTATTTCTGATGTACAGACCAAGAAGAGGGTTTGAGAAACCTGTGTGGGACAAAGAAGGTTGTAAAAGTAAAACAACTACCCTGATCGGCCTTCCAGGGGCCCAAGACACATCCGAGCCAGCTCTTCCCTTCAAGGAATGAAAGCACAGGGGACCTCCTGTGGCCAGCCCAAGACCAGCACAGGACA
This sequence comes from Sorex fumeus, assembly GCF_029834395.1. NCBI lineage: Eukaryota > Metazoa > Chordata > Mammalia > Eulipotyphla > Soricidae > Sorex > Sorex fumeus. Next base: position 12,689,865 of record NW_026606138.1, on the reverse strand, counting down.
AAGTCTGTGCATGTTGAACTGTGACAACAACCTGGATTCACAGTTCACATCCCCTGACATTTCATCAGCAGCAGCAGCATCAGTTTTGGGTCATACACAGCATTGTTATTCGGGGCTCACTCCTGGCTCTGGGTTCAAGGATCACTCCTGGCAGGGCTTGGGGGACCATGTCAGTGCTGGGGCTGGAACCCAAGGTGGCTGCTGGCAAGGCATGTGTCTTCACCAGAGTCTTGCCTCTCCTTTCCTGTCCCTCCTATTTTTCTGGTTAAGGAGTGGGCAGGCTGGTGGTGGTAGTGTGGAAACTGATCCCATGCCTTTGGACTCCTACCTCCTGCCACAAAAGTTTTGGTAGCCTGTTTACAGTTTAACTCCAGAGTATGTTTAACCACTGCCATACCCTGGCTCAGCTCTTCCTCTTCCAAGGTGACCTAGAAGATGGCTGGTCTGTTCAGTTCACTCCCCAAAGTAGGGAAATGTATGAATCCTTTTATTTTACCTTTCAAATAGTGCTTAGGAATCCTAGAGTGAATTAACGATTCTCATTGGGTCAGTGGTTTGAGTTCATGGTTCATGAAAGTGTCGTTACATGGGTCATGAGGTTCTGGGAACAACCAGGAGCACCCCTGGGTGCTCTGAGATGTCAGGACTGATCCAGCAGTGCTCAGGGGACTAACATAGGTCCCTAATCCACATTCACCACAGCTACCTCCTTGGCCACTGGCACCCTTCAGTAACTTCCCAAAATGAAAACCGAGAGGCAGCTTCCCTGGCATTTATCTGGGTCTGTGACAGAGGAGAGGGAGCAGCTGGAGGTCATCTCTACTGACACCAGGCACTTGGGAAGGGTATTTGGAAGTGAATGACCCTGTGGCCAAACTCTGGTGCCAACAATGCACAGGTAAGATATAAGATGATCCCACTTATCTGAGGTATATGGAATACTAGATGAGGAAATGTGTTGTGGTAAAGAAGGATGCCTAGATCACCCTTGAGCCCAGTATTTAGAGAGAAGGGCAGAGATGGAAAGCAATTAAGGGAAGAAGAAGAGAGCAGGAAGTTAAGGGTAAACAGGCATCAGGGTTTCAGTTACACTGCTGGACATGGGTCAGTGGGTACAGCCATGCATCCAAAACAAAGACCCAGTAAAACCAAAAACATGAAATCTAACCTCAACCACTGAAACTTTGTAATGTGCCTGTCATGTTGACAGCTGGGATGGTGGGAGGGTTGGGGGTGCAGAGGGAATATGGGAATACTGTGGAGGGAAGCTGACCCTGGAGGTGGGATTGGTGTAGAAATATTATATGCCCAAAACTCAAACATCAATAACTATGCAAATTAGAGCTCTTTAAATGAAAAACCAAAACAAGAAAACTGGCTCACATAGCCTCTGTTGCTTTCGTGGATGGCACTGGTGGAAACTCAAGGGGACGTGGGCAGAGCTGGACACCCTTTAGGGTGGCACATTGGCATTGCTGCAGGACCCTGTGGGCTCATAGGTGCCAATCACAGGTCCAGAACCAAGCTTTGCAGTCGCCCAGGGGCCTGCAGAGAAAGGGGCTCCCGCTCCTTCTCACATGTCCTGGCCGTGCCTGAAACCCACGAGACCCAAAGCTGTTGGCCCTGTTGGCCATCTCTTTGGTGGCCTCACCCCGTTGGCCTCCCGAGTGGACTCACAGTTTCCCTCCCCCGTGAGGGCCACGTTCCTGTGCCACCCTCCCTGCGCCCATCAACACTACGCCTGTCTGCAGCCTGAAGGACTCAGTGTCTCCAGCTCAGGTGCCCTGCCAGGTTGGGGCTCTCCACCTCGGGCTGAGTCACTGCAGTGTCTGTCTGAAGAGCAGGGCTCCTCCTGGTCCTCCCCCTCATGACCCTAAGCCAGACCCTCCCCGTCTCTCTCCTAGGGCAGCAACAGCCCAACCCAGTCACACTCAGCCTTGGTGGCACGCTGAGGAAACTTCTCCCGCCAAGGGACATGTGGGAATTTGTACCACAATCCATCACCCACACAGAACAGATCACTGGGCAGCAGGCAGCACACCTTCACAGTCCCCGGAAGCTGTCGTGTCTACCTGTCATGCCCAGGCTGCATGTTTCCTGCTCCTTATCTGACCCAGGACCGGGCATCCCTCACCCCAGCTCTAAGGTGGAGCTGACAAGCACTGTCTCCATCAGAAGCCCGCCATGGAGTGCTGCGCCATAATACACGCCTCCTTGTTTGGACTCCCGGGTGTTGGCACTGTGCCCTCCCAGTGCTCCCAGGTGCTGGCGCTGTGCCCTCCCGGTGCTCCCTCTGAATACCTCTCTGAATACAGGTGCACGTTGTATCCCCCCTCCCCCCACTGTGGCATCCTGAGGGGATGGGGACGGGTGGGGAAGGAGGAATGCAACAGACAGCAGGCGGGAAGGCAGATCTCAAGCCAGAGCCACAAACTTAGCAGCCTGCCTGGGATTCTGAGCACAAAATCATTTCTTTCCTGTGCTTTTACTGTTCATTCATTTTTCTGTTTGGGGTCACTTCTAGAAGTGCTGGGAATCACCCCGACAGGTGCTCTGGGAGCAGTGCATGACAGGGGATGAACTCAGCCCTCCAGCGTGGGAAACTTGCTCTTGAGCTCTCTGAGTTACGCTCTTCTCCACTGATTTCTCCCTCCCTTGCCTCATTCCTTCTTTCCTTCCTTTCTTCCCTCTGCCTCTTCTTCTTTCCCTCCCTCCATTTCTCCCTTTCTCCCTCCTTCTCTGCCTCCCTTCCTCAGTGTACTGGAACAGGAAAGACAGAGACTAGGTAAAAATAAATGCAGTTGTGATGTGGGCTGAAGCTTGGCTAACAGGTTCATCTCCAGGCGGGGCTGCCATGATTATGCAGCAATGCGAATGCACGTATATCAATCAATGAGGCTGCTGGCTGCCAGCCCCACCCCTCCCCACTCACGTCAACCAAGGCTTGGTAGCAGGTACTGCAAGTCTAACACGCGGAGACAGAAAAGCAAGCAGAGCACCAGCGCCTGCCCTGTCCCCCAGGGCTGCATGTGCAGAGGTGGGGACACGCCCATCCCAAGCCCAGTCTCGCCTTGCCCTGTTTCCATGCTGACCACCGCGATGTGCCACTCACTCTTCTGAGTGGGGGCACCAGCACGATGCTCTTTCTTCTTGGCATCACAGAGGGTTCCCTCTGCCCTCAAACAAGTGAACCTCTGATCGTTTCTTCTCTTGATACCCAAACACTGGCCCTCTGGGGTCTTCTGGAAGCAAGTGGCTGTGCAGTTGGCACTCGCATTGGGATACTCTGGAAGACAGTTTGTCTCCCTGGACTGTGTCTTTGTTCCTAGCTGAGGGACTGGGACAAAATGCCCACAGATGCCCGAGAGCACTGAGCATTGAGCAGACCCTGGTGGGACGGCAGAGAGAGAAGGACCCCGCAAATCTTTCAGGGTGCAACCAGCCAGCTTTTTCTCTGAAGTGACGAGAGGGCAGCCCAGCCCTTTCTGAGATCTGCAGGTCTTATGGCACTGTTTGTGGGGTGGGGGCAGCCTGCTTGCTAATGTCATCCTGCCCCCAGCACATGGCCCTCTGCAAGCAGATCCCCCAAATCAGCTTGATCTTCAATAATCCAGGAAAACAGGTGTGAGAGAATCACCCCACTCCCTCGCCCAGGCCTTCCCCGACCTACAGAGGAAGCCTCCAGACCAGCATAACCACAGGCCTCACACTGCTCAAGCCCCAGAGCCCAGGCTGACCCAGACATTCCTCCAGCTCTGTCTGCAGCACAAAAGGGAAAGGGATCCCCCTGTTCCAGACATCCAGTGTGTGGCCAGAGGCAGAGGGGAAAGTCAAGCATGCTCTGCTTACACAGTGTCCTGGCAGAGACCACAGCAAGTCACAGGGCCTGGCTGGCTAGCACCTGAGGATGGCCAAAGAGTCCAGCGCCAAGGGTCAGGGCAGTCGCCTTGTCACTGTGCTCAGAAGAGAGGTAGGGAAAAGGGAACAGGAAACGGCTGCCAGCCCAAGTAAACCCACCCGCACCGGAAACCACAGCTTACCTGCAGGGGTCAGAATGCAGAGGGCAAGACTGCTCTCCGCTTTCTGTTCGCAGGGGATATGACGGAACAAAAACTACCTCAGAAATCACTGAACCAGGCAGGGAGACAGCTCCGGGTCAGAGCACCTGCCTTATCCACAGGAAAGGCTGGGTTTGATGTCCAGCACCCCTAATCCCCACTCCCTGCACCTCATTCCCCAGAACTTAGCAGTACAGAGCTGGCCAAAGGTGGCCAGGAGTGACTCCATTCTCCCCCATCACTGCTGAAAGAACACCACTAAATAACCCTCAGTATTACTAACTCAGTACCACAGAGCATTTTCTCTTCCCCCTTGTAACAGTGCATTAGGATTTCCACCTGATCATCCTTGAAAACATGCAAGCAGCACCTACTCGCTAAGTGCTTATGCTTTGGTTATTGTGAGCATAGTTTATCATAGTTCTAATGAATGTAATGACCATAAGACCAAGAGATAATTATCCTAATGATGATGATGATAACTGATAAATTGTATTGGCTCTTTCTATGCTTACTGAATAATCTCTTGGTTTGTATTTTTTTTAGTTTCTCAAATCACTCTACACACCAAAGCAATTCATATCTCTCTAGAAGCTCAGAGAGATCCAGTAATTCTCTCAAAGTCACACAGCTTATAGTGGTACCTGAATTTGAATCCAAGTCTGTTTGAGTTTGTGGACAGCTTATATAAATATTGTTTTTGCTACTCCTGGTGGTGCTGGGGGTGTGTGAGGGTCATTGCTACTGAAATTTAGCTCAGAGCCTCACATAAATGGGCTGCATGCTCTACCTCCTGAGTCACCTCCCTGAGCCCTGGTGACCCCTTTTGCAAACTGTCTCAAACAAGACAGCCACGGCAGAGAGGGCTCAGGAAGCAGTGACGCCACGGCAGTGGGGGTTTGGGGTTCAGTGACACCCCGCAGAGGGGGCTCAGCGTGCAGTAATGGGAGCCTGTCATTGATGGGGACTCAGCTCTTTAGGATACCCGGTAGTGACAGCTGCCAGGAGTCACAGGAGCAGTCAGAGACACCCCAAGTCTGGCAGGAAATATCACCACGAGTGTCTACTATGGCCACCGGCACCCAGAAGTGCTGGGGTATTTCTACCAACTTCTGTGACTGCCCTGTAACAGGTCTGTGGAGAAGAAGGGTGCGGGGGTGGAGGGAGATGAGCTGGGCTTCAATTCTGATGCGGTCAGCTGGCAGGGCCAGGGGTTGAGATGCGGAGAGACTCCCATGGGAGGTGGGTTACTGGGCGAGGTGCGGTGCCTGCGAGCAGAGGCAGCCTGGGTGCGCAGGGATTGCTGAGCTGCCTGGTTTGAAGTCTTGGGGGGGGGGGCTGCTGTTTCGCTGTGGGGGGTCCCTCTCTGGGCAGTCTGCTGGAATGGAGGGGATGAACGCGGGGGGAGAAGGGGTGTCTTGCCGTTTCATCCAGATGCCTTCAGCGTGGGTCCCAGAGGACTCGGTGGCAGCCCTGCCTGGTGGTGATGGGTGGGTGCCGGGGTTTGACATGCAGGTGGAAGAGGAACAAAACCTTCTGTGTCCTCGGGCTGGATCTGCTCGGCTCCCTCTGGCGGCAAAACCAGGCGCTTTGCCCTCACCCCAGCAGCCTCAGTTCCTGACACCAAAATCCAGCCCCAACCTGCCCTCACTTGCTCTGGAGAAAGCAAGCTCAGTCCTTGGGTGTCAGGGTTTTCACGGGGGAAGATGCCAGAACCACAGCAGCAGGCCGCACCCCCTCCTTCCCACCCCAGCCTCCCCTCACCCATCCATCCGGCTCTGCTCTGGGCCAGGGGTGGGGGCCAAGTGCCCCTCCCCACCAGGCCCCCAGCCCTGGTCCTGCTAGATGCTGCCATCACCGCGCGGCTACTACCCCAAACCTACTACCCCTTGAGCAAGTGTCAAGATCACTATCTCGGTGCTGTCATACCACATGGAGGGGCTGATAACACCTCATCCTTCCTCCACAGCAAGAGCTCCAGGAAGCCCCAGCAGTGGGGTCTGGAGGGAGAGAGGGAGCAGGCACAGCACTCACCGCGGGCTGAACTGCTCTCCGAGAGCGCTGGGTGAGGCCTCGAGGAAGCAGCTTCATCTCCTCGCCCAGCGACTAGCCCCTCCACAGATGAGTCTTTGCCCAGGTACCCACACAGACTGCGGCTGCCACCGAGAACTCGGTGGGGGCTGGGGCAGAGCCCTGACAGACCTCACAGGTTTTGAAACCCTGAGGAACCCAGGGTGGAGAGATTCTGGGTTATGAGAGAGAATGAAAGAGGAAGCAAAGCCATAGGCTCGAGGCTTTGGGGCTGCAGGTCACCGGGCTGCCCACTGGCCTGTCCTGCGCTGGCACTCTGTTCTCATGCTCTGCTCCCTTTTCCCTGCTCTTCTCCTTCTCTGAGAGCTGGAGCCCTTCGGAATGCCTGTCACTATACAGAGAAAAAGGAAGATGAAAAGTTCAGCTGGGAAAGACCTCAGCTGTTACTCTGGGTGTCAGGAAAGAGGGCTGAGAACTGGCTTTCTTTCAGGGAGTGCGAGAGAAAGAGTGGTTGAATTTCTTTGTTTGAGGGATGGTGGGTGGTCCAAATGTTACATGGTTGGGGGGTCTATGAGGGTCATACTTGGCAGCGCTGGGGGGAACCAACAATGTGTGGGACCAGTCCAAAGCACTGCATGTGCCAAGGATAGGCTCAGCCACTGAAAACTCATCCTAGAAATGACGAAATTTTGTAATTCTGTCTTTTTTTTTCTTTTTGGGTCACATCTGGCAATGCACAGGGGTTACTCCTGGCTCTGCACTCAGGAATTACTCCTGGCGGTGCTCAAGGGACCATATGGGATGCTGGGAATTGAACCCGGGTCGGCCGCATGCAAGGCAAACACCCTACCTGCTGTGTTATTGCTCCAGCCCCGAATTTTGTAATTCTTGGGCCAAGACTTTTGCATCTATCTCTGACTCTCATAGTTATGCTTTTTGTATTTGTTTTTCGTTGGTTGGTTTTTGGTCAACCCAGTTGTGCTCAGGAGTTACTCTAATTAAAATAAATATCGTGAGGTAGACACAAGTCAACTCTTGTGTTATCCCTGTGGACTTGGGACCAGCCACATTCACAGAAATTGACTTTCTCCCTGATACTATCTCTCCAAACGCTAACAGTATGAATAATGGGGGGGTTTAGGTTTTGTTTTTTGTAGAGGTAGGAAGCAAACCAGGGTCACATAGGTGCAAAGCTCTGCCACATGCAGAGCCTCATCACTAATGCGGAACCTCCCCCCTGCATTAGGTCTCTGTCTTTCTGTTGGTCATCAGTCACTCCTACTGAATCCAGGAGAGCCAACTCAAACCTTTCTTGGAAAAAACAGATCCTACCTCATAAACCTATCATTGTGCCATGCAGGACCTCCAGGGCCCTGGAACCTGGATCAAGCAACAGGAGACAGAGGACGGCCCTTTCCTCCTGCCTCCTGCGCAGCTCAGTGTGGGTCACCTCCTCAAAGCACATCTGATTCCTCCTTCTGTTTCCTCTGTGGGCCCCTCATTGAGTGCCAGCCCATACTTCACCACCTTTCTATTTTGAGTTTTTGTTCTCTCTCTCTCTCTCTCTCTCTCTCTCTCTCTCTCTCTCTCTCTCTCTCTCTCTCTCTCTCTCTCTCGTTTTTGGGTTATACCCAGCAGTGTGTAGAGCTTACTCCTGGCTCACTCAAGGATCAATTCTGGTTCAGCTCAGCGGACTTCTGGGGTCCTGGGGGTTCAATCCAGTCATCTATCTGAAAGGCAAATGTCTTAACTCTGGTACCACCTCTCCAGTCCTTACTTAATTTCTCTTTAGTGAACGAACGTGTATTTGGTTTGACATGTGGAGTTTAAAAACTACCCCTTTCGTGGCCTTCACAGGCCCCACTCTCTTGGTTCCCCTCATCCATCTTCCCCGTGAACTCTTCTGCTCTCCTCCCTGCCCTCCCTGGGTTGGAGTCAAGCTATTTAGTAACATATTTATCCTTTCCAAGGTAGTGAGAATCTCTCCTAGACAGTGCTCTGGGAGGCTCGTCTTTGTGTCCCAAGCAGCTCGCCCTCTTCCTGGCATGGAGTGAGAAGAGAGTCACCTGCTGAAGTGAGAGAGTCATGTGTAGGCTCATGGCAACGTGGGCTCCCAATTCCTGAGCAGAAAAGTCAAAGTAGTTTTTCTTTTTATTCCCCACCATGATGAACCAAAGATTACATGTCCCCCTGCAAGTGACCCTCCCAGGGTGCCCAGGGAGGGGTGTTTGGTGGCAAGGTGCAGCCAAGAAGATAAGATCTTGGGGCTGCAGAAGGAGGTGAGCCACGTGATGATGTGGGTAACCCCAGGCACAAACGATACCCTAGGCAAGGCCCAGCTTCCACCTAACCACATCAGCTTTTCATGAAACAGACATGAGAAAGCACGAAAGAAACAATGACAACAAAGGGTGGTTTGAAGCCAGCCTTGCCTCGATGGTATCAAAGCTATTGGTGGTGGGGGCGACGCTCGGGGAAATAGTGCTCAGAGATAAGGAGGAGACCCCATGCTCCAGGAAGCGAAGGCCATTAGGTAATATGGCCCAGACCGTTTGTGGCCTCTGAACCTTCGAGTTGTCTAAACAGAGGAAGTGTGGCTGCCCCCCTCAGGGTGAGACCCTGCGGGTGTCAGGGTGGGTGTGTCTGTGGGGCTCACCCAGATTCTTGGGCCAAGGTGAGAGTCACAGCTCTCCCACCTGTGATTGAGACAGAAATAACAACAAACACATCATAACAAGGACGCCTGCTGTCACTCACAAGGCTCAATGGCCCATCCAGGGCTCTGTTGTCGGCTTTCCAGGATGAGGAGTGGCTCATCCTGCATCATGCATGCCAGATGCATCCTACTGCTGGACCATCTCATGGCATCTAGAAGCCACCCAGAAGAAGATTGAGCTCCAGTGTCGTGGTGTTCTGTGGAGCTGGCTGAATCCTCTGAGCTGCAGACAATTGAGTTTCTCCTCTGCAAAGCTCAGTGCTCAGGCCTATTCCATGTTTGACAGCAACAGGGCACCTCCTGTCCATCTTGACCAGCTTTCTGTTCCCACACTACCTCCTGGTGATTCTTTAAAGGCCCCCAAGTAACAGAATGTGACAGCTGGAATAGGCAATTCAAGCATTCAGCTCTTTACTTGCTACTGAATCTCACCTTTCCATTCATTGCTGTTCTGGGATTTGGGGGTCTCCATAGTCTCCCCTATGTATTGTGAATACTAGAACCCTAATCCTAATCTCGCCTTTCCATTCATTGCTGTTCTGGGATTTGAGGGTCTCCATAGTCTCCCCTATGCATCATGAATACTAGAACCCATCCTCTAGAGAAGTGGGCTTCTAGAAATACAGGAATTCATTCATATAAATAACACAACACCCAATCTAGAATCCTTTTTATCTTTGTAGGGGACTTCCTAAGTGGTGCTCAGGAGGTCCGGGGGTTCCAAGGGCAGCCAGGCTGTTCTGTGGTCCACTGCAAGAACAGAGGCATGCTCAGGATAACTAGGTTACCATGGTAGTGCTGGAGACTTCTCAGAAAGCATCCAGTGAAGCTCCAGGGATCTTATGGTTCTGGGGATGGAACCCTATGGACACAAGCCAGACATGCATCCTACTGCTAGACCATCTCATGGACTCTAGAAGCCACAAAATAGACCTATTGTTTTTTTCACCACCATGAAAATCCACACAAACCCTCTGGACTTCTCAAAGAGAATTCTGGGGTCTAGAGATACAAGGTGATGTGTCCCAAGGGCTGGAGTGGGGCCAGTGGCTGTTGCACCTGTGAAAGTATCAGAGAGAAGAAGGGTGGCAGCCCTGAATCCTAAATGACTAGATTAAGGACAGGAATGGATCTGATGTTGGAGCCAGAGGTGCCCATGAGTCACACTTGTACCTTGGTTTCTTTGCATTTATTTTTGCATAACTTTCCCCCTAGCAGGTCTTACACTCCTAGAAATTAGAGATATTGTTTTTGGGCCACACCTGGTGGCACTCAGGGCCTACCCCAACTCTGTGCTCAGGGATCACTCCTGGCAGTGCCGGGGGGGGAGGGGGGCATATGTGGTGCTGTGGATGAAACCCAAATTGCCCATGTGCAAGTAGATGCCTTACCCTCAGTGCTATCTCTCTGACACCCAAGAGATCTTGTACTTCTTAAGCCCTACACATCTTAAGCCCCTGAGTGTAACACTATGTAGGTACTGGGTAAATACTAATGAATCAGGGAGTGGCAAAGATCATTGCTGAGTTTTCAAAGCAGCAAGTGGAATTTGATAGTTCTTTCATCCCCTCATGATAATGACCTTATAATTTCAGAAAACTTCCAGCAAGTATTCTGCTCATGTGTTATCAGAGGAAAGTTGCCCAAAACTCATTTTTGGAATGCAGGTGTAGATTGCTCCAGATCATAGGGACACTGTTATTCACTAGTAATCTGTCCACAACACTCACTGCAGACACTTTTGTGCTTGTACATCAGAGTTTTTGTTGCTACATGTCAAAATGGTCAAGTTGCCTTTGGGTGGGATGGCTGGTGCCCACAGTCCAGAACTGAATCCACCCTCACAGGGGAACCGAATGCCAGTGCTACTCCAGAAAGCTCTGTGTGTGTGTGTGTGTGTGTGTGTGTGTGTGTGTGTGTGTGTGTGACACAGATTGCTGGCTTTAAGGAGGATGGTCTAATAAACATGGTGATTATTTTTATTGTTTGTGCACAATTGAATATGCTTCTCATAAGTTGGCCTTTTTGCAAATCACCATGACCTGCATGTTTAATTCAAATCTTTATTTTCTGTCTCATAAACCCTTTTAATTTAATATCACTGCAGGAAAAAGCCTAAATGGATGTACAGGATGTTCTGTTGGTACTAAGTTTTGGGGACTGGACTTTTGTGGTTAACACTGAGGTCACAGTTAGAGCACAAATGAGCACCAGTATAGCTTGGAAGTGCCTCCAATGGACTTCTGGCCCTAGCAACTGATTTCTCATTGAATTTTTCCGGCTCTTGGCCTCTGCCCTTGTTTTCAGAACTATTGGTATAATGAGTTGAATGCATGGCCCTGTCTCTAAAGAAATGGGAAAAGCTTCCTTTTGACTAAAACTCTCATAGAGCATTAAAGGTATGAAGGTCAGACTCAAGGCGAATTTAAAGACGAGCCAAATGGACACAGACAGCTGTTCATTGGAGATTCCAGAGAGGCAAAAGTGCACTCAAGATCTTCGATGGCGCCTCTGCAGGAGACACAATCTCTTCTAGAAGCTCCTATTCCAGCCTTCATTTCTGATAACCTCCTCCTATGCCTGCCGCTGGGGATAGCTAGTGGGTGGGGACTTGCTTCACCTTCCTCACAATGCCTCGGTGTTCACTGCTTTCCCAACACTGCCTGAGTCACTCAGAACAGCACTGGCTGTTCAAACTGGTTGCTGTGCACTAGGGGAGTGATGGGCCAAGTAGAACATGTTCGGTGCAGACGGGATGCACTTCATGTACTAATCATGCTCCAGAAGCAGCAAAGGTGCTAAACCAATGGAATGCCAACAATTTTGCCAATGAGTCTGGTATTCAGTTACTCACTGAAAGACCAAACTTCTGGGGAGGAGCCCCCCACCCCCGATCCGCATCCCAGCTCCTGTTCATGTTTTACAATGTGACTTTTCTAAAAATTGTGACAAACACATTGCCCGTGGCAAGGGTAGCTCACATTCTCCTCCCCACACAACCACTAGGTGGGCCATACCTTCCGTCTGAGCCAGGGCCCCAAGCCCTGGCCCCACCTACCGCTGCCACTCCCTGGCTTCACCCAGGCTGCCAGCTCCCTGGGTTGAATCTCAGCAGGCTCTTGTACCTAGAACATGTCAGCCTCCTGTGGTCTGTGAGATTTGGGTCTCATCTCAAATGCTGCCTCCTCTGGGAAGCCTGCCCTATCTTCCTGTGATGGGAAGAACCCCAGTCCTCCAAAGAGATTCACCTCCTACTTTCTGAAACGGGGTATTATGCTGCCTCTTGGGAGTCACTAAGGATTTAGAGATGACATCAGAGAGTTGGAGAAGAAGGGCCTAACTTGGATTTTCTGGGCAGACTAGCGTGTCACCAGCAAGAGGAGGCAAGAGAGGCAGGGGCTGGAGTCATAGTACAGCAGGGAGGGTGTCTGCCTTGCATAACAACTGATGAAGGCTCAATCCCTGACATCCCATATATGGTCCCCCAAGGCTGCCAGGAGTGATTCCTTAATGCAGAGCCAGGAGTAAGTCCTGAGCAGCACCAGGTGTGTCTCACCCCCACCGAACCCTCCCACTACACACCAAATAAAAAAGTAAAAGTAAAAGGTGCAGGGCCAGGAGCCAATGCATGCAGGCGGGTCCTTAATATTATAGAAGGTAAGAAATATCTTGGAGCTTCCAAAAAGTAACACAGGAAAACAAAGGAAGCCCCCTTGGGACCCTGTCCATGGTTGATTATCCTCCTGTAAAACAATCCATGTGTCCCATTTCATATCCACCCTCCTGTGCTGCCTGGTTCTGGCAATGCCAGGAAACAGCCAGCTCAGGACCCAGAGGAAACTGGAGACTGCTCCTCTCTTCCCAGCATCTCTCTTCTGTTTCATACAGTCTCATGCCAGCAGCAGTGAGGTTCTCTCCATGTCTTCTGTCTGTTTACTTGTTTGTCTGTTGTCTCCCCTGGCAGATCTCAAGCAAAAGGGGAGCGCACAAGAGCAGGGTGCTCTGACTTTGGGTTTAGCAGTTGGAACTCTTCTGACAGACACAGCACCTACCAGTTTCACCAAGGCTCATGGAGAGGACCCCAGAGGGTCCTCACGAAACAAGGGACTCTCCACAGGCAGTCAGGAAAGTTGACTCTCAGTAACTGGACATTTTAGAATAGAAGAAAGGGATATTCTCCAAGTGAGAAAATGAAGGTGGACACCTGCTCATTTACTGTTTTCAAAGCAGTTCTAAAGGGCCACAGATGGATATATGCACATCTGTGTTCATTACCACATTAAGCACAATAGCCAAGATACGGAAACAACCCAAATGCCCAACTATTGATGAATAGCTCAAGAAGTTATGGTAACACACTCAATGGAATACTCTCTAGCTCTAAGAAAGGACAAAATCATGCAACAAATACCAACATGGATGGAACTAGCGTATATCATGTTGAGTAAAGTCAGTCAGAAGGAAAGGAACAGACAGAATGATCTCTCTCATAGTCCTGAAGCTCTACAGCAAGGCAAGATAGCAACAAAAGTCCAAAGGCAACATAATGATAGAACGGATTCATACAACTGAGTTGGGACTGGGGGGACTGGCAGGTAGGGGTGTTGGGGTCCTTAGGAGAGGCAGGAGGTACATTGTGACTGATGTGGGACTGGAATTGTCTACATGAGAATTAGTAGCGTTATATCTCAATTAAAACACTGAAAACCGGATTTCAATTAAAACACTGAAAAAAAATAATAAAGGGACACACAGATGTAAAGAGTCAAGAACCCTCTCCTGAGGGACTGGTGACAATGGAGAGACCACAGGGCAGAGTTGGGGAAAGGCTACATGGGGAGTCAGGGGTTCAGACACAAGGTGCGATGATGCCTGAGAGGTTGCAAGAGCAGAGAGCTTTAGCCTCTGGGAGGACTCAGAGACTTTGCCGTCTGTCATGGGCTCCCCTGAGCTGGAGGCAATGCTGAGCTCAGCCTGCCCTCCAATCAGCCCTGGGAAGCAGCCTACGATTCCTGCCCCGCAGACTCCTCAGGGAGCTCCCACTCGTGTGTGCAGAAGGAAGCATTTTCTGGAACTGGCCATGCTTCAGTGTAGGACAGGTTGACTCAGTCCATGTAGTGGACACAAGGACAACCATGAAAACAAGCTGCTTTCCCAGAGGTGCCAAGAAGCCTTATTTTGCCTACTCAGCTATGATTCTCCTTCCTGCACCCCCAAACAAAGCACCAAGGCATCTCTCATCCAGTCTGCCACTGAGCGTGGCGGGGTCCAGACATCGTTCAAAGGAGGAGACACTGTGCCAAGGCTGTGTCCCGCTAGCACTGAGGCGTGAATCACTGGGAACAGCAATGCGTGCACACGAACATGAAGAGAACCACCCCACTAATCCCAGGCACGGTAACCTGATGGTTTACAAGCAGGAGCTGGATTGCAAAAGTTGGCAGAGCATGAAAGCACAGCACTCTTCTAAGACTCTGGCGCTGTGTCATCCTCTTGAACACCTAGCAGCCTCGCTCCTGCCCCTGGAGGAAAGTGATGCTGCACAGTTCCTTACTCCAGAGGGCTCAGGTGCTGGGCAGGAAAGCCAAGGGAAGGTCCAAGGCACTGGGGTACTGGGGAGAGAGCACAGAATAGGGCACAGGACAGCCTAATGCAAAAGAGGAAAAAAATATCTCTGTTCTTGAGAGCCACCAAGTTTTCTCTTTTCACTTTTGGTTACACCTAGCAGTGCTCATGGATCATCCATGTCTTCTCCAGGGTGCCATGCAGTGTCAGGGGTCAAATCTAGGCTCCCATGTGCAAAGTATGAACTAAGTCTAACCAATCTGCTTCCGCCTCCACTGACTGTTCTTAAAAGGAAATAATACAAGTAGGCAGAGAAAGTAAATCTTTGCATTATATAAGTGGCTATAGTTGTGTACCTGAGTGTGTTTGCTCGTGTGTGTGTGTATGTTTCTGTGTGAAAAAAAAAATGAGTAGGTGTCTGTCTGTTAGTGTATCCGTGTATGGGTGTCTGTGTGTGTCGAGTGTGTTAATGTGTTCTGTGTGTGTCTGTGCATTTGCATGTCTATGTGTGTGTCTGTGGATGAATGATTATGTATGTCTGAGGTGTCCATATGTGAATGTGAATGTATTAATATTTGCATATGTGTATCTCTTTGTGTGTGTTTGCATGTCTATGTGTGCGTGCTTGACTGCGTATGTTTGAGTGTCTATGCATGGGTGTGTGTGCTTGATTTCCCCCCTTCATTTCTTTTCCCTCCAGCTTTTGTTGGAAGTTCTTTGAATTTGTTTTCTAGATGCCTCTGAGGAAGGAGGAAGTTTCCTGAGCTCCCTGGGGCCAGGTCCCCATGTGCTTCTGCGTGGCCCCCTGCCCCCAGCATGTGTCCACTCCACTCTGCGTCTCAGCTGAAAAGCCAGCAGCCCTGTCATGACCTTTGCTGGATTCCAAAATCCTTGCTGGAGGGATGCCTGACTTGAGCTTGAGCCTCAGCTAGTGGGTGTGAGGGCCCATCGCTGTCTCTCTCACTCTGAGGCAGAGAGGAAAGTCCTGTTGGGAAGAGCCATCCAAGGGTTGGCATGGAAAGGACAAGATCCTGACATAAATCACCACACCACACACAACCTCTCACTTACATAACAGAGACCGCCTCACCTGACTCCCAGCTTGTGAGGTTAAATGAGAATCAGAACAAGGCACCAGGCCCCGAGTCCAGCCAGCACACAAAGCACTCAGGAAATGTGGGTGGACAGCTCCGAGCTGGGAAACAGCACAAGAATCTCTCACAGGAAATCAAGTGAACATGTAGGAAGTAACGAGAACACCATAGAGGTGGCAAATAAAACAGAACTAAACAGAGTAACTCACAAACACTTGCATACGGGCCAGGGATGGAGCAGCTCAGAGGGGGCTGCTGGGGGCTGTGACCAACACTTTCAAATAGCAGACAAACCTGGACTAGAGCTTGAGAGAAATGTCTTAAGTAGCGGTGCTTTCCCTGGACTAATAAGGGATCTACTGTAATAAAACATGCAATTAAAAAAAAAGTGGGAGGTAGGGGAACAAAACATGCCATTTGAAAGGAAAAATAATCCAAGTACCAGATTCATTGCAGGGGACCTTTAAGATGTATAGGCTGAAGCAGTATGACAAGGCTCTATTCTTAAGAACCTTCCTCTGACTTGTTGCCCATAATGACCACAGTGTCTATAACTGTGGCAATTAGTGATAACTAACGTTTGGCATTCAGAGCCGTCCTACCTGACACACTCTTCCCACTCGGAGTTTACAACGTGTGCATGCCAGGGAGATCCACATTATACATGCTTCCAATTAAAAATATGGACAGAGGCAAAAGCAAGATTAATGTCACAGAGAAAGCATGTGCTGCCGCCCAATCTGGGCCAAAAGGGCACAGTGCCTCAGCCTTGGCCATTATCCCCAGTTGCAAAGGTCGGGAGCTGTCTACATTTCTGGGGAGTATGGAGACTTTCATTAGACCTCAACAATGACTATGGCTCTGACACCAAACAAAATTAGTGATAAACTCTAAGAAGGTGTCAGTAGAGAAATGAAGTGACTGTAACCTTTTCCACCATCTCTTTTGTCGGCCTTGTACAGCAGCGTCACAAGGCATAAAATGAGAGTTTTCCACATTGAACAAAAGATTACAAGACTGCTAGCTTAACTGGGCGCATAGCAAATGGTTCCCCCATTACCAACAAAAAGACATCAGAGAGGAAGGAGAAGTGATTAAAACACCTCTGGAGTTACTCTGTGTGTGTGTGTGTGTGTGCGCGCGCGCATGCACGTGCATGTAAAAGGGGCGCATGGGGTGGGGGTGGAGGGGGAAGGGAGGGAATCGGGCTCACAAAATGCAGATGAATGGGCTGGGCAGAACAGTGCTTGTTTGCCATGGGAAGTCATGAACAGTTCCAAGTCAATGGTCTCACACCAGCAACACCACAATGATCTAATTTTCAGAATTTCAGGAAGTTTAAATGCAGAAAGAACTGGAAGGCCAGTGGACTTGCATTCAGAGAGACCCAATTCAAATCTTAATTATTGCTCAATTATTGATGGGCAAGGTAAAGGCCCTCCCGTTGATCGTCGATTTGCTCGAGCGGGCCCAGTAACGTCTCCATTGGAGACTTCTTGTTACTGTGTCTGGCATATCGAATACTCTCGGTAGCTTGCCGGGCTCAGTGGATATAATCTTCTGTTTTTCATTTCTACATGATAATTCCACAGTGTTGGCATATGATAAGTCAGAATGATCTGAAGATATATGGGTGATAAACCAATAACTATTAAATGTGAAGAAAGATGAAAAAAATTTCCTTGTAAATGAATCAGGTATAACATAAATAGAAACTATGATAGTTATTAGCTAGCAATAACACCTACTCTGAGGTAATCCCTATTCCTCTGTACCCTGAGGTAATGCTGTTTTTTTTTTTTTTGTATTCAGGTCTCCTGGAAGATAAGATTTTTCTACTGCTTATGATTAAATGGAATCTAGGAAATGCTGCACCCACAAGTATTAAGGTGGGTTGATATATCAAACGCTAAAGGAAAAGTAAACCAAGGCACAAGCACAAACATGTGGCTCTTATGGCCTTGGGTGGGTGGGTGGGTACAAGCTACAAAATTAGCAACTTGTAGCCCTTCAGCTAAGCTTCCTAGCAACAGATAAAGACACATAACAAATACTTAGGATGATAATCCCTAAAAGCACTGTAACATCAGGTTGAGGTACTGGCCCTTCCAAGTGTATTCTAGTAAGAGATGTTTGACATTTTTAAATTCAACCAGTAATGGAAAATCTGATGCTTGAACCTACCACATAGAAAGATGAGGCAAGAATGAGAGATTGAACGTCCCCAGTGTGTGTCCGCTTGCTAGTCTGTAGCTTTAGTACACCAAAACACAGAACATCATTCCATGTAGTATTAAGAGTTTTCTTTCAAAAATTCTGTACCTGGGGCTGAAGTGATAGCACAGCAGGTAGGGTGTTTGCCTTGCACTTGGCCGACCCGGGCTTGATTCCCAGCATCCAATATGGTCTCCTGAGCTACCGCCAGGAGTAATTCCTGAGTGCAGAGCCAGGAGTAACCCCTGTGCACTGCCAGGTGTGACCCAAAAAGCAAAAAAAAAAAAAAAAAAAAAAAAAAAAATTCTGTACTTGAGTCCCATGAGTAGGTTTGAGAAAGCTGCTTAGAGTAATTTTGAGCATAGAATGGCAATCCCAAAGTACCTGACTCAGTTTCAGGGATGGGGAGGCCACAGACAACCATGTTCAACTGTGTGATTGACCATATAGTACAAATGCTTGGTTCTGTCTCCTTTATTGGCCAGCATATAACTCAGTGGTAGACACAGCCATTTGGTAAGATGTGGGAGAAATCTGTTCTTTACAGCTTCCTGGAGCACTGCATATCAAAGGAACACAATGTCTTTGGACCTTTTATGTTGCAAACTACACACACACACACACACACACACACACACACACACACACACACATACACACGCAGCCTAGCAGACTAACTGAAATGTAGGATCAACATTTACGGTAATAGGGAAACCACATGACAGGTGGCCCAGGCGCCTGCGTGACTTCTGACTCACCCCCAGGTGCTGCTGCTCTCCACAGCTACACAGAACCAGACCCAGCAGATAGACTATGTGTCTCAGGATTTCCCCCGAGCAAGTACGGATCCTCAGGCTTCCCCTGTCCAAAGGAACCCATGCTTGGGCCTACGAGCTTGCTTTTTCTTTCTTTTTCTTTTTCTTTTCCTTTTTGGGAACTACACCTGGCTGAACTCAGGGTTTACGCCTGACTCTGTGCACAGGAATCGCCCTTGGTGGTTCTTGGAGGACCATTTGCAATGGCAGGGACTGAACTAGGGGTTGCAAGGCAAGCAAGGCAACAAGCAAGGCAAGCACGTTCCTTGCTGTGACTCTTTCCAGCCCTTACTAAGGACTCTGTGTTTTCGTCAGATTTCCTAAAAGTCTTTGTCGTTGGCCCCCAACACATCCCCACCCCTCGAGCTTAGAAACATAGGAGAAAAATTCCCTGGGGAAGCTGTCAGAGGCAGCAAAGTCCAGCACAAAGGCAGGAAAAAGCAGGCATAGAGAAACAATTGGGTTTGAATCTCTTTCGCCATGGTTACCACATGGGACAGGTAGACTCTAGACATAAAATGGGGTTTTTACATTTTATGGTTTATGCCTCCGCAGGGTTAACTTATTAAAGCAACTGTTCATGTATTACATTTGAGTTAAAAAGAAATTAAATGTTGATGTTTTGACTTCAGCTGAATAAAATATGCAGAAATACTGAAGGAAGGCCAGGGGTGTCTGGATGTTCATCAGTACCAAACCACCCTTGAAAATCAACTAGAGTTAAGTATGGTCACGCTGATCTCTCCTTGATAGCCCTAGTCCCAAACAGGTCTGAAGAATATTGGAAGGAAGACATGGGAGGTGGGGAGAAGACTTAGGAGAAAGGATGTTCCTAGCCCACTGAGGCCACTCCCAAGGGTCATGCTAACTTTGTTGCTTAACGTGGAAGCCCCAAATCCCTCCCAGCATGCACTGGTACTCCCCTAGCAAAATTCAGTGTCTTCACCTGGCTGTTTACCCACTGACTTACAAATCCTAAAGGAAGGTGCTGGGAAGAGCAGTTAGGTGGTTGGTCACATGCTGGCATGTGTGAGACCTGAGTCCCATGTTTCCCTTAGCACTACTGTTCATGGTCTTGGTGATTCCAGTGCACTGTTTTGTCTGGGATGAGCACTGAACCACAGAGTCCATGTGGCCCAGGATGAAGGCAGCGATTTCCAATGAGTTTCTGAATGCTAAGCATATCAGGCCCGCTGTCAGATTTCCTGAACAGAAGCTTTTGGACAAAGCCATTCATGGTTTAGAGAATCATCAACTTTAAAACATATTTCAGAAATAGAGGGTCCTTTGATGTTATCAAATAATAGCTAGGCATGATGGATATTTTTAGAAATTGTTGATACAAAGGAATTGGTATTTTCACAATTTGAGAAAAGAAGATGACAAATTTTGCACAGTGTATGGAAAAGGTGAAAGGAAAGGGTGGGGTGTGAGGGCAAACTGGCTATGTTTACATTCCAAGGGCCAGAGAGAGAGAGTTGGCTTCTCCTCTGGACCCTTAGAGAACACTTGGAGAAGGAGCATTTCAGAGGTGGAGGAAGGAGTGAGGGATGCTGTTCTGAATATAACAGAGCCCAGGTGGAGGCTGGACAAACTCTGAGCAAATCTGTCAGAAGAGGAAGTACTGGAGGAAAGGGGAGAAAGTTGAAAGGACAAAGGAAAATCTTGTTTCTAATCTCTGGGTAGAATATGTGAACACAGACACAGTATTCACTGTATGGCTTCATTCATTCAATCAGTAGAGACTGAGTGGGACCACATCCAGGGAAAAATGACACAATGCTGCTGTCCCCAGTCAGGAAGTTAATAGAGAGATTGTAACAATGGTGGGACAGGGACCAAGATGAGTGGAAATGCAGGGGCATAAGGATGAAGCATGTGTATAGATAGAATGTTCAAGGGAAAGCTTTCTAGATACACTGTCTAGATACATCTCCAGAGAGGACACTGTCACCGCGAAGCCTAAGATGGAGGTTGCCTTTGCTTTGGCACCCACCGTGGAGAGCACTGTCTCCCACGGGACTCTTTGCTGTCTTCACCCCAACACCCTTGTCGCACCAGACACCAGGCACTGGAAGATAAGTAGCATTTACATCCAGCCAATGGTCCGGCTGGCTGGGTATCTGTGGTGAAAGGGGTCCACCTTCTTTCCAGCATAAGCTGAGCAGCTCAGCTGGCATCCACCCGGCACCGCAGCATGTGGCCAAGGAGATGCCTGCCTGACTGCAGAACCCCTGGCAAAACAGCACCCAGGTACTCACATCCACCTACCAGCCTGGGCAGCGTAGCCTGCTGGAGGGTGTTGACAGCTGCAGGAAAACACAATCAGAATGGAACATGATTAAGCAAGACAATTAGCACCGAGTGGAAGCTGGCAGGGAAGGAGACGGGCTCCAGAGACCAGGCAGCAGCAGTAGCAGCACAGGCTGCAGGCTCAGCCATCCAGCGCAGGCCCTGCATGGGTCCACTCTAAGGCCAGAGAGGCTGCCGGGCCTCCTGAGAAGCTTGCAGGCACTGGAGAAGACAGAGGGCCTTACGATCTGAGAATGTGCGACATGGTGTGGACATTTGCTGACCTTGGGAAAGCTCCTCAGCTCCAATTTCCTCGGTTCTTTCCATAACTGGGCAGTTGTAGAATGCCCCAAAGGGAATCGAAACATGGGTGTCCCCATGGTTGGGGGGACAGGACAAGGGTCAACAGCCCTGCCCACTGCACAGGAGCTATGGCTCCAGGAATGCATCTTCTCCAGCTATGAAGCAGAGCTTTGAGAGTGAGGACAGAAGTGAGGAGTATGGGCAGGTGAGGAGCTTGGAAAGTGCAGAGTCTGAGTTGGAACCACTTCCCCACAGAGAACCCTCTGAGCACTGTGGACAAGGGCCTGAGTACCACTGGGTATGGTCCCGCAGGTCCTTGCACTACTGCGGCGAAGCAGCAAGTTTTCCTGCATTCTCAGAAGTGAAGGCCGGCTCCTCTTGGCACTGCTTAAGAGATTCCCCAAAGAAACAAAACCCCAAAGCAGGCCAGAGAGTCAGCACAGCGGTTAAAGTACTTGCCTGCATCCTTCCAAATGCAATTCAAATCTCTTGCACTATACATGACCCCATGGACATTGCCAGGGTCACTCCTGAACACAGGCAACCCCCCTGAGCAACTCCAGAAATGACCCAAACTCCCCTATTCCCCAAATAGAAAAAAAAAAACAACCCTCAAGAGTGCTAGAATCTTCTCTAATTATACTTAGGGTCAGTGGAATCTTGAAGACAAATGCTATGTCCATCTCCAAATCATTCACTATTGGTCTTATAATCAAAGTAAAATGTGGTCTCCTTGCTGGCTAATGGCAGGGTCAAGACAGGAGGCCTGTATATTCTCCACTAACCATTGTGCTTAAAGCCTCCAAGTTGGGATCAGAACGTTCACTGCACTGGTGTGGAGTTCTAGCCCAGAGAGTCTGCAAAAAATGCCTACAAGAGGGTCTCATTCTGGTATAGATATGTGGGGGATGATGTAGATTAAGCAAGGTGGGTGGGTAGCAGGAAAGCAAGGAAAAGCCTGGAAATTCCATCAACATGCCTGAGCTTCATGCTGGTTGTTAATACTGAAAAAGAAGAAAGAAAGGAAGGAAGGAAGGAAGGGAGGGAGGGAGGGAGGGAGGGAGGGAGGGAGGGAGGGAGGGGGATGGATGGAGGAAGGGAGGGAGGGAGGAGTGAATGAAGGAAGAGAAGGAAGAAAGGAGGTAAAGAAAATACATTAAAAATAAAGTGGTAAAGGAAATCTAGCTTTGGTCTCTCTGCAGAAATACAAGTGAGGCTGTGTATGGTGCTGAGGACGTGAAGAGAGGGATCACAGATTCATGGGTTCATATTGGCATCAGCTTGGTGCTTTTCCAGGACCCAGAATCTCTCTTCAGCAGCATGAAGGCCTAGTGCCCCTGAGGGTGGAGTGGAGATGGAGGGGCAACTGCTTATTTACCACAGGAATGGTCTGTGCTTTCCTGTGCTTTCTTAATTCATTCATTCATTCATTCATTCATTCATCTTGTTAAGGTCATGGTCACAATCCTCCCGTTGTTCATTGATTTGCTCGAGTGGGTCCAGTAACATCTCCATTGTGAGACTTATTGTTACTGTGTTTGGCATATTGAATACGCCACGGGTAGCTTGCCAGGCTTTGCCGTGAGGGTGAGATACTCTCGGTAGCTTGCCGGGCTCTCCAAGAGAGGGGAGGAATTGAACTCGGCTCTGCCAGGCCACTTGCGCGCAAGGCAAATGCCCTACTGCTGTGCTATCACTCCAGCCCTTCATCTTGTTAATTTGAGCAATTTTAAAGGTGTCTGGCTCTGCAGAATGATGGACAACTTGTATGTGATTTCTCTTTTTTCAGGCTCTGACCTCTGCCTAAAGCATTCCTCTCTGACTTGCTTACTTCCAACTCAACTCTCACAGGGAAACCCTCACTTCTGTTTTCCCTGAGCATCAGGAAGGGTTGTTGACCTATCTCCTTCATTACCACTCTTAGGAAAAGGAAGGTCCTTGCAGAATACATTCATCCCCACTGCTACCTCCACTCAGCCAGAGCTTTACCCTTTACAGCAGTTGCAACAATGGCTGCAGCAGAATCACAGCAGGACCTTGTAAGGGGCTTACAATGGAGGCTCCACCCCAGTCCTACTGAATCTGAAGTTTTGATTTAACCAGACTCATGGCCAGATTCATGTTGAGCATATGTTTGATGGGGAGGGGAGGGCAGCCCTGCCAAGCAGAATCCAGTGATTCCTGTTGAAGTTCTCTGTCCTTCAGAAGGACAGAGCAAATGAGTGAGATCCGGCAACTGTTTCTACCCCCCACTTAAGCCCTTCAACGCACCGGGCATGAACTCTGCTGAGCTCAGAGGCTGGTTTTCATGTTTCTATCACCAACACCTACATCTTTCAAAGAAACCACAACCTGGACCCGGAACAGAACCAAGTGCCAGAATGCCCAAGGACATTTCACTGAAATGTGACTGGACGGATGGGAAGCTGGTTGGACGAGTAATGTCAGGAGACTTCCCTCTTGAGGTTTCGAGTCTTGTGTTGCATGGCCAAAGGCCCCGGATTGAGAGCAGATGAGTCAAGTTCAGATAACCATCCAGACTCTGAGATAGGGACTGAAACCAAATCTGTGTTCTCAAACCATTCCAAATGTGTTGATCACTGGTTGGGGTTTGCTGTACGACCCAATCCAAGAGTGCATAGTCATTTCTCTAATAGCAGATGCAAAATTTCTCATCAATGTAAAACCTAAGAGGAGCATCAAAGGTCAAAAGTTGTGAGAAACTAGACGCTTTCAAGATGATGCCAAACCTCAAGCTTCCAATAACACAGGCGCTCAGTCAAACTTTGTGAGGAAAACAGGTTTAACCCAACATCCATTTAACCCAACATCTACCACAAACAGACATATGCTTTCCTGCCCTTTAAAATGGAAGAACTTTGCTAGTGTTAAGGAAAACAAGCAGCTCTGTGGTGCCTGCTGTCCTGAAGACAACAGACTAACTGTGGCAGATGGAACAGCACTTCATACCCTTCCAATAAGGAACCCGACTCTTGTGGAAATCTAAGGAAACAAATACAAAGTTACAAGGCTTTACCTCCTAAATTTTGATATGTAAGTAATATCAATGGCAAGTAAAATATTTGACGAAGTCTGCTCCAAATCCAAAAGCCATTCACTCAATATAGAGTTATTGGTTACAACCAAGGGGAATACTGTGCTAGAGGTATGTTGGGTATTTAGGATTCGTGAGATATTCCAACTTCTAACCCCACCCCACCCCCCACACACACCATATTTAACTATCTTTTCTTGGGAGGGGGCACACCTGGAAGTGTTCTGGGGTTATTCCTGGCTCTGCACTCAGATATTACTCCTGGAGGTGCTTGGCGGACCATATGGGATGCCGGGGATCAAACCCAGGTCAGCCACACGCAAGGCAAATGCCCTACCGACTGTACTATCCCTCTTGCTCCCACTGTTTTTCTCATTTTAAATACTTTCTGGCCATCTACTGGATCACTCAAACTCTCCAAGCCTGAGGCAGTAGATTTTCTCTCCGTGATCTTGTATTACAACTGGAAATGAAGGCATTGACCACTAGTGTGGTGGGAATACCCATTAATAATGATGTATGTCCAATCCTTAGGGGTATCCTTAACAATCATGCTTCAGCTTGAGCACCTGTAAAGACTTTTTCAAAATCAACAACAAAACAAAACCTTCAAGACACCATGGATTGTGCTACATCCTTCCAGGAATGGGACATGCACATCAGAGTTGATAACGAGGTCTCCCAGCCACAGCAGAGGTGGCATAGGGGCGAGCATATGTCTCAGGGGGAAAATGCGCTTGCCTCTTGGTTTCTGGAAAGCAGTTCTCTCTGGAGGATCTGGGTGTGTGTTCACACCCAATGGCTAACATGAGTAAGCATCCTGTTTAAAAGTATTCTTCATAATTTCTCCTTTTTGGGTCCTTAGATTGCCTTGTGTCAAGTTAAAAATGTCCCATTGTGGGACCAGAAAGAAAGAGAGAGAAAGCACAGAGGTTAAGGCACTTGCCTTATATGTGGCCAGTCCTGGTTTGATCTGGTGCCCCGTATGTTCTCCTAGTACTGCTAGGAATGATCCCAGAGTGAAAAGACAAGAGTAGGTTCTAATCATAGGCAGGTGTGGCCCATAAATGAAAAATAAATAAGCAAATAAACAAAATAGCCATTGCTAGTACTGTGTGGACTGAAATGGTTGGTTCGTGGTGAGGCAAAAGACAGCTATTCCTTACCTTAAGCGTGTCAAATAATTTTAGAAATGCCAAGGATGGAAGCACCCCTCTAAGAGACCTTCCTTTTATGTAATTTGACCTTGAATACCCCGGTGTGCTAGAGCTCCTGCATCTAAGGGACCATGAAGAAGGCCACAGCACTGAGATTTAAGGCAACAAGAGGAGCAAAAGGAATTCTAGGTCACTCGTCTCTCCTCATAGGCATTCTAAGGTTTCCTCAAAATAGGTCCCTAGTTTTAGGTTGAAAGGAAAAGGATTCGTGGAGATGATCGACTTTAAGTTCAAATTATGCTCACTCTAAATTTTATCATGACCATTCCGGCCCTACCCCCCAATCCCTTCACTAACACCAAAGACAATCAGCTCAGAATGGTAGGAATAGGTTCTCTATGAATAGCTTCTATGTCTTAATCTCACCCCCCCTCACCCTTGACATCTTTCAGAACTTTTCTAAGTCAGAGGACTCTTCATTGTCTAAAGGGCAGTCTTTGATGTTATACCTCCTCTAAGGTCACCTCTGAGTGCAGGCATCCATCCCTTCTCCCTGCAAACGCCAGGACTAGCAGGAGGAAGGAAAATAAATGGACAGAGAAACCAAAACTGTTCACCTGTTCAAATGTTTAGATATTACACACACATATGCATGCAGAGAGAGAGAGAGAGAGAGAGAGAGAGAGAGAGAGAGAGAGAGAGAGGTGGGAGGGATACTGATAAGAGAAAGTAAAACTAAAGTACACAGGAAGTCAATTCCCCAGTAAGGAGCGAACCTTGTTTGCTAGTCCCTGACTCTCAGACTCTTGACTGCAGGTTCAGACGCTGTTGGGAGCTCTTAAGAGCAGGTGTAAAGTGATGTGTCAGACACTATTAGAGCTTGCCAGTGTACCCTCTCTTGCCAAAGCATGTAGCCACAGGAGAGATGGGAAGAAAAGTAAGCAGAAGGTGGGTTTGGCAGGTAGAAAAAGAAACTAACCAGAGACCCTCGTGTGAGTTTCATGTTATTTCAGCAAAGTCCCGGTAGTACTGAGTCTCTTCCCAATGCCTGCCTGGAACAGCTTTGTGAAGGGGGAGCGAGGACAGTAGGGCTCTGACTAGATTCTGAGGTCGGAGCCTTAATTAGAGTCACAGTTGTATTGTACGTCTATTTGTGTAACTGTTCAATTAGGAGTGTAACAGCTGGGACAGAGAGCTTAATGAGCTTTTAGTGTCAGGATGCTTCAAGGCGGCCTTTTCCTTTTCCTTGGTTATTGTTATTATTAAGCTTTCATATGGGCCTTTCCTTATCTCTAACTCCATTACACAGATCTCCCTTCTGATAGGTTGAAATGCAAGGGGGTGTCTCTGTCAAGTGATGGCCTGGAAGCTGGGCTGGTTCTCCCTTCACCATCTTTAGGATTTGTAGGGAAACATTTGCCAGGCTATACCCTGTGATGACAACTTTAGGATAGTCTGGGTTCTCAGACCCAATACAGTGGAGAAAATGGAGATTTGGGGTGGCCTCCTTGATAGAGTAAGTCTGACAAAGGATCTCAGGAGTCCCATTTATAGGAACAAACCCATTAAGATGCCTGAACACGTCCTAGCACACTCATCCTAACACTGAAGCATATTCAAGTCATCCAGCAGAATTGTTTCATTAAAAAGGAAGACACATCAGTGCTCAGGGCACTTACATTACATGTGCAGAGACATAGGTTCAAGGCCCCTCGCACCTCTGTATGAGGTCCCAGAGCCACCTGAGCAACATGGTGTGTCCCTGGTGGCCTCCAAGACTTCTGGAATGGTTCCGGTGGTCCCTGGCTCTGCAGGGCCCAGGCCACACTGCATCTCCAGGCCTGAGTATTGAACCACCACAGCGGTGGACTACGCCGTAAGTAGGTCCCTAGTCCTCTTCACCCTGACTTCCCTCCCAACAAGGATTGCTCTTATCAGATGCTGAATGTTCCTCTGCCCTTTGTCCACTATTTAAAACTTTAAGATGAAAGTTAAAAAATGGCAGTTGCTTTTTGAGCTATAGAAAAAGTATAAAATTCCAACATAGCATTATTTAAGCAAATTCAATTAATGAAATCATATGCACTTATGATCCTAAATGGAACAGGGTTTGTTTTTTGTTTCAGAAAAAGAGTCTCTTGCCTCAGTTCCCTTATATTTACAATCTTTATAGGACTGTTGGGGCAATCCAATGAAACAGCACAGCAAAAATGCTAGATCTCATGTTTAGTAGACAATCACAACCAACTCAAGCTATGTTTGTTCATTTCTTTCAGTTATCACCAAAGAATGCTTGGAAGATTTTGTGTGCCAACCAGTCAGAAACATTTGTGTACTTGGAAGAGGAGATGGAGAGGATTTTGTAGCATGCTGGGGTGGTGCGTGTGCTAATATTTTCAGATGATTAAAAAGAAAGAGAAAATTAATGCCAGATATTGTGAAAATTACTGTTGAGACAAAACAATTATTCTATTATAAATTAATAATGCAATTCATCTGTGATGTGTTATTGAGTGCCTGAAGAATGAATTGCCCTCAAATATTCTCTTCAAAATCCATTTATTGCCCAAGACAAATTTAAGGGTAGTGTCATGGTTTGAAAAATGTTATTTTATTGGCCATAATTTTTCATGGTTCCAACAGGGACCCGATGACAGTCCTACACAGCAAATGTCCTTCATGTTGCCATCCTTTCTCTTCTTTTAATGCCGAATTGTCCTGAGACCACTCAGAATGTGATTTATTTGTCCCTGGGCCAACAGAAGGTTCCATGTAGGTGAAAATGAATGGTTGACTAGATGAAGTGAAATGGAAATGAAACCTGCAGGCTTACTTATTTAGTGGGAAAAGGTAAGAAACTGAGGTACATTACATAAAGACTGCATGGTGTTTTGGATGATTCATCCACCTCAGCAATACTCATGGATCTGCATGCATCTGCTCTGTTGGGAAAATGGAAGGCAAGAGAACGACACAATAAAAAGAATGACTTGGATTTCTCAATGTTGGGCCCTGTGCTTTGTGTTTTGTACATGTTTTTTTCCCTCCATAATTACAAAACTCCAGTGACTTTAGGTTCAGTGAAGTCAGAGATAAGTTCAGAGAGTGTTCTCCACCAGCATCAGGTTTGTCCCAAACATGATCGATTTTAAAAGACTACGATGTTTCCAGTATTATGTAGACTTAGTTTTACCTGATCTTCTTCTGCAAAGATCTTCTTTCATAGAGCACCTGACATGGTGGGGAGGAAATAAGAGGTTTGAGAAACTCCAAGCAACTTGAGTGAAGGTATGTTTCAATTCTGGGTCTCCTGTGGCCAGTGCAATGTTCTTTCAACCAGATCCCATTTCAGTTCCCGGAGATAAGGCAGGAAGCTGTGACGACAGATCAGTGTACCCATGCACAGGGCTGGCTTTCAACAAAACTGGGTTTCAGCCCAGTCTAGAAAAATGACTACGTGCTCTCTGGTCCTTTGCTTACTGGCACCTTTGCTTCCTCATCTATCAAATGAGGAGGTTCAACGAGAAGATCTCCAAGGTCCGCTTCAGCCTGAACATTCCATTATCCTATTATCTTTGTGCTCTGATAAGTAGAAACATGTAGCCCTGGGCTTATTAATATTAACTAGGGCAAACAAGTGAAATTACTTTATGAAAATAGAGCTGGGGTTGCTGCTTGGAGCCAACCTTGTCTTAGGAGACTCACTCTAAGCACTGGTAATGGGATTGCTGATGGCTCCTTGGCTAGAGCCCATGGATGCCTTGCAGTTTCATGTTCCAGTTCCTGCCAAGGGAGATGGTCCACCACCAACACAAGAAATGGATGCTCAACACAATTTAAGTGAAAGAAATAAATTGAACTGATCATAATCAGTCTGGCTCATCTATCCATCTTTTTCCTACGGTTGTTCAGTTAAGCTCCATCCAAGTGATAGGTATTCATTTCCATTTCAGGAGAGATCTTGCTACAAGGGGGTGAGTATAACCTTATCATTTATAGCTGGGATGCAGGCATGTCTGTATACTTCAGTATCTGAGGTCTCTAGGGAATATCTTTTGTATTCGTCGGGCATATTTTACGCTTTGAGGAAGATAGAACTGAAAGGTCATGGGCTACATGTTTGATCTCTATTACTCTCTTAGCCAAGTTTATTTTAATCTTCTGCTCTTGAGATTTAGCAAAGATCCCACAAAAACAGCGGTGCTAACTGCACTGATGTATATCCTATGTTCTCTAGGAGTTTGCTCAGACAATAGCTAAGTCAGTGTCTCAATGATCCCTCTGTAAAGACTTATGAGAGATTTAATTTCAGGGACATAATTACCCCATTCTGACAATCATTTTCTTAATAAGAAATGTGAATTAATGGTGTCTTCTCTTTTATTTTGGTTCTCAAGAAGTCTAGGTCAAATATGAAATGAATAAATATAATCTTTCCTTGTTCCACATAATCTGTAGAGCAGAGTTTTTATTTGGTCCTAATAATTTTTTCATTTTATTTATCTCAGTTCTCCTATCTTACTTCTCTTAATTATAGTTGCCATTGTTGCTTATCATAATTTTCCTTTTAACATGTTCCAGATATTTAAAGTGGGATAAAATATATTAAAATGTTATTTCTCTAAACTTCAAATGCCTAGCACTTGGCCTAAAATTTAGCAAGTGCTCACTAAACACTGCTTGATAAGACACAATTCACCTTATGAAAAAGCAGCTGATGATGAACATAGCTTAGTGTATAGAGATCCAACTTGGAAGTCTGTGCACCTGAAGCCTTTTAGTGTGACAAACCAATGGAAGAAGAAGAAAGAAAAAGAAGTAGAAGGAGGAGAAGGAGAAGGAGAATATGGGGAAGAGGAAAAAGAAGGAAGTGAAGGAGGAGGAGGAGGTGGAGGAGGAGGAGGAGGAGGAGGAGGGGGAGGAGGAGGAAAAGGAGGAGGAGAAGGAGGAGGAGAAGAAGGGGATGTACAAGTCTCTTCATGTGAGAATAAACTAAAGAAGAACTGCACAGTTTGTCACAAAAAAATATCTATGAAGAAATTGGAAAAGAACTTTGGCCAGTCTAGCTTCAGTTTAGCTATAAAATGGGAATGGTAATAATAGCTCACTTAAAAGTTGTTGTGAATAACATGAGCTGTTGCATGTCATGTCCTGAAGTTCTTAGCACCGTTTGACACGTAGAGTGTGTATTGGGGGAAAACAGCTATTATTAAGGAAGGCTTATGCTTTGAAAGCTGCTTTATTGACTAAGTTCACATTCAAATCTGACCATTCCATTGAGTTAACAAGCTCCCTGCCACAAGAAGAATAACAGACAAGGAATCTGAAACAACCCAATTTGTATGGCTTCTGTGAGGGGGATGTAACAAAGTAGCCAAGGGAATGGACAGGGTAACTTTGAGACTTCCTTCATAGTTCCTGAAACTTGAGTTTCAAATCCATTCAATCCCATGTAGAGTAAGGGTTTGGGGAAAGAACAAATTCCAGTGTCAGTTTATAGAAGTTTCCTCCTCTTTCACATGTATATTTCATCTGGAACCTTATCAATTGATTATTAAAGCATGTTCATAGCAGAGACGTCGGGGAGGAGAGAATTGAGAAAATGTCAGAGAGTGCCTCACACCTTACTCTCTAGCAGGAAGTACAGAGTTGCCTCTCCCAGGGCTTGCCAAACACAGGCCGGCAACACAACCATTTCCACAGAGGACCAGACAGCACATTTCAAAGAATAAAACTTCCCAGAATGCATGCTGAACTTGAACAAGATGACCACTCCCATTTCATTAATGTCAAACTCGCCCCAAATCACTTCATCATGCAACCCCATTATTCTACAGTATCTGGACAGGAATATCTTTCAGAAAAGGTGCTGCATCTAGGAAAAAGCTCCACATCCTAGTCATGAAATCACAGGTCCTCAACACAGCCCCAGTAAATGTTTTCCACTGAATAGGCGCTAGGATAGGGAAGAATGGATGGGTGGGAAGTTCTTCAGAAAGACAGAGGCCAGAAATAGACTTCATGATGAATTTCACGTTTCCGTGAAAATTTCAGAGGAGCTTCTATGACAGAAGGTGCGGCCACAGGGTAAACTCATGAAACCCCCTGCTGAGATGATGAGGATACATCTGCCTGGGGCTAGATGGAAGAGAGAGGGCAGGTTCCATAAAGAACGGGGCAGCTGTTTTGGCACACGATCTTGGGATCACTCAGTCTTGGAGCTGGAAACAGGAAAGGCCCATTGAAAAGAAGAAAAGAGACTTAAAATGGGAAGGAGAGTCTAGCATGTGACTAGTTATAGACCAGGTGTTATAAAAGTCTATTATGTCAAGTTACCTCAGCTGACCCCTGGTTAGACTTTATACCAAGCTCTTCTTTCACAGGGGAAAAGGGGCTATTAGAATTCGGGATGGAGGGAGAGATCAGTCTTTCCTTCCTCTTGAAGAACCATCACATGGACAAGACATTGCAAAGCTGACAGTGGCCAGAGGAGCAAGAGGCTCTGATGGATTGACACTTGCCTCCAGGACCTGCTGGCTGTCTCCTCTGAGACAGGAGGTGACCTGGCTGAAACATGGTATGGGTCTCTGAATCTGTAGCAGTGTCAAGAAGTGATTTAGGGATTCTCTTCCTTTGCCTGTTATCTTGCCTTACCCACTGATGAAAGCTCAATGTGGTTGATTTGGCCAAAGACAAGCTCCCCACGAAGTGGTTTGTACAATGGAATTCAATCAGACATCTGACAAGAGCTTCCCATTAGTCAGTATTTTACCCAGAAAGGGATGAGCAAAATCTCGGGCAATTCTGTCACCAGCTGCACAACTGGCTACAGAAACCCAGTGCTATTTATTGAGATACTCATGTGTCACATGCTAAGGAGCACAGGCAGCACTGTGGGCGGCTATGAAGGTAAATTAAACTCATAGTGATGGACTAAATGAATAAGCTGTACCAATTTCTGGAACTGGAAAGTGTTGTATATCTGTAAGAGCCAGTTTTGGGGGATTAGGAAGGGGCAATGATATCTACATCCTACAGGCATCTATTAGCTTGCACGGGACAGGAAGCTCATCTGGTCATCGGTGGAAACAAAAGAACCCAGGCATGAGAAGCTGGTTGGGGTGTCAGCAATGAGAGTACACAGAGTCTTCCATCAGCAAATTTGTGTCTGGTGGGATAAGGAGGCTTTTTGTGAATGCCTACGGAGGTCAGTGTGTGACTCTATGTGATGCTGCATCTCAAATACTTCTGTGTCGGAACCTGCTGAGGGTTCCCCAGAAACAAAGACTCTGACAATGGCCCGGCTCTTCCATATTGCCACTGGACTATCTCATTCACAGTAGTTCTGCACATTACACGGAAACTAAATCTGCCCCTCCCTAGTACCTGACAGGTCACTTGCAGAATTGAGGTACTGTTTCCATGATATCACATGATGCCTACATGAGGTCTGCGTGGGAGGGAAGCCCCAGTCATGTTCTCTTTCAATAAGATCAAGGTGATCAAAGGTCAAGAGGTGTCTTAGAAACAATTCTCTAGCTCTCTCAGTTACTCCAGATATCCTTTATTTGGGAGCGTACACACCTAAATTATTCTTGGCTTTGTGCTTAGGGAAAACTGAGCACTCCTGGCAGTGCTCTGTTGACCATATGTGGTGCCATGGTACTGCAGATCAAATCTGGGTGAGGCACATGCAAGTCAAGTGCCTACCTGCTAAACTAGCTCTCCAGTCCCTCCAACTGGTCATTTTATTAAAATATACCTACCATGGATGACTGTTTTGAATATTCCAATATTCAAGCTGGAGAAGTTCTGCTACTCTGAGAGAACACAGTCCGAGTGTGAACTTCTGGAAATGCCGATCAGAAAAAGCGAAGGGAGGGTATTTAGAGTGAACTTCTGTGCAGGATAGTTTAGGCCTAGGGAGGTGATGGGCTTGGAAGATTCAGGCCGCAGTCTTGCATTTCCCAAATGACATTCCAGCAACAGATCAAAAGATTTTTTCTTCTTCTTCTTTCAAACCACACCAAAGTGAACATTTATTTGGAGGGCCAAACTCTTCAAAAAGAAGTAAGAAGCATTTGGTAACTTCTTAAGAAGTATTTAGAAACTGTGAAACTTAAGAAACTTTGCTGTTAAATTTGGAGTTCAGCTTACAATTTTAAGGTATACTAAATAATAACCCTCATTGAACCCCTGCCCAGGCAAACCAAGCCTTGATTAAGGGACTAGAAGAACAACGTGATGTTGGAAGTACTTTAGAAGCACCATCTGAGGCTGGAACAATAGTACATGGGTAGGGCGCTTACCTTGAACATGGCTGACCCAGGTTTGATCCCTGGCACTGTCCTCCAAGCCCTGCTTGGAGTGTTTTCTGAGCACAGAACCAGGAGTGAACCCTAAACACTGCCAGGTGTGACCCCAAACTACCTCCTCCCTCACAAAAAAGAAAGAAAAAAGCAAAAACAAAGCATCATTTCTTCAGACAACCATAATGACAATCACCAAATAAATACAACCAAGAGAGTTTATGATGAATTCAGTTCATTTCCACCACATTAAAAACCATTCAACTTAGAACAGTTGATAAGGGAATGTTACACCAACATCCCAAAGGCTGACTGGTTTTTCTGCTTTAAGAGAAAATTCCTTCCCTTTACATAAGTGGGTCCCCAATCCAGCCTCACTAGTTCAAAATTTATGCAGTGTAAGTCAATTCCAGAAGTCATAATACTAGATAATTAAGAGTTCTTAAGGCTGCTATGCAACAAGTAAATGTATGCACGCAATGCAGCATGCTGGGTTGGGTGCTGAAACAGGATAAGGCGTTGGTGTCAAAAGGGGTGAAATCCAAATCTAGTGTGGATTCTGCTTTATAATAACATGCTGTGTAAATTTCTGAATTTTGACCAAGGAACTTTAGTTATGTGAGTCCTAACAGAACCTGAGAGAACAACAGTAATTTCCTCTCAACTCTGTAACTCTTTGTCAATCTAAAATGACTTCAAACTAAACAACAAATGTGATGGCTGAATACAGACTTTGAAGGGTAACTCACAGATAGTGTCTGAGGAACTCTTTAACGCAAAAAGTCAATGTGACAGGGAAGAAAGGTACACAGTTAGGAGGATGAAGCACGATATCTGAGCTCAGTCTCCAAGAGAAGTTGACCTAGGCCAACCATTTGACCTGTATAATGTACATCTGCATGTGTAAACAGTTCTGCATGATGAGGACTAAGAACAGCAATGCTTTGGAGAAGTCATTGAAGATCTAAAGGCACAAGACATTTGAAAGATGGTCTGAGAGGCTGCCAGGGATCATGACAACATAGAAAGACAAGAGATATGGGCAAACCTGTAAGCAGATATAGCCTGGTCTTGACTCTAGAATTGAGTAACCTGTGCAACATTTCAAACAAGGTATGAGAGAAGATAGTGCCAGCACAGTGCAGTGTCAAGACACAGGCAATTCAGGGGCAAAACTGGATAGTACCAGAGCCAAGGTGTTCTTAGCTTCCAGGAATCACCTTGAGATCTTCTTTATTCATATTAGAGCTACATGGCAATCCCAATGAGTTATTCCTCTGTCACAGAGATCTGGCCTCAACTTATCCAATCCAATTCTTCACGCAGCACACGGGTCCCTCACACCTGATGACCTCTGATCACCTCCTCTTCTCTCTGCATGTTGTGAAATGTGTTCTGCCTTTCAGCACTCCTGTCTCTGACTCCTATCATTGCTTTCTTACCAGGATAACCCCTGCTTATCCCCACTTTCCTCTACTTTTCTATTAATCCTGTTGATGGTCTCCCATCTCCCCATTTCCTTCTTTTGCGTCTCAGGTTTCGTACTGTGTTAAGTCCTTAAACATCTTACCCTGACCGCGATCAAACAGTGCAACCCATGGTCTATTTTCTTTCCATCGTCAATCCCATATTGTGATCATTCATGAGTAAAGGGCATGTGTGTGTTGTTAATGTTGTGTGTGTATGTGAGAAAGAAAGAGAAGGAAAGAGAGAGAGAGAAAGAGAGAGAGAGATTTTACTGGTAATCTATTTAGCCAAGTATTCAGTATTTAGCACAAAGCAGGTTATTGAAATACATGTATCAACAAATAAAATGATCACACCAGCTATACCTATTTCAGAAAGTATACATACACTTCTAAGACTGGAAGACTTGAGTATTAAACATGAGCTTTAATTTCTACCAGAGTAATTTCCAAACACACTCACACAACTAGCAGTGAGCTCAAACAGTTCAGTAGTTCTAACAGTATGTACAGGGCATTTTACAAAACGACATAATGAGAATGACAACACTTTATGACTAAGTAGCAGATAATGAAAGAAAATTAATTAATTCACTACTAAGATAAATGACTGTAAGAATTCGGAGGGGAAAAGCCATCACCGCTATTATATTTCTAAGTTTGTTCTGGAATATAAAGTACCTTCCACTGAACAACTCCTACCTCTAATTAGCTGGATTAGCTCTATTAAATTGGGACACAACAAAAGATACTGATAAGTTGTTTGAAACACCCCTAAATAATACGTTCTGGAGCAGAAAAGCAAATTTTGTCGGAAACTGACAGATGTAAAATACTAGGGGATTTATCTTTTGCAGAGTAATTGACCAAGGAAGGATGAGTCCAGGCAGAGTCTGTCCTTCTGTGAATGCCTTCTGATTAGCATCCCTCACCTAAATTTAGGGACCCCACATAAAATAAACTAGTTTTCAATGCCAATTATTAATTTCTCCAAACCAAAGCATGAGATTCCGAACCTCTTCAAAATAGAAATATAAAAACTTAAATCGACTGTTTATGTGTAGAGTTTCAGGGCTCACCAGCAGTGCTCCGTGCTTGCTCCTGGCTCCGCACTCAGGGATGACTCCTGGCTGTGCCAGGGGGAGCACATGCAGTGCCAAGGATCAAACCAGGGTCAGCTGCATGGAACACAATGCCTAACCCCTTTTTCTATCTCTCTGGACCACAACTGTTATATCTATCATTTTCTTGTCCCCTGGTCTTGTCTCCACAAAACTGATTAACAAATCATTAGTTTGAAAACATTCCAACCTGAAAATTTATGTCAATTCATGTTTTTCAAGACAATGTACCAAGTAGTTACTAAATACCCAGTGTAGTTCTGAGTGACAGTGCTACAACAGTGAATAGAAGGAGAGTTCCAGAGGTAGCACCTGAAATTCTAGCATAAGGGTTGCAAATTTCTTCTGTAAAAGCTCAGGAGAACAAATATTTTGGGGTCTGCAATGAGTACGTCCTTTATAATCCTTGACCTTGTATGGCTATTAGTACAAAAACAGTCATAGACAATATGGGAAGTGCTGAACCTGCATTCCAGTGAAACTTTATTAAAATTATAGGCAGGCCCTGGGAGCTGAAGAATAGTACAAGTGGGTAGGGTGCTTGACTTGCACATGATTGAAACAGGACTAAATCCCAGGTACTCCATGTGATCCCTCAATCCTGCCAAAAGTAATCCTTGAGCACCACCCAGGTATGACCTAAACACAAAACAACAACAAAGATAATAGACCAGAGCCTGATTTAGCCTTTGGGCAATCATCTGCCAAATAGTTTGTGAAATTTCTTAAAAATCCCTGAAAGTCACTTGTGGTGATACAGATTTAGGCAACGACTTAGAGGACATCCAATTATGGCAACCTTACTTGGGATAGCATCATGGTGAAGAACATGACATGCTGGGGTTGGAGCCATCGTACGCTGGTAGGGCACTTGCCTTGCACATGGCAGACCTGGGTTCAATTCTTGGCATCCCGTATTGTCTCCTGAGACCACCAGGAGTGAACTCTGAGCTCAGAACCAGAAGTAAGCCCTGAGCAAAGCCAGGTGTGTCACCAAAACCAAAACATAAAGTAAAATAAAGTGACATGTGGGGCCAGCCAATCAGGATTATAATGGTGCATTTTCAACCTTCCACAGAGGATGGGGGCAAGTTATTTAATTACCTGAGTCCTCACTTTTATCAATGATAAAAATATGAGCAGAACAATACCTATATTTAGGAGGCCCTTGAGATAATCTGAGAAAATATCAAGATTTTGGCTCAAGGGCAACATACAATGGATTCTGGTTATTCATAAGAACAATGATGGCAGTGAAAACCATGGTAACATGAGTGCCTCTGGGGCTGGGAGGTGACAAGACTTACACAAGGTTCCACAGTATGTGTAAGTCACCATGGGAAGCCAGGTCCAGTGCCTCAGAGGTCACAGTCCTGCTTGATTCCCAGGACCTATGAGGAATAAAAGCCAGACATGCCTACAAAGGGTAGCAGACCTCATGGTCATCAGAGAACAAAGCC
The DNA here is from genome assembly GCF_029834395.1 of Sorex fumeus. Classification (NCBI taxonomy): domain Eukaryota; kingdom Metazoa; phylum Chordata; class Mammalia; order Eulipotyphla; family Soricidae; genus Sorex; species Sorex fumeus. The sequence goes on along the minus strand of NW_026606138.1, from coordinate 12,652,209 downwards.
TGTGGGGCAGGTTGAAGGGGGACAAGAGTTCAAGTCAGAGAGACCTCAGTTCCTCTGGGTATGGATGAAGCAAAGCTTGCAGGAGACTGAGAGCCAGAAGGCCTGGGCAAGTAAGGTTCAGCACTCAGGGTCCTAGCTGTTGCTCTATGAGACCAGTCAAAGAGTCCTTGGAAATGTTATTTCTCATAACAATTATTTTCAAACTTTTGCTTGTTTCACTTAAGGATCAGCTTCTCCTTTGAGAACTGAAGCTCTTTTGAAGACCCCAGGGGTACAGCATATTGGATGTAAGTTATCTCCATGGAAAGAGAGAAAACCAGAATCAAGTGGATCACACTACCACATCCTACTGAAGACCCACACTCCTCTATTATTTCAAGCACATTAAGCCACAACAGCATAAACATTCTCTCGAGGAACTTTAAACTAATTAATTGTGAATCTGACAGTCAGAACAAAGAGGCTGAATTTGTGGTTGGTACAAAGGAAGTGTTGCTTTCCCCCAGGTTGGTATTTTTTTGGATTTATCCTTTGTGGGTTCTGACAGGAAAGGGGAAGAAAAAGACTGTTAGAGCCAGTAGTATTATCCTTTTGACAAATGCTTTTGCTGTCTTGATACATCTGGGTTGTACTGAGTTTGAATTTGATTTTACGACCTTCCTTCCAAGCCACCGACATGTCCTGTGTGACTGGACACACCATCCATACTTCCATTTTTAAAACCTTTTCTAGCACCTCAAGGAAATGTGAACTCACAATCCTTCTGTATCACAGGATAGTATACCTGTTAACAATTCATCAATTATCTTTTCTTATTACCCCTTCCAGGAAGTTTTCAAAAAGAAACTACCTGGTACTTAATTTCAAATATTAGTTGTTTGGGGGTCAGAGCAATAGCACAGCAAGGGGACTTGCTTTGCATATGCCTCACCTACGTTCAATCCCCAGTATTCCATATTGGTTCCCCAAAACTCCAGCAGAAGTGATCCCTGAAGGCACGGCCAGAAGTAAGCCCTGACCACCACTGGGTGCCCACCTCCCAAACTGCTTGTTAAATACACACAGATGGGCATCTTCTAGTGTGAGAACTCCGGTGTGTCATATATACATGGTTTTTGATGAAAGAAAAGAAATGGAGCTATAATTCAATATGCTAACTGCTTTAACAGAGGCAACTTCAATTCTGAAGACGTTCATAAAGAACTTTCGTATTGAAGCTGGAGCAATAGTACAGTGAGGAAGGTGCTTGCCTTGCATGCAGCTGACCCAGGTTCAATCCCCAGCACCACACCTGGTCTCAAGCACTGCCAGAAGTTATCCCCAAGTGCAGAATCAGGAACAGTGCTGAGAGTAGCGAAAAGCAAACAAAAATAACGTTCACATTATTTTAAAAATTCTCACCTAACTAGGGTTTTGACAATGTATAAATTCCAGGTATGCAGCTTTATAGCTGAACATTTACTTATAATATACGATGACTGCAACTATCCAGCACTATAGAATTGAACCTTTGCTCTGTTTATCCATCTTCTTTCCCCAGCCCTTCTGGAATTCACATTTTTTGTTTTCACAGGCTAAGGATTTATTTTGGTTCTTTTGTTGTTGTTGTTCTGCAAATGAGTGAAATTATATGGTATTTGTATTTTTCCATCTGACTCATTTTCAATTAGCATAATATCCTAAGGTTTCATCACAAGTGGCAAGATTTCATCTTTTCTTAGAGCTGAGTGGTATTCAATTGTGTATATGTACCCAATCTGTTGAGATCTTTTAAAAGAAAAAAAAAACTTTGAATCTGAGGAGGGTGAGAAGTAGTTCACTAAAGCAATTAGACAATGAAGTGCAAGTAGAAAATATAAATGCAGATTCTAGAACTCCTTAGGACTTAATGCAGTCCTATCAAAAATTGAAAACTTATATTAACTTCACTGATTTATCTTTATTATACAGCTACCCCAGTTTCTCTGAAAGCTAGCATAGTGCCTGGTATTTTGTAAGCATGCAACAAAGATGTTGAATAAATGAGTGAATGCTCTTATAACTTATTTCATTTTTTTTTTTTGCAAACACTTCTCCCCAGAAGAATGTAGGTTTTCTGAAGATAGGAACTGAAACTCCTGTGACGTGATCCTCGGGTATCTAGTTGATTTAGTTGGCGAGTAAAAACCATTACGGTTTAGACTCATATTCTATACAAATTCCATGTACAAATAATAGTGTCTTCAACCTATGGTTCTGAGGTAACTGCATAGTAACATGGAAAAAGAAGACGGATTCTTCCTCACACCATATAAAAAATTAAATAAAAATGAGCCATAGACCTAAATTTTAAAGATAAAATTATAAACTGTTTAGCAGAAAATAGTGGGTTATTCCTCATTATGCTCCTGATAAAGCAATGTTTCTCATATTTGGCACCAAAAGGAAAAAGTAGATAAATGTTTCTGCTCCAAGTGACAATAATTGAGAAAAACAACCCACAGAAAGAGTGGGGGGAGAAACTAACAGGTCACATACCAGATAAGGAATTCATATTCAGGATCTATAAAGGGCAATGAAGTCCATACCTTGCACGCATGACTACTCATGTTTAACCAGTGGAACCAAATACCTATACCAATAGCTGTGGCACTGATCACTCCTAAGCACTGAGGGCCGGGGGCAGGGGGAGAGGTCTCCAACCCCCATCATCTCACCTCCCCGAAATACCTCGGTGATCCATACATTAAACTACAAGCAACCCAATTTAAAAAATGGGCAAGTAATTTAGACATTTAAAAAGCTATACACAAAAGGACATTAAGTACATAAAAGGTCCTCAAATCATAAATGATGATGTGAATCAAGACTACAATGTGATCCCAGGTCACATCTGCTGGGATTTACTAAAGTTGAAATGGCAGATTATAACAAATGTTACTGTTTTCCTCCTCAAGAGGATAGAAAAACTGAAACCCTCATGTTTCTGGCAAGACTATAAAATGGTGTGGTCACTTGGGAAAGAAAGTGGCAGTTCTTCAAAATGCTGAACATAGCGGTACTAGGAGACCCAGCAATTTCACTCCTAGGTGACAACAGAAAACATATCCATGTATATCCCAGAAGCATTATTCATAATTGAAAAAAATAGAAACAACCCTAAAGTTCATCGACTGATTAGTGAATTAAATAAGATGTGAGCGATCCACAACGGAGTTATCTATTGACTGATATTACTAGTCAATAAGAAGGAATGATATTCTCTACACATATGACCACAAAGAGAACCCTCAAAATAGGCTAACTTAAAGAATTTAATCCAAAATAAAGACTAGGATTTTTTTTTTCTTGAATTCAGAAAAAACCTTACTTTTGGGTAATGGCCAAAAGAAGTTTAGGATATCCATGCTGGACCATAAAAAAAGGAGGGGGGAGGGCAAGGTATCATACAAAATCATTACAATGTAATGGACCCATTTATATAAAAATCCCAGAAAAGGAAAATCTGAGTAGAGAGTGAAAATAGATTAATGGCTTCTGGGAGCCAGAAAGAGGGAGGGCAAGGAATGGGCTATGGGGTTCTTTGGGGGTGACGGGAATGATCTGGAACGAGACAATGGTGTTGTTTATGCACTCAGAATAGACCTCTGATTCATATATACCTGAGCAGGGTGAATTTTATACTATGTGAATTATATCTCAGTAAATGTTATCAACTGCATTGTCATCATTATTATCACCATTATAGCAGCAAATGTCACTGGGCAGTGACCTCATGCCAGCAAAACACTTGACTCTATAATTGCTGATGTGGGTTTCCTTTTGGAAACACTAGTTCAGGGAACAGCATTGTAACTCTGGACCTTCTTTCTCTCTGGAGTCTTTGCTGAGTGCTTGGGGCCAGCCTGGTAATTAGGAAACTTCTTTGGGCTATTACTAACAAATCACTGCCTTTGCTGAATTCAAGAACAACAAACAAACACTTTTCATGAAAAGATCAAAGTTCATACTAAATACCAACCATTGAATTCCAAGGTCTTAAAACGTTCATTCCAAGTTTAAGTTCATATTCATTGTAGTTCCTGATGCTTCCTACTGCAGAAGTGCAAGGAAAATAAATAAAATCCGGCAGGCAAAGCAATAAAAGGGAGATTTCACTTTTATGCTACAGAATTACATCTGAATGTACCCATGATTACTTCTCTTTGCAGATAATGGTAAAATTGCCTAAATCATACGCTAGTGGTGCTCTCGGGAGACCTGATTTGGCTTCATTTCTATTCCAGGCAAACTAAACATGTCAAATGCCCTACTTCCAACAGTTAACCATCACACACAAACCTGAAGCACCTACTCCACTGAAGTGAGTTTGGGTTGGTGAAGACCCAAGGGTGAAGCTAAAATTAAGTCCATTGAGAATTTCCTGACATGAAGGAAGACTTTCCCCTTACAGCTCACCCCCTCTGGGAGAGATCACACACTGCAGTGGCCTCCCCTCCCCCCACCCCTAGCTGGTGGCCACTGTGCCTAAGCCCAGAGCTCAGACATGAAGAGACAAGAGACATGGGAGCCGCTTCCTCTGTACACCCCTCCCCGTTCTAGGCGGCCATCCTGGCTGTCCTCTGAAATCAGGCCTGGCCATGCTGAGTCTGACTTGGAAAACAGATGTTCCCTTTAAGTGCTCTGCAGCTTTGTGATAAAATCCTGGCTTCCTATAGTTGCTCCGTCCCAGTCTGAAACCCTGCACAGCTGCCTCTCTAGCCTGCGTTACCCACTGAGCTTCAGTGCTCAGCATTCCAGATCAATTCACAGGTGCCTATTACCAAGGCCTCTTTCCTCATTACTGCAGGGGGCTGGTGATGGGAACTGCCTCCCCTGGCTCTCCTTCTAGGTTACAGAACAGGCTCCCTCCACTTTCTTCATCTGAGCTCCTCAGATTCCAGACCTCTTGAAGCTCTAACTCAGTCTCTGACCCATCTGTTCTGGCAGCTCTGAGGGCAGGATTTGGAAGATCTTTTGGCCCCTGGTGGCATGATTCAGAGCCCAGCTAAACTCAATCCCTCTTCTGTTTGAGCTCCCATGTGAAAAGTTCCAGCGGTTTCTGTGTGAGGATTCATTGCAAGATAATCTGAAGGGAGATCAGTGGATAGTGGGCATAAGAGGACACCACTAACAGAGGGAGACGACTGGGTTTAGGGTTAGGGTTCTAGATATTTGCTTTATTTTACTAAATAGAAATGCCTTTGGCATGTTGCGTGGCAACAGTAAGTCGCTTCCTTTCTGAACGCTTTTAAATAAGCAATAAACCTAAACTTTCTATGTGCCATTTTATTTATTTCTAAGGGGTAGGGAAGTGGTATTTAGGGAACCACACTGTGATTCTCAGTCCCCGAGCTCAATGCAAGGGTCCGAGGATGTGGTGCTGCTCATCTCAGATAGCCCAAGTCTTTCAGCAGTGCAGGGGAGCCCTGGACCTCATTTGGCTGGGCTTGGGGACCCCTGAGTCTGCACCTGGTGATCCAATGCTAGGCATGGGTCCTAACTACTATACTACCTGCTGGCACTCCTGTCATTTTAAATGACTGTTTCCGGTAAAAATCCTACACACTAGTCATGACCATGGGTAGGGCATGGTCCAGGAGGAGACTCCCGGGTATTCCTGCAGCAGAGTTGGAAGGCATGTCTGGAAGGAGACATTTGATACTTGGGATCTGGTCTTCTGTTAGTGCAAAGTCAAGAAGCAATACAGAGCAGAGAGCACCAAATAAAGGGTGTTGGGAGGATCCTCCCAGGATGGGAGAAGCATGCTGAAAGTAGACTATAGACCAAACATAACTGCCACTCAATGCCTCTTTTGCAAACCACAACACCCAAAAAGAGAGAGAGAGAACAAAGGGGAATGTCCTGCCACAGAGGCAGGGTGGGATGGGGGGTATGGGGGGTGGGAGGGATACTGTGATCCGTGGTGGTGGGAAATGGGCACTAGTGGAGGGATGGGTATTTGATCATTGTATAATTGAAACCCAAGCACAAAATTCGTAAGTCTACAACTGTACCTCATGGTGTCTCACTAATAAAAATTAAAAAAAAAAAAGAAGTAATACAGGCTGTTAGCCATGGCCCTATGAAGAGGCCCACGCACAGTGAGGAGCTTTATAGGAAATCTCAAGGAACTAACTCGTCTCCCTCAGACACCTTCCTCTCCTCTGACCAGCGCCCCTCATGCTACATCCTATGTCCAAGAACATTTAAGGTCCAGATATCAGCAACCGGGTGGGGCAGGGGGTCTGGCCCTATGTATTGCTAGGTCTCTGTCACTCTCTCTCCGCCTGATGCTGGTTTGGTATTTTGCTCTGCACATGAACTCCTTCTGCTTCCTAAACAATCATTATTACTTATGAGGGAGCACTTGCCATTTTTGTAGGTCAAAACTCATGCAATTTTTAACAGCTTCATTATGCCAACCTATTTTATCATTTTGTGGTGGACGGACACGTTGCAAACCAGGGCCAGGCCCCTGTGGAAGGAGATCAGGCTTACATAAAATAAATACAGGACCGATTTCTATAGACACGAAAATGATCCAACTGAAAGGTCACATTTATGGCGCCTGTTGCCAGAAAATTGGGAAAAGAAATAGCCGCTAGTGGGGATAAAGCTGAAACCCCTTGATTAGCAAAAAGAGAAGTCAGGTCTGGAATGTAAAGGAAGTATCACCTTCATCTGCTCTTTCCTGGGCCCAGCCCCATCCCACACAGCCACATGGCCCTGAGCATCTCCTCCTCAGACCCCAGAATGGCCACTCAGTGTTAACTTGGAAGGGGGGTGTCCCCTGGGAACAGTGCCCTACCTTCTGCCTCCCCCTGTTGTCTTCTGACTAAATTTGATGGGAATATTCAGCCACTCGATCCATCTTTATGTCTGTCAACCTGGCCTCTGTGTATTGGTCTGCACATGCCTCTCTTTCCCTAAATGTCAAACTCAAGGCCTCTCAGAGCCCACTTCCTGCCATGCCCCAGATTTGATTTACTGTTGCTGCAAAGCAGACCCTTGCTAGGCAAGAGGGCCCTAACAGACACAGGCCGATGAGCTCCCAGGATCCACGGCACTTGGCTTCTGTGCACAGGCTATGCTCCTGCAGTCTCCATTCTAGCAATGGTGGGAAACACCCTCTCTGTGCTCATCACATCCACCCCTGCCTCACATAGAAACTCTCACCCATGAGGCAGGGTGCTATGCTGGGACTCTGGGCACATGGGCACATTTCCAAATCCAACATAGCCCCTTGGGTACCGCCATCCTTTTTTTTTTTTTTAACTAACCCCCTATGCATCTTTTTACCAACAACATTCAAAAGAGACAGAGCAAAAGAGGACATGTTTACAAAAACACCACCAGGCTGACTCTTGTTCAGAACAAAAGCAGCTTTAAACAGCACAGCACGCTTAGGCAGGAAAGAAGCCCTCACACCAGGGGCTATTCACCCAAGGGAGGGACTATTCGAAGCTCTTCTTTGCAAACTGTTCCCATGTCACTGCCTTCTCTTGTTCTGCAAAGCTCATGAAAAAGAAAGATGATAAATATGTTTAGGAAAGAAAGCTCATTCAATCATTCGTCACCTAGTCTAACAGCAGTTTAACTATGCCAAAGGAAATTTGTTTTTGGACCCACTGACCATGAATGAGCACCTGAGACTTAAATATGACTCAGAGCATTGTCTTCATCCCTGCTTGGCCTGAAACTGCCCCAGGAAGCATCCGGCCAGGTCTCAGGGGTCCTGCTGCCCCATCAGCCCTGCTGTTTCATACCTGCCATGTCTTCTTGCTCTTCATATTGACTGTCACAAAGATTTTGGTATAGAGCAATCCTTACATTCACTAGATGTGGAGCAGAGAGTTTTCTAGCCGAGACTATTCTCAGAGACATATTTTGGAAGTCAGGTCTGGCTATACTCAGGGGTCACTCCTGGTTCTGCACTCAGGAATTACTCCTGGTGGTGCTCAGGGACCATATGAGATGCTGGGATTGAACCTGGCTTAGCTGCCTGCAACGCAAGTGCCTGCTGAACTATTGCTCTGGCCCCTGAGCCACATTTTTGATTGATATAGCCGAGGCAGTACTGGTGGCTAAAAGCCCAAGATGCTCCCTAACTCTCTATAATGCACAGGAGAGCCTCCACAATAAAGAATGCTCTAGCCAGGGACGAAGCGATAGCAGGCTGTTTGCCCTGCATGTGGACAGGCAGCACAAGAAGTATTCTGAGCTCAGAGCCAAGAGTAATCCCTAAGCACCACCAGGTGTGGCCCTGTCCCCACCAAAATAAAAAAAATGCAGTGTGCACACAAAATAAAATACCAGTAAGCCATAAAAAAATGGCGTTCTGTCTTTTGCATCAACATAATGGAACTAGAAGTAGTTATACTAAGTAAAATAAGTCAGAAGGAGAAAAGACAAATAGAAGCTAATCTCACTCATATGTGAGATGCAGAGAGAATAGGAAAAATACAAATGAAAACAAACTGTCACACCGACATTGGTTACACCAACCCCTTACTTTCCACAGGAAGCCATGGCAGGCAAGGAATGGCGGGATGGGAACAAAGACCCAAAGCTCAGCTCGAATCCTGCATGGTGTTCAGGCTAGCAGCTCAGGAGAATTCTCTGGAGTATGATGGTTCTCCTATGCTTACCTTCAAATAAAGTATTTGGTTCTGAGATTCATAAAGCATAAGTAAAACTGAATAAGAAAACAAACTATTTCATCAAAAAATGGGGGGATAGGGGCTGAAGAGATAGCACAGCGGGTAGGGCGTTTGCCTTGCACACGGCCGACCCGGGTTCAATTCCCAGCATCCCATATGGTCCCCTGAGCACTGCCAGGAGTAACTCCTGAGTGCAGAGCCAGGAGTAACCCCTTGCATCACCAGGTGGGACCCCCCCAAAAAGGAAAAAAATGGGGGGATAAATAGAAATTTTCAAAAGAAGACATAAAGATAGTCAAGTGGTATTAAAAACATGCATGACATCACTGAGTATCAGGAACGTGCAGATCAACACAAGGAGATGCCATCTATACCAGTGAGAAAGGCACACATGACACAGAATAAGTTCAACCAGCATTGGTATGTTTGAGGGAGAAATAAAGGATGCTTATTCACTGCTGGTGGGAATGCCCACTGGTCCAACCTTAGTCTTTTTTTTTCTTTTAGCTTTTTGGGTCACACTCAATGATGTTCAGGGGTTCCTCCTGGCTCTGCACTCAGGAATTACTCCTGGCGGTGCTTGGGGGACCAGATGGGATGCCAGGGATTGAACCCAGGTCAGCCACGTGCAAGGCAGACCCCATACTCATTATACTATCACTCAGGCCCTCCAGTCTTAGTTTTTAAGATGTTTACACTCCTATGTTTAGCGCAGCACCGTCCACAATAGGCAAAATCTCAAAACAACCTGAACATCCCAGAACAGTAATAGGATATAAAACTGTGGTACCTAAACAAAATAGAATATACTCTGGTATAAGACAAGACAAAGTGATGCAATTTGTTGCTAGAAAGATGAATCTGAAGAGTATCGTGATGGGTGAAGTTAGTGAGGAGAAGGACGGATATGGAATGATTTCTCCCATATGTGTGATACAAAGGAACACAGTAAGGGGACAACAAATGTTGGAAGGCAATACAATTTGAGAACCAGTCTACAGAATGGAGCTTGGGGGTGGGGAAGAGATAGGATGGGGAGAGGACACTGTGATGGGAAAGGAAGGAGGCACTCTGGTGGGGAGTATGGTGATAGAACGTTGTGCCCTGCAAACCCTACCAGTGAAGGCACATACATCACAGCACTTTAAAAAATAATAATCGTAAACTTACTGGGGAAAAATGCAAGGTGGAAGGAAGCATGCCCTTAATTCTCTCTGGAAACTACAACTGCACTAGCCTTACTTCAGCTCTCGGGTCTGCACTGTGGGTTTATTTAATTTGCTGTTTGTATGCTGCTTTTACAATAAACATTTACTGCCTTTTGTAAGCAGAACAACAGAACCTTTTATTTAAAGAAAACCCTACGATATGTAGTCAAATATAGCTCTACTCATGAAAGTGTGTAATGTATTACAGCGGAAGGGTGGGGGCAGTGAGTGGCACCAACAAGGGCTCTTAGAAAACAGATTGAAAATATTGAAAAATGTTCAGAGTCTTAGACTGTCCAGTGTTTGACCTGGTAAACCCGTTGAAGAAATTTATTTCAAGGGGGGCCAGAAGGATAGCACAGCAGGCAGGGGGACTTCCCTTACCCACAGTTGACCGTGGTTTGATCCCTGGCACCCTAATAGGAGTGATTCCTGAGTGTGGAGCGTAGAGTTGGAAATAAGCCCTAACCACTGCTGAGTGTGGCCCAAAAATAAAAAAGAGAAGAAAAGAAATTTATTTGAAGGGAAAAATATTTTCAAAGACATAGGCACAAAAATAGATGACGTTTTATGTATAATATGATAAATAACTAATAACATTATTCAGTTAATAAAAGTTTCATTTGGTTTAATAAAGTTGATCACAGGTTCTGCAACCTCCAATCCATGCACAAGACAGAGGGCTTATATAGATTTTTAAAATTATGCCCTTTTAGAATGCTCTGCCACGGAGGCAGGGTGGGATGGGGGGGATGGGGGGTTGGGAGGGATACTGGGATCCGTGGTGGTGGGAAATGGGCACTGGTGGAGGGATGGGTATTTGATCATTGTATAATTGAAACCGAAAAATAAATAAATAAATAAATAAATTTTTTAAAAAATTATGCCCCTTTATCATTTTAGTTCACATCTCCTCATTAAACTAAAATAAATCTAAGAGGCCAGGGATCTCTGCTTTTTAAATACCTTCTGCATTCCTCGTAACCAAAACAATTCCCACAATTATGTATTATGTCACACTTACGCTGCATGAACAAAATGAATGAAAGACGATGGCTAGCAATGAGTCTTATCGATCATCAGCATCTTTCTAGTTTTCTGTATTTGAAAGAGATTCTATTGAAGTTAAGTAGGTGTCACTTTCGTAAGCAGAAAAGTGATATAACTGCGTTGTCACAAAAAGTGAAAGAAGGCAACAGATGCTAAACAGAAAAAGCAAGCAAGAGAGCTGAGCGAAAGAGTGGAAGAGGGTGTGTGTCTCCAGGGGGAGCTTCACCCGAGCTCCATAGCCGACCTGGCGCTCCCGCAGCATGGATCTAAGTGGCTCCAGGGGGGGACAATCGTCCTTATCCTCACTGGTTTACTCTCTCAGCATTCTTCCCTCATTTGAGGTTTTCTCTCTCTCTGGTCACACCAAGAGCTAAAACAACAGAGAAGCCACAAATCAACAGACTGGTGTGGTCAGAGGCTCCAGTGACCACAAGATCACAGGCACTGTGGCGGCAGGGCTGGGGTGCTTTCAACTGGATATGAGTCTGTGGCTGACAAATGGAATCAAAGAACTATGCCTGGTGCTCAAAATAGAACTCAGCAAAGGATCCTGGGGGGAGAGGGGGAGAGGGAGGAAAGAGGGGGAGGGAGAGAGAGGGAAGGAAGAGAAAGGGAGAGGAAAGAGGGAAGGAGAGGGAAGAGAGGAAAAGAAAGAGAGAGAGGGAGAGATGGAGGGAGGGAAGGAAAGGAGGAAGGGAGGGAGTAGAGAGAAGAGGGAGAAAGAGGGGTAGTGTGAAGGAGAGAGAGGGAAGGAGAGAGGGAGAAAGAGAACGGGAGAGGAAAGAGGGAAGGAGAGGGAAGAGAGGAAAAGAAGAGGGAGGTAGAGGGGAGAGAGACAGGGAGAGAGATTGGGAGAGTGAAGGGGAGGAAGAAAGAGGGGAAGAGAGAGGAGAGAGGGTAGCAGGGAGATAAATAGGGAGAAGGGTAGGGAGAGAGCAAGTGGGGAGGGCAGGGACAGACATGATAGGCTTCTGGAACAACCTAAAAGACCAGTATTAACCTAGGCCCATGAATCTAATTCTCACATCTTTCGTAGAACCCTTTTTGTCCTTTTCGCAAGTGCCTCATTGTGACTTCAACGCTGAAAAAGTCATCTGCCCTTTGCCTGTAATAACTATATGTCACCAAGGTAGAAAATAAATTGTGGTGATTTTATGTTTGGCTATATGTGGGTCATCTTGGTCAGGGTTATGAAGGAATCTAGTAAATCCCAAATGTAAATGCACCAGTGTGTCTGGAGACAGAGAGAGAGAGAGAAAGAGAGAGAGAGAGTAAAGAAAGGAAGAGAGATGGAGCCTAAGAAGAGGCAGAGAGAGAGAGAGTGAGTGAGAGCAAGAGAAAGAGTAAGGGAAGGAGAGGCAGCATGTGGAAGTTAAAAAACAGAGGCCCTGGCAAGCTCCTAAGCTACCATCCTGGGCTAAAATAAGAAATGAAAGAGGGACTGGAGTGATAAGATAGTAGGAAGGGCATTTGCTTTCTACACAATCAACCCGGGTTTGATCCCCAGCATCCCATATGGTCCCCTGAGCACTGCCAGGTGTAATTCTTGAGTGCAGAGCCAGGAGTAACCCCTGAGCAACACTGGGTGTGGCTTAAAAAGCAAAAAAAAAAAAGGCAGTGATGGGAGAGGCCTGGATTTGACTCTTTCTCTCTGCCCATGCCCATGCCCCCATGTTGGGGGGGGGGCACACCTGACAAGGCTCAGGGGTTACTCCTGGTTGACTTCATGTGAGGCAAAAGCCCTACCCACTGTACTCTCTCTGCAGCCCACTACTCTCTTTTGCTTTCTTCCCATTTGCTTTGAGAATTGCATATTTCAAAGGGCTCAACAAAGGTAGGGGAGTTCCCATATCTCATCGTTCTCCAGTGGGGTCTCAGGGACATAGTGGGAGGGCCGCGGAGAGATGGGAGTAAGTGAAAGAACACGCCAACATGCTTGGCTCTGGAGAAGACAGAGCTCTACAGAGATGGATTTTCATTTGAGTTCAGGGAAAGAGTACATGGTTGGGCATGCTAAGGTCAGACACAAAGCAGTAGGTGGGTCCTCCAGGAAGAAGCTGTCCATGTCCTCTCACTGATGCAGGGTGGTCTGAGATTGACTGACAGAGGTGATGCCAAGCCCAGCTAAGCACACTGGAGGCATCTTCTAAGCTTGCTGGATCCTGAAGAGCCGCCTCTGAGTCCAAGACTGGGGCAGAGTCATTGAGAGACTCTGAGATTACATGATGGGGAGTGTGTCCCCCAGAACTACTTGAATCTGGGTGAGTTCCAATCAGGAGCCTCCGGTAAAGGAACGGGGGATGGAAGAACTGTTCAGTCCAGCCCTTCCTGAATTCCTAATCTACAAAAAATGTGTGAGATAGGATAGAATGTGTGAGATTGGATATTTAAGCACCAAAGTTTGGGGGTAGTGTGTTTCACACCACACTCCCCGTCTGGCACTGACAGACCTCCCTTTCCCCTGCACAGGGTGACGGGTGCCCTCATATGCCCCCTGATGACCTCACCTGCCCCTTGGTTCCCCACAGCGGAATGTGGCTGCCATCAGCCTGGACCGAAGCAATGGCAGCATCTTAGTGAGCCCATAAAGCCTTTCCCACAGAGTCATTCCAGCAGAGGTGTGTGTGTGAACATCACGAAATAAGAATACAAAGGAGAGAAAGGACAGGCAAGCATTTGCACATGTACACATATGTCCACACATGCTCACATACATACACGCAGGACTCGAATCTGGGAACACTTAGACACCACTGCTGGGCATGTCCCGCAAGCGGGTGAGATTAGAAAAGCCTTCCAATCCTTCATGGGCACTGGCTCTGAGTGCAGGTGATGCCTTATCAAGAGAAAGAGATTAGGAAGGAAACCTCCAGAGTGATTCCCCACACAGGCGCAGCAGAGGAAGGGGGGCTGGGGCAGCTGATATTCTCAGGCATGGAGGGTCTCGGGGACCATCTCAGCACAGTGAGGAACAGCCAGTGGCCAGTGAAAGATTGCAAGGTGCTTACCCGTGCAAGCATCCTGTCTTGTGCCATCACTTCCCAGAAGCCACCTGACCTTGGTGCCAAAAGCAGCACCGGGAATCCAGGCCCATGCCTAGTTCACCCTGGGAAACGGCTGGAGGCTGGAGGGGCTTTGTATGTGGCCCCAGTAGGGCTGGGCTGGCAGACAGGAGCTTCCAAACTCATCGTCTTATCTACTGTCCCTCTCCCATATAACCCATCCCGAGACCTCCTGGGAAAACTCCCTGTGCAGGTGTTAAATAAGGAGGAAAATCCTTGCTTGACATTAAGAGGTAAACCACAGTCCAGATGTGCCTGCTGCAACATCTTGAGGATAGGTGACACAGGGGGACCCACATTTTTATGCTCAGATGGGACGCCGAGACGCAACTGCCATGTGGTCATAGTGCTGGGGCCATTTTAGCCAAGCTGGTATTGCAATAATCTTGGATGCTGCAATAATCCCAGATTATGCATCATTTAGCACATTTCTCTGTCAATGGCAGTCCGGAAGCCTCACAGATAAGCAAAGGACGGAGTGTTTTAGATGGACTTGCTCTCGAGAGTTTGAGTTCAAGACAGAACAATGCTTACTGTGGTAATTCCATCTATTTTAAGATCACAAAACCATACCAAGTTGAAACCGGAGCAAAAGGTATTAATGCTGCGCTCTCTGTGAAGCGCCCAATAGTGGCTGAGAATGCTTTCAAAGGGAATTAAGGAGCCACAGCAAGCGCTGCATTTGTGTCCGAATCACAAGGAGGCCGCTGAATAGGATTCACAGCTCTCCCTGGGAAGGATCCACGCCACAGCTGATGTTCAAAACGGGGAGGGGGGAACATGTCGGGAAGATCAAGGACCCACCATTCCTCTGTCAGAATAACCGCTGCCCATTAGAGCCTCCAAAGAGACCCTCTCCCACGCGCAGGCAGATGCCGTCCTGCAAACGAGCCCATTTTCCCTATCCTCTGAAGGAGGCGTCATTATGTAATATTTCCCAAGGGCTTTTGACGGGAGCCTCAGATCTGCCTGCACATATGTGCACCTGTGTGTGTGTGTGTGTGTGTGTGTGTGTGTGCGCGCGCGCGCACACGCACTCACACATGCATGTGGCTGGAGCACCCATTTGCAGGAGGTGGGGGTGAAGGTGGGCATCCAGAGACAGAAGCAGAGAGACACAAGCCTCAGAAACACCGGGCAGCAAGTAGAGGGTGGGTGTAGGACAGGTCAATTATAGCCCTCCGCGAATCCTGGTTTCCAAGAGCTCCTGTGCCCATGGTCTCTGCTTATCCTCCAGACACTTCTGGGGTCAACCCTCATGGGATAGTTTGCATGTCATCAAATTTAAATTTTAGGGACCAGCGGGATGGCTGAAAGGGCTGAAGTGCAGCCTTTTCAAGTGGGATGCCTGGGTGTGATTCCCAGCACTCACGGTTCCCTGAGCACCACTGGAGACCACCCTGAGCACAGTGCCAGGAGCAGCTCTGAGAACAACCAGGTGTAGGCCCCAAATATCAAAAACAAACGGAAAAGCAGCTGCCTGGCATGGTTCTCTGGTCGTCAAGCTTTCTGTTCTTTGTACCTACAGAATCTTTCCTCCCTTCTCCCAATAACGTCCTGTCTTGCAGATTGAGGCTTAGAGTCACTTCCTTCCCAAGTCTTCCCTGCTCCCCCCGCCCTCAGGCAGAGATAAATGCCACACCAGGAATCTCCATGACATCTGGATGGCACCAGTCCCACCTCTAAGCTCTGAGACTCCATCTACACCCGCGAAGGAGGATGCCGGAGTTAGGAGCTCCCAATGCCCAGGGGCCACAGCAGATTCCTCCTGCCCCAGCCTGCTCCAGTGTCAGCCACTGAGGAAGACACGCAAAACTAGGCAGGACTTTAGGCCTAGGGATTCCTAACTAAGGGTCAAGTGATAAGTTTTCTAAAGGTTTGAAATCAGGAACATTACTATTATTTGGGTTATTTTTTTTTAAGCTATCTTAAATTTTTCTTTTCTTGGGAGCTGGAGAAATAACTAGCACAGGGGTCACTAGTGTTCCAGGGAACCCAAGCTGGTTCATTTCCCAGCACCACGAGCCCCTCAAACAGCCCCCAAGCACTGCTGGGGTGGACCCCAAACACACTACCCCCACTTATATACATATACATATATATCCACACTCTCATTCACTGACAACTTTCTATAGTTCCGAGAGTAGAGCTTAGACCCTCTTAATGTCTCTAGGTGTGAGTAGGGCCTTGCTTGTCGCCAACTTGGGTTTGATCCAGGCACCCCATCTGGTCCCCAAGCTTTGCCAGTGTGATTCCTGATTGCACAGCCAGGAGTAAGTCATGAGATGTGCCCCCCCAAAAAACAAACAACAACAAATTTTAGCATCTTGCCTCTCCCCAAAGATGCCTCTTCCCACTTTCCCACCCTACCCCTTTCCTTGCAGTGATATCCATAGTTTTCACAGAGTTAGAAGTTGGGTCATATTGTTTTGGTTTTCACCCGTCTGTTTGCTGTAGTTATTTACATGGGACAATGAAACTCTAACTAGCTTTTGTGTGTGTGTGTGTGTGTGTGTGTGTGTGTGTGTGTTTAGCTCTTTCCAGATGAGAAGGGTAATTACACAGGAATGGAACCAGAGAAATTTGGGGTGTTCGTGATTTTGCTGAGACACATAAGCCAGAACCCCTCTGCCTTCTACAATTTCCTTCAAGTCTCACCCTCCACAAGTTCTATCTCTCTGCTTATCACTAGTCAGTTTTCTGGCAGTGCCTGGGCCATGCCCCAGGCGACCACAGACAGAGCTGGCCTGGCCCATAAGTCACATTTGCAGCAAAGTTGTGTCCCTCCTCCTTACCCAGAAAGATGCGCAGGGGCAGGGGAAGCCACATCTGCCCACCTTGCCCCCAAAACGGAAACTTTCCCCACAAAGAGAGAGCCTGAGATAAACTCTTAATGAGTCTCATTAGATAAACTCTTTCCCTGCTTTACCGTGAAAGGAATTTTCCAGCGGGTTCCATTTTAGGAGGTGCCAAAGCAGAGAGGAAGGAACGCTGGCACAGTCCCGGCCTGACAGCAACCTGCCGTGTTCCCACTGGACTGGAATTTAGGTGGAACCTCTCGGGGGCTCTTCACAATGTGTTGGACCCTGGAAAACATGGCGTGCCAGCCCCAGCCAGCCCCTGTCTCCACCCCCAGCTACTGGAAGGTTGTGGTGAGACAGTGCCCCATGCTGTGGTTTGAACTTGAAAAGGGTCAGCTCACCTTTGACCTTCACCCCGGAAACCAGTGTGAAGAGACTCACTGGGGTTCCCCCCGGCCTCCCCCCTGTGCCGCTCATGATCTGCGTTTGACATCAGATGAGCAACTTCACCAAGTTCCCAAGGACAAGGCTCTAAGCAAAGTCAACAGAAGGCCCAGTACGGGAGGCATAGGAAGGGCAGAGGAGGACCGCTCTGGCCCCTCCCAGGATGCCCCACAGCCATGGTCTCATCCCTGCTGGGTTTTCAGCAGCTCAATTCCCTCAGAGAACAGGGCATGAGGAAACAGCATGACCCAGACCCCGCTCTCAGGTGATGCTTACGGCACGTTTATCCAGAGGGTCTTTGGACACCCTCTCCTTAACGCCTCCTGGATACTACAATCTTGGGGCCCACCCTTCCCTTCGGGAAGAGAGTACAAAGCACTTATTCACTTAATCACTTAATCACTTAACTTCCCGTTAGTCGTCGATTTGCTCGAGCGGGCGCCAGTAACGTCTCCATTTGTCCCTGTCGCGTGCTAGTGTAGCCCAATGGCATCTCTTCGCTCCGGGAACATGGAGGGCCTCAAACTGATCGTTCATGATCTTGACAAAGAAGTCTGACCATCTGGTAGGTGGGCGGCCACGCGGTCTCTTGACATCCCGTGGAATCCAATCAGTAACAGCTCTAGTCCAACGGTCGTCTTTAAATCTCATTACGTGACCAGCCCATCTGATTTTCGACACCTTGGCAAATGAGACAGCGTCCCTGATCCTTGATCGTCGACGGATGTCAGAACTCCGGATTCGTTCTCTCATTTGAGTGAAACGTGATATTCCAAGCATAGCTCTTTCTATTCTTCTTTGGGAGACCTGAATGGCGTTCTCATCTTGTTTGCGTTGGGCCCAGGTCTCTGAGGCATATGTTAATGCAGGAAGAACAGTGGAATCAAAGAGATGTGCCCGGAGCCGGAGGTTCTTCGTCCTCTTAGCTATTTCTTCGACGTTCTTGAAGGCGTTCCAAGCCGCTCTCTTCCTCCTGCGCAGCTCGGGTGCCAGGTCATTTGTCATGTTGACCTCTCGACCTAGGTACACATAGCTGTTGCATTCGGAGATGGTCGTTCCATTGAGAGCGAATGGGGCGTCAGGAACAAGGCTGTTTCTCATAAACATTGTCTTCGTAAGATTCAGCTGTAGTCCTACCTTTCCACACTCACGGTCAAAGTCGGCCAGCATTTGAGCCGCTTGGCTGATGTTTGGTGTTATTAAAACAATGTCATCAGCAAAGCGGAGGTGGTGTAGTTGCCGACCATCTATCTTCACTCCCATTCCTTCCCATTCCAGTCGTCGCATGATGTTCTCGAGGGTGGCACTGAAGAGTTTTGGTGAAATGGTATCACCCTGCCGCACCCCTCTCTTGACATCAACGATCACTTCTTTGTAGAATGGTGAGATCCTGGTAGTGAATCCGCAATACAGCTCACGGAGGATCCTGATGTATTGGGCTTGAATGCCCTGATTGGCTAGGGCTTCAATGACCGCTTCCGTCTCAACAGAATCAAAGGCCTTCTTTAAATCAATGAACGTTAAGCAGAGCGGCATCTTGAACTCCCGAGAAACCTCAATGAGTTTGGTTATCGTGTGGATATGGTCGATGGTGCTGAATCCTTTGCGGAACCCTGCTTGCTCACATGGTTGTCCTTCATCTAGTGTTCTGCCAATCCTATTCAGGATGACTCGAGTGAACAACTTGTAGATGACAGACAATAGGCAGATCGGGCGATAGTTGCCAATGTCATGGATGTCTCCCTTCTTGAACAGTAGTACGGTCCTGCTGGTTTTCCATTGAGATGGAACCTTGCATTCAGACAGGTAGCGAGTGAAGAGCCGAGCCAGTGTATTGATGAGTACTGACGGCAGGTTCTTCAGGTGTTCAGGTCTGACCTTGTCTGGGCCGGGTGCTGTTTGCTTCTTTACTGACGAAATGGCGTGTCGGATTTCGGAAGGGAGAACGTTGGGAACGACATACCCATCCTGTGGAATTTGGTATGTCGGCAAGTGGACATGGCTATCGAAGAGATTTGAGTAGAAGTCATGGATAATCTTCTCCATTGCCGTTCTGGAGGATGTGATGGATCCATCAGGACGTCGGAGGGCAGTCATCTTGGTCTTATAGTTGGCGAAGGACAGGCGGGCCTTACGAATACTTTTCCCGGCTTCTGCCGCATCTACCAGTACTTCTGCTCTTCTCTCTTTGAGGTCTTCCTTGATCGCATCTCTGCACTGCTTTGCGAGCTCGGACGTTAGCTTGCGGTTGCCTGAGGCATGCGCCAAACCACGCTGGCGAATTAGCTCAAGAGTTTTCGAAGATAGGCGACTTTTTGTGGCTATCTCTCTCTTGGCGTTCCTCGCACATTCATGGAGGTGCTGAACCAGTCGATCGTATTCCTCGTCAATGTTGTCAACAATGGCATCTTCCCATGTTGCCGCAATAGTACCAAAGAGTTCCCAGTTGGTGGTCGTTCTGGGAGTTCTCTTTTTGAACTTTGCAGCCCTTTCTCCCCGCTCTGTGAAGTAGAATTTTGCACGAAGGAGACGGTGGTCCGATCCCGTTCGAAATTTTGGGACAACAGCGACATCAGTCAGGCAAAACCGTCGATTGAATATGATGTGGTCTATTTCGTTGTGGAATCGTCCACCGGGAGACTCCCATGTCCATCGTTTAGATTCTGCCTTCTGGAACTGTGAGTTACCATGAATGGTCTTGGTCGACATGATGAACTCAGACAGTCTCTCACCCTGTTCGTTCCATTCTAGGCCATGGGTTCCGATGTGAAGTTCTTCAGCTGATCTTCTCGGTCCTATCTTGGCATTAAAATCACCCACAATGATCTTGTAGAAGGTGTGGTCTTCTTTATAGAACTTCTCTAGCTCCATGTAGAACTTCTCGATTTCTCTTTCATCATAATGAGATGTTGGTGCGTAGACAACGAAGATAGAAACTGCAGGCAGTGAGCCACATCTATTCAAATGTAAACGTCCGATTCGGGTTGTTAGGCATTCGAATGAATCAATGCTCTTGGCCAAGTTTGTGTTGACAAGGACACCAACGCCTCCAACACCTCTTTTATCGCATGTTCCGAGGAACAATTCTTCTCCAGTGTCGAAAACAGCATGGTGAGATTCGTGCCTTCTTGTCTCGGTCAGACCAATGATGTCGTACTTGATCATTCGCGCTTGTACCATCAGGTCCTCGATGGATGCATCTGATGCTAGCGTACGTGCATTGAAAGTACAGACGATCATTTTTGTCTTCCTTCGTTGTGGCAGCCTAGGTCGGCCTTGAGATTTTGTCGGCCTCTCCTTTCTCATCCTTCTCAGTGCTGCCATGTCGGTGAAGCCTTCAGGGTCAGGTGAATGAGACCAGTTGTAGTTACTGGTTTTGGCATATCGAATACACAGCGGATAGCTTGCCAGGCTCTTCCGTGCGGGCGGAATACTCTCGGTAGCTTGCCAGTCTTTCCGAGAGGTATAGAGGCTTTTGGGGTGACCTCTAATCCCCCTTGTAGGTGTTACCATATTTGAACCCTATCAAATATGGTACGACAATTCCAGAAGACAGGTATTTAGTGTCTTATGATGTGTCGCGCGGCCGCTTGCGGCCGCGCGGGTCCGGAAAGCTACTTCCACTACCCAGCCGTCGCCACACTCCAGGACGCTTTCCGGACCCGCGCGGCAGCTCCGGCCTAGACCCACGCACAACTGAAGACCCACAGAACAAGGTAAGCGGAACTCTCTGAGACCTTGGACTCCAGGCTTGCCGGACCCAGGGACAGAGCTTCTCTGCTTGCTCCCACCACCACAGGTGACAAAGGGATTCTAATCAGGAGCCCCACCCTACCCTGCCCTGTCTGCTTCCATCAACCACCCAGGGATCGAATTGTGCACAGGAGACCCACCCTACCCAGATAAATACCCCACTGGCAGACTTCCACTCTCGACACTACTTCCACTACCCAGCCGTCGCCAAAGCACTTATTACAGCCACATTTCCAGGCAGTTTGACAAGGCTCCCCTGGGAACCTTGGCATTGTGTTTCCAAGCTCTGCCAGGAGGAGGCTCCCGGGAATATGCGGACCAGGAGAAAAGGGCAGGCCCTGGGGACACAAAGCCATGTGGGCACTGTTCCCACACTCGGAGAGTGTAGACGCACCAGAATAACCCTTAGACTGACTGACTTCCCATTCAGAAGTGAGAAACTGCCAAGTCAGCACCTCTGATGGCCCTACCACGGCCACACAACTTGTAAAAAGACTCAGAATCCAAGGGGAACTGGCCTGGGAGTCCAAGTTCACTTCTTGTTGTGGAGGGAGGGACATCGAGGCCAGGGTCCCCCAAGAAGCTAAATGAACCAGGCCACACAACCCTCAGGAATGCACATGTCCTCTCCTCTAGTCAATGTCACAGCACCCCTTTTTCTATCACTCACACTCTCTGATACGCCACATGGGCCACGGGACCCATGTCCCACCTTCTCTAGCATCCCCCTTGTAGAGCCACAGAAACCCAGTCTACCTTCTCTGTCATCTCCCATGTGGGCCATAGGCCCCAAGTCCCACTTTTTCTGATACTCCATGTGGGCCATGGGGACCTATGTCCAACTTTTCTATCCTCTCCCATAGTGACCACAGGGACCCATGTTCCCACCTTCTCTATCATCTCCCAAATGCACCACAGCGTCTAGCACCCCCCCGCGTGGGTCACATGGGCACAGAACAGCTCACACCGTGAAGTGCTCTTGCTATGGAGTTCTCTGTGTCAGGACCACTTAGCTCAGCAGCTCCCAGGCCAGAAGATGAAAGCAGCCACTTTGGAAAAGCATCTTAGGATTAATTCGAAGCAAGCACCTGGGGCTCAAATGAAAAACTTTCATGAACTTCCACTGAAACTCACCCATCTGCCATGCCACACCCTGATGCCACTGCTGTCGTAAAGGTTTATGCCCATTAAGAAAAAGGAAAAACACAGGGAGAGGCCTGACATAAACCAGGGCTTCTGTGCCAACGAGGCTGGCTAACTCGCAAACCAAGACAGTGCGCGCACCACAAAGCTGGAGGGAGCTTGCGACTTTCTCTAGAGGACGGTTGCTTTGATCTTTCCTGTGAATGCAGTTGGGGTTTTGGTGGGGGGTGGGGGGGGGTAGTGTGTGCTATTCAAATGCCAGTTGGACCCAAACTGCCAGGGGAGGTACAAATCTCAGATTCCTTGGCCTGGGCACAGGACAATGAGCCAGCGGGTATGGGGTAGCACCCGGGAACCAGAATCTGGGATGAGTTCCCAGAGGGGTGAGTGGATGCTGTAGAGCATCTGTAACGACCCCCATAATCCAACTCCTGGCCTGGGAATCAAAGACAACGGGGAAGCCAGGCTGAGGTGTGGAACTGCACAGTTCCCAGGCTTGGTGGGCAGGGCCAGAAGTCAGCCCTGCAGACACAAGTATCACCTCAGTGTCCCCACATCACCCTCATCCGATCCCTAGAATAGGGCGATGGCACTTGCTGCAGCCCTTCTAGGCTCCTCTGTATACACACTGCCTATCCAAGCAGCTGTGGGGACTTTCCCTTAGCATGGGAGTGCCAGACCCATGCTTGGTCCTCACACAGGAGAAAACGTCTTTATAATGAACAAGGGTAGGGCCGCCAGAAAACTGTTGTCCTTGCTACAAACTCAGTCCAAGGAACTGCTCAACAGCCAGTGATGGCACCCACGTGAAATCTGGGGTGTGCTATCCCCACCCTGAGGCACAAACAAGAGACGAGGAGACCCAGGAACAGCTCACAGGCCTTCCAGCATCTTTTGCGGTCAACAGCTGGGATCAGCATCTCTTGCTCTATTGGAACATGGGGGCAGTTCATTAGCTGGCAGACATTAAACAGGGGAAAAAAAACTACATTTTTATTTTTTTTAAAGAAGGTGCTGGAGGACAAATCCGTAATCGCTCCTCTAGAGCCGAGCAAAGTTCCTGAGAAAAGCCCCTATAAAGGCTTTGTCAAAACAAGTCACTGAAGGATTAGCAAGCGCTTAAACCCTCCGTCAGAGAGATTTTTCTCAACAGTCGTAAATGGGTTTTAGTATCGGAAAATCTTAGAAAATGCATCACCCGTGCCCCCACCCTCGCAAACCCATGGCGCCTGGAGCAGCTTGGCATGAGCAGACACCCAGTCTTGCTTAGGCTGTGGCTTCTTCACCAAATAAAATCAACCCGCTCAGTGCTGGCCACGTCGCTGGCAAGCAGTGGCCACCATGACAGCCACTGGGTTCAAAGCCGTCCACACAGTGGGTGTCCCCATAGAGCCCTTCCTCCCACTGCGAGGAGAGTCATAGGAATCATCTTCCTCCCCCGAGAGCAGCATTCGCTCCAGAGCCTCTTCCCACTCTCCAGCCTTCTGCCTCCTCCTGTCTCGATTTTGTCCTTCCTTGGGGTGGAACAGCTCGCTGTTCACAGGGCGCCAGCCCCTGGGTTTGGGAATAAGAAAAAGGCAAGTGTGGTGGCTCTCTCCAGACCTCACAGCAGCCTCTGCAAAGGAGGTCAGTGGCTTCTGTGTCTCGAGGGGCTTCTCATGACCCCTACTTGTCACTCCCAAGCCTGCTGGTCTCTTTCTCTGTGGTCTCTAGAGCACTCTGGCTGGATGCTGTGGTGTTTGGGGTGCAGAGAAGACCAGCCACATTGTAAGTGCCATCACAGCGGGATGAGCACCCCTGCGGCACCATTTTATTTGGGGAGGCCACACCTGCTGGCGCTCAGGGCTTACTCCTAGCTCTGTGCTCAGGGATCACTCCTGGTGAGGCTGAGGGGACAATACACAATGCTAGGGAGGGAATCCAGGCTGTCACGTGCAAGGCAAGGTCTTAACCCTGTACAATCTTGCTGCCACTGAGAGCTTTTTCATATCAACCTCCCAGACAGCTACTCTCTGCCTTGGCTGCCCAGATCTTTGCTCCATAGACCCTGTAAGGCACCCTGGACAGTGCAGTTCCTAATGGATGAAAAGTAACCCTGGCAGAAGAGTGCCACAAGTGACTAATGGTAATATCAACCCCTTGGCTACAGATATTTATAAATTTTCCCTCACCACCACTCAGTCCTTTAAAAACATCCATTTTCCAGGCAAAAATATTTCCCCTGATATTCATAACACTGACTCTTCAGGACAGACCTGGTTTCAGAGTATTAATTTCCTAAGCTGATCCTTAGCGTCTGACCAAAAATCCTACCCCCAAATATTTCCCTTTCCAATTAATGTGCCCACCTTTTGCCTGAAACAGCCCCACTGAAAAATTCTCTAGATATCTGGAGCTCAAAAACATGCTTTTTGTTATTATTATTATTATTATTAAATTGCTTGTAGAGGCAGCCACTGAGATCTCTTTATTCAGTAAGACTCTGGGGAAATTTTGCAGACTTTTCTTTCTTGTATTACCCTGGATGGCCAGAAGAGTTTAGACTTGGGCTTGGGCAGGCCTGGACTGGAATCCAGGAGTCATTTGGTTTCCTCAAATTGATTTTACATCAGGCATGCCACTTCCAAAAGACTTGGCCTTATTGTGGAGAGACTGACATTGCCTTCCCTCGAGGGGAAAATGAAGCAGCAACAAGCGCACAATGCGGATGTATGTTTGTGTGAATAACCGTGTGAATGCGTGTGTGTGAAAGTGTGTGTGTATTTTAGTGTGAGTACACCCCTATGTGAGTGTCACATATGTGTGAATGTGTATGTCTGTGTCAGTGTGCGTATATGAATGTGTAAGTGGATGTGTGAGTGTGTATGTTGTGCCTGTGTATATCAGCGTATGTGTATGTGAGGATGTATGTATGTAAGTGTGAGTATACATAAGTGCACGTATGTCTGCATCAGTGTGTAAGCGTGTCCATGTACTTGTGAGCATATGTGTAGATGAGGGCGTAATTGTGTGTCTATGTGTGAGTTTGTGTATTTTGAGTGTGTGTTCATGTGTGTTTCTGGGGGGTGGGGAGTGGAATTTGGCTTGAATCCATGCTCTATAATGTGGGTTGGCAGGGAGAGGTGGCCTTCTCTGGCTAAGGAGGTATGTGAGGGCAGCAATTGGGACGAATCACCTCAGCCCCCCAGTGCAGGCCACAGGCCTCCAGAGAAAAGGGAGGGCAGCAGTATGCAAGGACTACCTTCACAGCCTTCACCGATCAGCCAAGAGTCAGAGTTCCCACAGAGTCTCTGCTTCCCCTCCAGTTCTGCCCTAACTTGATCACATATCGGGGCTCTGTACTCATTACCTCCAAAATGCCATCTCCAGATCTTCGCCTGCGGGACGGATGAGTAATCAGGATGTACACATCGATCTCCATTTCACTGAAGATCAAGTTAACAGTAGCCTTCAATCTGCTTCTTGCCAGGGAGAGGCATAAACCCTGGACACATAAGAAAGGGAACTCCAAACCAATGATCTTGGTACCATGTCCAGAGACCAGAAGTCCAGTTGGGAATGAGGAGGTAAAGCCAACAGTTCCCATCAATAGAATTTACCACTGCTCAAGAAAGAATATTGATTTTCTGAGCCCTATCCACCAGAAGGTCCAGAAGAAAGTCACATTTGCAATCCTCCAAAGAGAGAACTTATTTTCCAAGTGATTTGTGAATTTTATTTATGTCGAACTATGTAATCACATTTCATTGAAAATATGAGGTTTACAGAAAAGAGCTGAGTGTGGCCACTTTACAATATCTGCCCACGGGTAATGCTTTTTTATCTCAGAGAAATTGGCTTGAACCTGATTCATTCATCTCTGGCTTCGCAGGGCTCCTTTTAAGAATGAACGCATATATCAAGAATGCAAAACTGGGCCCAGGACAGAGAGATGAGAGAGCCATGGGAAGGACTGACAAGACGCACAAGAGTGACAGAAAAGACCAGGTGTATCTCTCCACCTACTCCTCTACTCTCCTTATCTGGGATGAACAAATGATGAAGGTGAGTCTTCAGCTGCAGTCAAGAGACTGTAAGGTGAGGAAAGGAAAGTCTGGGTTACGAGCACTCAGTATATGCTCAGCATACTGTACCCGATGGAAGAGCAAAGTGGAGGGGAATTATTTTCTCCCCTTCCCAGGGCTGGAGCGATAGCACAGTGGTAGGGCATTTGCCTTGCGTGCAGCCTGTTTGACAGAGCCAGGTTCGATTCCTCCGCCCCTCTCGGAGAGTCCAGCAAGCTACTGAGAATATCTTGCCCGCACGGCAAAGCCTGGCAAGCTATCCGTGACATATTCAATATGCCAAACACAGTAACAACAAGTCTCAAAATGGAGACGTTACTGGGTCCGTTCAAACAAATTGATGAACAAGGGGAGGACAGTGTTTCTGACAGTGTTTTCTCCCTTCCCAGGTCAAAGAACAAGAGGTTCAGCTGATCAAAATGCACTTAAGGAAGCAACAGAGTGGATTCCAGTCAAGTGCAAATTCTAATGACCCCAAAGCTCAAGTGGGGTAGGATCAAGACACACTTTTAGACTCTAGACGTGTTATATTCACTGGTGGCAAGAACTTAGTTTATGCTCTTAAGTCAACCCACTTGATTACTTGGGGACAATGCAGTGAGTAAGATGGGGGGTGGGAATGAAAGTAGGACACAACTCTTCATAAAAGAAGGAAAATGGGGCGGGGGGAGGAGTAAGTTATGGAAGGGAACACTAGGACAATTGCAGAAGGGAACTGTGCCTGCCACAGAGGCAGGATGGGCAGGAAGGAAACGGGGAACCTTGGTAGAGGGTAGTATACACTGGTGAACAGATTGATGTTGGAACATAGTACACCGGAAAATCAGTCACAAATATTCTTGCAACTTTGTAATTATGGTGAGTCAATAATAAATAAATAAATTTAACTCCCTCCCCCCCAATACATACACCCCCCAAAGGAAGGCAGCAGTTCTGGATTTATTTTTTCTTGAGAATGATCACATGGGCCTGGATGATGACATTTTTCTAAAAGAATGATTCAAAATTACTAGGAAGAAGTTCTGTCTGTGTTCAAGGACCTGATACGAGAGCAGGAAGGATCCAAAAGTGAACAAGGTGAAATCTCAGATTTGTGGATTAATAAGACCTTGGCTGGTACAAAACCTCCCACAAGAAGTCCCATTGTGGTGCCTGACCTTCAGGCCGCTGTCAACCAGCACCGGAACTGGGGCTGTCTATGCCCTACTCAGACCCTCAGCCCTACTCAAAAGACCCTCATCTCCAGGTACCAGGAACTGCTCACAAGACAGGGGAATCTAGGACCTAGTCTTGACAGGACAGCCAGGATGTAGACCCATTTGGCACCTGTCACTGTTTAACTTCATCTTCTATGTTATTTTGGGGGAGGCAGGACACCCGGCCCTGCTCAGGCCTTACTCCTACTGGCTCTGAACATAGGGACCATATGGGTTGCTGGGTATCAGACAGGCAAATGCCTTACCCACTGAACTACCTCTCCAATGCCTTCATCTTCTATCTTGACTTGGGATGTCCTGGGCAGACTGTGAATACAAGAAATTAAGTCAAATACATCATCTTTAAGCCTCCTCCACATGGAGCACACAGAACTCTGCATCTTGTCATCTAGGTGAGTGGAAAGCAGAGGCTCAAGCAGACAAGCTCCTGCCCCACCTCCCCACACAGATACAGTCAACCCCTTCACAGCGTGCATCAGGTTGAAATCCCCAATGTATATCAGCAATAACATGACTACTAATTTTCTGGTGGGGGGGAAAGGGGAAATCCAGCAGAGTGACTGAGTGAAGAGTTAGTAATAGAAGGTAAGTAACCCAGACAGGGGAGTTTCCTGGGCTGGCCAGCACGCCAATTCTGAGTCGCATATCTCTGCTGGGGAGTCTGGCTGATAAATATCTGCCCCAGCGCTTGACCATCTACTGAAACCACCTAGCAACCTCCACCAGGTAGGGACGTCAGCAGAAAGCCTTTTCAGCGCAAGCAGCAACCCACTTTCCAAAACAACCTCTCCACACTTGAACCCAAAGAATGACTAAGTATGTGCACATTAAATACAGCTTTATCAGGATGGAGTTAGAGTAGTCTATGAATCAAATCTAAGGAATTGTGTGTACCAAATATCCATCCTACAAATGTCAGGCCACAAAGCCGCACTGGTTTTGGAGATACTGTTAAGGACTCAGGAATCCTGCCTATCTGCAAGAGCAAGGCAAGCGTGCAAGCCATTCCCCTCTGCAGCGAGCAGGACAGTGTATCTACAGAATTCTTTAGAATTCTAAATTCTAAATTCTAATTGTTTTCTGAAAAGAGCAAGATGGCCTTTTCTAACTCATGTGGATAGAGAGTTCCTGCTGAGTTGCTCCTCGTTGCTGTGCCTTAAGCTTGAATGTCGTGT
This sequence comes from Sorex fumeus, assembly GCF_029834395.1. Lineage (NCBI taxonomy): Eukaryota > Metazoa > Chordata > Mammalia > Eulipotyphla > Soricidae > Sorex > Sorex fumeus. The sequence continues at coordinate 12,623,611 of NW_026606138.1, read as the reverse complement.
AACCTCACAACCACATGACCACTGGCTTCGTTGGCTGCTTCTTAATTGGAATGGGCACCAGTGACAGAGTTCATCATTCAAAGGGTCACTTACTATCTGACACATGGGATATTTCCAAGTTAAGTGCGTCCATCATGTAATGAGTAAAGAAGAGTGGAAATGTATCCTCCCAGGCGGAATCAAGGGGGCCCGCAGAACTGACCGGATGTAGGAGATATAAAGTACACAGCCAGAGAGTACACATTTCCTTGGATTGTCACAGAAATGCTAACACAGCATCTTCTGAGGGACATGGATACACAGACCTGTAATCTGAACGCTACTCATGGCACAGCCCAAAGTACTGGGGGGCAGAGACTGATGTCGCCTCAGAGCCAACGGGTCTGGGTGGGACAGCAGCTGTTCCCTCAGTCCCATCAGAAGAAGTGAGACCCAGCTTATCTAGGAAGTGAGGGCTGTATAACTGTCCCTCGCCCTGGCGCCCTGCATCCTGACATAGGTAGAAAACATGTCAAGTACAGGCCTTGGGACTATGCTACTTCCTAACAACACCAGGCTCTCCTCTATGGGGCAAAGAGCTGTGTCTATGTATCTGTGTCTCATTCTAAAATGCTGCTTTGATCTAACAGCCACACATGATGCACTTGTCATTTACTCAGTGACAGACACTGATAATTCGCTTTTTCAAGTGTCAAGCCCAGAAGTCCCTAAAAACTCTTCTCTCGTGAGTTCCTTCCTGTATCCATAATTAGGGGTGGAAGAAAAAGCCTGGGGTCACACCTGGCTGTGCTCAGGGATTACTCCGGCTCTGTGCTTAGGGATCACTCCTGGTGGAGCTTTAGGGATCCTATGTAGTGCCGGGATCAAACCATGGTTGGCTGCATGCAAAGAGAGCATCTTATTCCCTGTCCAATCTTTCTGTCCCTGTATCAGAAATTTTTAATAGTACTCTAAAGCAAAAGTACTGCTTTTTTTTCATTCTTTAGACCCAGATAGCTAGCATTTATATCTTAACAATGTAGCCATGCTTGTTATAAAAACAATCGACATAAGCAATATTTCCTTTGCACCACTCCATAAGTACAAGTGTGTGCTGAGATGTGTGTGCCTATGGGACTCCACACCACTTCCAGCACTCATCCTCAGAGAAGACCCGGCACTCTCCTTTCTGTTCCATGGCGATGCCCCCAGGGGGCTGCTCTTTCATGACAGCGGCCAAACCCCAACTCTGCCAAGATGCACCTTCAGTGACCAGCACACCTGCAGTTCAGTAACAAAGTCACAAAGGGATCTGAGATGAGTTCCATGGGATCTGACAGACCTCCAGAATGGTCTTGTCCTCAGCTATTTCCCAGTTCCCTAATGGGGTTTGCTGCAATGCTCAGGGTGCCACTATCTGAGACCCACAAGGCCAATTTTCAAGGCCTGTCAAATCAGATGCTGCTTTGAGTCACAGGAACACAATTGGGCCACACTCTTGAGAATCTGAACATACGTGAGACTTGCTACAATGGAGTTCCACTATTGCTCTATCTCACTTCTTTATTTTTTTTCTTGTTGAGGAGTATACCCAGCTGTGCTCAGGGCTTACTCTTGACTCTATGCTCAGGGATAACTCCTGGTAAAGCTTGTGTGTAGGGGTGGGGGGCCCGGGGCAGTAAGTGGTAAGAGTGATATAATGGGAGTAGGGTGTTTGCCTTGCACGCAGCCAACATGGCCGACCCGAGTTCGATTCCTCCACTCCTGTCCGAGAGCCCAGCAAGCTACCGAGAGTATCTCACTCCCACGGTGAAGCCTGGCAAGCTACCCATGACGTATTTGATATGCCAAACACAGTAACAACAAGTCTCAAAATGGAGATTTTACTGGGCCTGCTCGAGCAAATCGATGAACAACAGGAGGACAGTGACAGTGACAGCTGTGTGCAAAACATTTGCCTTCACCCTGGATTATCCCTCTAGCTCCTGGAGTTGCAGTTCTTGGGTGCAAATGTCATAGCAGACACCACTGAGCAAGCCTGCTGTCAAACCTAGGGAATAAGCAGTGAGGAGAGATCTGGGGCAGGATTTGCTGTTCAAACCTCAAGGTAACTGTCAAGTGACTGCTCTGTAGCCTTGGCCAGTGTGACTGGGTGAAACCTCCACCACAGAGGCCAGGATGCTCAGCAACTTGACCTGAATTTCATTCCCAGCACCAGAAGGTCCCCTGAGCACAGTCACATGTGGCCCAGAAGGCACAGCCAGGGTGAACTGGGGGATGCCCAGCACCACAGTCTCAGGCTCTCCCATGGTCCAGCTGGCTGCAGTGTGCCAATGGGGCCCAAAGCTCCCAGGAGGAGCAGCAGAGCCTCCCCACCCCTCACCGTCGGCAGGAATGTGACCATTTTCAAGAGATGTTCAGCATCAATGGGCATCTCTTTCCTGAGAGGCAGATGAACACACACGCAAGCTAACTGCTCCTAAGTGAGGATTTCTTCCAGACACAATCAATAACGTTGAAAGGAAAGAGAACAGAGTGTTGGCAAGGCATTCCGAACTGGGCTCCGGCCTCGTTTGAGTGTGAACCAGCTAGAGGCCTAAGTCTTCCCTTTCTTGCTCCTGGAACCCAGCCAGCCAGTACTCACCCAGGCCCTGGGATTTCTATCAGCAGTTTGGGGGGTCCTGGGAGAAGTCAGTATAGACCAGGAAGTGGCTTATTATCAGACTTTCTGCAGACCCTTCCTGTTATAACCTAGGAGTTAATCAAGCAACACAGTGGCAGCATCCACGATTAGTGGCCTTCGACACATGCTGGGGTCTACTGGCCTCCTGGGCCGACACTCGACAGAAAAGGTCTCCCAGCACGGTTGTGCGCATGGCAGGCAGGGTCATGGGCTGGGCCCCGACTCCACTCCCTCAGCCGCTGTGACCTTCCATTTCCTAGGCTACTGCCACGTGTTCTGGTCCAGATTTCCAAAGCTCAATCTTACTGGGAAACACAACTGGGAAAAAAAAAGTACTATTCCACTATGTGATGTGGCTGACACAGGCTGATGACCTACCACCAAGCTCGTGAGAATTTTCCGCGTACAGGCATATCGGGAATCTATGACAGGAGCACAGTCAGCACTGCTGCTGATCACCATCCCGGAGCAGAGGGGGTCAGGGGAGGCCCGAGCAAGGTGGTCAGTCTAAGGAGTCCATGGCACAGGGATTCCGACAGGACGGCCGTGCACCTGACCTGCCGACACCCCGACTGTCTCTGAACATGTTCCACGGTGCTGTCTGCCGAGGCAGGTTTCTACTCCCATATTTGGAGATAGAGAAAGTGTTGCTGTGTTTGTTCTGAAGGATGAAAGGGTCATAAGAACATGACCTGTGGTTGACCCGAACCCTGTCTTCTCATGGGTGCTTACAGATTTGAGACTGCCAGGTCAAAGTGGGGGACTCTGCAGGCGAGTCAGCAGGCACTTGCGTCCTCTGTATGGTTCAAATGCCAATAATTGCAGTCATATATTGGAAAGAAACCAATTAGCAGTTCACTTGCCCTTTTCTTTGGTGGGGAGTGGGGGGGCCTCTCCCAGCACTTCTTGTGACTCCCTCTGATAAATCTCCAGTTCCCTCAGGCCTGATGCTTTAATGCTCCCATATGTGATGGACCCTTTTTCTTCACTCAATACAGGTTGCTGTTCTGTCATGATCATGAAAGGTTTGAGGTGGGTGGTGGTGAGGGCAGGAGGTTCTGCAGAAAGGCATCTAGAAAAGGAGTGGTATGGTCTGGGCCACATAAATCCAACACTGGTGGAAGTGAGAGCAGCAAGAATAGACCACGATGAGTAAAAGCCCAGAGAAACCAATCAACACCCAGGAAATGCCGCTTGGAAAGTGGAGTTCTAGGGAGGCTGGCATGAGTTTGTCAGGGATTGTATTACCTGCACTCATAGGAGAAGGCTTGAGGTTCAGGTTCTAACGAGGCTCTTTCATACCCCTGGGTTGGGAAGGCTTGGAAGCATTTTGGTTACATAAGCTTCCATCAGCCCCTCCTCTCCTTCTAACTGATAAGCAGCCTTAGCCCTATTATCATCTCTGATCTTGGGCAAGTTCCCTGCAACCCAGGTCTCAGAGGCAGCGAGAAAAGTCAATTCACTCTTGTCCTCCAAAGCTGCTTGAGATCCCCGAAACAGCAGTTATCTGGTGCAAAACATGATGATAAGAAGTCTAATTCTGAAGATACAGCCGACAGCTCATTAGCTCATTTTTTTTCTTTTTCTGTATGTGTATTTTTTGGGTTTCATGTTGTTTTTAAAACAGGGACCACCTTGCTTTCTTTTAAGGGACAAGAGTTGTGACAGCTGCTCAGAAGGTATTCAATGGTTAATTAAGGCTCCGGTGCAGTGTCTGAGCTCCTCTTGTTTCACAGAGAGAGAGAGAGCAGTTGCTAAACAGATGAAAGTAGGGCTGAGGCAAGGGGCGCATAACTATTATTTCAATTAATAAATAGCTTTAAAAGTGAAGGAAATGATAAAGGCCTCGGGAGCATCTGGATTGTCCTGGTTCTGTCAGTGAAATGAAACCGAGAGCTGGTGATTGCCATGACTTCTGCTTAAGAGATCCAGGCAAGCTGGGTCACCTGTGCTGGGCAGGTTAGTGGCTGCCTAGTGCCTGGGGCACCCCCTAGTGACACATTCCTATACCCTGGCCCCTGCAATGCTACATGCAGAATTCACCTCTTCCCTGCCCCCCTTCTCCAGTCAGTCCTCCCCCTCCCCTCTAGCCTGCCTACCACCGCCTTCCACCAAAGCCGCCCTAAAATGTATTTTCAGACAAATATCAGGGAAGCATTTATAAATATTTCAGAGGTGTTTCATAAATAAATAAGCAAATCTACAAAAAGACTTCCCTCTTTTAATGAGAGCTTGGCTGTGGTCTATGCATTTTATTTGAGCATCATTAAAACCAGCTGGGGAAATCTCTCCACTGGACTCTCTTTTTGGGGGGTTACACAACGTAAGAAAAAGCCCACGATGCATCTCTGAAGCAGGGAGCCTCGTCCCTGACAGATGAAGCAGCATGAAGCAGCGTGGGCGCGAGGGAATCGCTTTTACTCTTTTTAAAGTAAATACTAATCAATAGCAACTGTACCGATGAAAACCTTCTTCCCGCCTAATTGCACCACAGCTACTCATAGACCCCAACAGAATTTTCCCCTGGATGTAACAAAATTAACTACCAGGGGCTGAGCTAGTGAGTTATCACCATCTCTCTGTTCAAATGTAATTAACACCACCCCCCAACTGCCACAAGTCCCATTAAAGCACCATTTGTCCGTGTAATTTCCAAACAGGGTCTGAAGGTCGAGCCTATATCAATCTTTTCTGCACATTCATCTGCACAGGAAATCAAACTGGCAGGGAGGAGGTCCCAACTATTAGAGGAAATCTCTCCCTCTGAAATCTCACCCCGAGTTTCGTGGCTGCAGTTTCATGTGCGCAATGCTCTTTTGGCCATGTCAGAAATAGCTGGATGGGATCAGAGGCAAACAAGTGACCTCGTCTCTCTTAGTAAGCAAACCTGGGACCCGAAGGAGGGCCAAGCCTATGGCTCCATAGTCAGGAATCTTAAGTGCTTGGCATAGAAATGATGGTCATTCTGGTTAATCATCACTAATATTTTTATTACATGTCAGATCTTCAAACAGTTGTATCGTAGCTTGTCTGAATTCACTGTAATATTTGTTGATGTCAGCAATAGCAGTCCCCCTTCACTGAGCACCTGAACTGAGGACTTGACAGATTCATTTCACTATTTCATCCTCCTCAAAACTTTGCAAACTAAGAATGTTTTAGCCCTACTTTAGAACTAAGGAAACTGAGCCTGAGAGAGAGAGCAACTATTTCCAATGCTCCGAGCAGTTAGGAACCTAGTTTTCTGGCTTGGCTGTTGACTTCCGGCCACTTGACCATGTTGGGAAAAAGATGGTCATACCATCCTCAGTATCACTGAGACACAATTATTATTATCATCACCACTGTCTCACCACCATCACCATCATCTTCATCACCACCCACCAACATCCTCAAAGCTTCATTCCCAACACCGTCATCTTTGCTACCATAGCCATTCACATCAGCATCACCACCATAACCATGACCACCATCGCTGCCACCACCCCATCTGCATCATCATGTCCATCACCATCAACTGCCGCCACCACCAGCAGCATCTACCTTTTACATGGGTGGTGATTGTGGTACAGAGAGGTAAAGCAACCGCCCAAGGTCACACACCATGGAATACATGGGAAGGAGGAAAAAAAACAGAAAACACTTAGGATGGGTCAGTGAAATCTGTATCAGCCAATGTATGTGTATTCCATCAGGGCAGCCTTTATGTCTTTTCTCTTTAAACCTAATGGAAAGAGCAATGGATAAATCCAGAGAATTTCTGGTCCCAAGCAGTATCACCCAATACCAGACACTTGCTTGGTGATTTTGAGTTGGTCACACCTCTCCCACAGGGCCCACAACCTTTACTACGTAACCTCAGTTCCTTGAGAAATTCTCTTAAATCTCAGCCGGGTGAGACATTTCAGGCTCTTAGGCTGGGATCTCTGATGTAGAAGAAACCATCCATGGAATCTTCTTCCAGCATTATTTTCCAAACAACAACTGCAGAGTCTCTCGCAGAGACCAGAGTAGTCGTCTGCATCAAGCTCCCCAGCCCTGTGGAAGTCAGACAGTAGCAGAGCAACCTGCTCTGCGCAGTTCCTGGCAGGACTCGACAAGGCCATCCTGGTAATGGCTGTGGTCAGAAGTCAGCAGGTGCCGTTCCTCAAAGGGCACCCTGAGGTCCTAACCCCGCTCTCCCTCCTGAAGAACACAGCAGGCCCTTCACTGAGGCAGCTTCTTGACTGCAGACTATGCAGACCCTGGTTCTAGCCTCCGTACCCCTGCACAGAGGGTTATGGCGATACTCGACTCACATTCGCCAACACACAGAGCCCATGTGGCTTCTTTCTCCATTAGAGCTCTGGGCTAGGATCCCCCTGGGTGAGAAGTCACTGGTGGCCTATATCTGTGGGGGCACTCAAAGCCAAGGTCCAGGCAGACAAGGCTCTGTGTGTGTGTGTGTGTGTGTGTGTGTGTGTGTGTGTGTGCGCGCGAGCGCGCACTCTCGCGCTCGTGCTGAGCACCAAGGGACCTTTGGATTCCAGAAGTCCTTGGCATTTTCCTCCATTCAGAATGAGCAGAGAGCAGCAGAAACACGAATTCAAACGGAATGCAAATACCCCAGGCCCCTTTCTCTCGGAGATGCCCTATTTCCCACCCTCTCACGGTACACTCGTGTTTTAGAAATAGAAGGCACCTCTGGAGAAACAGGATAATACCAAATCTTAAAATCTGTAGAAAATGAGTACAGGGGTAGGCGGCACTATTAGTGCTACTAAAAATAAGCACCGGGAAGCGACAATAAGTGGAAAAAGCACAAGAGTCATTCCTTCTTTAAACTGTATTGAAAATCCCGTGCGTTGGGGGCATTTTCTCTCGAGAGACCAACAGTAATACTCTGGATTCAACGTTCCTGCCTGCTGCAGTCTCTCTGCTGGCTCTGCCTTCCCCACAGCTATCCGGGGCATGCAGGCTACACCCCGAGCTTCTCACCTGCACCAGAGTGCAGGGATCTGCCAACAGGTGAGCACATTGGTGACGGCGAGGGGCTGCTGCACATGAGCACGGGAAGGGGGTTCCATCCCTCTGTTGCCATTTGCTCTGTTCCACGGGGCTGCTATGGTTCCTATCTGGCCCTTTCTCTAGTGCTCTCCCTGCCTCAGGGAGCCTTTTGCCCATGCAGCCTTGGCAAAGTCCCCCCATTCCTTCCTCAGCGAGGGGCAGGGGTCACACCATTCACTTCCAGCCCGTTCAAACACCTCTGGAGGCCCCTGCATCACGGCTAGGCCAAGTAACCAGTAGCGGAAGGCCTTACTGCTCAGCCTCAGCCCAGCCCTTGTTTTTTTTTAATTTTTATTTTTTAATTTTTATTAGTGAAACACCATGAGGTACAGTTGTAGACTTGCAAATTTTTGCAGTGGCTTCAGCTCCGGAGGCCACCCTGCACGAGGGCCTCAGCCAGAGGCGCCCGACTTGCCCTGCTGATTCAGCCTCAGGCGCTTTCTTGAGTTTTAGTAACCAAAGAAGGAATTCAGAGCCGATGCCTCCGAGACTGAGAAGCTGCAGTGGGCAGCAAGGCCAGGACCCCCGTGCACGCCGCACTCCCCTGCCCTCCCAAATGTGGTCTTGATGGGCAGTTGTTGGTCCTGACAGGCAGAAAGATGAGAACGGAGACAGGAGCTGGAAACTGCCACAGCAGAGACCCAAAGGAGCCCACCACATGCAGCCGCCCTGTCCTGGTTTGACCAGGGAAGACGCTGAGGAACAGAGGCAGGAGTCCTGGAGAGATTCATGCCCCGCGTGCGTCAGTGCCAGGGACAGTCTCACGGTCCTGACCACCCCCTTGTGGCCTTTGCCATTGTTTCTCCACTGACTCACGAAGCTTTTGGAAGGAGAGTGGCCTCCAGAAGGGCTCGGGGGGGGGGGGGCACCGTGAAAGGCTGAGATTTTGAAGCCTCTCTCTTGTTTACCAGGCAATGGGGGCTGTATTTTTATGTGTCCTTTCTTGGTTTCAGTCCAGGCATTTCTTCCTCTTAAGAGCCAGCAGCTAACCCTTCACGATGGAGGTGCTGTAGAAATCTACCAATAAAGTCATCCTTAGAGGCCTTTGCTTCCTGTGGAAAAATCTATATGTGCCCTTCAGCCTTATAATTGAGTTGCAAGGGGGGAAAAATAAAACAGTTTCTGAGCTGCACGGAACCACTCCACTCAACATGCCAATAAAAAGCAAGCAGGGTTTTGTCCAGGGGACATGAGGGTTCAGAGTCAGATCATGAAGCTAAACAAGGGCTGGTTATTACAAACCAATGATTACATACCGGGTTGTATTGCTTTTTGATTTTCGTGTCTGGATAGGGCCATATTTGGTGGTGCTCACGTCTTACTCCTGACTCAGTGCTCAGGGTTCACTCCTGGTGGAGCTCAGGGGACTCTATGTAGTGCCAGGGATCAAACCAGGGCTGGCTGTGTGTGAGGCAGCACCTAAACCCTTGTGCTTTATCTGTGGTCCACACTGAGGACGCTGAAATCTTGAGGCTGGGAAAGCATCTGACCCTCCCTGACAGATCCCCTGAGACCCAATGAAAACTCTTTGTCCTACAAATGCTGCTCCTCTAAGCCCCATGTTCTTATCACAACATACTCACATTTGTCCTAGGCAGGTAAGTCATGGAGCAACTGCTGGCCCCCAGCTGCTGCCAAGCAGATGGGCAATAACCACGTGCATTCTCGTCTTCAAACATGTGGGGGAGGTGAGGGATTGAGAACATTTTCCGGCTGCAGATCACTGGAACTTGCACCATCTCCTTCCTGTCGGGCAGCGCCCCGACTCTGCAATATCTGCATAAAGGTGGTGACCACATACCCCTGGGTGTGAGTGTGAATACTCCTATGTTAGAGAGGCGTGGAGTGAGGTTGGCGGCGGTGGAGGGGTGTGGCTGACCTAAAATCCTGCAATCAGGGAGCAACAGAGGGGGCTGGAGATAGAGTGCAGCGGATAAAGTGCTTGCTTTGCATGCAGCACATTTGGACTCCATCCCTGGCACCCCAAATGCCTCCTGGTTACTCCAGAAGTGACCCACTGAGCACCGTGGGTGTGCAACTCTTCCCCCTCCAAAAAAAAAAAAAGCAACAGAGAAAGGACCAAGTTGGACAGTCTGACGCATATGTAGGTCTCTCTCCATGGAAGGCACTGCCTGCCCCTTCACAAAGGCAGAAGCTTTACACATGTAGCACTAGAATAAGGAATAAAGTTCGTCCCCACCTCGTGGGCCATGTCAGCAGTTCCGAAGCCCAGCTCCCTTGCTGGAGCATCAACCATCTTTATAGGCCCAGCTGTCTTTGTGCCTACCCAGTGCTCCTGTGTCTGACTCACCGACAAACAGACGGATGGGGGACGCTCTGGACCAGTCTGGCAAGATGTTCCCTGCTTCCAAGACCACTGGCTCGGCCAGGTGCGAGAACATCAAACCTCCCACCCCTGCCTGGTCTGTGGGAGGCTGGCTTTATTTGTAGACAGAACACACGGCTTGCTTCCTGCTGTGATTTCCACATTCTAAGGGGAAAACGCTTTGCTTCCCATCCTCTTCTCTCCCTTCCCTTAAGGTTCCGGGCGCTTTGATGGGGCTTTAGAAATCACCACTGTGGAAGGAGGGGGCAGGTTGAAAGTGCACACACATGAAAGCATGGACGGGGGACAGTGGAGTGCTCACTAATGAACAGTGGGATGTGAGGCTATTCTTCTGGGGAGCCAGGGGGCCAGCGGGAGAGGAGGAGGGGCTGGCTGTGGGGACGGTGAGCGCCAGGAAGGGAAGAGAAGCAGCTTACGAGGAACCCCGAGGCAGCCCTGGCTGCATGCTCCTGCTGAAGGCCATTCTGTGAGGTTCTGGGATCTAGCCCTGGTCCCTGACCTCTCAGAACCATGGTCTGTGGGCCTGGGGCCAAGAGCACTGCTGATAGAGAAAAAGTCCGAGGATCTGTAAACAGCTTTGAGTGCAAATTTAAAAATAAAGTTGGGGTAGAGTGACAGCTTTGCAGGCAGGGCATGGCATGTGACTCACCTGGTTAGATCCCTGGAACCCCATATAGTTCTATAAGTATTGCCAGGAGTGACCCCTGAGCACAGAGCCAGTAAGTCCTGAGTTCTTGTAGGTGTGCCCCTCCCCCCACCCCGCATCCGAAAATGGAGCTGGGATAGGAGACACAGTATAAGGGTTAAGATATTTGCCCTATATGTGGCCAACACAGGTTCTGTCCCCAGGATCACACAGTGCTTCTGAGCCCCATAAGGAATGATCCCTGAACACAGAGCCAGGAGTAAACTCGGCACTGCTGGGTGAGGTCCAAAGTAAACTAAAAAGAACTTTATTGAGATGTCATGTACATTCCCCAAAGCCCACATGTTGTGAGGGCACAGTTCCAAGATTATTCGTATATTTCTGCCTGTGACCACATATATTTCTATCTTCATGTGTGTGTGTGTGCGTGCGTGCGTGTGTGTGTGTATGTGTGTGTGTGTGTGTGTGACCACTCCCATATCCAATTCTAGAACCAAGTTAAAATTGAAGAAGCACTTTGAAAAGGTGCCACTGCCTGGCAGGCTTTTCTTGGACGCGCTTTCCAAGATCTGCTTCCTTCCCTGGGTGTGCAAGGGTTCGGGCTGAGCTCAGCCTGCAGCTGATGGCAGCCACCATCACTCCCAGGCCTGCTCGAGAAGCAGGTTCCAGAAGCCCAAGTCACATGTCGGTTTCCAGAAGCAAAAGAGTCAGCTCTGCCCCCACAGTCCTCACTGGTTCCCTCCAGAAGGGCTCGGGGGCCTGGACACCAGCTTCCTCTCCATCCTGGCTGCCAAGTGCCCATTCTGTTTCTGCACTTCTTGGGGGAGTTGGCACGGCATTCTCCTGCAGGCACGGTCTACTCCCCGTGAGGCCAGCAAGGGCTGGATATGGGGCCTGACTGAAGGTGGGAATCAGCCCCAGGACAGAGCCACCCTCCACTGGCTTCTGCCAGCAGTAGATGGGGTGAAATGTGGATCTGCCTGGGCCCCAGGTTGGATCCCCTTCTACTAAGAATGGGTGGGAGCAAACACTGGTTGGGACCTCGAACCTGCCCCACCCTCTGGCTCCACATTTGGGGTATCTGAAAAGGAGCCAGGGCAAATGGCACCTGTATCTTTCAAAGATTGCTGTGGAGAGAATCCTCCTTTTCTATTGGCCTTTCCAGCTCAGAGGTCTCTGAAGCCAGACAGTTCATCTTTCTTCCCACATTAGACCTTCTGGCTGCTTGGCGTAGCGGGGTCTCCGCTCCGGCCTGAGCCCTGCAGAGAGGGGATAGGCCTCTCAGGGTCCACGCGGGAGTTCCACACCTGCTTGGCCAGGAAGGACAAGGGGCTCACCTGCAGAGCACAGGCCTCCTTCCACATGCAGCTGTGCCAGTTTGCCAGGCTTACAGGGCTCAGGAACAATTTCTGACAATTTGTTGGGTTAAGGAATTGTTCTGGATTCAAGAGCAACAAATGCAAAGCATGCCTACAGAGGGCGAGAGAAAGTGAGGAAGGCTCTGGGGATAGGGCTTTGCCGTAGTCTTTGTGAACAGAGATAGTGAAAATGGGACTCCTGGGGAGGGGGAGAAAAAGTCCAGCTCAAGAGGGAGCCTTGGCAGGACATGGCTGGCTCCCCAATTAATATGAACAATCAGAGCTCTGTCTACGACCCAGACCCACACCCTAGCCCCCTACTCTGTGGCTTATGAAGTGGCCTTCCAGGCTTTAAGACCACAATGGTGTCATCAAGCCACAGCCAAGAGAGAGCCACAGTGGGACATGCTGGGGTCCACATGTGGATCCTGTCAGAATCACTGCTGCCTCCACACCCTCCCGGAGCATGGGAGCTTTAGCAAGTGCTCGTTTGGGGAATGAATCTTGGGGTCTGGCTGGATTCTTGTCCTACAAAATGTGTGTTTGCCCCTTGTGATCTAAAAATATAAATGTCCGGGAATGGGTTTCCCATTAAATATCTTGCTAGGAACAATCCATGGAGAGGTTTGACATGTAACTAGTGATGAGGTTCTCGGGAACCTGGGAGTTCCACCACTTAGAAACGAATGCATTGAAGACTCAAAATATCAGTCGTCCAACAGTAAAGCTCTGTTTTCTGGGTGACCCCAGAAACACCAGAGGATTCTGGGAGATGACAGGTCGCTGGGGGTAGAAGCATGAAGGGAAGGACAAGTAGGGATAGGATAAGGGAGTAAAAGAGAGGGCTATGGAACGGAAGAGAAGAATAGAGAAGAGAAGGGAAGGCTAGGAATGGAAAAGGGGAGGAGAGGAAAGGGAAGAAAAAGGAAAGGAAAGGAAGAAGAGAAAGGGAAGGGGAGTGGAAAGAACAGGAGAGAAGGAAAGGGGAAAAGAGGGGAAGGGAGGGGAGGGGAGAGGAGGATAAGGGAGGGGAGGGGAGGGCAAGGAGAAACTCAGTTTCCCTTTGATGAGTGTGGCTCCATTTTAGCTGTCCCCATTCTACATTCTCCACATTCCGGCCTTTTCCAGGCTCTCTTGGAAACTGCGGGAGTTTCCCAAGGCCAGACTTTTGGGCCAGTGGATTAAATTATGCCCTGGGCCTTGGGCTGCTCAGAGCAGGCTGAGAGATAAGGACAATGAACGGTGCTTGGGAGAACAATGAACGGTCCTAACTAAGGAAAACTTGGAAGGAAGAAGCCTGTCTCACTGGATTCCTGAGATACAGATGTCAGACTCACCTCAGCAACACACAAGGCCTCAGTTAACAATATGTCTTTGGAGAACAGGTGGGACCTTCTCTGTAACAACGTAATCACTTGATAAGACGTACAGAGATTCAATTTTCCTCTAACCTCTTCCACAAACTGAGCCCTCCTTCAAGGGGTACTAACTTCCTCCTGGCCAGGGAATCGTGTTTCTCTTCTACTTTGCAACAAACTTTCCTATTTTCCTTACTCTAAGCATCTTTATTTCTTCATATTTTCATTCCAGAAAATACTAAGGAAGCAAGGAATCATGGACCCACACAGAGATGCACCGCGTGGGTCCCACATCCCTGCATAGTCAAATAGTTGTCAGGCTGGACCTGGGACTTTCCAGCCTCCAGTGCGCAGCTGAGTATTCACCCCTAAACAGCTTCTGGAGATGCACACACCCTTCCAATGGCCCCGGGGGGCTACAGGTGCTTGCAGGCTTGGAAGAGCATCTAGGTCTAGGTTGCAACCTAGCACACACCATGCACAGCCTCTGATTCCCCATCCAAGGTCAGGAACAACTTGGGGTGAGTAGCAGGGTCTACTGTGGAGCTTGTTTCACCAAGGGGGTGGGATGGTGGGGTGCTGGTTTCACACTAGTCCCTTTCCCTTCCTGGGCCTTAGTACCTCATCTGCCCTGCAAAAAAGATCTAGCAGATAATGTCTCAATACTGAAAATCCCTCAGTGCCATTGGCTGCCCTGTCCAATACAACACGGACACCCCATTCTGCCCACCTGGAATGCAGTCAGAGTGGCTAGGTGGTGGGAGCTTGATATCCTATCATTTTACGTCATTTTGATGTAAAGAACTGCATGTGGCTAGGGGTGCGGCCACTGCAGGCTGAGGAAGGAACTTCCCAAAGAGAGAAGAGGGAGGCAGAAGTATGCGGTGCCAACTGGCAGGGATGAGGATGCAAGCTGCATTTAGCAGCTACAGACTTGCATATCCTCAAACCCCAGAGTCTCTCTAGTGTGGAGCTAGAGAAGAAGCTTCTGTGCATATCTGAAGTGAGAATGCAGTGAGCTGAAGCTCCAGCTCACTGTTGCTCACACCGGCTGGGCCTCAGTCTTTGCATGGCTGGGGAAGTGTCCTCTGATCAAGGTTGATGCCACTGACCAACACATTACCTATAAAACTGAATGGCAAAAAGGGTCGAAGAGCAGCAGGCCCAGAACTGGAGTGGGAGTGGTGGAAGGGAACACAACTCTTAAGAGAGCTAGGTCAACTTTCCATGGGCCCCACAAGTCGGGCCGGGATCAATTCCACCACAGCCAACGTGATGGTCCAATTTCTGAGCTGGCAAGTCTCAGCTGCGTAAAGGAACAGCACTTACAGGAAGTCTCCACTCTGGCGGGCAGAGCACAGAGGCATTCTGGGACAATGTCTGGGCAGGACCGCGGTTTCTGTGGAACCCCACGGGTGTCTTGTGAGGACATTATCTATACGCGATTGTCCCCTCACACCCAGAGGAAAAAATAATTGATCAGAAGATTATTACACACACACATACACACACACACACACACACACACACACACACACAACTTGCCACCAACGGTTCCACTGCACAGTAATCCACAACAGCTCCTCTTAATCAACAGCTCTCCCTGATGTAACCTTATTGGACACATGGTATGGATAGTCTGGAAGATTTTCACACACACACACACACACACACACACACACACACACACACACACACACACCACTCACCACCACCAATGCCCAGGTAACTCCACCTACAATAATCCCGGGATCCAGGGTTTCAGCAAGGCTCCAGGAGGACCCAGTGTGCCCCCAGAGCATGGAGAAGGAGGGGTGGAGCTCTGAGCAGGGGTCTGGGCAGGAAGACCGCTCTGCTCTGAAACCTGCACCCAGGCCTGATCACAGGGTGGGTGTTTCCTTCAGTGCATGCCCCTGCCACCAGGGCCTTTCTCAAGCAGCGTTCTCTTTACTAGCGTCTAATTTGGGTCCTTTCCACGAGGCTCGTGCGTATTGACAGGGGATTCCCCAGCGACTGGGCAGTGGGAAGGGGCAACCCTGCAAATCCAGCCTGAGAAGGAGGAGCATGGAGCCAGCCCCAGCCCCAGAGCCGAGCAAGATTTTCACACACTGCCACCTGGTGGGGCCCGAACCCAACTTCAGCCCCGCGCCCGGCCTGCGCCTGCCGAGCCACGGAGGAAAAGGCCACCACACTCCGTCAACCCCACGTCCCTGGTGCCAGCTGCACGGATCCGCCTCCCGGCCCCTCTGTTCTCCCATCTGCCTCCTAGGATCATGGATTTGGCATGGGGAAGCCAATTCATGGGCTGACGCTGTTCATTCCCATGGTGACCAGGCTAACAGCACTCTGGAGGAGAAATCCATGGCCCCTGACCGGAGCTATTCTGACCACAGAGGCACACTCCCATCTGTCTTCTGGGAAGTGACCGGGGGAGGTGGCTGCCTTGGTCTCGGTGCATTAAAAAATTCTCTGGGAGGGACAGACATAGAAGGACTGCACTCACTGCACTTCTATATTGTGGAATATAACATAAGATGAGACCGACACCCAAGGACAGTAGAGATAGGGCCAGGAATATTGCTCCATAGTTGGAAGCCTGCCTCATGAGCTGGGGGAGAAGGCAGCTGGGATGGAGAAGGGATCACTATGTCATGATGGTTGGAAGGATTGCTCAGGAGGGGAGATGTGTGCTGGAAGTAGACTAAGGACCAAACGAGATAGCCTCTCAGTATCTGTACTGCAAACCATAATGCCCCAAAGTGGAGAGAGTATGGGGTAAATTGTCTTCCATAGAGGCAGGGGAAGGGGTGGGATGGTGGTGGTGGGAATACTTGGGACACTGGTGGTGGAAGATGTGCATCTGTGGAGGGATGGGTGCTCAATTATTGAATGACTGAAACTCAAACATGAAAGCTTTGTAACTCTATCTCACAGTGATTCGACAAAAGTAAAAAATTCTCTGGGTGTAGCCATCCCTGCAGTGTGCCGGAAACCAGCCCACATTGCAGCCCCTGTGGTTTCCCTGCCTGTGGGGAGTGTCCTGAGAACAGCTCCTCAGAGTGTGGGGACGTGTCGAGGTACATCTGAGGCATCACCCCCAATGTTCTGGTGGAGACAGAGTTATCATGCCCCTTTTAGAATGTGAGAGCAATTCTGTGTGGGTACAGGGGCCTTCTTCAGTGTTTCTGCACAGACCCTTCCACAGCAGGCAGTGCCCGGCCCTCAAAGTGCAGAAGTTGTGCAGAGCTTCCTGGCGCCCTTGGATGCCCACAGTGGGCCTTGGGAAGGACTCACAGCTGCTTGTCCCTCCAGCGGCGTGAGCTCAGCCCTGGGGGCCTGCGCTGTCATGTCCCTGTCTGTGAGCAGAACAGGAAGCGGGTGCCCATGGGACTGGGTCTCCACCCTCAGCCTCCCTGCTGGTCAAGATGGAAGCTGGCACCCAGCCTCGTTCGAGGCCAAGGTTCACTGTCTACCATCCAAGCAGCTCAATGCAGGAGGAATGGAGGGACAGACCATTCCCAGGCCTCATGAAGGCCGGTTACTTCTACCCAACCAGCTCCTTCCCTCTCGAGGAGAAAGTCACTGGTTTGGGAGCAGTTGAGTGAATTTCCACAGTGGCCACTAATTCCCCAGTCACACCATTCAGGAGTATTTCCCCACAGCAGGCAAATACTTATTCATACCACGCACAGGCACGATAATTAGCAGTTAGATCATTCCCTGGTAATTATGATTGGTATTGCCATGTAGAAACTAGGCGTTTGGAGGTGCCTATTTACCAACAACTGGCTTCCTTGGAACGACCCATTAATAACATGATTTATTGCAGCCCTGCAAGCAGAGGTGGTTATGTAAGGAAGCATGCATCTCTTCATTCCCAGCGAGAAGCAGGAGTCTCGGGGAGGCCGGGGATCTTTCCTTCCCTTCTCTTTCTGGCAGCTGAGTATGTAGTGGTGCAGCATTAGTCTGTTGCGGACATACCCGGGGCACCCTGGTGACAGGGAGGGGACACTCAGAACGTGGGAGCTGCAGTGAAGGGCAAAAGCAAGGAGCTGCTCCTAGCAAATGTGCCCAAGTGCCAGCCGCTCCGTGAGGATGGATATTCAGAGGGCCCAGGCCAGCGGGTGCAAGGACTCAGCAGGGGGCAAAGACAGCAGAACCAATGTCCAAGGCAGGAGAGACAGCAGGCTTGATGGTCTGGGTGAGCTGAGAGAGGCCAGCTGTGCAGATAACGTGAGCTGAGTCCCGTGCACCGCACCCTCCCACACCTGCCCCAAACAGCAATAACAACCCAGGCTGCTTTCTTGGCAACATTAGCTTCCTGATACTTTTCCCAGCTCCCCCTGAGCCCACTGACCCTCAGGCAGCTTCTATCATTGCCGGTTACCAGGCAGTAGGTGCAGAAACCTGCCCCAAGCAAGGGGTGCTCGGCCCTCCGGGAGTGCCTCGCTAGGTGGATGGAGGAAACGTGCCTCATGGTTGGCTCTTAAAGCAGGAAGGGCCCAGAGGGGAGAACGTGACATGCAAAGGCAGAGCAAGCATGCAGAGCCACCTCACGGGGCAAGTAATTTTCCATCAAGCAATTCTGTCAGCAGGGAGGAGCTGTGGGTCCATATAAATAGTAGCTGCCTCTGCAGCCTTCAGAACATGTGGTCTCCTGCGGTGCCTTCTGAAATCCCCTTCGACAGAGCTCCGGTCTCAGATTCCTTGATGGGGAGCAGAGTGACAGCTGTTACCCCTCCTCTAAAAGCCTCCTACGAGGAGATAATGAGAACGCCACGGTCCACCACGACCCCCCTTCTCTGGCCGGCTGCTCCAAGGCTAGAAGCCACCCCGTGCGCTCATTTGCTCAAATTTTCCTCCGGCAGGAGTTTTCATTAGTGTTTTCCTTCCCTCCCCTGGTTGATAACCTATGTTGGCTGGATGCAAATGGTTGTGAGCTTTGGGTAGCTGGGTACTAATTCCACAGTTTCTGGATGAAAATGGGGCTAGTAACCCATCAATAGCTTTTAAGTAAGTCCTTTAAAACGTTGAGGTACAAAACATACAGGAAATAAACCTTACAAGGACCTACGGGCTAGTGGGTGATGGCTAACATCCCTTCCTACATTATCCACATACAAAATCTGAGGGGAGGAAGGGCCAGTTTGCAAGTAAAGGCACAAGGGGCATCTCAGCCCCAGGCTGTCTCCTCACCCTTCCTTTGCAACCACACTAGATGCAGCTGTGGAATCAGAGAGAACTATATAACACTTGATAAAAGAAATGAAAAACATCTTAGATTTTGTGGATAGTTATGTGTTGCCTTATGTGGTTCAGGAGAGCCATTCATCTCTTATTTAACCATTCACCTTTCTCATTAACCTTTTTTCTAAGTTTTCTCTAATCTTCATTGCATCATCCTAAATATAGTACATAAGTAAGCAGAGGTTTGGAGTAATCAGTAGACATGGAATTTGCATCCGTTTCCACCTGTACTTAAAACCCATATTTTGGAGGGAGGACTGGGCCACAGCCAGTTGTGCTCAGGTCTTACTCCTATTTCTGTGCTTGGAGATCACTGTTGGTGGTGCTCAGAGGAACATATGCAGTCTTTGGCCCAAACTCACACTTCTTTCCATCATATAACCCCTAGATGTACATCCAAAAGTGAGCGCAGACCTGCTAAAGGACAAGGATAAGGATGCTGGGAGTTCCACGGTAACCCGGAAGGAGAAAAAGCCCCATCTTGTCCAAAAATAGAATGAAGAAATAGTCGCATGTTATTTTAAACAAGAAATACCCAGAAGTAAAAAATAAACTTATTAGAGGCATCAACAAGGATGGGTATCACACACACACACACACACACACACACACACACACACACACCATGATGCAGACAGGAAATCTTACATGTAAATATACACCCCTCATCATTCCCTTCATATAAATTTCAAACACACACACGACTCATCTAAGGCCAGCCAGTGGTTCCCTGAGATGCCTGGTGGCTGAAGGTGTGTTCACATGTGCGTCCTGCCCTTCTATTTTCTGATGTGGTCACAGGGAATTTGCTGAGCTGTGGCGGAATGCATGTGCACGTGTCTGCTCTACCTGGATACTCCTATGTCGACATCTTAGAGATACAAATCAGAAATACCTTTTAAAGACAATCCAACTATCATTATAACAATCACCATCATCAAATTTCTGTGATTAGTTTTAAAACTGGCTTACTTTTTATAATTGGTTTACTCAAAACAAATATTTCACTGGTAGATAAAATTTCACTCTTACTTCATTCAATCATTTCCCCCTTTTGGAGGTGAAGGGTCCGGTCTGCCAGGTGGTCTCAGGGACCACTCAGAGTTGGGTGCTTGGGGGATCAGTTAGTGCTGGGGCCCTATTCAGGGGTTACTGCAGCTTGTGCATTGCTCAGACTCAAGGCCCGATCATTCAATCTCTCCATCAGCAAGACTGACTATGGCAACTGGCTACCAGATCCTTTTCAGAGGAGACAAGACCCTCTTATGAAACTTCCTGAAAAGTTCCAATGTCTGTTACCCAGTGTCACTTTTCAGGACCGTGGAGAGGAGCCTAGGTAGACGGATGAGGTGTGAAGTCATCTCCAGATTCTCTGGCTTTCCCCAGCTAAAAATGCTCCTCAGTGCTCCAAGGATAAGGGAAGCAGCAGCTTTGGGATGGGGCATGTTGGGGCAGTTGGGGTAAATTGTCAATTTTTTAAAGGGACTTTGTCCCTGTACAGCATTTGATCCTTCCAGACTGTTGATCTTTTCTAAGCAGGACTTGCTTCTTCCCGGAAAGGCTCCCATGTTTCCCTCAGGAGCACAGTGGACCTGGAGCCCAGCCCAGAGATGGACGCCACACCAGCCTCAGTCACGCTCAGTCCATGCATTCCTATGTCCCTGCATCTCCCGATCCAACAGAGACTCGAGCCATCTGTGGGGCTGACCTTGACACACTGGCCATCCTTGGGTGTATGACCCATGGATAGAATCCCTAGAGAGAACTCAGGCTTCGGTTGCACAGCTCTGGGGCAACATCTGCCTACCTGCAGACTCAGGATCTGAGTGGGGCCGGCATTTCTCTTCTCAGTAGGAATGTGAAGAGCTAAGCCCACTGAGGTCAGACCAGGGAGGCCAGTTGTGGGCTCACCAGATTGTGTTCCCATAGAATTTCTCAGCCATCATGTTTCCAATCATATCATGGCCAAAGTGTCCATCCATCTTTTCAGTGTTTTATCTGTAGGAGAGACTCTGGAACATGTATGTACATATATGCATGGATGTTCCTTAATCTTGTTTGGCAAAGAACAAATGGAAACAGCCTAAACATATGCATGTGCCTGGCCATTAATATATTTGGTGAGTATACGGTGATTGTTTCTATGATATTTCATTGTAATGAAAATGATGTTTAGATAGGTCACAAGGTTTTGTGATATATTTGTGGATCCACAAAATGCACAGGAGTCTACAGGGTTACTAACTGAATAAAACTGTTTAATGACATGGCTCATACATGAACAAATATATCAAGATCAAATATATCAGAAATATATTAGGATGATTAGGATGAATCTCAGAGAAATGTTAAATGTGGGGGTTGGGGGCACAACTGGTGATGCTCAGGGATCATTCCTGGCAGAGCTCAGGGGATAATATTTGGTGCACGGGACTGAGCCTCAGCCGGTCACATGCACGGCAAGTGCTCTATTCTAAGGCCCTGAAATTTTAACTGAACACCTGGACTTTGAGGTTTGGGGTGAATTTTACTTTATACTTTTGTGTCAATCCAAGAAATTACCATGACATATTCCTGGCTCTGTGCTCAGGAGTGACCCTTATCAGTGCTCTGAAGGCTATATACGATATCAGGGATTCAAACTAGTCCTGACACTGCAGTTGCATGCAAGGCAAGTATCCCACCTCTTGCGGTCTCTCGGCCTGCTGTATTTTCTGTTTGTCTTTACAGTTTGAACTTATCACAACAAGATCTTTTTTAACAGCAGAAACAGATTTTGTTTTTGAATTAAAAAAAGAATTTCATTAGCAACCTTGGAAGGGGAAAAGAAAGTGTAGAGATTTTTCCAAGCATCAGCCTTATCTAAGAGCCCACACACTGGCTGGGCGCAGCCCATCACCCCGCCTGACAGGAAGCACTCAGCCTGCAGGGATGGATGGAGGTGAGTTTGTCAGGGCCTGAGCAGAAACAAAGCCCTCAATGGCGAGTCCTGTGCTCTTTCCACTCGTCTGGCCACTGAGCTCTGTGTGAGCCCTGAGGTTCTCTTGCTTGAACACTGCAATAGTCATCTAGCAGGTTTTTCCTCCTGTAGTCTCTGCCGTGCGAAGCTGACTCCCCACCCTGGCACCAGAGTATTTCCCTAAAACACTGATCTGATCAGCTCTTTCCTTTGAAAAATCCCTTCAAATGTTCCTCAGGCCCTAAGGGCCCAGGGAAGGCTCCTTGGAATCTGCCTGAGTGTCTGAGACGTGGCCCTGTTCCCCAAGTAGATAATATCATCCTGGAGAGGGCACTAGAATGAGGTAGACTTTTAGGGGTGGGGGTTGTGCTGGCTTTTAAAAAATGTCCTATTATTATTATTAGAAATGAAGCCTGTAGGCCAATTAAGCTTGGGAACCACTGCTATTGGTGAATAAGTAAGACCAACCAGCTCTTGAAAAACCAAACAAAAATCACAGATGTGAACAGAAGAACTACTCCACCCAGCTAACTAACTCTGATCCTAATCCTGGGACCCTGAGAGAGGGTGGGGGACACAGCCCTCAGTTGCATCTACCTGGCAAATGGATAACCTGGCCAAGAAGCACTGGAGGTGCTTCATGGAGGCTGCAGACCATGAAGGGCAAACTCCTTTGTCTGCTTGGACCCTTTTGTAAAGGGCCCTGAGTTTACACAACTGGCTCCCTTTATTCCCAAGTCAGGATTGTGAAGCTCAGAGAGCTTAAGGAACTGTCCCAAAAGGCCCAGTTAGTCCTCAAAAGCTCGAGGACACGGGTCCTGAGTGCTGACAGAGTCGACCGGCAAGGGGATGTTTCCAGGTGAGCCTGAGTCCATGAGGCCAGAAGCCTCTAGAGGAGCTCAGGCAGCAGTGAAGTACATGATTCCTCGGTCCACACGAGTGCCCTGTCCACACCAAGTCCTTGGAGCCGGACCCCAAAACTGTTTATTTAAAAACAAATAAACAAAAACCAAATCTTGAATTCTTTGGTGCAGAGCATCTCAGACCAAGAAGCAGGCACCGGAGTGCAGCCCTCCCCCTCTCTGCCTTTGTTCTCCTCCTCGAGCTGGGCCCAAGGAGGAGCATTGTAAGGTGCCCCTGCTGGGGCGACAAGGCCCCTTTTTGGTTCAATTAATGAGCCATAAATAACCCAATGAAGGTGTCAACAAAGAGGGTCATTTATCATCCCTTGTCAGGAGGGCGAGCCTTGTGAGGCGCACGCTCATTCACCGGCTGCTGCAACATGTTAAGATTTATTCCTGGCCAGGCCCCTCCTCCTCCGGGCTCTTCTGCCCCCCGCCAAAATTTATCTTGCAGAGGAATCCTCACAGGTGCGCTGCTTTGACAAATAAGCAGTGAGGTCTGGTATTCATCACTGGCCCGTCTTTGTAGGGAGGAAGGCAGCGGGAAATAAATTTATTTGAGAGGGAAGGTATTCGCGATTCAAACATGCTCCAGGGGCACCAGGGCGGTTATCTGCAGGAGGAGAGTGGGAGATAGCACGCGTCCTCTTCCTTCATGATTTAGCGCTCAGCGCAACAAGAGCCAGGACTTGCCTCAGATGCTGTCCTTGGCTGCCTGTCTGGATACTCCAGATGCAAAGTGAATGGTGAGACCTGGAAATGTTACCCTGAGCAGGAAAGTGCTAGAGACCGTCTCAGAAGTACTTAGAAGTCAGGAGGACCTCCAGTTTTCTCTTCCATGGAGGGCTTCCCTGAAAACTCTGAACCTAAAATGCGTGTGCTCCAGCTGTACCCAAGGTTGCTTCTTCAACACAAATTCCCGGGCAAGAGAGCTAGGACAGCAGGTTAGGCATATGCCTCAACCGAAGCTGACCCCAGTTCAATCCCTGACACCACATTTGGTGTCTTGAGCACCCCTACCCATTGTCTGAGTACCACCAAGGGTGGCCCCAAACTAAATATTGCACTGTCTTTAGCACTGTCTTCCCATTGTTCATTGATTTGCTTGAGCAGGCACCAGTAATGTCTCACAACAAATAGTGAGACTTGTTACTGTTTTTGGCATATTGAATACGTCAGGGGTAGCTTGCCAGTCTTTGCTGTGCAGGTGAGATACTCTCGGTAGCTTGCCGGGCTCTCCAAGAAAGGCAGAGGAATCGAACCCGGGTCAGCCACACACAAGGCAAATGCCCTAACGCTTTGCTATCTTTCCAGACCAACCAAATATTAATTTTTAAAAAATACCCAGCTTTCCCTGAATCTGCTCCACCTCTTCCAAACTCTGGTTCAGGGACCCGAGAGCTTGTGTTCATTCCCAAGCTCTTTATCTCCTGTCTTTCAAATATCCCAGGGGCTGAGAATTTGTGGAGACCACTAAAGAGAAAGAAATACTGCTGGGCATCTTCAGGATCCCCCTGGTACTTTCTGCAGTGATAGAAATGCTCTCAGTCATACTGTCCAGGACTCAAGTAAACAGCCATTCAGGGCCAGGAAGCACTTGACATACAAGTACAGTTTTAAAAAAGAATGGAATTTCTTCATTCCAATTTCATTTTGGATCAAGGGAATGTCAAGTCCTCAGAGGTGCGGGTGTCCGCCATCTGGGCTATGAGGCTCCTACCCATCGTCTCTCCACAGTGGAAGTTCCAGAGAACAGCCGTGACAGTCTCAGTGCATCTGAGACCTAACACACCAGCCTCCTCTCTCTCACCCAGGTTTTGCCAGTCAGGAAGGCCACAAGCCCCTACAAGTGTCCTTTTTAGTTACTTGAACAAGGGAGCAGCGGGCCTTTCACCTCCTTCCCAAGATGCAGGTGAAGTAGAGTCCAGAATCACTTAAGTATCCTGTGTGTAAGCCTTGAGGACAAGCCCAGAGAACAAGACAGGGTCCTTCGCCTGAGTCCTGGACGGGTTGGTCCCTTCCTTCCCAGTACAGAAGAGAAGAGAAACATCAGTGACCCCAAAACAGATAGCACAGGGATTATAGGCTCCAACACAGCCTTGAAATCTTGACCAAGGACACCTAAAGCAGACAGAAACAGGGCTCTGGCACTCAGAGCTAATGTCAGGGACATATCCAGTTACGAGAAAGCCTCCCTCTTCCCTCAGGAAGACCAGACAGCCTTGTCACTAAAGGGATCTAATTCACAGAGAGAACTGAGACTTGGGAACTTCTTCCTCTGAGCACCCAGGATAGATTTCTCCTTTGTCTAGAGTCACACTTGATATCACACCAAGCTTCGTCACTTACTCCCCTGCTGGCCACAGCTCACAGAGAGAAAGCTCACAGAGAGAAACGCTTGGGCCATGCCATGCCATTCCAGGGCAGAGTCCAGAAGATGCTTGAAAATTATAGCCAAGAGGAACTGAAATGAGTCCCCTT
This sequence comes from Sorex fumeus, assembly GCF_029834395.1. Lineage (NCBI taxonomy): Eukaryota > Metazoa > Chordata > Mammalia > Eulipotyphla > Soricidae > Sorex > Sorex fumeus. The sequence continues at coordinate 12,598,605 of NW_026606138.1, read as the reverse complement.
CTCGTTTGCCTTGGTGGGACCCCAAACATCCAACTTAAGGCTGGGAGTCAAATAAGTAAGTGGCCCAGGAAGAGCCTCCCTGAGCAGCCTCCCCAGGTCACCAACCCACTCGGGGAGCCACGGGTCTTCAGGGGAGACTGGTGCCTTCTGAGTCGCACTCTGCTCCCAGCTCTCTTCCCAACTCCCTCTGCGTGCACAGCTGCAGGGGTGAAGCCAGGGTGGAGACGCTTGGGCCTGGCTTCAGCTTCCAGACTTCTCACTCTGCCAAGTTGCCAACCTCCTGGGCACTTTCAAGTCTCCACCATTCCAGTCTCCTCTTTTCGGCAAGTGGCCGCATTTGCCTCCAGAAAACAGGCGCTGGTATCCAACCAATGCCAAGATGTAATGCTCCTAAATATCTTACACAAGACCCAAACTGCCTATCTCTGGAGGGAGAAAGGAGGAGGCGGGATAGAAAAGGGGAGAGAGAAGGAGAGGAAAATGGGGAGAAAGGGAGACGGAGGTAGAAGAAGAGGGAGGGAGAGAGGAAAAGAAAAAAAGAGAGAGGGTAAGAAAGAGGGAGAGAAAAAGGTGAGAATGAAAGGGAGAGGAAGAGAAAGAGGGAAAGGGAAGGAGAAAAAGGAAAAAGAGGGAGGAAACTGGATAGGAAGAGCAAGAGAGAGGGAGAGAGAGGGAGAGGGAGATATGAGAGATGGAAAGAGAGGAAGAAAGAGAGAGGGAGAGAGAGAGAGGACAGAGGAGGAAGAGAAACTACCAGTCATGGTAAGTTCTTCCTATCCAAACATTAGGACAGGAAGAAAAGGTGGTCTGGCAAAAATGACAGCTCTCTCCCTTTCTCCAAGTTCTTTTGCTGAGACTCAACCCAGCTGGCTGAGTTTTCCAGTTAACTATTACTATGATCACCATTAACTCAATGGAGGGGAGCCTTGTTAACTCACTGCATTAACTTAGCACTCCAGCTCAACACAAATGCCATGCTGGGCCCTGGATTTGGGATCTGGAGAGTACCAACAGGGCCCATTCTAATTCTAAATTCTAAAAGCCATCTCCCCACAAAGGTAGTGAATTGAGTGAAGTTTTCCAGAAAACCAAGATCTGGCTGGGAGTGGGGGAGGGACAGAGGAGCACAGAGACTTGAGCGTCTTAATTCACCCTGCGAGTTGGGAAGCTCCAGAGGGGTCTGAGAATCCCACATCCACAGTAACGGGGGCAGGAGCCAGCAAGAAGGCACAAGTGCCTGAGAGGCAACAGATCCAGGTCAGAACGGGCACGCCATGGGCAGTCACCGAGATGCCCCTTCTAGCCGGTGGCAGTGAGGGAGACAGTAGGACAGCCACAGAGCCAGCTGGGGTCCCTTGAGCGAGCAAAGCCACTGGATCTATCAGAGCCACTGGTAGGAGCTGCCATGAACAGTGGGGCGGGGGTGAGTGGGGTGGGGGGGGGGTGGGAGAATGGGAAGCCTCCCAAAGCCCAGGCAGCCCTCAGGCAAGAAGAAAGCAGAAAGCAGCACCGTCCCGGGTCTGCCAGTGTGGTCTCAGCGAGACGACACTCCTCTCTGCAGAGCAAGGGAGCAATTTCCAGGCAAAGGCTTGACATCTGCAACTTGTACTTGCCCCGAGTCATGGCACAGAGCGCGTGCCGCTCCTTCAGATCTCGCCTGCTCCCAGAGCGCCGGTGGGCAGGGGCTGCTGGGGCAGCGTCCCAGGAGAGAGCCCTGCAGATGACTCACCATGTGGTTCTGCCTCTCTGAGTCACCACCCAGCCCGCCGCCCAGCCCCCGCCAAGGCTCCAGGGCCTGATTAGGGTGCTCAGCGGGCACGAGCTGCTGAGGCCCTCTGCTGTTCACCCAGAAAGGGAAGGAATGCTCTTGGGACAGGTGAGCAGGGAAGATGGGTTGAGGAGCAGCAGACAATGCTCCCTGTCCTGTTCCTGGCTTCCTAACTCTGCCATTTTGACGGTTTCGGTGTTAGGGAACTTGCTCCTCATCCTTCTTACCCAGAAGTTTCCAGGCAGTTTCCTATAAGAACAAGAGGGCACTGAAGTTCGAGTTAAAAACACTGATTCTGCTGTGCCTTTGGGGTCTCCAAGGATGTTCCTGAGTGGAGGCATCAAGGCTTCCCATCTTATTTCACCATCAATAATCCTCCATGGTGATGACCCCTCCTCAGTTATTCTCTGCAGATGCCCTGGACTCTGGAATCATGGCGGACTCCATCACCTGCCATCAAATATCTGAATCAAATTCCACCCTCTTATGTCACTTACTCTGCGTGTCACCTGAGTTGGGAGAAAACCAGACCACAGATGCATCCCCCGCAGTCGTGTGCCCTGTGCCCCTTTATCAGAGAGGCCTGCCTCTGCTTTCTCAAGTGCTGTACCCAATGAAAGGCTCAGACCCAGTGCTACCTCTGGCCCCACTCGGCCAACCCTTGGGAAGCCCCCTCGGCTTCTCAGACCACACACTGTTACTGCCTTTCCTGTGTCATCAGCACCTTGTTTTGAGAAAGACACCATGCTTTGTGGAAGTCACCTCTCTCTTCCTTCCCCATCCTTTGGAAGGGGAGAGAGTGAGGTCAACCTGTCCCTACTGATGACAAGTCGGGACAGGATGACCTACTTGAGGCCAAGGCTGCTCACGGGAGTATGTGCAGAATTGTACTCATGAACAAAGGACTGAATATAGAACACTGAGCTGGATCTTGCAGGCAGACCAGTGGTCTTGGTGATGTATTACTCAGAAGGAAAATTAAGAAGAAACTGCCTGGCCCAGAAGCAGGCCAAATGGAGTGAGGGATACATCCCTTTGAGATGCAAATCCTGAGCTCTTAGAGATAGGGAAACTGAGGCACCACCAAGAGAAGGGTAGACCCCTCAGGAAAGGAGAAGCTCCAGAGAATCTAAATGTCATGAAATGAATTTGAAAGGACCAATAGAAGGCCAAGGCTTCCCCAGGTTATCTCTTCTTGGTTTTGGTCTTGGGTCACACCTGGAAGAGCTCAGGACTTACTCCTAGTTCTGTATTCAGGAGTCATTCCTGAAGTGACTCTGGGGACCATATGGGGTGTCAGTGTCAGGGACAGAACCAGATCAGTCATGTGCAAGGCAAACGCCCTACCTGTTGTGCAATCGCTCCAGCCCCCTAGATCAACCTTTATGTAGAGAACTCCAGGCCATGACTATTTGGAGAAACTAGATCACTGGTGATGGGAAATGTACTCTGGTTAAGGGACAGGTGTTGGAACACTGTATGACTGAAACCCAGTCATAAACAAGTTTGTAACTGCTTATCTCAGGGTGATTCAATAAAAAAAAAATTTTTTTTTAAAGAAAAGAAACAGTATCTAACCCTCTCCCAAAAGCCATTCCCTGCCTTTTCACCCCTGGAGAAGTTTGTGTTCTTTCTCTTATCTTTCTGTTTCTTTCACCTTTATTCCTCAAACAAACTTGTCTAATTTAAAAATAATAATAATAATAATAGAGTCATATACAGATTTGGCACTTAAAGCTGGGCTGCTGCACCTTTGCCTTACAAACCAGCCCAAGGATCTGCCTTGGCTATGAGGAAGACACAACATCAGCTACCAAATGCCTCGGGTCTCTGAGTGTGTTTGCACGCAGCCCCCCGCCCCCCCCCCAGGGTTCGACAGCAGAGTAGGCTTGGGTGGGGTGGGTGGAGGGTGAGGCCGGATGGCTTCTTCTCGGGCAGAAGAGGTACACGGGGAGGGAGAAGCAATGCGCTAGGCCTGACAGCTCACAGTAGCTTGAGAGGAACTGCTGCTGAGCTGAGACCAGCTTCGGCTCCTGTAGCTCCAGGTCTGTAGCATCTGCAGCCTGGGGAGGGGCTGGGCGCCCTGCTGGCTGCGGGCCAGGCAGAGCCTGGGGATGTGGATTGCTGAGCAGGACAAGCTGCAGGTCAGTGCTAAAGAGGCTCAGCTAACAAGGAGCTGGTCACCCGGCCTGCCTGGGCGCCCAGCCCCTCCCCTGCACGCCTGAAGGCTGGGCCTTGGGTATCCCACACTGAAGACTTTCTTGCACTCTCCTTTCTGGCCCTGCAGGCCAGGCAGGGCTTGTGGTCTCCATTTGTCCTGCTAGGACAGGAACTGCTAGCCAGGATTCAGATCTAATCTAGATTTGACTCGAGTTCAGTGGCTCTGGTGGGTTGGGAATCCTGCTCTGTGCCACCGAGGGGAAGGTAGGAACCTTCAGAAGCAGGACCCGCCTCGTGCCCAACCTGTGCCCTGCTCAGACACAGAAATCAACTTTGCAGGGCTTGAGTCATGCATGCCTATGCCATTGTCCCCGCCTCCTCGTGGTGGAGAAGATACAATTCAAGCTCCTCTGTGTGAAGTTCCTATTGACAAAGCCCACTCAGATGCATGGGTAGTGCACGCCTTTCTGGCAAGAAGGTGCTGTTATTATCCTTGTAAGCTCTCAGCAAGGATGTTCTGAATGAACGGCTAAAGAGACACGCTAAGCCTTCGCACCATGCTCTATGGAGGTTTGCCGCCAGGCCTAGGGTCGCCATCAACACGTGAAGGATTGGTTTTGCCAGCCGACTACATGTCCTGTTCCACACCAGATAGCACCGTTTTTCTACAACTGCCAGGAGAGTCTCGCTCTGTGTAGACAAATATTTACTGGGAGAGAAGACACGTTCGACCTTTCACAAAGGGTTGCCCAATAATAACCAGAAACTCCGTAATGCATTCATATGCCTTTGGACAGAATGAAATACTATGCAGCTGCAAGGAATGGTAAATCATGAAATCTGCTCTAGCATGGTTGGAACTGGAAAAATATTATGTTGAGTGAAGCAGATCAGAAGAAAAAAGACAAACACAAGATGATCTCCTTTGTCTGTGGAATATAGATTACTGGATGAGGAAATGTACTGTGCAGCGGGGGTATGCCTAGATCACCCTTGACCCCAGTGTTTAGAGAGAAGAAGGACAGAGAAGGAAAGAAATCAAGTGACTGGAAGGAAGAAAAGAATAGAAAGTAATGGGTAAACAGGAATCAGGGCTTTAGTTATAGTGGTGGACATGGGTAAATGGTACAGCCATACATCTAAAAACCAGATTCAGCCACACTGAAAGCATGAGATCTAAGCTGCAACCACTAAAATTTTGTAATATGCTTGTCAAATTGACAGGTGGCGGGTGGGGTGGGGGTTGGGAGTGCGGAGGGGATATGGGAACACTGTTGCAGGGAAGTTGAAACTGGTTGTGGGATTGGTGTTGAAATATTGTATGCCAACACCCAAAATGAAAGAGAGAACAAAAGGGAATACCCTGCCACAGAGGCAGGGTGGGATGGGGGGTTGGAGGGGTGGGAGGGATACTGGGACTCATGGTGGTGGAAAATGGGCACTGATGGAGGGATGGGTGTTTGATCATTGTACAATTGAAACCCAAGCACAAAAATCTGTAAATCTACAACTGTACCTCATGGTGTTTCACTAATAAAGGTAAAGGTAAAGGCCCTCCCGTTGATCGTCGATTTGCTCGAGCGGGCCCAGTAACATCTCCATTGGAGATTTTGTTGTTATTGTGTCTGGCATATCGAATACTCTCGGTAGCTTGCCGGGCTCTCCGAGAGGGGCAGAGGAATAGAACTCGGGTCGGCCATGTTGGCTGCTTGTAAGGCGAACGCCCTACCGCTGTGCTATCGCTCCAGCCCTAATAAAAATTTATCACTTATAGATAAATGATCTATCTATCTATCTATCTGAATAAAAATTCACTAATAAAAATTTTAAAAAAAGAAATATTGTATGCCTAAAACTCAAGTATCGATAACTTTGTAAATCACAGTTATTTAAATTTCAAAAACAATTAAACAATAACCAGAAACTAGAGAAGAGCAGAATGGAAGATAAGGAGGGCTACACATCCCAGTAGCACATGCTGCAGAAGTTCCCACCGCCTGCACTGCCAACCAGCTCCTCGGCCAGGCCTGAGGCCCCTCCCCTTCTGTTATTAAAAATAGAATGCAAGCATCTCCCTCCTGATCATCCCCACCAAATGCACTGGCAAAAAGCATCTCTGGATACACAGCACTCTGACTGCACAGTAATGCCTGCACTGAGGCCGAAAACCAGGTCATCTTCAGAGGTCTAAAATGGACAGTCAGTCTTCGCCATCACTTATTTATATGCTTCCCGCTTTTTGCTTCACCAGCCCAGAGACTCACACAGAGAAAACTGCACCCACAAAGCTCCTGCTGCAGATCAATAAGACATCAGTGGACTCAGAAACAAAGCTCCTGGAAGAGAGCAACATAGAACCACATGCCACAGAGATGCCTCCAGACCCCATGCCAGGCTGTCTTAACCGGGGCAACTCGGAAGGGGGCAGGTGAGTTTCCCTTCCTGCCCCAACAGAGCCCTGGCAGCCGAAAATCACCAGAACTCAGTTGTTGCCATGCTCATGGCCACTCTCCACTGACTCGGATGAGCCTCACCCATGAGTTAATCTGCTGTATAATCATATTCTAAATTTTAGAATTCCTGGAGCGCACAGCCACGAATTACCTCTCATACTCGATACCACTGATGTGTCAAGAGTAGCACACAACATTTGATGGGGTTTAGAGTAGAAGACATAGAAGACAACAAACCTCATGGAGAAATGATCTATCTATCTATCTATCTATCTATCTATCTATCTATCTATCTATCTGCGCACAAGGCTCAACCTTTAACAAACATTTTAGTAATCTCTTATACAAGTGGCTATAGGATGAAATGCAACAATATTTCCTCTAAGGAACTTTATTGGACCATTTTTAGCAGATTATTCATAACAAGAAATACAAAATTAATTGTTTTGGTTCTGTTTTGGGGGGCTTTGGGATTTGGGGTAGAAACATTCGAAATATGACGGTGGAAAAGTGCAATGGTGGTGAGATTGGTGTTCGAATATTAAATGTAATGAATTATTGTGAACAACTTTACAGCATTTGCCTTGCATGCGGCTGACCTGGGTTTGATTCTTCCACCCCTCTTGAAGAGCCCAGCAAACTACCAAGAGTATCTCGCCCGCACGGCAAAGCCTGGCGGTATTTGATATGCCAAACACACTAACAAGTCTCATGATGGAGACGTTACTGGGCCCGCTCGAGCAAATCGATGAACAATGGGAGGACAGTGCTATTTTAAAAAATACATCAGCCCTGCATCGGAGCAGGCAAACTTCCCTAGCCTGATGCTGCCCCAGTGATGGGCTGAGTGGCCACCGTGAGACGGTGAGTAGGTGAGTATGCCAGACCCGAGGCACGCATGTCCCTCCTAGAAGACACTCTCACTCTTTACAACTCTTATTTTCTATGGATGGATAGTAAGGATACAAAGCAGCATGAAGCCACAGCGCCAGACACGGGAAAGGGGCCGGAGGGAGGCTCTGGGGAAGGGGTCACGGATCCCCTCCTAGGGTGCCCTCTGTGGCCAACCCAATGAAGTCCCTCTCAGCCGAGCCACATGTGATGGAGGCGACCTGTGTGTGGCTGTGCTGAAGCACTTTGAGGTGCAGGCAGCACAGGGGTATGTTCTAGAAGCAGCCAAGATGGACAGCAGGGCGTGTCCTTTCCCTTTATTGCCCTAAGTCTGCCTCAGAAGTCAGCGTTCTTCCCGGTGGGCAGTTCAGAGGTACATGAGCAGCTGTATCCATCACTGTGGGGAGGGACCCCAGGGACAGCCATCAGATGCCCCTTTTGGGAAACCAGCCTTGTTGTCCACAAGCTTCTTCTGGCCAGTTAAAAAAAGAGCAGTGGACACTGGAGATGGGAGGATGAGGGATAAACGGGGCAGGGAAGAGGGCAGAACTCTCCAGAAGCCACTACAGACACTCAAATAAAAAGGCCTTGACAAATATGCATCTATAGGCCACCATTACAGGAGACAGCTCCCAGTACTGAACCGAGGAGGTGGAGGCCCTAAGCTCTGAAGGGAGGTGTGTGAGTCTTATTTTCATCTAATACTAGTCTTCACAAACACAGACTTCCTATGTGTTTGGCAGCAGGATGATGCACAGATGAGGAAACTGAGGCACAGTGGTGGACAAATTGCAAAGCTGGAATGAGCACTGCTCTTGAAGGTGGATTATTTCCTCTATAAATTATTATAAGACTTTCTATCTTAGTGAGCTAAAACTCCTCTTTATCCTGTTTGATTCTTCCAAGCCTGGGGAAATACTATTTCATGAAACACACATGTAACCAAGCCACAGAGGAAAAGCATATCCCAGTTTTCCTGAAACTGGGTGTGACTCTTGAGGTCAAGGCCTTGATAATTCTATTGTCTACATATTAGACAAGAAACATAGGGTTAGTCCTTAGAATCAATTCTTGGGTGGTGGTGGGAGTGCCTCAAATTCCCTTCCCCCCAACTTCAGTCTTTGTAACTCGCTAGAGTCTGGTACTGGCATGGACAGATGACACTGTGGAAAGAGTATTCAACGAAACATTTTTTATTCTTCCTTTACCACTTTTTAAATTAAACAGCTGTGACTTACAAAGTTATTGATAGTTGAGATTTAGGCATATAAATATTTCAACACCAATCCTACCACCAGTGTCAACTTCCGTCCACCAGTATCCCCATGTTCTTTCCCCACTCTCAACCCCACCCCATCCCCACCTGTCAACTTGACAGGTATAGTACAAAATTTCAATGGTTGTAGCTTAGATATCATGTTTTCAGTTTGGCTGAGTGTGTTTTGGATGTATGGCTGTTTCACTTACCAATGCCCACCAGTATAACTGAAGTTCTGATGCTCTTCACCCATCACTCATCATTTCTCTTCTTCCTCCATTGATTCCTTTCCTTCTCTTCCCTTATCTCTAAACACTGGGTTCAAGGATGATCTAGGCATCCCCTATTACTACATTTCCTCACCTATGTGCCACAGAGAAGTGAGATCACCCTGAGTTTGTCTTTCCTCTTCTGGCTTACTTTACTCTTTCAGTTCTAGTCAGTTTGTGGCAAACTGGATGCTTTCATCATTCCTCTCAGTTGAATAGTATTCTATTATGTACATATACCACATCTATATACATAATAGACTACTACTTACAATCTATTCATAATCTATTCATCTGTTGGACACCTATGTTGATTCCATATCTTAGCCTTTGTGCTGAGTCAGCAATGAATAATGGTGTGCAGATGACCTTTTGAGAAAGTGTTTTTATGCCCTGGGTGTAGATGCCCGAAAGTAGAATTGCTGGATCATACAGCAGTTCAATTCTAAGTTTCCTGAAAATTCTCCATACTGTTTTCCACAGGGATTGTACCAGACAACATTTCCAGCAACAGTGGATGAGAGTTCCTTTTTACCACCACCACAGATTGTTTCTACTATTTTTTATATTTGCTATTCTCACTGTTGTGAAATGGTATCTCATTGTTGTCCTGATTTGGATTTTTCTGATGATAAGAAATGCTGAGCATTTCTTTTCATGTAACTACTGACCGTCCACATATTTTCCTCTGAGAAGAGTCTATTCATTTCCTTTCCCAATTTTTTGATAGGGCTTCTGAATTTTGTTGTTGTTATTGGTGCTGACCTGAGGATTTTATACATATTGGATATCAAACCTTTATCTGATGTGTTGAATGCAAATATTTTTTCCCATTCATTTAGCTGTCTTTTAGTTTTAGCCCTTGTTTCTTTTACCATGCAAAGGCCCTTGAATTGTATGTAGTCCCATTTGTTTATTTTTGATTATGTTGCCTTTTCTAGTGGTATCTAATCATTGATGACAACTTCGAGGTTCAAATCTTGAAATGTTCTGCTAGTATGTTCCCCAACATACTAGCAGACCTCAAGGTATTTGATTCACTTTGAATTAACTTTCATGTGAGGCATAAAATATAGATCCAGCTTTAATTTCTTATGTGCAGTTATGTAGTTTTCCCAGTATCATTTGTTGAAGTGGCTATCTTTACTCCATTTCTTATTCTCAGCTCTCCTATCAAAAATTAACTGTCTATCTATGTGGGGTTTTGTCATAGACCATTTGATCCTGACCCTCTAATAAGAGGATCTATCTTTATTCCAGTACAAAGCAATTCTGATCACTATAGTTTTATGATACAATTCCAGATTAGGTAATGAAATACCTGCCATTGTCTTATTTTTAGCATGACTTTGGCTATTTACATGAACCAAACTTTTGAACTTTGATATTGGGATTCAAATTATACTTCCAACTTGTGTGACCTCTTGCATGATAAGTCTGAGAAATAAAGGATTGTCCCAGTTTGACTCCTGTGATCTTCTCAGTAAGATGGAGAGGAAAATCTTCATATTTCACAATAGGACCAAGGAAGAGTGCATGGAAACAAATGTATGAGTGAGTATACAACAATAATAATAAACATTGCTTTTATTATCATAAGCAACAGCAATGATAATATTGTTTTATTTTCTTTTTATGCACCAGTAACCCCATGAGGTGGTCCTTGATATTTCCATGGCTGGTTGAGGAAAAGGAATGGGGACTTTCAATCAGCATAAGCACAATCTGAAGCTAGGTTTTTCTAGGGATGCATTTTTAACATGGTTGCTACAATTTCCAAAGGGATGAAGTTTGTTTCCTGTGGGGGAGGGGGAATATTGTTCCCTCCTCATCTCCCTTCCTCCCTCCCTCCCTTCCTCCCTCCCTCTCTTCTTTCTTTCTTTCTTTCTTTCTTTCTTTCTTTCTTTCTTTCTTTCTTTCTTTTTTATTGAACCACCATGAGATAAACAGTTACAAAACTGTTCATGGTTGGGATTTAGGCATACAATGTTCCAACACCCATCCCTCTACCAGTGTACATTTCCACTGTCACTGTCACTGTCCTCCCGTTGTTGATCGATTTGCTCGAGTGGGCCCACAACTCCATTGTGACCACTGTTACTGTGTTTTGGCATAATGGAATACGTCACGGGTAGCTTGCCAGGCTTTGCCATGTGGGCGAGATACTCTCGGTAGCTTGCCGGGCTCTCCAGAGGGGCGGAGGAATCGAAGTCGGGTCAGCCATGTTGGCTGCGTGCAAGGCAAACGCCCTCTCCACTGTGCTATAGCTCCAGCCCATTCATTTCCAATGTCCCCGATTTCTCTCCCTTCATCACTCTCACCCCAACCTGTCTCTTTTTTAAAAAATATTTTTTAATGAATCACCGTGAGATACAGTTACAGACTTACAAATGTTCATGAATATGTTTCAGTCATCGAGTACCCATCCCTCCACCAGTGCCCATTCTCCAACACCAATGATGCCAGTATCCCTCCCACCACCCCATCCCCTCCCCCAGTATGCTTTTATAGCATCTCTCTCTCTCTCTCTCTCTCTCTCTCTCTCTCTCTCTCTCACTCTCACCTCTCCTTTGAGAAATACTGCTAATACACACACACATATATACATATACATATACATATATATATATCACTGTATCACTGTCATCATGTTGTTTACTGATTTGCTCGAGTGGGTACCAGTAATGTCTCAAGGAGACGAGAGGAGAGGAGAGGAGAGGAGAGGAGAGGAGAGGAGAGGAGAGGAGAGGAGAGGAGAGGAGAGGAGAGGAGAGGAGAGGAGAGGAGAGGAGAGGAGAGGAGAGGAGACTGCCTTTTGATTTCTGTGAAGCTTTTTGTTTTGTTTTGTTTTCCAAACACATGTACAAGCCCAGTCTTGGTGACAGCCTGTGCAAATTCTACATGCTGTCCCTGCTTCTCTCTCACCCTTGCCAGCTTCCTGCTGGCTCCTGTGGCCCCCTCGGCCTGGAGCACAGGCTCAGAGATTGCTTGCCTCTGCGTGCCTGGATCCAGTCATGACTCTGTTCACTTCTTGGAGCTCAATGAGGTGTTGACTTTGCCTTCTTGAGTGGGCCAGCCTTCCCACAGCAGGGGCCTGCACTCTAACCCCACAGGCCTGCCTCTGGGTCTGCCATGTCCCAGCTCCCCATGAGTTGCGGGGCCTTGCCACCTTCAGAGATTTCACAGGGTTACAATGGCCTGTGGGAGCGTTCTTCCCTCCCCTCCTCACCAGCAGCGCTGGGCAGCGCCAGGTTGGTGTGGAATAGTGGGACTCATCAATCCTGTTGCCACAGTGGCCGTAAGTGCTCATTTACCACTCAGTGACCTGGAGCCATAATGTATTAGGCCTTCCTGGGGCGGGCATGGCGCCCGCTGCGGCAGGGAGGCCGAGCTGCCATCCGTCACCTCTCTCCCTCACAACCTTTTGTTCCCCGCTCGTTACGGTGACTTATAACGGGGGCAGGACATTTTTCAGGAGAGTCTCCCAGGTTAGGTCTGACGGCTAACTCATCCTAGGGGGTCAGCCTGGTAGCAGGGCCCCTAGACTTCCTTTCCCCTCATGTCTCCCCAGCACTGAACCTGCATGAAAGGCAGAACCTAAACTCTTCTGCCAGTGAGATAAAAGTCCGCTACACTCAATTTACTCTAATACAGGATACGGTGCTTTGCTACCCTCTGTCAGGACCCCACAGGCCTGTCACAGAAGTAAATGACATTAGAGCTAAGCTGACAGGTGTGTGCAGTGGGCCTAGCTCCACTGCTTCTGGAGGACAGGAGATACTTCTGAGGCCATGGGAAGGGGGCGTCAGGGGAGACCAGGGGCCACCACCTCCACTCTAGCAGAAAATGCTTCAATATCATGATGGAGGCAAACCACTGAAGGTCACAGAAGTTCATGGCTGGACCAGTAAAGTTTATAATTAGGAGAAACCCAGGATGAAGCTGGTGGTTCAGGGTATTTCTGCAATGGCTCCAAACTGAAAACAACCCAAATGACCACCAAAGGGGTAAACAGATGAACATACAAAGACCTCTATCCTGCATGACGCAAAATACTACCCAAACTCTCCAAAGGGAAACACACCTGCATATGCTTGCAATAATGAGATGACTCTCAAAAACATAATGCTCTAGAGAAAAGCTGAAGCCCAAAGAGCAAATGCTATTTCCTTTCTATGGCATTCTGCAGAAAAGCAGAACTTCAGGGATAGAAAACAGGTCTGGGATTGCCAGAGGTCAGGGATGAGGAGAAGGACTGGAGAGCAAAGAGGTGTCAGGGGCTGGCCCTGAAGGAGCTGTGAAGATACTGACTTTGGTGGTGGTTATGTGATGGGAGACAACAACTAAAATTCTCACTCCCATATGGTTTGGACTGTCAAACTTTTGTAAAATAAACAGTGCCTTAATAAGTGGAAAAATGAAGAAACAAACACAGAAAAACAAAGATTGTTGGCCAAAGAGAACCTCACTGTCTCCCCGCCCCCACCCTCATGGGATCAATGTCCCACAAAAGACAAAAAATAGTAGAGGGTGATGAGCTATATTCCTCAGGCAAAGGCAATAAGTCCACCTTGGACCTGAACACATGGAAAGCAAACACTTCCCTCCCTGTCCCGGGCACACTGATGAGCTGGTGTACCATCTGCATCGGAGAAGAGAATCACCCACTTCGATTCAAGTTCTGCTCAATCCCAGCTAGAACCCACAGGTGCTAAAGCAATGGGGTGAGGAATGAAGGAGTGTGGTCTGAGATGAAGCCCTGTACCCCCCACCGGCTTTCAGGTGACGTGAGCTTTTGGAACGCCGCTGGGGAAACAGCCACCCAGGTCGTTGTGTGTCAATCTTGGAGCTCTCCAATTTCTTGAATGAGGTGAGAGTCAAGATTTCATTTAATTCCTCCTCCACCCCTCACTGAATAAGACCATTTGCCAAGTAACCTCTCTATGATGGAGTGAAAGAGAAGGAAGAGACCTCTTGCCACTGTCACCAACAGTGGGTCCCAGTGGGAAGAAACCCCAAGTCCGAGTCCCCTACCTGGGCACACAGCCAATTTTTCCTTGGTTCTCACCCAGAAAGGACCTTTAGTGACCTTTTCAAAAGTTTTATTTTCTGTTTCTTGTATTTTGTGACAGCCCCCAATCCAACCAATCGGTTTTTCAGATGAGGAATTTTTACGTCCCCTTTTTAATGCAATTATGAGTCATTCTGCATATCAGCATCCCCCTCTCATGACTGATCTGTCCTTTTCATCTCTTCAAAGATCCTGGAGGTAAGGACAGACTTTAAATGTTTGTCCTTGAAAACCAAAGACACAAGAATCTCATATTGAAGACAGGCACTGTAACTGTGCCCAAGAAGACGATGCTGAAAGGCCAGATCTGACTGCTGATCTTTACTTCACCTACCCACGCAGTGAGCTACACCACTGCAAATGCGTACGACCTGGGAAGTCTTCAAGCAAACCCTCCAAGTAAAAGGCTGAAAGAAAACCAAAGTCATCATCTAGGCAAAATTCCTCTTAATTTGCTGAAAACATTGTTTGATTTTTTTGCTGAAAGCACTGTCTCATTGTGTTTTAGTCTTTACTTAATGGCCCGCGCTGAAAATGAGAAAAATGACAACTTATCATAAAAATAACTACTGATGAGCCCCTAATAGTGTTCCGATATAGGTGAACAAACATGGCAGATATTGCAAGCCTTTTACATTGATGTGGAAACAGGCAGGGTGAGTCCAGGTCAGAAAGCCAAGGTCATCAGCCTACGAGGAGAGAGCTGGGGCACTCATGAGGGACCAAATACAGGCTCAGGGCTCTCTGCCCTGCTGCTTATTTCCATCTGAGCACCAGTCTTCTGTTTGTTGTTATATTCGCAAGGCTTATTTAGGTGTGTTTTGTAAGAAGTCCTGCAATTTGGAGCCCATGACTGTCTCAGAACTACACTTTCCTTCCTATTGATGCTCAGTCATAAGCACATGGGGAGCTGTCCTGTAATTGAGTCATAGGGTCATCGAGCTGGAGCGATACCACAGCAGTAGGACGTTTGCCTTGCCAGCAGATCTGGGTTCGATTCCTCTGCCCCCTCAGAGAGCCCGGCAAGTTATCGAGAGTATCTCGCCTGCAATGGCAAAGCCTGGCAAGCTACCTGTGATGTATTCAATATGCCAAACACAGTAACAACGAGTCTCAAAATGGAGACGTTACTGGGCTTGCTCGAGCAAATCGATGAACAACAGGAGGACAGGATCATCATATAAAAGAATTTCCCTATCACCAGCGATGCTTATAAATCCATGGCTGGGATTCTGTGTGCATGCGACATGCATATACATACATGCACTTCTGTTTTCGCTTTAAGCCACATACCTGCTCCTGCTTCAGAAACAGTCTTTTATCTATAGGCT
Source organism: Sorex fumeus (assembly GCF_029834395.1). NCBI lineage: Eukaryota > Metazoa > Chordata > Mammalia > Eulipotyphla > Soricidae > Sorex > Sorex fumeus. Next base: position 12,583,404 of record NW_026606138.1, on the reverse strand, counting down.
TATATGCCTTAAGTGGCCATAAAAACAAGCTCCTCACTGGGCTTGGCCAGAACACAGGAAGTTGAGCACAACAAGACCAAAAGACACATAGAACAACATCTCCCAGGTCGGCCTTTGCTATCCATCCAGATTAGGAAACATAAACACCCCAAGAAGATTGCCAAACCACAAAGTACAGTTCAAGTTGAAACAGTAGCAGTAGCTGACTGAAGACTGACTTTCTGAGATTTTGTTTCTGCCTCTACAGAATGGTTGAGTAACAGCTGCCATTTTCAGAGACTGGGAGATGGCTCAGAGGGCTGGAGTGCATGCTCTGAATATGGACACCTTGCATTTGATCCCTGAGCACTGCAGAGAGTAGCCTCCACTAGATTCTGCCAGGTGTCCTCCCAGTAAGCCAAAAAAGAAACAATTCTCTATTTTAGTGGTTGAGAGACAGGCTATTAGCATGTCTCCTGGGTGACGCTGAGTTCTAATCCAAGCCCTGAGCAGCTCTGCAAAGTAGCAGCCAGATTCTGTAACTTGCTGGTTCTTCTACAGGCTTAGAAAGAAGGCACCTCCCCTCCAAAGGTGTGGGCAAGCCCAGGTGCCAGGCTCCACGGGACCTTCAGAGACCCGCCAGGGTTAGACCTGACAGTTTTTCCATCTGCTGGTTCTTTGACATTTCAAAGCAGTGAACGATTATCATTTCTGACTCTCCTTGCTGTGACTCTTGTAGTCACTTTCATTTTTGATGTAATCAAGGTCATACTGAAAAAGGAACATTCCTTCTGATCAGGGTCCTGAGCTGATGTTTGCAGTGTTATGGCTCAGCCTCTGCTTTAGCAGACAGCACCCAGGACATGAGAACAAGGGGTTTTACCCAGTGAGAGGCTGCTGCAACCCGTCTGTGAGTGTGATGTCTTTGATGACACCTTGCTGTGCTGGGGATTGATTGGGCAAGGGGATCTGTAATGTGCTGATAAATCTATCAGCCAACTCATTAAACCAGATGTGAAATAAGTGACTGCCACAGTCTCCAAAAGGAAACACACACACACACATACACACATACATATACAATTACACGTACAAATCACACACAATACACACACTAAACATGCACTTTCACAGTGCAGTAACATGCACTCACGCACATGCTTATTCTCACATATACAAACTCCTACACCTCACACTACACACTCCCGCACCTGCACACTCACACACACTCAAACATAATCACAATCACACAGTCATAAGAGATATTCATAATTACACTCACAGAGTCACATGCCCATTCTCACTCATGTGCTCACACTCATACACACACAAACACACTCACACACTTACAATTACATATACATAATAACATACTCTCACAACACACACAGTCAATGTGTACTCTCACAGGTGGACTAACATACAATGACACACACATACACCTACACATTCACACATTCACACATAATCACAATCACGAAATCACACGCACATTTGCAGTTATACACATACATATAGCCGTATAGTCACTCAGAGTTTTCCTGCATTTCTTAAGCGGCTGGTGGGAGGGAGTGGGGGACTCCCCAGAAACTGATCCCAAGAGGAGGTGTGGAGCAGAGGCAGGGACCATCCCTGTCTCTGGCAGGTCGGGAGGTGAGCAATACGCTATGCCATATGCAGATGTCCCTGGAAGGAAGATTCATTCCAAGGAGTCCATGGGCTCCCTCTTGAACCAAGGAAATGAACCTGGGTGGGCGGAAGGGAGGTTCTGGTGGGGCCCAGTGCCCCTTCTCATGGCCCTGTCTGTGCCTCCTAAGGGAGAAGCTGCCATTTCAAGGGTGAGTAGAACAATCAGAAACAAAAGAACCATATTTCCCACGGAGGGTACCAGGTGCCTCAGCCGTGGAAGCTGGTACCTCTGCCAGGAGACTGGTAACATTCTGAACAGGACATGGGTGTCAGGGCATTGGGAATGGTAACCTATGGGCGCTTGCAGTATCCTTGGTACCCACAGCAGGCAGCAGCGAGTCCTGCACCGGGCTGCTGGGGCATCTGTGGCAGTGAATGCTGTCATCTTTGGTGGCATGTCCATGCTTCTGCTTCCCATGTCATACCCATGCCTTAGGAGACACTGCTGCAAAGAACCACAAAGGGTGGAGGCTATAGGGCCAAGGAGGGTGCCAGGAGGACTGAATTCCCTGAGGCAGGGAACTCGGATGCTCAGTGCACTACAATGTGGGAATTGCAAGAATTTGAGCTCTTCCGAGAATGGATGGGAAAGTAGCTTCTGGGAGAGCCTGTTTGTACTCTCAGGGAACTGTTATCCAAGAAGCACAAGCAAAAGGTGCTAAAGAAGAGAAACAAAGCCAGGGCCAGAGCCGTAGTCCATAAGGAACTTGCCTTGGATGTGGCTGACCCAGGTTCAATTCCCTGCACCCTCCAGGCCCCCTGAGCATCGCCAGGAGTGACCCCTGAGTGCAGATCCAGGAATAAGTCCTGAACACCATTGGGTGTGGCCCCACACAAAATGACATGGACAAAATCAGATAGAAAAATGGCTCTCTTTATTTTCCCCCTATTGATACAAACACACAGCCCCATCACTTAAAGGAAACAAACCCACATTTGCTTTCCACTCCAAAATGCCAACATTTACAAATGAGTTATAGGAGTCACTTCTGGAAGGCAAACTACTCTTCACGGTTCATTTCCTCAATCATTCAATAAAACATAACTAAAACGGGATGAAGCTGCCAGCCAGTGTGAGCTTCCATCAGGAACAAATGGGAACAACGGTGAACACAGGCCAGACACGCTTATACGCACAGTCTCAGCTAGTCCTAGGAGCCCACTGTGACAGCACTCTTGATACCTATTTTGTTTTTACTTTTTATGATTTATTTATTTATGACAAACCCTTACAAAGCTGTTTATGATTACATTCCAGTCATACAGTATTCCAATACCCATCCCTCCATCTAAAATAGTGATGCCTATTTTAGAGGTGAGAAAACTGAGGCTTTGAGAAATTAGCTGTTTGGCCATTATCACACAGACACAAAGGGACAGATTAGTCACACACTTGAAGTTGCAAGTTGAGTTCCAGATTCTCTTTACCCCTACACCCACCTCCCACATGGAATTCAAACACAGTATTCTACTCCCTGCTTTCAAGGAGCCATGGGGACACTAAACCACAAAAAATCAGAATCTGGTTATAATCTTCTCTCCTCACAGAGGATGGTGTGGACCCTGGAACCCAGGCTTGATGGCACTGACCCTGGACCTAGGCAGAAAGAGACTGGGGTGAGTGGGGGATTCAGGGAGGTGTAGAGAAGCTGGGATCTGAAGCTGTAAGAGGCAGAGGCAGTGGACACAGAGTGATGAAGAGAAAACACACCAGCTCTCTCTAACCTGAACCACAGCACAAAGGCAGCATCTGGGCATCCAATCTCACCTCTATAACAGACCCAAAGCACCCAAGAGGGCTCAGAACTTGGTGATACCCATGAGTCCACACATACATACACACACACACACACGCACACACGCACGCGCACACCCACGCGCACATGCACACACACACACACACACACACACACACACACACACACACACACACACACACCTAAACACTCAGTCTCCCTTGAGAGGCTCAGATCTTGATGGGGTGAGGCAGCGGAAGCCTATGTGCTCCTCAGCTCAGCCAAATTGCCTCCTGCCCTCTGCAATGAGAATGAGGAAAGCTGCCAAAATGTTTCTTGGCTCTCCATTTAGGCTGGTTGTCAGCCCGGGCCTTGCAAGGATAGAACCTCTTCATACAGGGCTTGAGGGGGACATTCAGCGTGGGGAAATAAGCTGCCCTACTGAACACAGAGCGTGCATGGCTTCTGAGAGAGGGCCAGAGGCTGACTGGGGGCAGGCTCTGTGTAGGGATGAAGGCCAGCTCTGAAATGGTCACAGCCTCTCAGCTACAGGGATGGGCTCCCCACAGGACACGGGCAGCAAGGGTGCATCTCTCTGCCAGGCTCTCTGCTGCTTGGTACTGTGGCACAAAGATCCCGTGTCTGGTGTTCAAAATGCAGAGACATGCTCCCTCCAACTCTTCCTTCCAACATTCTTTACGTTTACCACCTGTCGACTCCGTGCCTCTTTCTCTGTACTTGGCTTACCAACTCACAGAGCTTCTGCTTCATACCATCTGCCATGTGTCACAAACACTAGGCTTGCGAAGGGGATGAGAAGGATGGTTTTAAGAGGACGGAAGCTTCCAGAATGGTTTCAAACTCAGTTAGCTGGAAGTCAAACCTTAGAGCCATACTTTGAAAAGACAGTCAGACTTAGAGGGGAAATGCTCCCTCCAAGTCTGGGCGGGAGGCCAGTCCTTACCCATGCGGGGGAGTCTGGGCTGTCTGGACCCATGTCTGGATGGTACAGGGCCTTAAACTGGTGGTTCTGGTGTCCATCAACTACTGACCTATTTTTACTGGATGTATAAAAAGTGAGAACTGACTGGTGCCAAAAACTTGTAGGGAAATCCTAGCTAACCTCCAAGTTTCTAGGAGAGAGCACCCCTTCCTGAATTCCTTCTCTAGTTCCCTAGGAAGAAGGGGCTGTTTCAAGCCACGTAACAAAGAGATTCTATTTTTCCTTTGTGGTCTCCTAGTACTTGGTGGGTATTAATTCAAGAGGTAATCAGTGAAGGAAAAAATGGGTATTTTTCCCCCAACTCATTGCTTGTGTTAATTTGCCACCCAGATTCATTTTACACTGCTTTAAAGATGATCTTAATTTATAGGTATTCTTGAGCATTGAAACTGAAAACCCAGAACTGTGAACATGACTCAATAATACGTGCACAAGCATTCCCAGAAGGCTAGGCAGCAGCTGCCAGGCACTGGTCAGTCAGTGACCTGTGTTCATGCTCCGTCTCAGCAGAACACAGGCGCTATCTTGCCTTTAGCATTCTTGGTCCTAACAAACCTGCAAACATTTTCAGAATGACACTGGATATGCTTGGAAATTCCACATACAACAAGAACTCATATTTACACTGCACAAAAGGTTTAGCAAACTGTTCTCATAAAGTTTCAATGATGGTATCTGGCTGGTGAAGAAATGTAAGCTCCATCAGCCTTGTGGTCTTGCTTAAAGTATAAAGTCAGGAGGTCAAAGAATCAGAGTCTATCAGGAACCTCAACTTCCAACCCTGAAAGTAGTTCCTAATGCCTCTTTGAACCCCAATTGCAAACACATTTTCAGTTTGCATTTTATTTATTCCACTCAGAAGATAGCTGTGCATATATATATGGGGCTGGAGTGATAGCACAGCGGAAAGGCATTTGCCTTGCATGCAGCCAACATGGCCGACCTGAGTTCGATTCCTCCGCCCCTCTCGGAGAGCCTGGCAAGCTACCGAGAATATCTCGCCCGCACGGCAGAGCCTGGCAAGCTACCCATGACATACTCGATATACCAAACACAGTAATATATATATATATATATATATATATATATATACACACACTCTCCTAAGTGGCCAGGCAAGATATGAAACTGTAATGATGGTAGGGAAGCATCTAAGTGGGGTGATGTATTGCTGAAAGCAGAAACTTGTGATCAGCATTGTAATCACTGGCATAATTTTAAACAAGATTGCTTCACCTGGTTTTGTTTTGTTTTGTTTTTTTTCCGTGTTAGATAATTTCACCAATAGGTTTGCCACAAATAGAAGCAGGGAAAGTAGATGTTCCTGCTGAAACTTTAATAGCATTATGTTCAGGGATGAATAGAAGTATTTCTCTTAGTTTGACCATCCCTTGCCCACAGTATGAACTCGATAAACAGTCTTCAATCGAATTACTATTACAATGGCTTGTTGCTATTTTTCCCCTCCACAGGGCAATAACAAGTTTCATTTGTATAGTGCTTTCAAGCTTACAAAGCACATTCTTCATGTATTACCATTTTATTTTCATAGTAATTCCAAAATCCATACATTAATTTTTTCTTTTCACAAACCAGGAAGCAGAGGCCCTGGTAAATTAGATAATTTACCCAAGGTCAAAATTATTCACAAACCATTGACCTACTAAAAAACATAGGCAATGTAGAAGAAAATTTCAGAAACTTCAGGAGAGAAAGCATGGCAGAGTAGGTTTTTCTTTGTCTTGTTGAGTTGTGGTGTGGGTTCCAAACCTGGCAGTGCTCAGGAGATGTTCCTGGCTCTGATCTGTGGTTGGTAGGAGGTTGCTCATGGAGGTGCTCAGGGGACCACACAGTACTTGGGATCAAACTCTTGGTGCCCCACAAAAAAAAAAATGAGCCTCTCTCTCTTATCCAAGAGTAGGGTTTTGAACACAAGCTGCGTTGGTTCAAATAGTGCCTCTACTATGAACCATGAAAAGGACACAAATACATTCTGTGCATTGCTTTTTGCTTAAATGGAACAAAGGTCATTACCCTGAGGTAGTTGTTCTTGTTAGAATTTCTATGTAAAATGCTCAATATTAATTGAGTACATATCTTAAGATTCTGTAAATGGTAGCTCTTTTCATGATTATGATTACTCTTTCTGTGATTAAAAAAAAGAGTATCTTATCAAGGCTCTTTAACTGTCTATCAAACACATATTGATACTATCATGAACAGACAGGGAAGTTGTGGCTTGGCAGCTGGATCTGTGGCTCCAGCCCAACAGTCCTGGGTGTGAATCGTGATTCTGCCTCCTAACAGATATGAGAGCATGGGCAAGGACTGAGTCTCCCCACGGCTGATGTTTGCACTTAGGGAATGGGATAATCATCCAAGCCCTATCTGTCTTTCAGTGTTGCTATAAGGACTAAACGAAGTAAGAATGAAAGGGAAATCACCAAGTAGTCTCCAAGGTGTAACGCAAATTCACTCATTCACTCATTGATCACTATTCATTCATTCAGAGCCTGTTGGCGGTGTGCCCACCAAGGCCCAGACTAGCCCTACAGTAGGAAATCCTAAATAGGGAGGATTCAAAGCTGAGTCAGCACGGTGGGAGAAACAGACATGTAAAATGATAAATGGCTATATTATGATATAAAGTCAAGTAAGGTCATGTTACAATTTGCCTTTCTGAATCAGACACAGTGGAGTGCTTTTAAACGTGAACATGGCTCACAATCCTGCTGAAGAAAGAGACTAACATTCTCTAAACACCCACAAGAGGAACTTTGCCAAGAAAACCATGCAAGTGCTCCACTCTGCCACCTTCCTTCTATACGGAATGAGTCAATGCAGGTGGATTCCAGCCCTTCTTCCACCATGCCCCATAACTCCATCATTCCACCACTTCCAGTAACTAACTCTTCTGTTTTGTCTCCCAGGAGCAAAGCAGTGGGGACCAAAGTCTCAGGATATGCAGCTATTTTGAAGCAGGCATGGAGATTTGGGAAGTAATAAAACCAAGATGGGAGTTTAAAAAGTGACTTGGTCACTAGCCCTACAGTAAGAAAAAGCACGAAAGCCAAACACACTTTGGGGACATGGAGCAATGAGGCTTGATTCGACTCTAGCTGGCATCAACCCCTGCACTCCCACGAGAAGTCTGGATTCCCCTCCAGAGAGAAGCTCCAGCAGGAACAAAGGGTTGTGATGAGGACATGAAGGTGGACAACAAAAGTCCAAGCAATACCATAGCAATGAACTCATATCTCCATTCTGCTCTCTAACAGATATAAGTGCATGGGTAAGCGCTTGAGTCTCTTAATAGAAAGTCCCATGTGGGGCAGTCTGGGAGAAAACCTACAAAACCAACTCTGTGAAGGCAAGTGGGTGGCATTTTCCCATTCTGGGGGAGGTGGCCTCTCATATTCCCTTGAGATGTGGATTCTCAGCTATCTTTGCTTCTGGAGAAGCTTTTGTTCTCTCTTGAACAAGTTACTTTTTCCTTTTCTTTTCTCTTCATCTCTAAACCTGTTTTACTCTATTCATCTCCTTCTGAAATTCTTCCATGTGAAGGAAGGAGACAGACCTGGGAAGCCTGAGCAAGATTGAGGATTAATTTTCTTTCTGGCAAAGAACAATTTCTCACTCCAGTCTGATTTCCTTGTCTCCCAAGGAATTCAGGTGATGGGAATCTGGTTTCCCATACCAGGCAGAACAAGTGGAAACCAGATGTGGCTGTGGACCACATGTTAGGCTGGTAAGATGTGAGGTCTGGTCTGTGCAGGGCTCATCACAGACCCTAAAGTTTCCTGGCCCTTCCCTTGGTGGGCAGAGAGGAAGGCAGGAGGTACCCAACTCAAGGCTGTCATCTCTCTTCCCCACTTCACATAAGTCACTCACAACAGCCTGATTCTGTGTAAGCAAAAATGAAAAAGCCATGCATAGGCTTGAGGGAGCAGATAGTCTTGCAGATTAGTTATCCCAGGAAAGGTGCTCCTGTCTGAGAGCCAGGTGAGCAGCGAAGGGCTTAAACTGAGGTGAAGAGAGAAATTATCACCAAAGAAGAACCAGGATCCAGCCAACCACAGGCCTTCCCTGTCAAATGCAAACACCTGCACTTCAAAATATAAGCCCATAATGCTATTAGTGTTCACATCCATCCTCTAAGAAACAAAGTAAATATAACTAACACTCAAAATTATCTGCGAAGTATTTCAGTCTTGCTTTCCTGACCCAGAGCACTGGAGCAAAGGAAGCATGAGTGATCGCCTTTGATTCAATGTCGCCTTTGTTCAAGACTTTATTTTTCCAACTGAATTAATTATTCAGGAATCTGATGCCAGGAGAAGGCAGATCTCAGATCCAAGCTAGAATGTTGGTGGGCAAAGGTTCTGATCTCATTACAGAAGATGTTTGATATAAATATTAATTTTACTAAAGTGGCGATGGCAGAGATTTCATACAAAGGATGTTCATGCTGGATTAAACATTAGACTCAAATTACCTGAGCTTTCACATCTACGGGGAATCAAATTTCATTTCAAGCTGATAAGAGCTTGCCCTGGGGAATCCTTCTGGATTGAGCAGGCTACTGTGGGCCCACTGGCTCTTTAAACATATAACCAACTAAAATATTACTTACAGCATGATTGCCTTGCCTAGTGCAGGGGAGAGAGAGAAGTGGGATATCTTACATCTTACATAACAGAAATCTGCCCCCATACACTACTGCTGACAAACTGCCTACACTGTCAAGTGGGAAGACAGGCACTCATTCATCATACCTCATCATAATCAGTCTTCCTCACTCCTCAGGGAAGCTGAAATTTCATCCCCATTTTACAGAAGAGGAAAGTGAAATGCAAAGGGAATAAACACCCAGTTGAAGAGCTGAAGGTCATATAACTCAAGACTTGGCCAGCAGTTGCTTTGAGGAACAGTGTGATAAGAGGCAGGTGAAAGGATGAGGATGCTGACTGCCAGCTCAACAAGAACAGCAGCCAGTGTTATCGCTAGGAAACCAGGACTCTGCTAATATTCACAAAACATGCGACTGCTGAAGTGTGCTTTGAGGGGAAGAGGCTCCTGATTGGATAGAATGTGACACAGTCCCGGACGTCTCAGATTTGCACAATTACTTGGCTCAAGCACATTCTTGTGCTTCTGGTAAGATCCAGGAGAGGCCACAGGCCCAGCCCTCCTGGACGCCCTGGGAAAAGGGTCCAACAAACCAGAACATCACAGGGTTCCAGGAACTGCCGATGCCAGTGAACTGACACATGCAGTAAGTTTCTATCTGTCCCTTGACCCCCATGGTTAATTATGTACAGAATTTGGTAAACTACAAGACCTAGGATTACCCTGCTCTCCAGTACAATCATTCCCACTGGGCACTTCTTTGCAGAAGAACAGGAAATTAAGTCTTCTTATCCTCTCTCTTTATGCCCCTGGGGCTAAGTCAAATTCTATGGCTGTCAGTCTCTGTGTAATGGATACTGATGCAAAGCAATAAAAGACCCAGAGACACTGATAGAAAGAGATGAGAGATCCAGAGACATTGATGCACAGGTCAAAGAAACATTTTAAAATATACTCTTTCCCTGAAACAATCAGACAACTACTCTAACATGAACAGACTAACTTGAACCTGGCAGCAAAGGCTCAGGAGACCAGAATTTGAATGCTAGTTCAACCACCAACTGAAAGAAACTTTGCTCCAATTTCTTCACCTGCAAAATAAGGCAATAGACACAGAGTATTTTGAAACTCCAGAAAACACCTTTTCTCAGAGATATTACCAGGAACCTTAATTAAAAAAGTCTTTACAAAAAGAAAGACAACAGAACAACCACAAAATCTCATAAATTGGGATAATGCACATATTCCTTTCACGGAGAGACACAATGCCAATGGAAGAAAGGCTTTGGAGATTCTGTAATTGCTGGCACAAACAGAGCTGTCATTCTTCAAGGCTCTGTTTAATCCAGTGGCCCACAGAATGAAGCACCGTAAGTACATTCTGCAGAGCTGATAGAACATGCCTTAAGGAACTGTGGATTATGCCAGCCATGTAGCTCAATGGTATGAGCACAGACTTCTCATGCAAGAAGCCTGCGGGGGGGGGGGGGGGAGGATGAGGGGGGGGGGGTGCTGGGACCCGTGGGGATGGATGACGGGCACTGGTGGAGGGATGGGCACTTGATCATTGTATAACTGAAACCCAAGCACAAAATTTGTAAGCCTATAACTGTACCTCATGTTTTTTCACTAATAAAAAAAGAAAAAAAAAAAAGAAGCCTGCGGGATTTGATCTCCAACACCAAATGTTTCTCAGGACATTGGGAGATTGACCTCCAAGCAATGAGCTGAGAGCAGCCCCTGAGCATTGCTGGGTGTGGCCTCAAAACAATCAGCAACAAGGGGTGGTGGGGGATGGGGTGGGGTGGGAGGAATGCTGGGTCCATTGGTGGTGGAAAATGGGCACTGGTGGAGGGATGGGTACTCGACCATTGTATGACTGAAATACAAGCACAAAAGTTTGTAAGTCTATAACTATACCCCACGGTGATTCACTAATAAAAAAATTTAATAAAAAAATAAAACTGAAGATTTAGCAAACCTTAAAAAAAAAAGACATGTTGGATAAAATCGCCCAGGGGTTCCCTTCTCTGCTCAGTTCCATCATTCTCCAGGATCCCGTGTTCTTCTGGGCTTCTGCCCTAGATATATCAGTGGAAGGTCCTCTCCATCCCTCTCTCTCCTATTCCCATGAAGGACCAGCAGCAGCCACCTGAAAGGGGAGGTGGTCTGCATCCCTCCCGCAGTCAACAGCATTGCAGAAGTTCCTCAGAAGCCCCAGGAATAAACAGAAACAGGACTTTTGTTTGATAGTTTTTTTTTTTTTGGTGGAGTGAGAAAAAAAGTGCCTGAAACCAAGATATAATGTTTGGACATTTCATTCCTGCTTATGGAATCACTTGACACTCTATGCCTACAAAAGTTAGCTGCATTTTGAGACACGTCCTTTCCTCTTCAAATGAGAAGACTCCATAGAGACATGTTAAAGAAAAAAGAATGGATCTTATCCTAAAAATCACCAGCTTATGGTGGATGCATTTAACAAGCACATTGCCCTTCTGATATCCCTGTGGACAAGAGAGCCGCCAGGAGCAAATATCATATCATTTTCCAGGATCAGGAGCTTAAGAAACTAGCATCAAAAGAGAGTGGCCCTCTTAGGAAGCAGGCACTTGAGTTCCTATGGCACTGGAGTCTGCATGATTTAGGGCATTTGTCTACCTGATCAATAGAACACCCGCTCCAAAACTGTCCAGTGGATATTGGGATGGCTCCTGAGCTGATCCAAGGAGAGGAGACAGAGACTTGAGCTTTAAATGATCAGAAAAGAAGAACTGCTGACCCACTAAATCCACTTTCACTCAAGAGCATGAAAGCACACGCACACACATACCCACACATACACACACAACAAAATGTTCCTTATTTCTTACTGCAGAGGAGGCCTTGGGAGGCCCGGTGGCCCTGATCCTTCCACTTGACAATGCATGGCGCCCCCTCCCCCCCCTCCCCCCCCCCACACACACACCATTCACCTCCTGTGCTTCGTTCTGCGTCCTGCTTTGCACCGCTGCCTTGGCCATCACTTTTAAGCTCTGTGCTTTTTAGGGGTTATTTCAGGTAATACTCAAAGCGATCCATTGGGCAGATTCTATTATTATCATTTTACACTTGGGGAAACTAAGGGGAAATGCGGGTAAGTAATCCTCCTAGGTGTCACAGCTGGATAGAAGTTGCACTGAATTTTAAGCCTTAGTCCAGTCTACAGAGATTTCCCTTTCAATGACCAGTTCCTAGAGGCTTGATTCAAGGAATCATCTCTGAAGGTGACTAATCTAGTAAGGCCCCACACAACTCTCACCTCCTTCAGGAAGCATTTTCTTAGAGTTCCGAATTCCTCCTGATTCACTGCAGTTTTACAAGTCCCATCCTTGCCTCCTGTTTTTTTGAATGCCTGGTTTCTGAGCACACTGTGTGTCTTCTGAAGCCAGGGAACAGATAAATTATTCTATATACATCTGCTCATGCGCCCTGTCTAGTATTTGTTTCAGAATAGATCACACTCAACAGCGATATTTCAACCATGACTTCTCTGAGGGTCTCATGATGACATTGAATCTTTCTCTGTCTTTCCATACCTACAACACTTGTTCCTCAAATCCAAGATCCACAAGAACAGAAACAGAGCACTTCTCCTACGGGAGAGCAGGAAGGTCCAGATGCAAACACAGGGACATAGTCTCTTCCAGGGCCTGAGCATCTATCCACCTCCAACTCCTGGTGAACCATCCTGACCTCTGGTGAAACTACTGGCACCCAAATGGGGTGAAAGATAAAGTACAAAGAAAGAGGGTAGGAACAGTGGGGGATAGACACATGCTCAGGGTGGTTGGTCAGGCTCATACACTATCCTGGGCCAACAGAAAGATCAGTGGCCAGGTCAGCTAGAGCAACCTGGGGCCTTGAGGCAGGATAGAAATTGGGTCAGCTTCTGACACCAGACTGGTACCATAAGCTAGTGTAGAGTCTGGGGTCACATTCTGGAGCTCAAGGCCCACCCTTCCTTTGTAGTTTAATTTTTCAACACCAGATTCACAGAGCACCCCACTAACAGAACAGAAAAGGAGAACTCCCTCTTTTCAGCATATTCTTTAAATACCTCCCATGGGCCCCCAGCAGATGAGGTTTGAGTTCTGAGGCTGAATTAGCAATGGTCTCTGCCCACTGGGCTGAGCCTCAAAATCCCAGCATTCAGGAAGTGTCTAAGTAAATCATGACAAGAGAGCGGAAAGAGTCTTACACTGAATTCACCCAAACGAAAGAAGGAGCCAGCCTCACATCAAGCCTTCTTGTTTCTTTGGAACATAAAACAGTTCAATAAGTACAACATCCAGGGGAACCAGTCAGGGGGCTGCCTGGCTGCCGCTTTCACGTTGAGGAAGCGATTCAGGCACAAGGAGAAATTCGTCTCTTTCCTCTGCTTTCAAGAAATTTCTATGTGTTTGTTTATTTATTTTTGGTGAGCACTGATTGTTTCTTTTTTTCCACTGGCTCTCCAGATGCCACACCTGACCAGAAATCCACAATGTTCCTCCACACAACGTCAGGCCTGTCCACTCCCTGTCCACACTGTGGCAGTTAATGGAACTGCATTGGCTTGTCAGCATTGTGTCGTCACAGGACTGGGGATTCAGTGTGTCTGAGGAATAGAGTGTCTGCCCCAGGGATCCAGGGAAGAGAGAGGGGAGACTCAGGTATTGGCAGAGCTGGCTCCAACTAGCAGCTGTGAAGCAAGGGCTCTTCCCGGACCTCTCCTTGGCTGGCACGCATCCATCCTCTCCCTGGAAACCCACAATGCCTCTGGCTCCAAATTCCTTCTTACAATGACGCTAGTCCCTCTGGACCAAGGCCCGTCTTAATCATCCCTTTTGGATCTCATTTTCTCTTTAAAGACCCTCACCTCCAAACAAGAACTTATTTTGACCTGTTGGGGATTAAGATTTCATCTTGGAGATTTGTGGGGTACCCAATCCTGCTGCTAGAACTATTCTATAGTGTTGACTTTATTAAAGATTTCTACAAGAGGAATCTTATCTCTTTAGACAGGAAGCAAATTCAACGAGGTGATTTTTTTCCCCTCTAATTTCACCACGCTTAATGGTTAGTTAACACTTGAAAATTGTAAGTGCCCTGATTGAAGAGCCTGTGCCTGTCTTGTTAAACACTGCTTACCCTGAGAGCAGTATCTGGCATTGAATGAGAAGGCATTAAAAACTAGATTAACGAGTGACCAGGAAGTTCCACAATGGATGCTAGCACTCATCTTCCAGACAGCTCTGTCCCACCTGCTTTGGGAGACCAATCTGCTCTTAGGATTCACTGTTAGGGGGATGTTTAACTAGTCCATCTTTTGGGGGTAAACCTCATACATACTTCAGATATGTTGAATCAGAAATGGAAGAAAACACATGCCAGCAATGAAAACAGACTATGCACTGTTCTGAGTATAACTAAGAAAGCCCATGGAAGTGCCTAGGATGGAGGTTTGTGCTCTCAACCTCCCTAGTATTTCTGCTGGACCAGCAATCCCTCATCATAGCTTTAGAATAGTCTACTCCATCATGTCGGCAGAATTATCCTCGAAATGCCCTCAAGCAATGCATCCCACAAAGTAATTTTCCATGGGTCCAATTTGGGCCACCTACATATGGTCTACAGGGTACGGATATACATTATAATAAGAGCCTGAAATTCAAAATCCTCCCACCCCATCATTACCTAACGTCCTTGTGACTTAAGTAACTGTATCTTGAGGAGATGTTTTTAATGTGTGATACAGAATTGTTTGTACATGGTCAGATGTAGCTGCATTTGATGTATCTGTTAATACCTGGTTTTAATGTACTGAGTATTCTTTTCAGCAGTTACTTCTCCACTCCTGCCTCCAAATACTGCAATCAGGGGAGCAGCAGGGACTTGAAAGCAGCATCCTCTGAAAGTGACTGGGTGAAATAGAGCTGGAAGAGGCAGAGGTAGCATCTGAGGCCTGTTTGCATCAATCACAACACCCCTGTGCCCCTCTCTCCAGCCCCAGGGGCTGCTGAACCTATCATTTGTTGCTGCTGCAGTTCTGGCGCCCATTTGCAGAGACAGACTCTTGCTCCCAGCATTAAGTGCCATGAGAAACAGACCTTGGCATTTTAGTGGCTCACAGGATGGGTCATCCATAAGAGTTTAATTTCCTAAAAATATTCAGTGAGGTGCTTTCCCTGAATGAGATGGTTTCAGGCTCATCAACGCATTTATGTGAGTAAATAGAAGAAAGACCAGTAAGTCAGGAATCTAATCAGCTCTGGCCCCGTCCATCTGGCTTAATTAACGAGGCCTGGGGCTGGCAGGCGCCTTGTAGTGAAAGGCTCCTTTGAAGGCAAGGGTTCTGGTGGATGTGCTTTCCAATGCGGCCCCTCTCCTGCCCCAAGAGTTCCATACCAATTGCCTGGAGCTTGAGACACATCATTGCCTGCCTCCAAAGGCCAAGCAAATGGAAAGCAAAGAGGTATGAGGGACACCAGTGGACATCACTGTCAGCCTCCCAGGTCCTACAGAAGATGTCAGTGGAACAAGCACAGGCAACCATGAACCAGGCCCCGGGAGGGAGACTCAGATGCACTGTGGCTTCGGTCATAAGGGCAGATGCCTCACAGCTGACCCCAAGGTAACAATGAGACTGAGGAAGCTCAGGGGTCAGTGGAAGGTACGACTTGCCTGCAGCAGAAGAGTCTGGAGCAGGGAGAGCAGAAGGATGAGGAAGGCAGGCTGGAGAGAGAGAAAACAGCGGGGGGGGGGGGGGGGGAGGCTCTTGCCTTGCACATGGCTGAACACATTTAATCCCTGTGCACTACCAGAAGTGATCCTGAGTACAGAGCCAGGAGTAAGCATGGAGCTCCATGGGTGTGGTTTAAACTCCACAACTCCCAAGTAAAAAATAACCAGAGTAAGAAAGGTTCCATGCCAGTGTTTATTTATTGAACGTCTAGCACATGAGGTAGAAGACAACGTGTTAAAGAACAGAGCTTGGACTGGGATGATGACTCTGAGCATCTGATTTTGCAGGTCCGTAGCAGGGCCAGGGGACTGGCCACCTCTACAGCTTCCCATCAGTGTACTGGCCATCTCTACAGCTTCCCACGTACCCTACTACCACTCACCAAGACCACAGGGCTTCAGCACAGGCTCCTAATGGGATCACCCCATAGGTTCAATATTGATGGACTTGGGGTATGAACTGGCCATCAGAAATTCCGACTGATGCATTCTGAGAACTTTGTGTTTGCATTCTAAAAACTTTAACCACCAGAGGAAAGTTTCTGGAAAGGAATTTTGTCCTCTATTCTGTTCCATGGTGCTCTGAGAAAATAATGTTTTCTCCTATTGCTCTGTGGTGTTTATTTCCTCTAAACTAGAACCCGAGACACTCTTCCAGGTGAGGGCAGCATAGACACCTGCTTTCTACTGAATATCCCCAGCGGGAATGTTTCTTCTTTTTAATTTTATTTTTATAACGTTGATGACAATAATTTCTTACATTTAATATTCCAATACCAATCCCACCACCATTACACCTACTCACCACCATATTGCGAATGTTTCTACCCCAACCTCCAAACCCTGCCCCCAAAGTAGGACCTAAATAATTTATTTTGTATTGCTTATTATGAATAATCTGCTAAAATTGATCCCAAAAGTTTCCTTAGAGGAAGGTTTGTGAAGATTGTTCAATCTCTCCCTGGAGCTAGTAAGCCCTTGTATAAGAGATTAACAACATATAAAATGCTCCAAGAATTCTAAACTTTTAAATACAGTTATACAGCTGAAGTTAATTTAATTTTTTTTCAACTGTATGGTGACTTTGGGGTCCAGAGGTATCTCTGCAGCATATCGTTCTGTGTTGCTGTTTCTTCCTTTTAATTTAAAATAAAATTCTTTTTCTTATTTATGATTCTAGGGTTGGAGTGATAGCACAGTGGGTAGGCGTTTGCCTTGCACACAGCCAACATGACCTACTCGGGTTCGATTCTTCAGCCCCTCTCGGAGAGCCCGGCAAGCTACCAAGAGTATCTCACCTGCACAGCAAAGCCTGGTAAGCTACCTGTGACGTATTTGATATGCCAAACAGTAACAAGTGTCACAGTGGAGACGTTACTGGGCCCACTCGAGCAAATTGATGAACAATGGGAGGACAGTGACAGTGACAGATTTATGACTCTTATTTATGTATTACCAGGAGGGGCTTTGAGGCCCCTTCTGGTATTACTCAATCAACTGGGCCAGCATTTGGGGTTAGGGCCCAAGCCTGAGGTATGTTTAGGTTCTGCAGTGCACAGGAAGTGATAGGGCTCCCTCAGGGGTACTTTGGGGACCATGTGGTGCTGAGGATCAAATCTGGGTCTAGTGAATATTTGCTATTGTTTTTGCTTTCTGGGCCACAGCCAGAGGTGCTTAAGGCTACTTAAAGCTTTGTGCTCAGGGATCAGGCCTGGGGAAACCTTACAAGAGTGACTTACTACTACAAGCCTGTAGTAAGTCCTGAGCACCACCAGGTGTGGTCCCAAACCAGCAAAGTTAAACAATAATAAAGCAAAAGACTTCAGTATTTTCAGTATTTAACATTTTTGTAGGACTATCCATAGTAATTCCAGGATGTTTCCGTGACTCCAAACTAAGGCCCCAGTTCCTGAGCCCCTATTCTCTGGCTGTTCCTCCTGTCACTCTGCTCTACTCCATCCCTAGGGATCTGTGGTTGCCTGTTGCAGACCTTCAGAGCTCCTGTGCAGCTGTGAAACTCATGGCTGGAGTTTCTCCCAGCATGGCACTGTGAAGACTTGTCCACGTGGTAGCACGTTTCATTACGTGGCCTCCTTTCCTGGTTAAAGAACGTTTCCTGCATAGAGAGATCACCTTTTCCTTGCCATCAGTGGAGAGACCTTGGGTTTGCTTATGTCTTTCTACTACTCTGAATGAAGCTATTATGAATATTCATGTTCAAGCTTTTTGTGTGAACATATGCTTTTCAATTATCTTAGGTTCCTTGGAGTTGAATTACTGGGTCAATTGGTAACTATGTTTAAAGTTTTTGAGGCGCTGCCAAAATGCTTTAGACAGAGGTTGTACTATTTTACATTCTGAGCAAAAATGTCCGATGATGCCAATTACTTCATATTCTTTCCAGTAGGTCTTATTTTCCATTTATTGTTATCATCATCAGCCTAGTCCTTGTGAAGTTGCATCTTACTATCATTTTGGCTTACATATGCCTAGTAATGATGCTGAGGCTCTTTATACTCTCTCATAGTGACTTTTTTTTGGTCTTTTTTCTTTTTAGAGGTATCTATTCATATCATTTGCCCAATTTGTTTCATATTTTTGATTTGGCTTTCTTTTATTTTTGCATTGTATGAATTCTTAGATCTTTCGAATAATAGATCACTGTGAGACACCTAATTTGCAAATAATTTCTCAAAATATTTTCTTCAAAACTAATTATTTTGTAAATATGCTGTTGCTTTTCACTTTGCTCAAAGAGTTCTTTGATACGGACTCTTTGAAAAAGGTATCCATTTTAATAAAATCTTATTCATCAGTTTTCTTTTGTTGCCTATAGTTTTGCTTTCATATTTAAGAAAATTTCACCTAATGCAAAATAACAAAGATTTATATCTATATTTCTTCCTGAAGTTTTATCGTTCTAATTTTAAGTGGATCAAGCATTTTAAGTGTTTGATTCATTTTTAATTAATTTTCTCATAGATCACACAAGGTTATCTACATCATTCTTCTGAATGCAGTTAACTAGTTCTCCTAGCAACATTCATCTATTCTTTCTTTGTGGAACACTCTTGGGACTTTTGTTAAAAATCAAATTAATTAATGTATTCATTTATTTCAGAGCTTTCAATACTACTCATTGGGCTCTCTATCTTTATGCCAGTATAACCCCATTTTGATGACTATATTTATGTAATGTATTTTTAGATTGAGATATGTGAAACCTTCAACTTTATTATTTTTCAAGAATGTGGTGTTGGGTATAAAGTGGCATGTAGGTCCAGAAGAATTTTGGTCTTGTTGCCTTTCCTAGTTTCTTTCTTTTCTTTTCTTTTTTTTTGGTTGTTGTTGCTTTTCCTTTTTCTGGTTTTCTTTTGTGTACATAATTTCTCTCTGCTTTAAAATTTTTCTTTCTTTTTCTTCCAATCCCTTGGAAATGCCTTTGTTTCTCTTTTGCTAGTTACTTAAGCTGGAGGCTAGGTTATTGATTTGAGATCGTTTCATTTTCTTAAAATGTAGGTCAGATGTCCTAGTGATAAACTCCACCTTTACTTTCGTGGAATGCCTCAAGTGTTCCTTTATTCCTGAAAGTCAGTTCTGTTACAATTTCTTGGTTAATAGTGTTTTACTTTTAGTACTTTGCACGGCATCTCAGTGTATTGAGCCAAATATGGTCTGTGACAAAAACTGAGAATCCTTTATATAAGGTAAGTAGTTTCACTTGTCTTTTATTTTAAATGGTTTAATGATGATGTGTTTCATTGTGGAGCTCCTTGAGTTTATTTCATCTGGGGTCCTTAGTCCTCCTTGTACTATAAATTAATGCCTTTCACTAAATTGGAGAAATTTCTACATTATACCTCCAATTCATCTTTTTGTCCTTTTTTTCTTTCATTCCAGGACTACAAGTAATATTAGTATGCTTAGTGGTCTCTGATCATCTTGGTTCTGTTTATTTTCATAAATAACATTCCTTTTCCTTCTTTTTCCTTAAATAGGAAAAATCTCAGTTGGCCTGTTACAAATCTGTTAACTCTAGTCTATCAAATCCACTGATGAGTCCATCTTTCAAACTTTCGAGTTGTGTGTTTCTCAGCACAAGACTTTCTATTTGTTTGTCTGCACAAGTTTTGAACTATGATACCTGGAAGGGATCCAGTTTCCAGCTAGATTAAACAGATATTCCTTTTGATCTGACCCTCTCATAGCCATGAGAGAGACATTCCAAATAAAAATTCTTGCCAGTTAGTTCTATTCTGTTTTAGGGATTATAGGCCTAGGGATTATAGGCTACTATTTTCAAGGCTGCTGTTGACTTAGATAGAGAGAGATGGGATGAGGGCAAAAAAGCACCATAGTTTCCTCTTATTATCATGAAATGTCTCTTTTTTGTTTTATAGGACCACACCTATCAGTGCTCAGGGCTCACTCCTGGCTCATTCCCCAGGGATCACTCCTGGTAAGGCTTGGGGAACCATATGTGGTGTCAGGGACTGAACCTGGGTTGGCCATGTACAATGAAAGCACTCTACCCATATATATATATATATATATATATATATATATATATATATATATATCTCACTGTCACTGTCCTCCCATTGTTCATCGCTTTGCTCAAGCAGGCCCAGTAACGTCTCCGTTGTGACAATTGTTACTGTGTTTGGCATATCGAATACCTCATGGGTAGCTTGCCAGGCTTTGCTGTGTGGGCAAGATACTCTTGGTAGGCCAGGCTCTTCGAGAGGGGCTGAGGAATCGAACTCGGGTCAGCCATGTTGGCTGCATGCAAGGCAAACACCCTACCCGCTGTGCTATTGCTCCAGCTTATATATATATATATATATATATATATATATATATATATATATATATATTCCTACGGTTACTGGAAGACTTAACATTTAGCTTTGAGTATTCTTACAAAAGATGATTCTAATTGCTTTTGCCAGATATTTTTTCTACTTTCTTTTACAGAAAAGTAGACTTCTAGCCTCCTTGACTTCACCAATTTGATCTCTTGTAATCTTCTGTTTTGTTTTTCTGTGTTATGAATGTGAAGGCACCTCCTGCACCCTTATGTCAAACCAGTGCTTCAGAATCCTAGAGAACAAGAAGTGGCACTTTTGTTTTTTATTTCCTTCTGAGAAATAGCATCTCTTTTCTTCTTTGTTTTATCTGTGACACAGCAAAGCTCTCATTTTCCTATATTTTCTTCACTCTTAAGCACGCCTGGATCTCAAATATACAGAGACCATACTAAAAACTTTCTGAGCATATGTTAGTAGGATAACAACTCATCAGAGAATATGCTTTAGTTTCTAAAACTTAAAATTTTTATTTTATAAGAAAATATGGCATTCTGATCAAGTGATAATACTTAACAAGATTAAGTACTTTTTAAAAATTTGCACTGACCCTAAAAATAACAAATTTAAACATTAGGTATTATGAGTTGACTATAAATAGGGATGAAGAAGAGTAGATTATCTAGATATAATTTTGTCTTTTAAAAATAAATAATGGTAATCACAATAATTATATGATATGACCAATAATGAAACTATTTAACTTATTTTTAAAAGCAGAGTTATCATCATCACTATTATAACTACTAAGCAATGATCTAAAGAACCTCACTTACAGATGACAGAAATATGAAGTAGGTAACATCTTCCCACAGTATTTTTCACATATATAGGACACAATGAAGAAAATAACTAGGTATTTCATGTAATAACTAGAACTTTTCTAGTACAATTCATGGGCCAAACCTGACCTGTAACCTGCACATTTTCTTTTACTGGTTGAAGAAAAATGTTCAGTATAAAATTTGAAAGTATTATCTAAACAGCACTTTGTGAACATAACACATTCCATCCAAAATAAAGCTTAGTCTTGAAATTCAATAATAATAAACCTGGCATTTGTATTTCACGTGTCTTACTTTTTAAGTTTTCTGGTCATTTTAACTATCCTTTTCAAAAGTCATTAGTCAGCAATAAATAAAATGGAGGAGGAACTAGACTTTCACTAGTGACTTTGAGAAGTGTGTGGGTTCAGACAATCTATGCAAATTGTTTGAGAAATGAATGGTTCAAGAAACATTTACTGTTTGAATTTGGAGTAAGAGAGAGACCCCCGATGGACAGAGCAGAGGTTTGAGCTGAATTTGTGGAACAAGTGGGACTGTATATTGTAACAAATGATGTATGAAAAGAGGACAGCCCCAGAATCAAGATTTATAAAAGGAAGGTGAACAAATTCTCCTAAGACTTGGCACTCTCTTATATAAATATTGACATCTCTGCTATTATGATGGGTAAAATCTGTAAGTTAATCTAAATCTTTCATTTCCTTCTAGTCTTTGGAATTCCGTAAATAAAGTATTTAGAATTTACTACTGTAACTTGTTGAATCTTTGAGTTAGGGAAAAAGTCTAAATTACATATCTTCTTGTTTTTTGACCTGGGTTCAATTCCTTTGTTCCTCTCAGAGAGTCCAATAAGCTACTGAGAGTATCCCGCCCGCATGGCAGAGCCTGACAAGCTCCCTGTGGTGTATGTAATTTGATATGCCAAAAACAGTAACAACAAGTCTCACAGTGGAGACGTTTACTGATGCCCACTTGAGCAAATTGATGAGCAACAGGAGGATAGTGCTATAGTGCTTGTTTTTCAAAACTAGGGAGAAAACTTTTCTCCTGTTCAAGAACAAGAAGAATTAAATGAATATGTTTGGCACTGAAAAAAATCAAAATATTGAATCAAATCAAGTAAGATTAAGTACGTTTCAAACTTTATTACTTGTATATTAAAAAGTCATAATTCTTTCTGCAATTGGGTGAAGAAAATGCTTTTCTTACCTATGTAAAGCTAAGCTGTGCAGAGGTTAGACTCTTAAGCTCACACTGACATACCGTATTTAAATCAATTTCTTCAAAAATCTAAAGCCTTAACTTAAAATTTCCACAATATCTGAAGTCCATGAAAACTGCAAAACACTCTAATCCATGTTGACTCACTTAAACTTCCAAATGAAGAGCTCCTGAGATAATCTGAGACTTTCTTCTAGGTGGTCCCCAGAGCAAGACCCAATTGATCAAGACGGGACTGGATTGGGAGGAAGAGCAATGAGGTCAACTATTTCCTAATTTACTTTTGTGGTTTTCTAAGGTTAGGATTAAGAGTCTACAACTAGGCTTCAATCAGCATTGCCTTTCGATTGCTCAATAACCTGACTCAGCAACCAAGCAAGGTCCTGGGCATCACATAGGTGGGGCAGGGAGGATGCCCGCTGGGAAAGAAGCTGGCTGATGTCATTGACCATTGGAGCATCTGACACTTGCTCACAGGGTAGCAATTCAAGACTGCTAAGGGCCAGGTAAAGTCTTCTGTTCAAGCTTGCTTGTCCATCAACACAAAAAGTCTGAGTCTCTGGAAGGTTCTAAAAGTGTTTAGATCATGCAACACAGAGGACACTGAAGACGTGTTACTGACATGGCTCCCTAAGTCCAGGATACCTGCCTCAAAGCTGCCTGCGTGGGGCATCTGGTGGAGCCAGCAGAGGAGCAATTTGTAGTCTTCCCAGGAATGTTCTCTCAGTGTGGGAGAGCACAGAACTCCACCACGGTTGTTAGAACTTCCAGAGCACACAACCCTCACAGTGGTTACAGCAGTTTAGATTTGCTACTTTCTGATGTTCCGGAAGGCCAAATATTCTTTCAGTGGAGCCTAAACTTGCCTCCCCATGGAAAGATTTTAATCACATCAGAAGGGACAGGATGGAGCTGGCAACATGCTGTGGTCAGCTGGGGAAAATGCTGCTTAGAACAGATTTTAAGACTGAAGAGTTGGAGATGTGGTGTCTCATTGTTTCCTCCCTCTCTGCATGGACTGTATCTCCCCATTGCTGGGCAATGTCATTCTCTCCATTCTCCATGCCAGCTTCCATGCCTGAAGGCTACTTTGGCCATCCCGGTTATCCCAATCTGCTCATAGTTGAAGCTTCACCTCAAGTCGCAACTCTTTTATACACACTGTTTCCTTCCCCAAAAATGGTCTCATGGGGCAAGAAACAAACACAAATAAGGAACTTTGAGACTGGCTTGACCTGAGGTCAGCAAAAAATTAATCTGAGTTATGGATTCCAAGACGAAAAGATGCCGAGTCACTGTGAGGATGAGTAGTGCCAAAACCAGTGGGATAGCAACTTTTATTATTCCAGCCATCTATTTGGCAACAGCTTATCTCTTGTGTACATGAACGTCAACCATATTCTTCAGCAAGTGTATGATGGTGTGGTAATTTAGAAGTACAGCAATCTTATCTCCCTAAGAATCCTGTAAGGTAGTAAGGAAAGACATCCAGGGTCTCTGAAACAGAGATTCGGTCATTTTCAGTTTCCACTCATGGAACATTGCTCTCAAGTCTTAACTTCTTGTGAGTAGGGGCTTGAGAAGGACTATGTCACTTTCATTTCATTCTCGAAGTGATTTCCAGGAGAGATTTTTTTTTAACCTGCTGTTGACAAATGAGGAAACTGAAGCTTAAAGTCAGTGGCAAGTTCTTGGAAGATACCCATTTAGCCAATCATACATTTGACCTTGAACCTAAGCCTTCTTTAATTAGAGCAAGTGTTTCCCCAAGGGTATATGCTCAAACACAAATATTGATTTACTGATAACCCACCAATTAGCTGGCATGTACTTGTGGCCCTCGTAGATTGAGTTCTTCTCCCGAGGGCACCCTTAATGGCCTCCTGCTTGCTGGGGGGCAGTGTTTGCTGCTCTGACTCTGCTTCCACTCACACAACTGCATTAAGCAGCACCCGAAGAGGCACAAT
Source organism: Sorex fumeus (assembly GCF_029834395.1). Lineage (NCBI taxonomy): Eukaryota > Metazoa > Chordata > Mammalia > Eulipotyphla > Soricidae > Sorex > Sorex fumeus. The sequence goes on along the minus strand of NW_026606138.1, from coordinate 12,558,759 downwards.
TCTGAGGATCCAGCAAGTCAGCAGTCCAAGTTTCACAAGACAACTAAGTGGCCAAGAAAAAAACAAGGTGGCGAGTTGTAGGAGTCAAAAGGGGGGGGAGGGGATTCCAAGAGAAAAGAAGCTTGGGGCAAGTGAGAGACTACCCATTTCTAGAATAAGCCAAGATATGACTCCTTTTTGTGCTGGAAAATTAGGAGCCAACATGCCCACAATCAGCCAGAGCATGCTGGTTAGAAGCCAATGTACCCACAGTCAGGCAGAGCATGCTACTGGGAGCCACCTCCATGTGTCTCATAATGAACTGTTATAACCTCAGAGGTCAGAAGCCAGTTGCTTTCACTCAGCACCCGAAAGTCTGAGTAGTCTGAGTGAATGTACTGCTTGGGGATCTTTTTTCTGATGATTAACTATTTTGTTTTATTCATCTTGATTCTTGTTTTTGTGCAGACAGAGATATAACAGAAGTTTCAAGGTTCATTATATTTATGAATATTTTCTACTCTTATTAAAATGGCTTAAATTTGATTTTCAAGATGATTGCCACAGAGGCAGGGTGGGATGGGGGGATGGGTGGTGGGAGGGATACTGGGATCCGTGGTGGTGGAAAATGGGTACTGGTGGAAGGATGGGTACTTGATCATTGTTTGGGGAGTTTTGTTCTGTTGTTTTACCCCTGTTAGAAAGAATATATAAAAGCCATAGCCAAAGGCAGAACACTTGCCTCACTGACAAACAGCCTATCGACCATAGCAAATCCTATGTTGCTAACTATTAGAATTATGACTCGCTGCTTCCTTGGCAAATGCCTTCTTGAGATGAAGTTCCCCAGACTCTGCAGCTGTCTCTGTCCTTTCCCATCCACATGAGGTTTAAAGGCCACCTGAACACTAAGCCAGGTACGCAAGGTGGCCTCCTAGGCCCTGACGTTTTTAAAGGGCTCATTTAGATCGATCTATTCCAGGTGCACAGAAATCAGTACTTGCACCCCTCCCTTCCCAACCGCTCTCACGTTTCAGTGGAAAGGACTATTATATCCCACTCTTTCACACAAAGGGAAGGCATCTTCTTGAAGGAGGGGCCTGTGTCGAGTGTGGGGCTCAGAAAGCAGTGATAACGGCAGAATAAAGATAAAGAGGTCTTTCGTGAGTGACAGGTTTGCACACATCACCCTAATTGAATTCTAATAATTTTCACAGTGAGGTTTTCTAATTGTGTTTTGTTATTGAGGTGCAATGCAGATGATGTACAATTAAGCATTTAAAAGAGCACCATGCAGCAGCACGAAGCATGTTTGCAATGTCAGGCAACCAAGCCGCTGTCTCTGTCTCTCTAGAGTCAAAGCAATTTCATCATCCCGATTCATAGTCCCTATTAACTAATCGCTACAAGTCCCTATTAAGTAACCACTCTCCATTCTTCCTTATCCTCATCTCCTGATAATCAGTAATCTGCTTTTTGTCCCCATGGATTGGTGTCTGTGGGACAAATCAAAGAAAACCCTACCGTATGTGATCTTCTGTTTATGGTTTCCTTTCACTTAGCAAGTGAAACAGCATTCCTCCAAGTTGGAGCATATATGAACACTTACTTTTTTTATGGCTGAATAACATTTCATGGTCCGTGAAGGCCATGATTTGTGTATTCATTCATCAGTGTGATGAATGGACATTTGGGTGGTTCCACTTTTGGGTGATAATGCGTGATGCCCCTGGAGTTACAGATTTAAAACCTGCTTTTGGCTGAGGAAACTGAAAGTACCCTGCCCAGTGCCATTCAAGTGGAGCCAGGACCAGCACCAGCCTCCCGATTCTTTAGCCTGCCCTCTAAAACCAAAATTCCTCGGGCTTGTGTTAATGAGTAATTATTTGGAAGAATATCGGTAACTTTTAACCCTAAGGCAAACACCCCCAGGTCACATGATTACTAACACTGGTTGGAATTCAGGAGCCAGAAGTTTCAGGTGGCTCAAGATGTGAGCTCAGCTTTTTATTTCCCAGGCAAATTGATAGCAATGGACTATAACTTGTTAAATCAAATGTGATTTATTTTTTAAAAGTGCCAATTATGCCCTAATGCAAAGTTTATGCACACAAAGGGCCAAATGAGATAATATATGACATTATAATTGGACAATGAATAGTTTAAAAGTGTTAGAGCCCTCTGTGGGCTGGAGCAATAGCACAGAGGGTAGTGCATTTGCCTTGCATGCGGCTGACCTGGGTTTGATTCCTCCGCCCCTCTCAGAGAGCCCAGTAAGCTACTGAGAGTATCCTGCCCACAAGGCAGAGCCTGGCAAGCTCCCCATGGCGTATTCGATGTGCCAAAAACAGTAACAACAAGTCTCACAATGGAGACATTACTGGTGCCTGCTTGAACAAATCGATGAACAACGGGAGGACAGTGCTACAGAACCCACTGCAAATCGGAAGGCTTGTGCACAATCTTTCGTTACTAGCCTTTACTTTAAGATCTAGTTAGACTTGTCTCCCATTATGGTTGGGTAGTAATTCATTCATGAAATGGTGGGAATCGAGTAAATTTCTGCTCCTGTGCTCTGCACAGTAACTCAAGAATATAAAAGAAGTACAATGGAAAGACACACACGGTTAAGTAAAGGTGGGGTCCTTTACAGCCAATTGTTTCTGGATGAGCAGACTAATGATCTAACTGCCAACACATCTATCTTGAACATTCATCAAGCAGTAAACTTATGAGACAGTGAATTCTGGAAGAACATGTGTTCTTTGAATGTGGGAGCAGATGATCTTAAGATTGTGTGTGTTTGTGTGTGTGTGAGAGAGAGAGAGAGAGAGAGACAGAGAGAGAGAGACAGAGAGAGAGAGAGACAGAGAGAGAAACATACATATGACAGTAACAACCTGCATGGAAACATACACCCACCTGTTCTCAAGCTCCCAGAAGAACGAGATCCCATTTCCCAGGCCCCTGAGAAAACAAAGTCAGCTGGTCCATGACTTGAACCATACTTAGTATTGGAGAGTACCAAGCCCCAGATGTGGTAATAGTGAGACGAAATCTCAGGGGATGTGGGGCAGGAATCAAATGAAAAACTTTAAATCTTGTTTACGTCAGCTACAAATAGACTAACTAGCATTACTCTGTGTCATTGAAACCCATCATGTAGACTGTATCTATATGAAAATAAACACGTGAATTAAAAAATGTCTATTATCCTCATTAAAAGAGAAAACACCATTTCCCCCAAATTATCAAGAGCTTTTCATTAACTAACAGCTACTTGATATTCACTGTAAAATTTGATTTTTTAAGAAATGAATGAGGGCACGGGTCCCTGTGAGATGAGGTAATGATTTATACTCAGGATATAATAAGCAGCCCAGAACCTCCTGTGTTAAATTGATTTCTAGTTAGAGATCAAAGAACAAACCTAGAAATGCCAATAAAGAAGGCAGAGAGGAGGAAAGAAATGAAGGACGGTCATAGAAAAAAAGACATAGACTGAATATATTTTTTTGTAATTTTTATTTTTTTTCACACCCGATACTTAGAATTTCAGAGGACTGGTCATATGTGGTGCCAGGAAGCAGGTGGTAAGCTGCATGCAAGGCAAGACATTAACCCTTCATTATCGCTGTGGTGCCAGCTTAAGGTATTTGAAGACTAAGATTGGTGAGGAGGAATTTCAGCAGGGATTTGAGGAAGGACAGACATGAGTGAACAAGGTCACCAGAGGGCATTTCTGATCATTTAAGACATGCAGACATTAAACTGGCAGGCAATACTTATCAATAGCAAAAAGCACTTTCAGGGTTTTGTGTTTTCAGAGTAATACTATGCATAAGACTGTTCCCTACTGAAATCAGCTCAAAGGATAAACTGAGTTAAAAGTAGTAAAGTTTTAAAGATATAAATTCCACTATAATAAATGATAAAAAATACCTAACAAGAAATAAGATCAGCAATAAATTGTAGATTGTTAATATTAGTAATTAATAATTTATCTGGAGTGATAGCACAGTGGGTAGGGCATTTGCCTTGCACGTGGCCGACCCGGGTTCAATTCCTCTGTCCCTCTCGGAGAGCCCAGCAAGTTACTGAGAGTATCCTGCCCGCATGGCAGAGCCTAGCAAGCTCCCCATGGCATTTTCGATATGCCAAAAACAGTAACAAGTCTCACAATGGAGACGTTATTGGTGCCCACTTGTGCAAATCGATGAACAATGGGAGGACAGTGCTACAGTGCAATAATTACCTAACAAAAGTACTTAACAAAGCAATCAGAAAAAATTCATTGTAATAGAACAAATGATATTAATTATTTGATCCCGGGGAGTAGACATGAACAGTGGTCAGTGATAAAAAGGTCAGAATAAAAGCAGAGTAAAAGATGTGCACATACCACAATGCATGTATTTAAGAATTATTTTACTAATCAACACAAAAGATTCAAACAATGAGTAAAACTGGATTCCTGCTGGAGATGGCACAGTGGAAACCCAGGGGTGTGTGATGATAGGGAGGAAAAGAAAAAGGATGCGATGAGAGAGAGAGAGAGAGACAGAGAGAGAGAAATAGAAACAGAGACAGACAGAAAGAAAGGCAGAGAGAGAATTAGAGAGAGACAGTTCTAACAAGAGTTTAGGTCACACTTGTTTCTGGTTCTATACCAAGGATACAGAGAAGCCGCTTCCTCAGAGAGGCCAATAACAATCCCAAAGTCTATGGTGGTGGAGAAGGTTCCCAGATCTCAGGCTCTTGGAGAAGACACTGATTCTGGTGTGGGGACCTGTCATATAAGGTATATCCTCAGAAGCCATGCATGGAGTGCAGGGCAGGGAACACATGAAACTCACAGCCGGATTTCAAACATGTGTCAGAAGAGGCCCTTCCAGAGGTCTGCATCTGAAACCACTAATTCCGGGGGGAGAGGGGGAGAATGATCAGCCAAATCTGCAAATTGATGTGGCAGAATTTTTTTTTATTTTGGCTGAGAAGTTACTTTTGCACCCTCTGGTTCATGGGCTCAAGTTGAACAAATGCTGCAGCTCAAACTAGGAACTGGGCAGTGGTGTGGGATGGGTAATCAAATGTCCAAGAAGAGTGGCGGCACTCGGAGTCCCTGAGCTTTCACCACTTCTCCCAACACTGATCTCTCCTTTTTCCCAACAGATCCTCTGTGAATAAGAATCATCAGCGAGTATGGACTCCCTGGAATGCCCTGGAGAAAAACATGATGTGCTCATAGGAAGGGCTACCTCTGCCAGGGGCAGATTTAAAACCACTGCAACATTCTTAGCTTGTACAGGGCTTGAGAAGTTGTGTTCATGTCGTCAGAATTCTAAACCTCACAGTTTGAAGAAAAACATAGTGTATCAGCATTTCCTCAAGATAGCATAAAAGGTGCTACTAATTGACCCAATCCATTTTTTTTAAAAGGCTTCAGGTTCCCTCCTGAAGAGAATCAGGGGACCCAAAGGGGGGCCAGAAACTGAACCCAGGTCAGACACATCATGCAAGGCAAGAATGTACCCACTGCGCTATCATCCCTGCCCTTGGCCCCCAAATAATCCTTTATCTACAGAGAGATGCCAAAGAGTTAATTCCCACATAGCCTCTCTCTCCATTGCCCACTGAGGCAGTAAGAGTTGGTTGCCTATAATATTCTTACTCATTTAAGTGCAGCTCTTGCTTGGACAGTGAAGCTTTCATGACCACAAAGCACTTTGAAAAGTGGCCAGTGTGTACCTTCCTATGGGGGCCGCATGCCCAGGATCCTCTCGCTGCACTTCCTACATGGTTTCTCATTCGTCTTTGCCATCCTGCTCTGAGGAATGGGGAAGTGAACCCCATTTGTAGACTGGCTAATTAAGCAACAAAGCAGGGTGCAGACCTGGAACCTGAGTGTGGGGCCCCTTGACAATCAACACCCCATTTGCTGCTCATTCAACCCAGTTCACCCTTTCCCAAGTGACTCAACCTAGATCTCTTCAATACAGAAAGGGTATTCAGTTTTCTTAACTAGGCACCTAAAATGAGTGCTACTAGTAGATTCCGTTCAAAGACAATTTCAGGGGAGGATCTCTGTACACCAAAAGAAAATAAACTGATAAAACATTTTCCATCTGTGATACTCCTCCAGACACATAATCTTCTAAAGGGAATAAAATACCATCTCTAGCCTCCAGATCCTCATGCCCATGAAAGAGGGGTGGGGTGGAGGCGCATCCTTCCACGTCCCTTCTCTAATTTAAAGGCACTTGAGTCACTGGTAACCCATTGGGACAGAGAGGAAATGGATCTCAGAGCAGACAAAAGCTCAATGTTTGGTCCAAGTCTAGACTAGACAAACAGGTTTGTTTCTAATCCACCCCAGAAAAAGAGAGGTCACTGAGGGTGGCAATCTGGCCTGTTTGGAATTTGTTTTTGAATCAACAGGTTTCAAAACAAAGGGAGCAAAATGGAAGATTAGAGTTTCCAAGTGGGAAGGACTGATCTCCAAGTTTCTTCAAGTTTCACAGCCTCAGGGATGGATGGTGAATGTTTACCACATTGCCACAAGCACGCAGGGTGGTGGGATGCTCTGGAAGATCCTATTAGTAATCTTCCTTAAAAGAAGAGCAAAAGAGGGCCAGAAAGATGGTGCAATGGGAAAAGGCATACCCCACAGGGTCCCCAGAATTACACCAGAAGTAATTCCTGAGCACAGAGCCAGGAGTCAATCCTGAGCACTGCTGAGTGTGGCAAAAAATAAGAACAAACAAAAAGGAATAAAATGGCACAAGAGGTTCAAGGTTGTTCAAGGACCAGGAACGGCTCCTGCCCTGAGCTTATTGTATTTGCCTCTTTGCATTTGGTCCCTATTCCAGGTTCCCACAGTCTTCCTCAAGCTCTTCTTCACCCCCAGCTATGCCTGAACGGGGCTGGACCCTGCCTGTCCTCTTCACGGGACTGTGCAAGAAGAAACGGCACTCTGCAGGATGGTGAGCCAGAGATGCAGCCACGTGGAGACCATGATCCATCAGCAAGAAGTCTGCAAAGAGAGGGGAGAACTCTACAAGCCTGCACACAGGCGAAGATGTCTTGCCACCCGGCCCCGGCTGGGTCCTCACAGGCCCAACCCATGGGAGCCAGGGGCCTGGCCGAGTGCACAGATCTCCCCAGGGAAGGAGACTTCATCGCTGTTTCGAAGACCCTTCGTTTGAACACGTGTGGTTGTTCAGTCGGGGCACAGGGATGTCAGGGGCTAGCAGCTTTCAAAGGGGAGAGTTAGAGAAGGAAATGAGGAAGTGGGGTAACAAAGCCCTAATGATAAGGGAGGAGCATCTCTTTCCAGACAGGTCACTGGAAGGATGCCAAGGTCTCTTGCCACATAAAGGAAAAGATTGTTATAAAAAGATTTTGGAAAAAAGAAGGAGAAGAAGAAAGAGGCACGGCAGTGGAGACTGTGAGGGACGGGGCAGAGAATAGGGAAATGAATAAGAATAATGACTTCAAAGCTTTTCTTTTTTTTTTCCCTGGGCCTCTGCTTTCCTTTCTGCAGATGCTCAGCTGAACGGGTGCAGCTGGCTCCCTGACAAGTGTGGAGAAATGGGCCAATCTGAGCTGTAGTTAGCAGGGCGGCTGAATGGCCTGGAGACTCAGACAGCTTCAGGTGCTTCTCTGAGCCACTGCTGAGGCATTCCGGTCTCGGGATGAGGGTCTCAGTGACCGTCCTACCTTCCTCTCTCCAGGCTCTGTATTCCCAGGAAGGAGACTTTGAAAGTGTGGGAAGTCACTTCCCTAACAGAAACCCCAAGGTCCTCTGGGTGAAAAAATTTAGGTATTTTAGACTACAGAGGGCATGCCAAAGGGAGCCCATGGATGGCAAACATGCCTAGGAAGAATATCTGAGATGGGGAGGGCAACATTAGCAAAAACAGAATAGGATATTGTCACAACTTTATATTTGAAGGGGGCCTGGTGACTGGCTCTGTGAAATACCCCAGCTGTCCTCTGCCTACTGAATGCTGCTGTGCTTGCTAACTGCCCTGGCTGCTCTGGCGACTCAAACAAAGGCTCCTATGTTGGGAACCAGGGTCATGGAGAGATGCCATATTGAATAAGTGGCAGCACGGGCGCTCAATGGGACCTAAACCCCAAAGTTTGCGCAGTCCTGTGTGTCTGTCTCCTCGTGTGTTTGTTTTGGCTCATTCTCTGCAATTGAAACCTTTTGGATGGAGGTTGAAGGTGTCAAAGTGATTTGGCTTTATGGTGGCAAACTGCCACCTGGACTGGGCACCCTCACCTCTGTCTCCCTTCTCCATCCCTCTGCCCTCCCCAACCACACAGCTTCCATACCACAACAGCCTCCCCAATAGCATGTTCTCTCAGCCTACCCCGGAACAGGTGTCGGTCGGAGGACCTTGATCCTCGTGTCTGAACACACATCTGGACCCTCCAGAGTTCCTTTCCAGATGGCAACACCAGATGGCCACGTGCACAGACACCACAGCAGAATATCCTGGTGTCCTTCCAGCATCACTGAAGACATCCTAGAAAACTCATTACTGGGCTGGAGTAATAGAACAGTGGATAGGGTACCAGTCTTACATTTGGCCACCCAGTTTCCATCCTTGGCACCACAGATGGTCCTCTGAGCCCTACTAGGAGTGATCTCTAAGCACAGAGCCAGGAATAAGCTCTGAACACCACTAGGTATGGACCCCAAGCAAAAATAAATAAATTCTTAATAATATCAAATAGCATTCCAGAGATTTATTCCCACATGATTGTGTCCACTCAAGAGTGTAGACATGAAGAAGGAAGTGCTGTCAGTCCATCTCACTCAAGGAAAGCAACTGAGACTATGCATAGAGTTCAAGGTAAAGAGAGCTTTCCCAAGGCAATACTCCAAGACCCTTCCTTATTGAGCTGTGCACTTTCCTGTGACTTTGACTCATGAATTGTTTCATAATTACAATAGCAAAGATTTAAGGGACCACGGGATCAAAATTTGGACTTACACAGTGCAGCTTCTAGAGACAGAAATGTACTATATTTAGTGCTATTCTAGATATGTTCTATTCAATGGCAGTTCCATGGGTGCACAAAATGTTTGCTCTAGTCAAAATGGATTTAACTGGACACTCAATATCTGTGTGTTTACTCGTAGCTTAATTATATCTGATGCCCCCTCCCTTCAGAAATGAAGGCTGATGAATAAATACTGATAAAAATCTTTCAAGGACAATATTTCAGAATAGCTAATTGTGTCTACTCAGTGCTTTGATTCCAGCATACAAAGCAGTTGCAGTGAGTACAGTAGAGTAGTACAATAAAAAATAGTATACAGGAAGAACAAATATGTCATTTCATCCACTCTACATTATACCATGGGATACATGCAGTAGAACCCAAAGAAATCCTTGCAGGAGGCTACAATGTCCTTTTGGAGCCTAGAAAAATCCAACCTGAATAAAAAATTTGTTTTGGATGAAATACATGACGTGATAATGGGTTTAATATGAGACAGTTCACTAGTTATTGCTAGTCTGATACTATGAAAGTAAAATATGTTAGGAGGCTAAATGGGTTGGTCTCAAAAACCTTGAAGAGGGTAGTACTGATTAAGAATTTGTAGGAGAGGACACAAAATTGGGAAATTGGTTTGTCTGAAGTAGACAGATTTGCAGGTAAAATGAGAACATTTGCTCCATTCAGGAAGAGATAGAAATTCAGCAGTCAAAAGGCACTGGATGTTATGGTCAGTTCTCTTCACTAAATCACTAGGGAAACTGGGGTTCAGAGAAGGCAAACAACTTTCCCAAGGACACACATCCATTTTCTCTAAATGCGGGTCTTTAGAATTTCAAGTCCATTATTCCTTTGTCCACATTTTTGTTATTATTTTAAGTGCCATCCTGTACTAACATTTTAAAGTAAATAATATTAATAGCTATCATCAATTCTCTGCTAAGTAATATTGTTTCTAAGATACTGGAAAGTATCTTCAGAAAAAAAATGCTCTCCCCTGAGAACAGTTACTTCTTAAAGACAGCTGTCCTTCAAAATTCAGTCTGCTGTTATACTACTATGCTGTTATATTTACCTTCTTAGAAGGTACTAGTGTAGAACTTCTCCACAATAATTATGGCTTTGAAAAATGCAAATCTGTGGGTTTTTTATATACCATCCCAATAACAGAGGAATCTCAAAGGCATTTTTTATCACCACAAACCCACATTTTCTCCTATTTGGACCTCAAAACATTTCCACTTTACTTTAGTGACCATGCGAATGATCACTCTCTTTGTAGCTTTTAGAAGCATACCAGTAATAAATCTGAGGAGCTATAATCCCATGGAAACCAATGACTGTGCTTAATAACAAAAGACCAAAGCAATGTTTTTCTTCATGTCTTTGACACATTGTTCATGAACAGGGAAAGGAGTATGTTCCTGTCCCCCCAGCCACACTGTGTCTACAAGAGCAAATAGATTTACTCAGTGTAGTTGTTAGCTTCAGGGGAACATTCCGGAAGCCCTGCATGCATGCATTTGCTTGGCTTTGTTAGTTCGTTTTAGCTTGCTGGCTTCTACAAGTATAGTTCTAAGAGTTCTTTGGAAGGCTGATGCTTGTGTAGTGTCCCTAAGGCACCCTTCATGTCACTGTGAGCTTGCCTCCAGCATACCTCCTGAGTCAGACAGACACAAGGAGACAGACACTCAGGTTCATCATACATGATGGAGCAGAGTGAGAATGTGGTTTAGAGAGAGCTTGGCCAGGTCAGTTTGCAGCTGCCATCAGCAGAGAAGGAATCTTTTAGGGAAAGAAAGGTGAAATCAGTCCATGCTGGTTGTTTGGGGGAGTGCTGGAACCCAGGAACCAACCGTACCGAGTATCCTACAAAACAACACCCCAGAATGGCAGGGGACCAAGAGGTCACCTGAAGTGACAGTGGTTTCTAAGCAGGTCTGGTTCCTTTGAACTTCAACCTGAGACGAACCCTTGAACAGAAAACAGAAGTCAGAAGAGTAGGAGCTAGGGAGTGAAAAATCCTCCTGTCTCAGTGGAAGAGTCATCTCATTGCTTCTGGGCTCTACGGTGCTCCTAGGGACAGACAGACCCAGAAGTACTCCACATAACTCCTGCCAGGCTCAGCTACATCAGCGTCTCAGAGGTGCTGACTCCCTTCACCCAGCTGAACCCTGTTGCCTGCGAGCCTCTGCTCAGGGAATGTGGCTGAGCTCTGGAGCCATGTGAAAGCCCACAGATCAGGTTAGGTGTGTTCAGGGTGCATATGGCCATATGATAAGGCAGCACTGTGGTGAAGGGACGGGTGCTGGGACATTAAATAGCTGATACCCAATCATGAGCAACTGTGTAACTGTGTATCTCATGAAGATTCAATTAAAAGGTAAATAAATTTAAATTTACAGTTTTTATTAAAAAAACAATTGTTTAATAAAAAGAAGAAAGCTAAAAAAAAAAACCCCAAACTCTTAGATCTCTTTAGGAGGAGTAGGCTCATGCTGTGGGCCCCACCTGCATTTATGGTCACGGTGCACACACTTTCTTTTGCCTGGACATGCCCATCTCTTTGGGGCTTCCTACTCATGAAAATGTAGTAGGGGTGGTCTTGGAAGCACCCAGGTTTGCTCTAACAGTGTACATGGTTAGTACTGGCAGGAAGCAAGATTACTGCTAAATTCTGGGATTTCTTCTGCAAGCTGCAAGCCAGGCTGCCGCCTGTCTGAGCAGAGGAGCGCCCTGCTCTTTAGTCTGCAGAGAGACTGAGAGCCTGGCAGTCCGAGGGCAGATTCAAAACAGATGCATGCAAATGGAAAATGAAAGCAGCTGAATTATAGACGAAAAAATTACTCTCCTCAACTCCCCACCCTCAAAAAAAAAAAGGCATCCTCTCAGTTAGAGCTGCTTTAAGGGCTCCCAGGAAGATTTCCTGTGCCGTGTGGTCCATGTTGAGAGTGTGTCAACAGCTGGAAAGGCAAAATGGCTTTTAGTGCGAGCATTTCACAGTGTAAGTCACTTAACAGATGTGAAATTATAGGATATACTTAGCATTTAGGGTTTTGTTATTATTAGCTAAAGAAGATCTTTTTGGAAAATATATTTGATGTTTGTGACATCTTGATGACGATGGCAGGAATTATTTAAGTGTTCTGTACATTCAATAAAAATACTCAAGAGAAAAAAATGCACCAAACACTACATTGGACCTTAATCAGCTGCATGAAGCTTGTGCAGGTGATTAACTGGACAATTTAAGGAACTGACCTTATTTAAGAAGTGGATCTTACTTCTGATCAGCAAACTCTAGGGAAGGTGAGAGGCATGGATGAAGGCTAGAAATGGTCTTAGTGACAGAGTGAGAATTCCATCACTGAAGCAGTGGTGATGCTGGTGACAAGATCTGGGGGTCAGGCAAAGAGGACAGTGAGACCATTACTCAGAGATGCTGGGAAAGCAGAAAGGAGGGAGGGCTGTCCAGTGCAGAGATGGCCCAAAGGCAGGACACTGCTAAGTCAACAGAAAAACAAAACAGTCTAGATGAGTAAAGATGAATGACTTAGAGTGGTTTGGACTTCAGAAGACAAGAATAAAGGATAACTGGGTTGTTTTCCCCAAGCACTGACTTCTCTAAGAGGCCTGAGGGAAGTTGAGGGAAAGCAGGAGAAATTCAGGCAGGCATGTGGCCTTGTGGGAGGGAGGCCAGGAAGAAGGGAAGAAATTAGTCCGAGAGATTGGGAGGAGCCATTTGTCAGTAAAAAGACAAGCATGGGGAGGACCTGAACCTCTGCCAGGCTTAGCTGCCTCAACTTTAAGGTAGGAAAATCTTGGTGAATGGCTTCTGAGATGCTTCTAAGAACCAGAAAATCTTTGATTTATTTTAAAGATTTTATAGGGATTACATGTTGGAATATAACTCTAAACATTTTAGGTTTATCATTGGGTTGTTCTTCCTCAGCCTCAGGAAGCTTAGGTTTATTGGGTTACACCCATCACAATACTCTTGAGGTACTCCCATTCCTCTGTGTTTATCTTTAACCTCTTCTCTGTGCTCTGCTTCCCCAACCTGTCAATAACCTTTATCCAAAAATCAGACTCTGTTGACTTATAAGGTCAGATCCTTCTCAGGACTCTGGATTTGGATTTGTAAGTGAAATATTGCTTTTCTCTTCTCCTTATGCCCTTTGCATGGTTAGTTTAGAGCAATGTCCTTTTTGTAAAGATACAGGAAGACAGTTAATGCTATGCTTTTGTAACTTGGGAGTTAATTGACTCTAAATAATATTTACTCCTGGGCATCTCTCATATTTTCTCAACTTAAGCCTCAGTTAGTTCCTAGCATCCCCAAAGCAGGGTCCCAATGAAGGGACTGGATGGAGCCAGGGCAAGCCGTGAGTTAACCTGGCATCAAACTGGACCAGACCAAGCGCCACAATACTTAACTATAAGTCAAGAGCACGGTCATGGACAAATTCTGTCATGATCCAAAAAGAAACAACTGGACAAAGACCCAGCTTAGGGTTATGAAGGACTCATCTGGCCTGAGAACTGTAGTCTGAGGTCTATTACGAGATGTCCCGAGGAGAACTACCCTATGAGCTTAATGTATCTCTTACTGTGTCCATACAAAATGAATAATATTATTAAGAAGTAGAATTAAGATGAATGTTTAAATGGTTGTTGGACTAAGGAATGGAGAAACTCACCCCTAGATGGTATTTCGCCCTTAGGCGGGGATCTTGCTGGATGAGTATTAGTCCTAGAAGAAGCTTCCCCTGAGGGAAGGACTTTACATTTGTTAATTGGATGACCACAGATTGTATGACCACACCTATGTGTAATTGCTATGTGTACACCTATGTGTACCCCAGCCACTCATGATTTGGGAAGATAACTAAGGCTGTAAGAGTGGGCACAAGGAGGAGAATCAAGGAGGATAGAGGAAGAATACGGGAGTGGGTGAGACTGGAAGGAGGCAGAGGGAGAAGAGATTGGAATAAACTGCAACTGATCACCAACCAGCCTGGCCTCGTTTCCTCCTTCATCCACCCATTGCCATCGGCACTTCCAGGGTGTGGAAAGCAGCCTGAGACCTCAGAACACAGGTGGCGAGAGAGCACCATGGCTTTGAATTCATTTTCTGAATACATATACCTGTCAGTCATAAGGGAGGGGTCAGAGGAAAGGCATAGGCATCTTCCCCAACCTCAAAGGCAACTTCCCTTGATCACTAGCCTATCGTCAGTTGTGGGGCTGGGGAGAGGGCATCAGTGTGAGGGGTGGAGAAGGAGCCTGAGCCTCGAGGACCACTCTGGGTCACCTGGAGAAACCAGGTAGGAAGGGAAGAACATTCCACTGCAGTCTCCACTCTATTTCCTCAATGTGGCAAGTTCCACTTTGTTTAACAATGAACTAATTGTATGAACTCATTCAATAGAAGCAGCAGGGGAATGTCTCCTAATTTAAATGTGGGCTTGAAGAAGCCTTGCTCAGTGCTGAGACAATGGTGTGCGGGAGAGCAAAGGGCTTGCAGCACACTGAGAAAGCACCCGAGCAGGTCTGGAGGCAGCCTGCCTCTTAATTTAAAGTGAGTCAGCCCACCTCTACTCTTATCCAAAGCATCCACTACTCCAGACTTTCCTCAGAGAGCTAATCTCTGCAAGAAATCATTCTCACCAATGAGGCAGCTGGAGGGTTCAAATGCTGAGAAGTGAGCCTTTTATCCTTGGAGCTGGTGCCCAGTCTGAAAGAGTTATTGGATGCACCCAGCTGGGGACCAGAACTACCTTTTGTTTACCAATGTCATAGAGCTGGCTTTCTGTAAGTCACTTAAAAATACAAGGACAGAACTACCTAAAGCCCATCACTCTCGTCAACCATTATAATGAAATCCACAGCAGACAGCTATACATATGCATACATACATAATATACACAGAAACTCTCTCTATAAACATATAGATATATTTATATTAGTTATTTCTGTTTATTGGCCATTTTAAGAAATATGTCTATACTTTAAAAAAATTCTTGACAAAATGACTACATAATCTGCTGATGTAGTAATTTGAAATCTGGAGATTTCACACACACACACACACACACACACACAGGCCAACCCAACAATAGTTTTTGTCCCAGCTGGCAAGAAGAATGAACAAACTCATTAATTAGGATCCCGTTTATGCTTGTATTGAATCTATATGAATGCAGGGCTCTCTCGAGAATTCCAGCTGGGAGAAGCAAACTTGAAATTCAAAGGGAAGCCAGATTTATCTTCAGTGGGTGCCTTCCTGGGCTCTGCTTGGCCAAATGGACCATGAGGGCTATGGGGCTCCAAGAGACCTGTGATGACTGATTCAACCAAGCACATTTGAAAGTTTATTTCATGTTCTTTAAACTACATAATGCATAACAAAGTCAGACCTGGGAGGTGGGGGGTGGGGGGAAACAGAATCAGCTCCCAGGAGGAATTATTCTGATCCTACACTGTTCTCAGTACAAAGAGGTGGCTGAAACATGAGGGAAGGGACAGCACTCTCCAGTCCAGCCTCCCTTCTCCTCTCCTGGGCAGAAACACCCCTGAGGATAAAAACCCAATGTAGAAGGACCAAGAGAACTGCCACAAGTGTCAGACCCCGAGGGAGGGAGGGACAGACAGGATGAAGTTCAGCTCCATGTAAAGTCCTTGTCACCCTGTCAATGGGGAAACAAGACGTTTCAGGCTTAATATATGTTCTTCTGGATTTAAATTTCTTGTTAGGCAAGTGCTTTCTTTAGTGAGCTCACTGAGTGGATTGGGGGTCAGGGAGCACGCCTGGCTGTATTCAGGGCTTCTTTCTTCCTACGTCTGAGCTCAGTGATCACTCCTGGTGGTGCACAGGGGGACATCTGGTCTACCAGGGATCTATTTCAGGTCAGTCACATGCAAGGCATATGCCTAAACCCCTGTGCTATCTCTGCAGTCTACTGTCAGCATTTCTTGCTTTGGAGAAATATAATTTGCTAAAGAGACTGACAGAGAGAGGAGAGGACCTGGGGGAGACAGACAGAGAGAAATATCAAGATACAAATAATACAGCAAGAGGGTACATCCTATTAAAAGATTCTTTACACTTACAACAAAGTCTGATATTTTTTTCCATCTAAAAATACGCTTGTGACCTTTCATATTCTCCAGGTCACATGTACTTCCACAACATCCAGTCCCAAGGCATATTATGAGTCTCAGATCCAGGACCATGTGGTTTAGGTCTCTGGAGTTAAGAAGTTTACCTGTCAGAGAGGCAGAGCAGCCGGCTTCCTAGAGAAAGAACCCACAGACACTGGAGAAGGTACTCTGAAGCCCACTTCCTCAGCCAGCTATTGATTAAACCCCTTCTGCATACACTGGCTCCCTGGAAAGCAGAGCTTTAATTTTACACCTTGTACAAGAAAGGGAGATGGAGGAAGACTGGGAGTAAATAATAGTCACATACCCGTGACGAATTCGATATGCCAGACACAGTAACAACAAAGTCTCCAATGGAGACGTTACTGGGCCCTCTCGAGCAAATCGATGAACAACAGTAGGGCCTTTACTTTTACTTTAAAGAACAAAACATGCATGCATTCACAGTTTTAGGTTGTTTTTAATCCAAAGAAATAAAAAGGGATGTCAAACCTCACTCACAATCAAAGAAATGCAAACTAGAATGTGTTACACTTTTTAAAAATTATCCAATTAACAAAGATGAAAAGGAAAGATAATACCGGTGTTGGCGAGGGTTTATGCAAACAGGCATTCTCCTGTCTGTAGAGTTGGAATATAAATTAGTCTGAGTCTTTCTGAAGTAAAATTAGGGAATATGTTGCAAATGACTTACATGTGTAGTATTTCCAGTTGTACTAGTTTATTGCATTAGCCGTTGTACAGTAAGCTGTTGACCACAGTATTGTTAAAAAGAGGGTATCTTGTATATAATTTTCATGTTCAACAATGGGACAACTCCTTAAGTCAGCTGTGTAATATTCACTCAGTAGTTGTGATTACAATACTAAAGTATACCTAATAAAATGAATAAATATTCAGGAAAAGTTAACTGTCCCAAAATGTCAAAAAGCTATCTAGAACTCCATTCACCCATCCCCACACACCCATCCATCCCTCCATCCATACCTTCTATCTACTTACTAATCCCTTTATTCCTCCACCATCTGTCCGTCCATCCATCATCCATCCATCATCCATCCATCCATCCATCCATTTATCCACCCACCCACCCACCCACCACCCATCTATATTTACTGTGTGCAAAGCACTTAGAGATGTGTCCTTTCATTTTATCATAACACCCTCAGATCTAATAGTTTTATCTCTTCACAGATTAAAAAACAGCCAGGTATTTAAACCCAGATAGGTGGTGGTATGAATCACACTGACTCTTCCTGCCATGAGAATGAGTGTGTGTTTTTGTGGATATGCGTTTTAATACAGATGTTCATAGTCATCTCTGCATGAAAGGCTGACAGATGATATTTTTTGTTTGCTACTTTGTGCTCTTCTCTGTTTTTCATGATTTTTATTATGATTATGTGTTTCTTTTCCCATTGAGGAAACAAATTATCCCTTTTTTTGTGATACTATTCTATGATCTTGTGGTTCCTTGGGACTCAAGAGAACTCAAGAAGATATCCAAAGTAGCTAAAGGACTCTATTTCCCAGGAGGACTTGGGAACTAGGCACAGCTGCTGGCTTTTGTGTGACTTAACTTCACTAATAAAACTGAGAAATACACATGCTAAGGGAATAAAACCATACCACTGACAATACATGCTCGAGAGAGCTGTTTCCACTTTCTCCTAGAAATTTTTGGAATACATAAATTCCAGGAATGGCTTTCCTTTTGCTCTAAGAGTTTCCATTGTCTTAAAAAAAATACTGTTGACTCAATATCAAAGAGAAACACATTTTTTTGGCCTTTTGGGTTACACCTGGTGATACTCAGGGGTTACTCTTGGCTCTGGAATTACTTTTGACGGTGCTTGGGGGACCATATAGGATGCTGGGGATTGAACCCAGGTGTAAAGCAAATGCCTTACCCACTGTACTATTGCTACGGCCCAAGAAACACATTCTGCATGAAGTTTTTTATCAGTGCCCACTGGTGAACTGACCTGTCCCTCTTTATATTTGAGCCCTTTTTTAACTATAGTCTTTGATTACTTAATTTTTTATTTTCCCTTTTTTACAGGGGTCTTCAAACTACAACATTTAATGCCATTTAAGTCACACACACACACACGAACACACACACACATACACACACACAAACCAAATCTTTCGAGAAGTACCTGGCCACAAGAAATTTTTATAAACTAACATCTAGAACCTCACTTTCCCTACTATTCTTTGCTAAATTTATCTAAGAATGCATCTGCACTTAGGAATTCATACCAGAATTCTTACCTGCTCTCTTTGAGGCAGGAAAACTAAGGAGCATTGCCCAAGGCTATAAATGGCAACAGAGAACTTGTTTGCTATATGGTCTCAAGGTGGGCAGGTAATTATGAACCCAAGGTTAGCAGGACTTTGGGTCTTCTGTAGAGTTAAATACTTTGTATTTGGGCCTATTTCGGAACTCATTTCTTTAGACTGAGGATGAACGAAAGAATGGGATTGTGGTTTCATATACTCTCCTCATCTGTTTTACACTATTCTTAGTGACCCCATGAAAGGAAAAAGAATCCTTGATAAAAAATAAAGACATCACAGCCCACCTCACCTGGACCACAGACTCATTGTCCAGAATTCTCTCTCTCTCTCTCTCTCTCTCTCTCTCTCTCTCTCTCTCTCTCTCTCTCAGAGTTATAGATGATTCTACTATTCCCTCTTAAAAAATAGATATAACCCATTCTCCCTGAACCACATTTAAGTAAATTCTATGTCAATTTCTAATTCAGAAGTGATAAAGGAATTTCAAAATGACAATAACATTTTGAAAAATATGTTCACTGAAATATGAAGTTGGACTTACATGACACAAAATAAATTTGACTTGGCTGGCTGATTAAATAATGAGAACAATTAGGGTATATTATCTATGCATTATATGAACTAAATCAGCAGAACCAAAATTACATAAAAATAGTTTGGTATAAAAAAACTTAAGAAATTACCAGTATTTCCAAATCAACACTTTCTAAGTAGATCAGATAGGTTTCACTAAGTGAAAGTACAAATAATTTTAAATAATGTATATCTGATAAAGACTTGGTAATACAATCTTTTAACTAAGAAAGTAGATGATTTTAATGAATTGTTAACAAATGCTTTTGAATTTAGGTACCCACTGATTCCCTGCTTTTCACAAATATACAGAAGAACCTAATCAATTCACCAACTGAGAGATAAGTAAATATTGCTACTGGTGGCTACTGTTCTGGGCTTATAATACAGAAGTTAAAAACCAGAAATAATGTTGTTCTAATGCAACTCCACCTGTTCCTAAAATATACTACATAGACAGGGCAATGAGAGATAGTCCAGCAGGTAAGGTGCTTGCCCTGTACACAGTGAATGGCCAGGTTTGATCCCCAAGCCAGGGGTAAACCCTGGGTACTGCCAGGTGTGGCCAAAAAATCAAAACAAACAAACAAACAAAAACACTACACAGACAACTATATTTATGTCATGCAACATTTACACCCAAACAATAAAAAAGACTTGAAAATAAATGATACAGAATTCCAGAAATACACAAATTGCCTTTTCTCTTCTTTGGGTCTCAGAAATTACCTACCCAACACAATTAGAAACACTGGAGGTTTAACACCTGCCAGCACTGCAATCTGTGTTAATGAAATCACACTCGAGTGTGAGCCACTGGTGGTACACACTGGTATCAACATGTTAGAAAGAATCAGGTCCTATTGCTTGCCATCTGAAGAACCTCCAGAGTCTCAGAGTTACCTTTTTTTCCTTAAAAGTGAAGTTAGTTTAAATCACATACTTTGTGAAGACAAGAGAGCCAGGAGGAGTAAATAAGAATGAATCCAAAAGAAAGTTCCAAGCCATTATTGACTCAACTTCTGGGGAATTAATAGCTCTTTAGGGCCAACAGTTTTGGAAGAACAACCTTAACCTGCTGTTGTCTAATTTTTTTTCTGTCCTGCTTTCCAATAGCTCATTTGGGTGGACAAGTACATATAGAAAGTCATCACTTAAGTCAAATAAGATCAAAAATTTATTATAGGAGAAAACGGACTGAAATGAGAAATTAGGGTTTGTAGTCCTGGTTTCCCTACAAAGGAATAAAATTATAACTGTCCGATTCTCTGATCTGATTTGGAATAGGTAGTTCTGCCGAGGTGAAAAACAATCTTCCTGATTCACCCTAATGGCAAAAAACAACTGGTGAGTAGTTACTGACCTGTAAGGCCCAGAATAATCACTGACTTTAAATCAGATGGTCAGTCTTAATTAAGCTGTAAGCAACAATGAGAAATGAAAACATCTGATTTGCCCTGACAATGCTGAGATCTTACTAATTTTGAATAGCAATGCAGGAAGCCAAGGCCACTTAACGCTCTTGTAAATTGATTTCAATGAGTGATGCCAAAGCACTCTCTTGAGGTAAAACATTATAAGCCCTGACATTATTAACCTGGACAATTGACACAGAGAGAGGCACCTAATTCATTAATTGGGTAATGGATGTTCATTATATGAGAACTTCAACACCATCAATAGACTGCTTATCTGTAGGAAATGAGACCAAAACTAAAGTGTATAACCAGGCAGACCTAATCTCAGCTTGGATGGGCAGGAGTGCAGGGGGGTGGGGCTAGAATCACTTTAAAAATTCTCTGAACATGAAAATGAAAAACACAACTAATAACTGTTGTGTCTCTTCTAAGTCTTTGCCCCCAACTGCACTGCTTCATTTTAAACATATGTTTAACTGCTATTTTTTATTAAACTCATATTTAGGCGGATAGGAACAAGTCTACTACATATGCTCTGGGTTATACTAAACATTCCCTGTCAGATGGTGAGTTAAAAGTAAAAGGCTCTGGGAGGGGAGAATGAAATTTAAATCTAGTTTATGAAAATCCCTAACTCTGGGGAGAAAAGCCTACACTTAAAAGAATGTGGGATTCTTTTCTACAGAGACTTTTTCTTGTCTTTTTTTTGGAGGGGGAGGGGGCAGGGGCTGGGGGAATCGGGCCACACCTGGTGGTACCCAAGGCTTACTCCTGGCTGTGCACTCAGGGTATCACTACTGCTGGGCTTGGGGGACCATATGGGTGCTGAGGATTGAACCCTTGTGCCGAGGTGCACTGGCCCATGTATCTAAGCTAGCTTGGAAGAGGCTATCTAAGCTATTTTTAAGAGGGAATAGCAGAATTATCTTCAGCCCCATATCTAAAAGGTCCTGAGATACCAATACTGTTTCCTTAGAGTAAATCTATAGAGATACCCGGTCCTAGACCCTACTTCTGCATTATAAAGATCAAGTGTAAATTAGTGACCTGGTGATATTCAGACATTGAAAGGAGTGGTGTATGATGCACAGAAAACAGTAATAATGTTGCATGGTTTTTCAGAGCTTGAAAATGACAACTCTTGGCTGGGAATATTCAGTGAACAACCTGCCCCCCACCACCCACCACCCATCCCCCACCCTCACCCTGAGATGCCTCCTTCTCATCCTCCTGAGATCACGGATTGTGATCGTCTGTTTCTGTTTGACTGGGATTCTAAGACACTGACTTGGATTTCATACACCCTATGGGCATATATGATTATTTTCACATGATAGAGAAGGTATCTGATGAAGGTCATTACAAAACAAAGGTGACACTGCAAACTGTCCTCAGATCTTCTGATCCCAAATCCACACACACACAAACACACATACACACATGCGCGCACACACACACACACACACACACACACACACACACACACACACACACACCAATCACTTCATTTCCATATTGCCCACCCTCTCTTCCCACTCTCGGGATCTTGCCAGCTCTATTCCTTCTCCTCTTTAGAATCACACACTGTATCATCCCTCGATCTGTTCTCTCCTATTGTATAGTATTATAGTTCCTGAATCCTAAAGGGCAGAAATTTGAGGAAAATTGTAGTATTAATGATACTCTACAAGTAATGACATCAAGACCAACAAAAATGACAAAAGGTTGTACATTTGTTATCTCTCAAATATATAAAATATATAAATTTTATCTACTTTAAGTATGTTAGAATAGTGGCTTGAAATAAAACTGGAATGTGAAGACGAAATAAATGTCCTCTTTTATTTCCTTCTATTTTTCCAAAGGAGTTATTAGGTAAATACTCTTCTTGAAATTTTATCTGCAAAAGCTTTCCTCTACACACATACACACACTTTTTTTTCACATATTAGCTACTTGACACAAAGCCGATTGAATTATTTCAACCATTGCTGAATACCTGGCATTTACTAGGGTCACTTGAGCTATTCTGATCTCTAAGGGTTTAACCCTGAGCAAGGCAGGTTTGACCAAACTTGCTACAAGTACCCACTTAAGGATTCTTTCAGCAAACAAAAGGAAACATTCTTTAGCTTGAGTTCATGCCACAGAGCCTCTCCAGAAATGATGTTTTAACTTCAGAGAATGTGCCTTGTGTTTTCTCCATGATTCTGTTTCTCAAAGAAACAGAGCTGGAAAATGACATAGTCGAGCCATTGAGTGGAAATCTGGAGGGCTGGTACAAGCGTCCTCGATGTGTGAGCTTCTGGTCCCCTGTGTTGGTCTTCAACACGAACAGAATGAATGTCATTAGATGACTGAAAACTGCTTGGTTGTGGTGTGCCACTCCATCGAGTCAACCCACGTATCTTTCTACTTCGTTTTCTCACCATCAATGTGGAAACTAAGTGTGTACCTGGCAGGATTATTTAGAGGATTAAATTAATAAAGAATAGCTCTCAGACACTGGGCAAAGAGATGGAATTTGGTACCCGTTAGCTTCAGCAGATCATAATGTCCTCCTCTCTGTTCACAGGTCACCCATATTCATCCTGTAATCTCTGCTGACACCTTCCTCCACCCCCTCCCCAGTCCTATTTCTCATTACCTCTCAATTCTCCCTTTACTAGATAAAGTCAGTGCGATTATGATGAGCAGACAATTGAATTTGTAAGCCACATAAAGAAATGCTGCAATTCAAGTGAAATAAGTATCTTTCAAGAAGATCCTTAAGTAATTATTTTAATGTTGTAGATTTTAGAGAAGCTGGGAGAAGTGAACACTTCCTTTTGAACTTGGGGCAACGCCAGCTGGAGTTCAGTGCTTACTCCTGGCTCTATGCTCAGAGATCACTCCTGGGATGCTGGGGGTTGAACACTTGTCATTTGCAGCTTAGTGGAAACACAATATCCTCAGACCCTAAAAAATGCTTATTCATTTTTGGTTGGGGGTCAAATCTGGTTAAGTTTAGGGCTTACTAGCTCCTGGCTCTGCACTCAGCTATTACTTCTGGCAAGAACTGGGAGACTATATGGGATACTGGGAATCAAACATGAATTGTCTGCATGCAAAGCAAGTGCCCTACCAGCTGCACTATCTCTATGGCCTCTGGAAAATATTTTTTGATCAAATTACTGCATCTCAAGTGCTCGTCAAATACTCTTTTGCCACACCAGGTGATCACATAGCTTCCTGATGAGTCTGCTCCAAATTTTAATCACCATCCCAGGCAAAGAGTACTTTGGAATAATAAACTTTCCTGAAACCTTCTGGTGACATGTCTTTAACTTAATGCACTGCACACCAAACACTGAATCAGGGAAATGGTTCTAGTTGCTGAACTATTATTTATTATTATGAACAAGGCACTACTTTTATGAGCTCCAATTTCTTCACCTGTATTGTGGGAACAATAAGAAGCACTCACTTTACTATAGCCCCAAAGCTGTAGTGATGGCCCACCACTTCCTTTGGTAAATAAAGTTTTATTAGCTCCCAGACATACACATTTGTTTAGGAGCTGTCTGTGGCTAATTCCAGTGCTGCAAAAGCAGGGCTAGGTAGCCGTGATGGAGACAATATGATACCCAACTCTAAACATTTAACCATAAGACCCGGGATAGAAAGACTGCCAACTTTTGCTCTAGACTGAGAATCCAGTGATATGACTGATTGGGATTACTCTGTAAAGGAAAACTTTATGTACATTGCAAGGTCTGGTTCCTAACTTTTGGGTGCTCACAGGCAATCAGTGGACTGCTTACACAAATACATACACCTCCCCCCCAACACACACACACACACACACACATGCGCACACACACCTGCGTTCATCCCAGCTAAGCTGGCCAAGCCAGCCCAGACACCTACTTTGCTATGTTTTTCTTACTTTGCTAGTATTCCATTTCTTTCACAAACCTTGGTGCTGGGTGAGATATCTTTGGCTTAGCTCCAGATTCTGCTCTTCATTTTTCTTTGAATTTTTAGTTAATATATAGTTTACTGGGAAACTGATTCTCTGGTTCTTAAGTGAAATCCAAGTGAATGCAGCCAAGAACTCGGCAGGCTTTCTAAATCACAGCTCTGTGATGAAGTGCTCTTGCTCAAGTAGGAAGAGCACCATCCACAAGCAGTTAAATCATTGACTAACTGTGAACACTTGGAAGAATTATTTAACCTCTCCCCCTCAGCTCTCACGTCTATAAAATGAAAGAACAAATTACCTAGCGCTCAGGGAGTTATTGCAAAGATTACAACAGTCTATTTGTAAACACGCCAATTTGTGCCAAAGGATAATGGTGAATAGCAGATCCTAGCACGAGACCACCAGTGTCTGATACTCCCCCTCACTCTCCTTCCCGCTGTCCCCCGCCCTGTCTGCTGTTGCTGTTTCCATGTCCGGGTCACAGGTCACTGGAGGTCACACACTTGTGGCACCAGGGATCTCAGTGGTAGGGCAGCTGGAATTGAGCAGTGCCAATGGGAAACCTGGCTGGAATGGCTCACGGCAGATGCTAGCACCCTGAGCCAACACCACCAGCCCCTCAAGACAACTTTCTAGAACTATTGTGTTCATACCGTTTTAAATGTGTGAGTCCATATATTAGCCATAAGGATCTCAGCTTACATTTGTCCCTATTGAACTTCAACTTGCTTTTGATTTATTGAGGTCACTTTGACTTCTATTCCTGTCTTCTGAGGAGCTAGAATTTATGCCTTTCTGAATTTGTATTCTGTGAACCTCATTTCCAGAGGGCAAATGAACAAGAGAAAACACAGGTTAACTCAGGTTATAAGGCTAGCTGTCTCTGGCAGAATTAAGTGTAGATTTGACTCAATTATTCAAAACCCAATATGGCAAAAATGTTTTGGCTGTAACTATCTCTGCCCCAAGAAGCAAAATAGGAAAATAGGAATTTTCCCCTTTGTATTGCTAATGCAGCTCAGACCAAAGGGGTAGAAAGATAAAATGGTAGAAATGAACAGTATGGCTGGGGAAAAAAGAACAGACTTTTCTCTCCAGAAAGCTCTCACCTATTTCTCAGTGCTACCATTTTACCAAGGTTTATTTTGAGATGGCTTGAACCTAAGACATTTTATCCACTAAAAAAAAAAAACCCTTAATTTTTCTGCTGCAGCTTTTGCCTTTTCCTCCAGTATTTTTGACTCTCAGCATTTACAGCAAACACCAGATCTCTCAACTTGCCTGCAGCGCCTTAAACTAGTGCAAAATAAAGACAGAAGCACCTCATTAATTACCATCATGGAGAGAATTATCGCCTATCGATAAATATTAAAGTTGCAAATACTCTCTCCCTAGAGCATGCTCGCCATGCACTGCTACGGGATGATTTCCCACCTGAGACAGATCTCAATCACAGCCGACAAGGAGAGCTCTGGCGGCAGGTTCTATTTTTAATCCCAGGATTTGAGGAGGGGACTTGCCTGCCAACTAAGGATTAGATTTTTCCCCCCTTAGAGTCTTGTGATTTTTGAAACCAGCTAAAAATGCACATAAAAATGTAAAATGCCTAAATCAGCATTGCGGGAATCAGTTCAAATGTACTGACAAAGTGGCTTTTATAAATGGAGATATTAATTCTAAATTTTTTAAGTAAAGAAAAATTAATTACGCTGAAATGCCCAGAAAAAAATGTTTTGAAGACTTTTGCTCCACTGTAATTTCGAATTTTCCAATTTAATAATAATGATTACACTCGTTAATTCGCACCCAACAGTTGGCTGTGGAGGACAAGGTGCTGAGGGGGACAAATGTCTGTCTGTTCCTCCTCACTACTTTGGGTGTTCTCAGCCCTGCGCCATTACCAGCTTTTCATTCATTGGGAAGCTGAGATGGAAGAGAATGAAATACTGGCTAGAGATCACACACTTTAGCTTTTAAAAATCAACCGTGTGCACGGGGAAAGAGGAGTGATTCGGGACCTTGTTCCCAATACACCTAACCTGAAGAAGATATCTTAGAGTCTCAGGCACAGGAAGGGAAAGATACCTGGCGCCCAGGAAAGTAGGGAACCCGTGTGCTCTGTCTGATCCTATGTGTCGTGTCTCAGGACCCATGGATCTACGGAAGGTCCGTGTCTCGGCAGAGTGCATAGCTCACCTGGGAAGCAGCTAAACTGGGGAGAAGTGGGGGACCATGGAGTGAAGAAGGGTGTGTACCAACTGAGCCCCGACTGCAGCCGTTAGCAGAGCACTGGGACTAGAGGAGGTGTTCCAGCCTCTCTTGAGCGATGCTGCTGGTGGCCTAACAGAACTTATCCCAGCCTCATCTTTTTCTTTTGTTTGCAATACAATGTGCAACATGCTTTGATCCTCTGCAGATCTCAGTTTCCTAAGACAGTAGCAATGTGGCCCTTTAACCTCAAAGGGTTTCATGAGGAACCCGGAGGTGCTCGGGGGAGCAGCAGGCTAGCTGTACTGGCGGTGAGCTGCTCTGAGCATGGTGGCCCTGCCCCCAAGACTGAACCTTAGGGACTGAGGCCATGCATGCTGCAGTCTCTGCCCCTTCCCACATCACCACAATTGCTGCTACAGGCACCCAGAGCCATGCGTGGGGTGCAACAAAGACCTGTGAGCCAAAGGCTGGAAAAAACCCCACTTAGGGAAAAATCAATCCAGGTGGGTTTTATTCCGGGCACTGTGGGAACTCTCCAAGAGGAGGCAAAACTATGTAACAATTCCCAGATGTGTCTGGCAGGAAGCATTTTTAACCAGCATTCCCTGGAAAGAGTGTGTTTTGCAGAATAAGATTCCAGAAAAGCTGACTGCCTGGAAGCTACACCTTGAGCCGCCTGAGGTGAAGCGTTATCCCCAGAAACTGCCCAAAACATCGAGGACCCAGAAAGGGGAAAAAAGCAGGCAGTTATCACCCTGGGATCAGGAATGCGCCTGGGACTGCCAGGACGGAAGAGCAGAAACAGCTCATGCCGTGGGAAGGGGAAGGGCATTCCCCAGTGACCGCTCACTTTGAAAGTGAAATGGCTCAGACAGAACTGAGAGAGACTCAGCAAGACCTGGGCGACGGCTGCCCCATATACCCTCATTTGAACACATATGAATGGACAAAGAAATGAATGGACACAATTCTCAAGGTTATCCTCTCCTTTTTTTAAGGCATAGCCCCAAATTGCACCTTGATTATCACCATTAATGATCCGTATGATTAAATTATAAACAGTACCCAGGACAGCATGGGTGGAGTCTTTCTTCCACAACTGAGGATATTACAGATGTCATATCATTTCCATTCCTTGGTGCTTATTTGTCAGCTTAATCACAAGGGGTTTATTGGAATGTGATACATAGAAGCGAGAGAGAGAGAGAGAGAGAGAGAGAGAGAAAGAGAGAGAGAGAGAGAGAAAGAGAGAGAGAGAGAGAGAGAGAGATGACAGAATCCAGGACAGGCTTTGTGTAGACATGGATTCTCACATGCTTATTCAAAATATTTGCTGTCAACGGTACTTGGTTAAAGTGATTGTTACATACAGCATGGCTAACTTTTTTATGTAAATGAAATGCAAATATATGCAATGTTATCTTTAATGCAGATGTAGCAGAAAGTATTAAGATATGCTGAGAGCCTAATTAGGTCCTACATCAAAAACTATATATAAACTTGACTCCAATGTCTCAAGAACACAAATTGAGTCTAGAAATCCCAGTTTGCATGCTTGAAAAAAAAAAAGGTTGTACTTATATATTTTAAATCACAGTTCTTTTTCTTCTCCCTTCTCTAAGACTGAACACTTGAAAGGATGATCTTGGACAGATATTTCAGTTTGGGAGAGGGGGTGTGGAGTGGGTGGGAAATGAACAAGTTTCTTTCTAGCAAAAAACCAGGAAGCAAGAAGAGAAAATCAACCACAACCCCTGAAAAAAGGCAAAACAAAGCTGTCTTGTACTTTCCATCTTCGTACGAAAAATGATGACTTGCCAGAAAAGCATATTTTTGCATTTATTTCCATTTCTAACCTTCCCGGAGACAAACACATGTGCATTCCTTCCTAATTGCTGTTACAGTAAAACCTTATAAAATCCTGTTCCACTAATTCTCCATGTTGATCATTCTGACAGGGGTAGGGCAGAAGTTTACCTTTATCTCAAGGGTGAAAGGGCTGACAAAGCAAATAAATATCATAACAAGGACCGAACCATGATGCATATGAACCTACTAACGGAACAAACCCTGCTCACTCAGAGGCATTATTTATATGGAAATTTGGTGAAACTATTCAACTGCCTTTTCATTTAATACAATGGATTCCCGGACGAATTCTTCCATTTAATACTTTGTTAGCCCATTATATTTCATTACGCAGAGTAGAAAAGTGATACAATGGAGTGACTTTATGATTGTCTAGAATCCAGACTACACTGAATCAGTGGGCCTCACTTTCTGATTGCTCAGGGAAGTACAACAGCCTTTAAGCCACCAGTTCTGGAGCTGTGGCTTTGTCTGAAACTTACCATCTATTCGGACAGCTCAGAGTGAGATCCAGCATGGAGGGCCGGGAGCTCCCAGGGCATGCTACAGCCTTCCACTTTAAGGTGTTTTCCTCTCCCATCAGTGATTCGGGACTGCTTTGGGAGCCACAGGGAGGGAAAAAGGATGCGAAGGGAATCTGATAAAGTACTTCATATCTGAAAGTTGGGACAAGCATCCACACTTGCATGTTTGTACATGAAGTGAAGTGAACATATATACAGACTCATCAGTATTTGTGTGCAAATATGTCTCAAGGCATGTGTTTGCTGTGCTCATACCACACATGTGCACAAATCTAGATACCCAGGGATAAATGCAGCTATATTTTTGAATCGACCAACTCTAAAGTATATTTATATTATATAAAGTACATTTATAGCATCTATATGTCTAAACATATGTGTGTGCACATATGTCTCTATGTGCCAACATACACATTCACTGTGAAGGTCTCTGAGCTGTTCATATGTGTCCTTTGCAACAGCAGCAGCTACGGTCAACTGAGACTAAATCTAGACCTGTGTGTCTAGGCTGAAGGGCTTAAAGCAAGCAGAGCTTATCCGGCTCTATTCCCCTCTGAGGTTTCTTCCATCTTATCTAATACAACCTCTGAAAGGAAAGATCTTTTTTAGTTCTGCTAAGATCCCCAAATGCTCTTAACATCTCCAAAGCTCTCTAATACAAAAGGGCCCAGTCGCTGCAAGGCACAAGAATTGCATTGGCTTCGCAGCTCCACGGAACATGCCCAGCGGAATACATTACACATCGCTCCCGAACAGCCACTCTGAAATTGATATTGCCGGCATCACTCGCCCCACATTTCTAACATTGTCATGATAACCCCATTTGTTCTCAGGCTTATTCTTCCCACATTTTAAAGTAACAGAAATGTCCCCATATCTGTCCTTTCTTTAAAGAGAAAAAAAGGTCTTCCCCTAGGTTGCTTCCCCATGTTTGTGTAGAAATTCCTGAACTCTTATCAAGCCAGCCAATTACCAAGTACATAGGAAACACCACTGTCTGCTAAATGTCTCTGTGTGTGTGTGTGTGTGTGTGTGTGTGTGTTTAAATTTTGGTGTCGAGAATCAAACCCAGGGTCTCATACCTATGCCAAGCTTGTGCTCTACAGCTAAGCTACATCCCTAGCACCACAACACGCTTGCTTTTAGGGCAGAAGGCCTACGTCCCAAATACTTAAGGGCCAATGGAAGATGTAGGCTAAGTACTAAGTAGCTGTGTTCAGAAAATAACCTTCACTAATATAAGAATACACTGGAGTTGTTTGGGGAAGGGATGGGAAATGAGCAACCTTGCTGCCATCTTTTCCCACACCATTTCTTCTCAGAGCACCCTCACACACTTATCCATAACCATGCACATTGCTCCATGGTGACGATCCTCTCACTGGGACAGGTTTCTATATGGCATCCCCACCACCCTCTCCAGTGGCTGCCACAGTGGCTTCAGGACCTCCCTTCAGTCCCACAACATAGTGCACACCAGTCTGCTTTTCCCCAAATACCTGCTTGGGATCACTGCCCCACCTCCAGGTCTATTGACATATCCTCTTTATTGATCTGATGTCCTCTCTTCTCCATGTCCTTTTCTGGGACTTTTATAATTCTGAACAACATAGCTAAATTCTCTCAAGAACTCTCAAGAATGCAAACTTGGGTGTACATTCCCAAGTTTTTCCATGGCACCACTAATGGAGTGGGGAAGGGTCTTTAGAAAATTATTAACATAACTAGTTCTGAAGGCCACATCTTCCCTACAAATCCTCTCAGACTACTTGTCAGAGTTCTAAAGAGTGAGATATTCTTGTAAGTCTTCTAGTTTTCTTTTCTTTGGGTTATCCCAAGTTAGGTCAGCAGCAAGTATCACCCCACTTAACTGCTCACAAATCCTGCTCACATTCCACCCTCTCTGCCACAATTCAGGGATATGACTTCTCACCTAAAACTCATGTTGAGTGTCTCACTTGAGTCTCAGTCTCAGAAGTAAGCATGTTTCAGTGGACAGTACCCAGAGCCCAGAGAAAGATGAATTAGAATTCAAATTCCCAATCACTTTCCTTTCACAAACTTGTCTTGGATACAGATATGCTTCCTTTTAGACTCAATTTTCCCATCTCTGCCATAGGATGTGGCTCCTTGGTGTCACTGGTTGAAGATGACAAAGCTTGACTATGGTCACATCCAAAAGTTTTTCTATTCCAACATAGATGGCCGCTAACTTTCACCCATGGAGATTCTGATGCGGAATATTGGTGAAAGGTCTCTGAATCAGTATTTTGAAAAGTTTTTTAGGGGCTATGAGTCCACAATGAAATTTTAAGAGACTCTGTTCTCATCCATCATAGACCCTGAAGTCAAAACTATCCTCCTGAAACATAACTCAAGTCATATTATTCCTCAGCTAAGGAACTAGCATGGGCTCCTGGTAATTTCCTGGGTACAGTAAGCCCTCTCACCTAGCTCCAGTTCTCAAGGGGGAGCTGATCCTTGTGCCAAATTAAATAATTTCTTGTTCCCTCTCAGTTATGATGAATTTGGGCACAGTATCAGAAACTCAATTGACGGGGGCTTAAGCAAATAATGTCTTCATGTCATGCCAAGTCTGGAGGCAGGTGACTTTGTCATTGTGTGGTGACCACTCAAGGACAGGGCTCTGGGAAACAGCTCTGAGACTCGGTTTTAGAGAAGAAATGGTGTCCTTGGGTGCAAGAGGATGTTCCAGTGCCAGACAGGGAAGAATCTGTCAGAGTCACTCTCCGATCATGCGCCTCTCTCAACTCACTGATGTGAACAGGTGAATGACAATCAGGGAGGCAGGACAGAGGCATGAGTTGTTCAGTGGAGGGAGCCTGGTGAGAGAGCAGGGTTGAGAATGGCTCAGCACAGGCCAACACTGCACTCCCTGAATCACACTCTGGATGGCACTGCCTAAACATGGAGCAAGCATCCATCCTTGCTGCCTGAGCCACGTCTACGCACATCATTAGAGCCGATAGTCAGTAAGCGCCTGCACTGGGCCAGGCAGAGCTCCAAATGCTCTAAGGGTATTAGTCTTTAATCTTCCTAAGAACCCTGAGATAAGAGTATTATTATACCCATCTCACAAAGTGAGGACACTGAGACTGGCAGGGCTTAAAACATCCTGTTTGGAGGCCAGAGAGACAGGACAGGGGTTAAGGCACTTGCCTTGCATGTGGCTGACCCTGGTTTGATCCCCAGCACCACATGGTCCTCTGAGAATTTCTGGGTGTGATCCTGGAAGCCCCGAACATGGCCAGGGAGGCCTGAGTAATCCCAGCACCACAGGACCTCAAGCCCTCATACGGAGTCGGCTGAGAATCAATCCCACAAGGGGCTCCTGGACTGCCTAGCATTTCTTGAAAGACCCCCTTCGTAAGCCTTCCACCCCTGGTGGATAACATTGATTTATCCTTCCCCCCACCACAAGGAGCTTAGGTTTATTAACACCCTTCCCAGTGCTCCTGAGGCACTCTCATTCATCTTTAACTTCTCCTTTGTGCTCTGCTTCCCCTATCTGTTAACCACTCATTTCCCCTGATCAGAACCTGTGACTTATAAAGTCAGATTCTTCAGAAGACTCTGGATTTGTCAGTGAAATACTGCTTTTCTCTTTCCTTCATGTCCTCTGCAGTTTATTTCAGAGCAATGTCCTTTTTTGTACAGACACAGGAAGACTGTTAGTGCTATGGTTTTGTAACTTGGGAGTTAATTGATTCCAATTAATATTTACTCCTGGGCATCTGTCAGATTTATCTGACTTAAGTCTCAGTTGCCCTTAGTTCTTAACACCCAAAAAATGAAGGTCCTGATGAAGAACTTAGATGGACCCAGGGCAAACTTTAAGCTACCCAAGAATTAAAAAGGGACAAGCTATAAGTTACCCTGGTATAGAAAAGAGACAGTCCAAGTGCCATAAAACTTGGATAATAAGTTAAGAGCACAGTCATGGCAGACACAGTAACAACAAAGTCTCCAATGGAGACGTTACTGGGCCTGCTCGAGCAAATCGACGATCAACGGGAGGGCTTTTACCTTTTACAGTCATGGACAAACTCTGTCATGACCTCCCCCGCTCCAAAACATAAATGGATAAGGACCCTGCTGGGGTTAGGAAAGACTAACTTGGCCTGAGGACTCTAGTCTGGGATATATAGTGAGATGTCCCCAGGGGAGCCACCCTTTAAGCTTAATATATCTCTTACTGTTTCCATACAAAATGACTAGAAATACTATTAAGAAGTAAATATAAGATAACTGTTTAAATGGATTTGAACTGAGAAAAGGAAAAACATGCCCTTAGATGAAATTCTGCCCTTGGACGGATCTCCTTGTAGGATGAGATTTTGTCCTTGAAGAAGCTTCTCTGGAAGGAAGTGCTTTATACATGTTGACTGTGCTACCACACCTATGTATATTTGATACCCTCAATCCTTCCGTATTCCTCTATAACTAATGCTGTGAGATGGGAATGGGGGGCAGTGTGAGACTGGAATGGGTAACGTGAGACTGAATACAGAGCAGTATGGGACTGGAATGGGAATGGAGGTTGGAATAAATGGAGACTGGTTACCAACCAGCCTAGTGGCCCTGTTCCCTCTATGCATCTGTGGATAGTGGCCGGCTGGGGTGGGAAACTGCTCTTGGTCACCAAATGCATGCGTCGAGCACCTACACATTTTGAACTCATACGGAGCAATAGCACAGCGGTATGGCATTTGCCTTGTGCACAGCCTGCCAGCAGAGCCGGGTTCAATTTCTCCGCCCCTCTCAGAGAGCCAAGCAAGCTACCGAGAGTATCTCATCTACTCGGCAAAGCCTGGAAAGCTACCCGTGACATATTCAATATGCCAAACACAGTAACAACAAGTCTCACGATGGAGACATTACTGGGCCCGCTCGAGCAAATCAATGAACAACAGGAGGACCGTGATGGAACCGTGACTCCCCTTCTCAAAGTTATATGGCTGTGGTACCCTTTCTAGCCTCAAAACAATGTTGCCTTCCAAGAAGCATCCTAAGCCTAACCTTCTCCCAGAAGGATATCTGATCTACAACTCCGTGCAAATGCTCACATTTTTATACTTCAACCCCCTGACGTACTTCTTCAAGGGCATGACAATCATACAAGGATATCCTTTAGGATATCAACCAAAGCAGGCATGGATGTGAGTAGAGGCACAATGAGTCATTATACAAGAAAGGTGGCCTGTCCGAGCTATCAAGGGTGTCTGAACATTCCATGTGGTTCTTATCCCCAACAGATCTTTGTGGACATGCCATGGCCTAGCAACAGGGGCACAAGGGTCAGGACACATGCTTCCCTGTGGGTTTCATGTGGTACTCTACACAGAGTATGTACAACCTGCTCAGCTGAGTTTGTACTCACCTGACGGAAGGCTGGAGTATACATAAGATTTTTTTAAGCAGAGAACCAAAGGTGGTATCTGTGTGGATAAAGCCGTATCACCCATCTTAAAATAACAGGTCAACACTGGTGGCATCTACTATTTGAAGTATCTTGTTAGTCTGTTGCCTCTGTGTTCCTATCTATAAAGTGCAGATATTTAATACAAAGGGTGGTTGGAATCACTGCATGAGTTAATATGCCCTATCATATACCTGATAAAGAAACATTTACATGTTCAGAAGCCATTAACACACATTTATTAATCTGTGTGAACATATTCCTGAGCTAAAATACGCACAGCAATTGTATAACTTTGCGTGTTAAGACACTGGAGAAAAGTAGGGATGATATGCAATGTACCGGGCTTGACCAGACAGGGAGCCCATCTTCCCAGTGTTCTGAAGAACACAGTTCAGCTTTCAGGATAGTAACTCTGCTTTCATGTCCAGACACCATCAACAATGCCCACACAGACAGACACGGGGCTGTGGCATTTGCCGGAGACTTGAGAAAGCAGCAACACAATCTACTTAACGTGCGTGGATTCACAATCTCTTCAGAATGAGCTGAATCCAAAGCTCTGGGGAAAAGGATGGGGCTGGGAACTAAGAATTAGGTACTGAGATCTGTCGTGGTGAAAAAGACTCCTTTCCTATTACTTTCTGATTTCTTACTTCACAACTGGAATAAAATGATAATCCCACAAGAGCATATGACAAAGATTCTTCAGACTGAAGCAGAGTTATGAACTGAGTTACTGGTTCGTTAGCATATTTGTAGATCAGCTGTCTAGACAAGAAATGAGGAATCCAAGTCCAAGTTTGTGTTTCATCTTTGGCTTCTCAGGGAAGAGGTGCAAGGAGGGAGGAGGTCCGCTATTGGTAGTGACCAGTGTGTAATAAGTGACAAAGGACACCCAAAATCTGCAGGCTGGGAAGGAGATGGCCTCCTTCCAATATTTGTGGGGTAGTAAACTTGCTGTTGGCATTCCTGTGGTTAAAAGCTTGCATATTTTCTTTCTTTAGCAAATGCCCTAGGGGTAAGCAGACATTAAAAAAAATTAATTAATCTAAATTACCTTGACCACTGATGATAGAAATAAGAACAAGAAAACAAAAGAAATGAAGGGAGAAAGTAAAAAGAGACAGATGGGAGAAAACAGGAATGAGAAGCCTTGGAAACATGGGTGGTATCGGGTGAGGTATATATCTGAACCACAGAGACAACAACAGTGCCAGTAGGAGACCCCAGCTACAACAAGCAAACTTAAAAATGTACTTGCTAAGGAGGCAGTCTGGGGGTTAGGAGAGAACTGGAAGAGTTGGTGGAGGGAAATTGACATTGGTGGCAGGATTGGAGTTGAAACACTGTGTACCTGAAACTCCATTATAAACAATTTAAAAATCACAGTGCCTTAAAAATAAACAAAATGTGTCAAATAAAAATAAATAATTAGGCAAATTTATCCATCACAATCATAAACGTTGCCTCATTCCTATTCACAACTTTGCATGGGATGATGGATCTTGTCACGTGTAATCTTTAGCAGCAGATTGAACAAAAACTGAAAGTAGCCAATGCATACACTGAGATCTCCCACCAAGGACCTCACTTAGTTTTATTGAGCTTGACATAGAAGCCCAGTTATACTGCTCTGGGATCCCATTAAATGAGTTTCTAAAGTATCTGTGGAAAGGCTAAGTGTGGTGTTTGCCTCACATGTAACCAACTCAGGTTCAATTTCTCGCACAAGGATCTGCTTGGGGATGAGAACCACACAGAGGATGTTCATGCTTCTGGGTCCCCAGAGCACCACCAGGAGCAGTTCCCAGGTCCCTAAGCACAGTGCTAGGAGTAATCCCTGAGTACTGCTTTGGTATGGCCCCCAGTATGGCCATACTGCACAGGGGCATGACTAACTATTGCCTAGTCACCTAGAGAGGGGTACTAGAGAGGGGTACTTGGCATCACCTAGAGTGGGGATGCCAAGGATGAGATTTAAATAAAATCTGAAGTGAGGACAAACACATCAAATAAGCATAAGCAAAACTTGGGAGAAACTAATCTGATATGGAAAACATCATACAAACAGCCTTAGTCAAGGGTGACAGGAATAAAAATTTATTGAATCTTTACGTATAAGTTGAAGTTTAAGGTTTTGCTTTCTTTATTCTTTTGCATGCATGGTTGAGGGGGGTAAACTACAATCTACTAAACTTTTTTTAGTGTTTAAAATTTCAGAAGTCTCAGATCAGGCGCAGATTATAAAATCAAGTGGTCAAGACTAAGATCTGTGTATATGAGGTACTAAAACTCCAACTGTCATCTCAAGTAAGCAGGAGATGTAAGATGGTCACACTAGTCCCTGGGCAGAGCATGCGCACTGGAACTGAACTTGATCTCTTGGGCCAGAGAGATGGCTCAATGGCCTGAGCTCATTCTGGAATGCTAGAGTCATGGGTCAGATCCCCAACACCATGGGGAACCCTGAGCACCATCAGGAGAAACCCTAAAGTATTAAATCAGGAAAGCCTCTGAGCAGCATCAGGTGTAGGTCAAAAAAATAAAGAAGCAAAATGAGAAGAGAGGGACAGTAAGAGAGGACAGTGGGAGAGGAGGGAAGAGGAAGCAGGGAGAGGAGAGGAGAGGAGAGGAGAGGAGAGGAGAGGAGAGGAGAGGAGAGGAGAGGAGAGGAGAGGAGAGGAGAGGAGAGGAGAGGAGAGGAGAGGAGAGGAGCGGAGCGGAGCGGAGCGGAGCGGAGAGGAGAGGAGAGGAGAGGAGAGGAGAGGAGAGGAGAAATAAATGAAAAGAGAAGAGAAATGAAGAGAAAAGAAAAGCAAAGCACAGAATAAAAGAAAAAGAAGAGAAAAGAAAAAGCAAAGAAAAAAGAAAAAATTCAATTTCTCACAACTCGTTTCTGTTCTGGGTGTAAGCAGGTGTCATGGAGCCCTGTGAAAAGCTCCATGGACAGAACTTTTGGTTGCCAGAGAGATGCAGATACAGAAAAGGGCTCCTGGGTCACATTCCCAGGCCCAAGGTCTTCCAGGATACTGTTCAGGAACCCACTCCAGGGGCCCAAGATGGGGTCGAATTTATTCATCTCTGAGACCTGTGGGCCTTCTGTCATTCTATGGGATCTTTCCCAGATTTTAGTCATGAGGATGAGGCTAACACTAAAATTCATAACCAAGGATGAAAGAGACAATGAGGGGACCCTAGAGACATCTGTGCCATTGGGCAGAAGACAGGACCTTACAAAGCATTTTGTAGGTAGAACATTTCCATCCAACACAGACACAGGATATGGCTCTGAGTTCAAAAGCAGAGAAACAAGTCTATTAAGGTAAAGTACAAATACAGGTAAGTTAAATGGATCCATGAAGAAGAAAGTTGGGGGAAGAGCATTGCTGTTACTTTCACCAAATGAGTATTAGTCACTCTAGAGGGGACGTCTTTCGCCCAATGAGTGTCAACAGCAAGAGCTGGGGTTGCCTTTGTGCACATAATATGCCATGCCGACATTCTTTCGGGGGCCCCAGTAATGTTCCTAGCCGTGTATTTGAATTAACCAGACCCAGAGGATAAAACTTTCAAATTAAACACATTCCTAAAGGATTTCAGGCTCATTGTGTATGCACCAAGGAAACATAACATCCTAAAAATAATACATACACAGAGAGAAGCACATTTTCCACGAACATTAAAGTGGAATATGAATTATGACCCAGCTCATGGGAATAGACATCTGATTACATGCAAAATGGAGCTTTTGTAAATAACATCAGTCTTTGTGAGCTACCACAATTACTATCAACCATTTAATTTTACTCCCTAGCAACTCATCCATCATTGTTAAAACTGTCCACTTTTGTTTTATCCCTTCTGATTCATGAGGCTCCAAATTGTATAAAGTTCACCATCAAAGCTATGTAGATTACTAACCCAGGAGCGAAGGAGTTTACGAGATTATTAGATTGACTGAAGCGTATGCTGCATTGTGTATCTGCTATTTTGGGATGTGTCCTTCTGGTGAAATGCTAGAAGCAGCAGAATCACAAAGGTAACCATTCTGTTTGCTCTTTACACAAAAGGAATCAAGAAAATGTGTTCAAACTTGTGGTATTTGGGTTTCTAGAGGACAGTAACCCAAGTAAGTCAAGTAAAGCTTCAACTTCCTGTCCCCTGGTCTCCAGTGTTTGCTACTATTCCACAAAAATACCACTGGCAATTCCAGTTGACCTGTCTCAACTTTAACATGCTTGTGTCGCCAAAAGTTAAATAAGCTGCCTGATAATCCTTCAGATTCACCTTTACAGAAAACTCTGAGAAAAGATTATCCATAGAACTATACTCTATGGTCATACTATCTTCCTGATTTCATTGAATTTTTGAAGTTAAACAAGTTTGGTTTTAGTGGGTATTCAGGTGGGAGAATTAAACTTCAACAGTTTTCCTCCAAATTTATCCTTAATCTAATCCTGTTCTAAATGCGTTAAGACCTGACTTAGGAAGTTCGTAGGCCTGATGATAGCCTTTTGCCTTTGTCAGAGTTTCTAGTTACTACATTCTCGTAGTACAGAATTGGAGGCACTGAATTTTTTTCTCCCCTGAAATTGCCTTTTAGTCAAAAGCAAGGCTTCTCATTGGCTCCCAGAGTTTTAACTGCATCAGAAGTAATCATATATTAGAAGTAAGAAGAAAGCCTTTTTGACTACAAAAATCGTTCGCCAATTTCTGCCAGCAGCTTGAATATTTGCCCTAATAAGAGAGCTGCATGGGGTTAAGTTGAAAAGCTTGTTTGTGCCTATTCCATTAGAATATGAGCCATGTGAGCAAAGATGCATATATAAAATACTATATATTCATTTCTGAGCTTGGATAGTATTCGTTGAAGCCATGGTCACTCAGAAAAGAAGAGCTTATTCTGGTACAACTTTCTATTTCTAATAAAACTTTTAATCATATAGTACCTAATTTCCTTCTAGTCTTGGCCTCAAAAAGTATTAAGTGGCAAGACTGGCTGACGTGTTATCCTAGTGACACTTGCTTCTGTATTAACATTGAAAATGTGTATTAGAAATAAAAGGGGGCTGGGGGGAAATAGGCTTTTTATTTTTTTCTCTAGCACCTACTTTAAGTCAGATATTGGCTCTGAGTTTTGTTTATTTTGTTTAATTTAATCCTGACGATACCACTGAGATCAATATAATTAGCCTCACTTTTAAAATCAGGAGACTGGGGACTTGGGGGAAGAAACATACTCAGTTAATGATGAAAGCAGTGCCCAGCCTAGAGCTGGGCTTTCCTCCACCCTCCCAGACAGCAAAGATGCTCAACTCAGATACAGTCAGGAAGAACTATCCATTTTCTATTTTTTTCCAATTCTATTTTTTTTTAACCTGTAGTGCTCTTTCTTGAAAAAAAAGTAAACAAACAAAAAACTCCCACAGATTTCAAGCCCTGTGTTTCACAAAGCTGTTAATAATAGAGTTTCAGGCATACAATGTTCCAACACCATCCCACCACCTGTGTCAACTTCCTTCCATCACTGCCCCGAGTTCCCTCCCACCTCCATCCCACCTTTTTCACTGACACATTTCCCAGTTTAAATATTGTAGTTCAACTTCCGTGCTTACTGCAGCAGTGTTGACTTGGCAGTTTAGATACACACATCTCCCTCACCTCTGCCTCTGACCCTACCTTTGTGCTTCTCCAGACTGGCTCTTCTTACTTTCCCTCTGCATTTCTATTTTAAACATTCCAGTTAATCAAAGACTCCAGATCTATGAAACTGTACAGTTAGTTAATATGAGAGAAGGAATTTGGAAAACTGTGGTATAAAGAGCATGCTCTTGTTTTCTCAAAGACTCCAACTGGCCCCGTGTATGTGGTCAGAGTGACACCTATCTCACAGGGCAGCTGAGAGCAGCTGCTGAGTGCACGTGAAGCCCACGGTGTTGTGCCAGCCCATGTGGGCTGATTCAGAGATAGCTACTGGGGTAGTTTCTCTAGAGAGTCCCCTCATTTCTATGCTGACAGTCATCTGCCTTTTTCCAGCTCTGCTGCTGGCTTGCAATGTATTAATGCATGTTTCTCTGCTTCCCCCTCTCACAGTTGTTTCTCTATTTCTCCAACTTAAATAAATATAGATAATAAATGCTGAATGCTATTAAGAAATACAATTGGGCAAAGGCATGCTGGAGGCAAGAGGAAGACCTGAATAGTTTATGGAGGACCCTTCTAATCTAAGGCAAAGCATAGGCCATACCAAAGTAAATTCGTACAAATGGCTTAAGTATCTAAACTGCCAGAAACAATCTTGTTTTAATGAATGGAATTAGCATTCATCTGTGTAATGAATGGCTAATGTGCTCCCATGTCCCCAACTCTGAGTAAGTGTTGGGATACTAGGGTAAGTTTAAATCAATCTGGTTCTTACACCTTCTGTGCCAATAATGTATGGTAGAGGCAAAGAGCAGCATTCAATTAGCCCCAACCATATAAACCAAAGTAGAACAGCAAACCATGAGGCAAGACTCTATGTGCTACTCTTTGGTATACAGCGAGTTCTAGCCAGACAGATCAGGGAAATCCTTTGGAAGAGACATTTGATTCTCCACCAGAAGGGCTGGCCTGAATGCCCCTCAGCTGAGTAGTGGGTAAAAATGATATTCCACACAGTGAGTTATCTAGCTATGATAAGGAATGACTTACTGATTCATGCCATAGCACAGGTGAACTTTGACAATACTGTGCTATAGAATAATGTCATACAATATGACATATGTATTAATTACTGGGGTGCTGGTGGTGCTTGTTGAATCTAGGCAGTGCTGGTGAACTGTTTGGTGCAGAGGAATGAACCAGTGCATGCAAGGCCTTATCCCCTGGACTATCTCTCTAGACTCTAAGTTACAACATATTGTATGATATTCTATATTTAAATGTTCAGAAGAAGGAACTGTAGAGACATAATACATTATTAGCTGTAGGGGTAGAGAGGAAGGGGAAGTATCAGGTTAATGGGTCTAGAATTTCTTTCTGGGATGATAAAAATGTTCTGACATAGATAGTGATAATGCAAAACTGCCTGGTACTAGACTAGAGATAGAGCCACAGACCACGGAATAGAATTTAGAGACCTGACTTAAACCTCCAGATTTATTAGTAGTTAATCTATGTCAGTGGAGCTAATTATATAAAGTGGAGAAACAAAATTCTCTTCAACAAATGGTGTTGGGAAAACTGGATTGTCACACGTAAGAAAATGAAATTGGAACCATAACTCACATCATTCACAAAAGTAAACTCAAAGTGAATTAAAAATCTAGGGATAAAATCTGAATCCATTTCATACACTGAACTAAAAATGGGCAGAACTGTAGGCAGGAAATGGATCTCAGAGATATCTTCAGCAATATAACTGTAGAGGCAAAGAAAATAAAACAAAAAAATAAACAAATGGGACTACATCAAATTATAAAGTTTCTTCATAGCAGAAGAAACTCAAGCTAAAATGAAAAGATACCATGCTGAATGGAGAAAATATTTGTGAACACTATCTTAGATGAAGGGCTAACATCCATGATCCAAAAAATTCAACAACAAAAAAATCCAACCACCCCCTCCAAATATGGGTAGAAGAAATGAATAAACTCTTTCCCAAAGAAGACATACAACTGGCCAATAGGCATATGAAAAAGTGCTCATCATCATTTATGATTAGGCATATGCAAATCACAACAACACTGATATCTCACACCAGTGATAATGGCACATATTAAAATGTCTGCTGATAAAGGAACCCTAATTCACTGTTGGTGTG
This sequence comes from Sorex fumeus, assembly GCF_029834395.1. Lineage (NCBI taxonomy): Eukaryota > Metazoa > Chordata > Mammalia > Eulipotyphla > Soricidae > Sorex > Sorex fumeus. The sequence continues at coordinate 12,516,491 of NW_026606138.1, read as the reverse complement.
AATGTCACCTAGTTCAGGCTTTATGCAAAGTATTAATGAAATTTCTCATGAAAGTATTACTACTAACTCTCAAAAAATCCAGAGATACCACTTCTCAGAATCTTTTCCAAGTTCTGGGGTATGCTGTGGAGCCCCAGCATGCTGGTCTAAATAAACAAAAATGTTAATTTCAAAGAATATATGCACACCTAAGTTAATCACAGCACTTAGTACAAGAACAGCCCAAATGCTTAAATGCAGATGAATGGACCAAGAAGTTGTGGTCCATAGAATCCAAACACCTATAAGACAGTACAAAATTATACCATTTGTTATGAGAGGAAATCATGTTGAGTGAAATTGACCAGAAGGAAAGAGATAGACACAGAATAATGTCTCTCATGTGAAGACTAAAACTACACAGTAAGGGAAGAACAAATGACCAAAGTTAGCAGAACTGGAAAGTTGGTCCACAGAACTTAGCTCACAGGTGTAAGGTGAAATGGGAGGGACATTTATTTGGGACCTTGGTGAAGGAAGGAGGAACCCTGATGTTGAGTGTGGTACTGAAATGTTGGATACATAAAACTACCATTTACAGTATTGTACATCAGAACACCTCAATTAAATTTTATGAAAAAGAGAATGATAATGATTGCAAAACTGAGTATACTGAAAAACTGAAATTTATACTTTACACAAGTAAATCATATGGTACAGCTATTAAAGCTACTTAAAAATATTGGGAGGCTGAGATGATGATAAGCTGAGTATCCAAGGTCCTCTATACCAGGTAACAAGGAGCAAAGAGACATGCAGAGGGTATGAGCCAAAGCAATGAGGTGTGCACAGGCAACCCGGTATGAACCATGGGTTCTATTTACACTAAGCACACCGGCACCCCCGTGCAAGTTCTCAAGGAGACAATGTGGTTCACAGTAAGGAATCTGCACTGGGGCCAAGCAACAAATCTAGTGAGGAGATAAGAGGCTGTGAGTATCCAAGGCAAGAAGAGATGGATGGACAGAGAGCACCAGCGTTGAGAGATAGTTAAGGCATTACCTCAAGAGGACAAAGTGACAGGTGGTGACTGATAGAAGATCTTTGAGAGACATCTGGTACTATGATTTCAAAGCTTATAGAAGGGCCTGGACATGATATGTGAATTTGTGAATGACCCACAAAAAGACAAGCATAACCATAGCCAGACATGAACTTGGATCAGTGAGAAGAAGCTTGGGGAAAACACAACAATATTGTGACATTGTGTGAAATGGACACTAATCTGAAGACAAACTCAAACTGAAGGCCTCTCTATGCTATAAGTGGTTTCTAATATTTAACTATGGGAGGGTAACAACAGCAACAACAAAAAGACTTATGAACTGTATCTTGTTAAAGGAAGACAAAACACAGAACACATGATTCTGAATACGGCTTTTGTTGTAAGAGATATGGTTAGGTCAACTAATGAAATTTGAAAGGGGTCAAATGATTTGAAGATCATTCTATATTAATGCTAATTTCCTGATTTTGATGGCTGTATCATGGATATGCAGATATCAGACATGGAAAATAATTCTAGGGTGATGACACAAGAGATAGCAATATACTCACAAATTACTGAAGAAAATTAAAGTTCTTTATAAGTCTTACTATTTTTCTGTGAGCCTATGGGCATGACCACTTTGACATAGAAAACAAAATATAGCAGGTAAGAAAAAATTAATCCATAGTACAGAGGCCCTAGAAGAACATTTGATAAAAGACATGAAATCCTTGTTGTGTTAAATGAGCTGACCAGTGTAGAATGAGGTCAGATAAACATGCCATGTCAAGTTGGCCATCAGAGACCAGACAATATTGTGCCTTTGAAATACATGCAAAGAGTCAACAATGTAATACTATAAACTGATTCTTTAATTATCTAAAACTCTTTCAGATGGTATATGAAAAAAGAACTCAGCTTTCAAAAAAGAACTCAGATTGGCACTATAAAATACACTAAAAAAGAATAGTTTAAAAACCATAAGGTGAAATTCAGTATGTTCTCACATGTTTCTGTATGAATGTAACATGTATATCCACATATTGTTAAGTAAAATGCCACAAGTTGTTCACAGTCAAATACAAGTTGTTCACAGTATCAAATATTTCACAACCAACAGGATCTGCACTAGTAACTATTAATTACATAGCTTCCAAACACAACTAAATTTTATTTACAAAACATTCTTGATGATACTTGAGCAATGGGGAAAGAAAAGAAAAGGAACGGTGGGCCAAGAGAAAAAATACAGGTGTCAGGGATCAAGCTTTCCATGTGACAAGCCAGATATGATCCCTGGCACCACATGCTATTCCAGCACTTCCAGGTGTTATCCTGGAGGCCCCTGGGCCCAGTAACCCAGGACTTAAGTGGCATTACATCCTCAGGTCCTCATACTGCCAGACCATTTGGCTAAGTATTACTAGGACGGTCCCCCAAGATTCTCGAGTACCACCTGGGAGCCATCTCTCCCAGTAAAAACAACTGCAAACAAACACTAAATCCAAAGTAGTTACTGGTTAGTTAAAACTCAATTATTATGTAAAGAAGAACTCTCTTTAAAAATCAAACTCGGAGAAACACAACATTAACAAAAGATTGTACAATTTATAAGCATATGGTACCCGGATGACAGGTCCCTTTATCTGGAAGTCAGCACCTAGAATTTATACTGATTACAAAAGACAATGCTTCTGGCTTACTTATCTCAGTTATTGTTCTGGTCTACAGAAGACAAGAATACTCCTTTGATTTGAGTTTTGCTCAGATGCACGTGTGGACTCACATGTAACTTAGCAAGTCACAAACTTCCTGGATGGTTGTGTATGTCTTCTAGACTTGAATATATGAGGCAGAAGTCATATTAGTAACTTAGAGGATGAGTGACTGAATCAGAAATATACTGAATTCTAAGGTTATACACAATGTATTGAGAAATGAAAGAGAAAGATCCTATTTCTACTCCAAGCCCCCAGAGAGACACCTATACAGCCAGAAGAAAGATGGGAAAGGACTGCACTCTGTTACTCACTTGATCATAATGTGGGGTGAGGACGTGTGGGAGGAACAAGAAGTGGTGTACGAACCTTCTTATGTAACGCATTACATAGAGATGTTTCCATGTGACATTCTGATTTCTCATTATTACTGACTTCCCTCAGAAGAGTTGGAGGGCACTTGTTCTTCTTATCCTTCCAAGAACGGTCATTTTATCGACCATTACCTACAAATGTCTTTAAGACAGTGTCTTTGTGTGTCACAGGAAAAGTGCTCCATGAATGTGATGGAACTCAGGTGATTGCACATGCTAAATTCAGGTGAGCTGCACATGCTACACTCACGTGATTGCACATGCTAACCTCATCCTCTGATCGATGGATGAAGCACATTTCATTTAAGTGACTGATTAGCAAAGTTATTGCAGAGTGCTCAAAACTGCAGAAACCCCTTTGGAAGGACTTTTATCACCCCAAGCTGTCATGGCTACCACAATTAGGAAACAAAGTAAGTCATGAAATGTTTCCCAAACATCATCTAAAGAGCTCTGAATAGAAGAACAAAGACCCCCCGCCCCAATCCTTCACCCCAGCCATCCCTTCCACAAAAGAGAATCCAGCAAATAGTTCCTTTCTCAGCAGGGAACAAATCAAGGTGAGAATTTGATAAATGTGCAACCCTGGGAGTTAATTAGAGACTGAGAATACTGTAATAAAATGTTGGCTGCCAAGAAAGTTACAACTGTCTAAAAGACAGTAAAGAACAAGAATTTCATCTATTTCTGATATAGACACAGAGCATGCATGACAAAAGCATGCTTATTTCCACCTGGTCAGATGCCAACTCTGGAAGGGGAACCAATCACACGGGGATATACTACATGAGACCCAATGGATGCTCACACCATTCTGTCATCACAGTTAACAATCCTTTTGAAAAAATCCAGTGATACAGAAGCTTAGTTTGACAAACGCAGGAATTTGTTCACACAGGGCACATTGCTATGAATTCCTTTCCTAGCATCTACAAAATGTACCTTCCTGCAGGCAGAAAACAGTTTCCATTCATAAGCTGCCACACCCCACAAGAGATCTTTCTACACTGGTCATGGCAGCCTTTTGGGACAATCGCTACCACTGTTTATGTTGCTATGGGTATTGTGTGTTTATGTAACAGTAACGCTATATTGAACATTCTTGTTTCTTGACTGCCTACTATATGCCAGGCATTTGGCCAGACGACGGTATTGGAGCTGCTGCCACTCTGCAAGGTAGGCATTCTCTTTTCTGTTTTATAGAGGAGGCGACTGATTCAGATCTACAATTTGCTTCAACTCACCCAGCTGTTCATCCCCAGAGCTACAAGATTCTACAAGTCCATGTGTTTCCGACGGCACCCCAAAGAGTCTGCATGCAAAGGATGGAGGCATCAGTCCAAGGCTACGGTGTGAAGCAGAGACAACATGAGTTACGGATGCAGCAGGAGTTGCCTCCGGCAAACAGACGGCATGCTGAGCTCTCCTTAATCCAAATGGCCCTTCTGTTCTGAGATTCTCAGACAAAGCTATTTTTTCCTAATAATCTCCCACCCTTGCTTGCTTATAACAAGTACATAAGACCCAACAAGAGAGAATTCTCATATATGCAAACCACAGGACCCCAGTGTGCTTCATAAACAAGGCAAGCTCTTGGGGAGACCCTTCAATGTGCAAGAAATCCTGCATTTCCTTTCTTCAAATCCATCTAATAACCAAGTGAGAAACAGGGAGTGATTTTTTCTCTATCTCCAAACTGACCTCGATACAGTACTTCATATAAACAAGATACCAGATCTCCAGATTTAGCAATTACTGAGTCTCTCCTCCTATCCTATGTTGGGTGTGTGAAATGGGCCTATCTTAAGTTGATCCTATATTGTTTACATGCCAAAATTTAACTATTTTGGCTAGATTAGGTTGAGATAGCACAGCGGTAGGGCGTTTGCCTTGCATGCAGCCAACATGGCCGACCGGAGTTTGATTCCTCCGCCCCTCTCGGAGAGCCCGGCAAGCTACCGAGAGTATCTCGCCTGCACGGCAGGGCCTGGCAAGCCCCCCGTGACGTATTCGATATGCCAGACACAGTAACAACAAGTCTTAAAATGGAGACATTACTGGGCCCGCTCGAGCAAATACTATCATTTTTTAAAATTATCACTTGTTTCTTTTTACTTTTCTTAAATAAAGCCTCTGAAAAGCTGTAAATTTCACATGCCAGTTACATTATATTCTTGTTATATTCTTATATTCAGCAGTCATCTGGAATGAAGGCTTGTGGGTGCTGTTCATGGGTGGCAAAAGTTCAAACACAGGCTCTCTTTGTTTTGGGCCAATCTTAGAATGAAGAGCTACACAAAAATTGAAGTTCTAGTAAATCTTTGGTGAACAGAGACCAAGGAAGAAAAGAGAATGTTGGTGAGTGTGAAAGGGAAGAAGGTGAGAAGGAAAGGGAAGGAAATGATGATCAAGAATTTTCATTAACACAAAAAGACTATTGGTGAAGGATATGATCTAGTGGAAAACCCCTTGGTCTTCAGAAAGATGCTTGCCACTGTAGTGGGGGTCATGAAAAGGAACAGCAGGACAATGGTGCAGGGGAAGGTGCATACCATAGAGGCAGGCTGAGGGGAGGGAGGGAAACTGGGGGCTTGGGTAGAAGGAAGTGGATGGACAATGGTAAAGGGACTGGTGCTACTGAAACATTGAACACCTGACACTCAAACATAAAGATCTTTGTAACTTTGTAACTCATGGTAATTTTATAAGAAAAAAGATGAAAAAAAAATGCATGCCCAGCAGACATGAGATCTGGCTTCTGTTCCCAGCAGCACACACACACACACACACACACACACACACACACACACACACTAAAACTTTTTCTTATTATTTTGGGATCTGGGACACACCCATTGGTGCTCCTGGCTCTACACACAGGAATTACTCCAGGATGGGCTTGGAGACCACATGGGATGCCAGGGATTGAACCCAGACTGGCCATGTGTAAGGCAAGCACCCTACTCACTGTACTATGTCTCCAGCCTCTACAAAAATATTTTATTTTATATTATTCTTTTTGGGGGGTAACAGCGAACAATGCACAGGGGTTACTCCTGGTTCTGCACTCAGGAATTACCCCTGGCGGTACTCAGGGGATCATATGATATTCTGGGAATTGAACCCAGATCGGCCGTGTGCAAGGCAAACGACCTACCCTCTGTGCTATTACTCCAGCCCTACAAAAATATTTTAAATGTGACCGTCTATCTGGTTGGTGGCCAATGATTTTCAAAAGAATGGCGATAAGAAATGAGGATTCAGAATTAGGAGTTCCTCCTAATTCATAAGGTTGAGCCAAGTACAGTATACCCAGAGACTATTCTGAACCTTGGTTGGAAGCTATTGGCTTTCCAATTGTTTAGCTGATCACTTCTCAGTGATAATTATAGCTCATTGTTGTTCCCTCTTAAAAATCATTGACATCCATCCAAAAAATTATAGCTTACAATTCAGGGAATATTTATGTGATATTTATAGTCTGTGAAGAAAAGCCTGGGGAACTGCCAGGAGGGAGGATTATTTATCAATTTCTCATTCTTCAAGTCTGAATTTTCTTGAGAGTCATATCCAAAGGACATTTTGTAATCCTGTGTGATGCAAATGTGCACATGTAAATTGGTGCACTGGTCAAACTCAGGGGGGGATCCATTTTCTTTGAGGAAAGGGAGTCCGGGATGCAGCCTAACGACAGCCGACCGAGAACCTTCCTCCAAGGAAGTAGAGTGACACATTTGAAGAATTTTCTGAAGCTAGCCAAGAAAAATAAAGGAAAATCAGAGAGGAAAAGACAGAGTTTCAGTTTCTAGAGCTTGTACTTCCTGGAGATATAAAAACAAAAGTTACATTCAGAGAGATTCAACTCTGAAGTTAGCATTGCATAAAAAAACAATAGAAAATATTTAACTATGTGCATATGTTTGTACACAAACAGAAATAGATATAAACAGACCTTAATTAGCGCTGTAGACTTTAATTATCTTTGTACAGTAATTGGGAATGGTTTTGTTCTGATTTATTCCATAACGCTTACTGTGTTCTGTTAACAACTAATTTTTTTCCCCTTACAGCTCGTAATAGAAGGCTTTTACTGCATACTTTATTGCATCTGCTTCTCATTTAATGACCATTGTTCTGGTCTGTCAGAGCAAGCAGCTACACAACTTCCCAAATCTGCAAGATTAAGCAAATATTTTGACAATGCCTAGACTTTTTTCCTTCCTTCCATTAAAAAAAAAAAAGTGAAAATAAAGAGTCTTTTTACTTACCCACACAATGTTAGGGGAGCTCTTAATCGGAAGAGATTAACAGAAATCAAGTGGCAGTTCCATGTACCAACGTGGCAAAGACATCTAGCAATTTTCTGTTCCATTTCACTGAGGAACAGAACAGAACCCTGCAGTCCCTCCCTGCTGGCATCATACAAGAGTCCCTGGACAGCGGGGAGGTGCTGAACTCCTGGGGCAAATGGCCTAGAGGCATTCCAGTGGCGACTAGTTTCTGGAACAAAACAGAGGTCTGCAGCTGACTTGAAAAGGACACAGCGGGAAAGCTGAATGACAAGTGTCTGAGTCACCATGAAATAGCCTTTAGAAACTGTGTATGCCACATACAAAATTGCCATTGCATGTGTATGGCAGGAAGACAACAAGATCAGGACAACAGAAGGTGGGGTATGTTGTACCAGGTAACAGCATCAATTTGAACTGCCCAGACTTCTCACACATGAAGTTTCTAGGAGATGCTGAGAGAATGCTGGGGCGGGGGGGGGGGGGGGGGGCAGTAAGCCTGAGCTGTGTCACAGGCTCAAACTGTACTGAGCTCGGACCTGTCAGGCCCATTCACTGCGTCCTGCCAGGACAGTACCCAAACCCTGAGTACTGCTTGGAGCCTCCCCCCATAGTACCCCCAAAAGTAAAGAGAATAAGAGAAAGACACCCAAGTTTCCAATATCTAGAAACATAACAGAGCAATGTAAATTTATTTTCCTTATGATTTTTTTCAGGGCAGAGGGGCACACCCAACAGTGCTGTGGGCTTACTCCTGGCACTGCACTCAGGGATCACTCCTCTCAGTCTTAGGGGACGACATGGGGTGCTGGAGATAGAATCCAGTTGGCTTCACACAAAGCCAGGGACCTACCTGCTTGCTGTATTATTTCTTTGGCCCCTCGTGATTTTTCTTAACATTTTCTTTTCTCTACCTTACTTTATTGTAAGGATACAATCTATCAGACAGATAGAAAATACATAGAAATCGACTCTTAATGTTACCAGTGAGACAAGCTCTTGATAGTCAGGTTAGAGAGCAATAGTACAGCAGGTAGGGTACTTGCCTTGCATGCAGCCAATCTGGGTTTGATCCCCAGAACCCATATGGGCTCCTGAGACCACTGGAAGTGATTTCTGACTGCAGAGCCAAAGGTAACCCCTGAACATTCCACAGTTTGCACTTACTATAGGGAGGAAAATACAAACTAGAGCTTGTGGGATTGTATACATGTATGTGTATGTTTGTATTCATGTAGCATGTGTATATGTATGTGTATGTGTCTGTTTGTAGGATGTATGAACAGATGTAACAATATACATCAGACAGGAAGCTTAAGTGTATGGCTAAAGTGTTCACTGGCAAGTCTCAGCCTCCCCATCTTCTCCGTGTGAGTCCAGGGGAACATCATCTGAATATCAACAGGACTCTTACTGGGGGGGTCATCTGTGCCTTTCAATGAGTATCTCTGTGAGATCTCTGACCACTCCATTAAACATTCATTCTACCAGAAAGGCCTGAGAATTCTCTTTAAAAATTTTTTTAGTCACTACTTCTAGTTATTTCTAAAGGTAGGCTGTACAAAGAAACAAATATCCAAAAGTTTTGCCTTGAGAAGTCTCAAGGAGTATGCTTGTCTGCCTTCAGTGGTGAGTTTGTGGCAATGAAATCACATATGCCTCCTACGCACACAAGAAAACCAACGTCAAGTCTTGACATAGGCTGAGTAACACATCTTGGTGAGATCCACTAGCCTCAGCAAAAAGGAACTGAACCATGAGAATACGGGGTAGCTCCATTATAATAAACACTCAAGCTTATTTTGATGAAGCTGATTCAGAACTTTTTCTTTTCTCTTTTCTTTTCTTGCTATGGTGGGAGCCGGTTGTGGCAGAGCCCAGAGAGCTACTTGGCAACTGGGATCAAACGCAGACTTGCCACAGGCAAGGGCTGTGCTCCACCTCTGAGCCATACCTCCAAGTGCCTGGGAACTAAATTTGGAAACTCTATTGCTCAGAGGCAAAATAGTAGATTTCGAATAGATGTGCAGCAAGATTATAGGAGCTCGATCCCTGCTCTACTACCCCCAAGGTAGGTAAGCTTAGAGCGACTCAGCCACCCACAGTATACTTAAATGCCTGTTTTTAAATTGGATCATGGTGCAAGAGGATAGACTTGAAGTCTATGTACTCAGGACTTCACCAAACACGTAGCGATTGCTCAGAAAATATTAGCAGCTATTTTATTGGTGCATGCATGTGAAACCAGGTCCAACTGACAGCCCAGATTGGGGAGAAAGAAGAAACAGAAACAGGGTCCCAGTGAACCAAATGCATAAAAACAGCTTAGCATGAAACTGAATCTCTTCTAGGGACTATTCCACCAATACCTTAGCATGGCTAATGCCAGTACAGAGGCTGTACATATTTCCTGTACAATGTAAACCTCCTTTAGCACAAAATTCTCTAACAGCCCACTTAGGCACAGACATGGGGAAGGAGACAAAACAACCGAACTACCAGGCAAATGCATTTCACCAGCCTCGCTTCGCAGCACCCCATTAAACCCCAGTCTCAGAAAAGATGATTTGGCAAAGCAAACCCAGTTAATTCAATCTGACAAGCATTTTATTGAACCCCTGTGATGGATCACGAGCTCCACTCTGAAGATAATATCAAGAGGCAAAAAAGAAAATGACCATGTCCTAAAGGAGGGCTTAATCCTGAGGACAGAAAAAGATGCAAGTAATTTCCAGGTGAGGTGGCCGAGATGAAGGTTATAACAGAAGATGGAAGAATGCTGGTCTCACAAAGGCAGGAGTAATTAACTCTGATGGGGCAGTTAGGAAAGGATTCCCTGAGGAGAAAACATAAGAGGCCATTGTAAGAGATCAATAAGGCAAGCCTATGAAATTGTTTAATGACTTTTTCATTCATGGGAACAACCCAGCCAAAGCCTAAGGGATCAGCTCTCTGCATTTACATGCATGTGTTTAAGATTTGATTAAATGTTTGCCGTTACTCTGATATCACACTTACATATTTTTGAAAGCATTAAAATTGATCTCCTGTTCTCATCTCCAAGGAGAAAAAATATTCTAGAATATTTTCTTTTTCCAAAACAAATTTTCTAAGTCATAGATTGCCAAACTTCAAATCACTCAGCATCCCCCATTCTGGAAATTAATCTACCTTCTTTACATGAACAAAGAAAGTGGCTCTCACTGCTTTCTAGAATGCTTGCACCCCACCTAACCATGGCAGCACCAGGGGGGCGGGGGGCGGAGGATCTGGGAAACACCGATCTTAGTTAATAACAACACAAAAAATGGCCAATTGCTGAATGTATCGTAGAAAAGTCAACCACAGGAGAGGCCTGTGTTTGCTCTCTGTAGTAATAAAACAGAAAGTTAAGAGTTTTACTTCTCTCCCTTCCTGTCTGGTTGTCTCACAGTATTTGACAACCACCACTAATAATTTCTTCAGACCCGCACGGGAAACAGGTATTGATCACAATAAGCCACAGCACCCACCGACACCTGCTACAGCAGGTTACGGTCTCCATGGAAACCCTCTGATAGAACCAATCTGAATTCAATTTCAGAAGTAATGAGAGCGGATAATTTTACACTCAATCAATCACTGTCAGCCGCCGTTATCAGCCAATCAGTCATTATGTCAGTCAGTCACACATTGGACAAACTTCTTCTGTGCCATGGTCAGACGGGAATGTTTTGACATCCAGAAGCAACACAATCAAATTGGTTCTTCTCTCCTGGCAAGAAGCCGAAGACACGGCGCTGCATTGTGTTTTTGAGGGTAATAAACACACAGGCCAACCAAAATACACCAGGTCCTGGAAGATTAGAGAAATCAATTTCCAAATGTTCTAATACTCAAGACTTCTGTCTTCAGTACTTTAGACCCAAAGGTTATGGAGTTTAACTCTTCATTCTGACATGCAGAAAGAAGGAACCTCAAATACTGAAGGATCTGCTCAAAGCCATCCCAGGTAACTGGTGGAAAACCTCAAATTGGCCTGAAAAGTTCACTTTCCAGTGCTTATGCTAATGTCCTGTGGCAGCTTTTAAATGCCTTCTCCATCTTTGGGTGGTTTTTTTTTTGTCTTGTTTGTTTTGTGTTGTTTTGGGTTTGGAATCAGAACCCCCATCAAGACATGCAGATTAACCTCTGTACACACACTCTGTCTCTCTGTCTCCCTGTCTCCCTGTCTGTCTGTCTGTCTGTCTGTCTGTCTCTCTCTCTCTCTCTCTCTCTTGCTCTCTATTTGTATGTGATAAGAGGGTAGGTTCCAGTTCTGAGCAGAGAGCAGGAGTCTGTGGGAGACTCAGGAAATTCTTGAGAGCTTCATTTTCTGGATACAACTCCAAACCTGTTGGTGGTGAGACCATTCTTGACCAAATTCAACTCTCAATTTTTATGGAGGAACAAAGGGCTTTGAAATACTATAAGGCAAACAAATCATAGTAACAGAAATGACATTTCAATAAATGGGCAGAACACAAGGACTGAAATTTCCCTAATATTGCGAGGGAAGAAGTGGTAAAATTTGAGGGGAAAATATTCTGCTTCTGGCTATTTTCATTTGAGCTCTTGCCAATCTCAAACATCAGGAAATTCATTCTGAAACTTATGAAGAACCAGGGATGTGTTAGGCTCAACAATACTCTTTAAACAGAGGCTGAGATGGGGAAATCCCAGATATTCCCAGATCCTTCTGTATGTTTTTGTTTATTTGTTTGTTTTGCTTTTGTTTTGTTTTTCTACTATGCTGCCTTATAGCCGTGCCTCCAGGGTCATCTTCACTTTCTTGGTGAAATGAAACAACTTAAGTCAACAGTTTTCAAACTTCAGAGTACAGGAGAAGGTACCCAAACTGCTAACAACTCAGATTCCTGGTTTCTAACCTCCAGAAATCTTCACTTAGCAGGCAGTGTGGGTCCAGAGCCATAATGCAAGCAAGGGGGCCCTGATAATTCTGGAATATTCTCTCGGCTGGCCACTCTCGGAGTCTCTGAGAACTGATGATATCTAGGAAACCATAGGGACAAATGTTTGACAGTGGTGTCCGATTACATTTCTTCCCAGTCACCTTCTACTGTGTGTATCACAAGAACACAATTTTAATGGCTCCAAAATCACCCCTCTTCTAGACAAGCATTTTCTCTGATCTGTGAGTGGGATTTGCTTGAATCAGGAGATGATATAGAGGCCACCCCATAGCTGTCTAAGACAAATGAGTTGGGAAAGCCAAGCAGCAGACATGGTGCAGGCCAGAGGTGGGGAACTCTCTACCCCAGCAGCGAGGCTGCATTCCAGAGCTAGAGAGGACAGCTGCTGGGTGTCTCCAGGAGCAAGAGCTCAGCTCCTGTTTCATGATCGATCGACCTATTTGAATGGGTATTGGCTTTTGTTTATTTATAGATCAATGATATGAGTCTTGTTTTTGCCTTTCCTTCTGAACCTAATTCTGTCTTTTTCTTACATGTTTTCAGACATTTGACAGGAACCGAGATATGCTCAATGATGACAATCAGATAGTCATAAATTGGGCCTACTAGTCACAGGTTACATTTTGTTTAATTTTTAATTCCTGGACATAGCACAGTCAAGGCACATGGTAAGTACCCAATACATATTTGGAGAATATACAGATACTTGGAGAATTAATAGATAAGTGAAATGATGACAAAAGAGTCAGTAAAATCTCATTGGTCTGGATAAAGCTGGTCAGAAGAGCCAAGGTTTAGAGTGTTAACCACTGACTATTCATTTTTCAAAGACTGTTCTTATTATTAAAACTCTAGCTTACATTTTTGTTTAACCTCACAAAAGCCAAAAACAAATATAGGATTTGAAACAAGCTCGCCCTGGTCATTCTAGCTATGGTAGAGATATTTTTTTACACTCTTCAATATGGTTCATGTGCAATATGATTTACATAGAAATGTTATTAGAGTTCAAAATAACTTACAGACATTGATTCATTGTTGCTGTTACTTTGTTTTATATAATTTTGGCTTGCTCTGTTTGGGAGCCACACCCAACAGTGCTCAAGGCTTATTCCTAGCTTGGCACTCAGGGATCACTCCTGGCAAGTTCAGGAGGCCAAAAGTGGTGCCCGGGAACTAACCCTGGATCAACTACATGCAAAACAAGTGCCTACTCCACTCTGCTCTCTCTCTCTAGCCTCAAAACTCATAGGCATTGAAGGAAGAGAGAAGGAAATATTAAGGGAGGGAAGGGGCAAACAAAAGTGGGGATGGGGAAAGGGAAAGGGAAAAATCTAACCAGGGAAATTTCACAATAAAACCTGTAAAAATGAAGACACCTTTCAAAACCCTTGTTGCTGTCATTGCTGCACCCCAGGTAACAGCCTCTGTGCTTCACTCACATTCAGGGCCAATCCCAGGGACGTTTCCTGAACTTTCAAGGACTCCCAAGGCCTCATGAGGGGCAGATAACAGAGAACAATTTTTAACTTGTGTGCAACAAGCATGCAAGGATTGATGCCTTCATGAGCCACCTGAGACGATCCCCACCTGTTCGGGCAAGAGAGGAAGGGAGGAAAGCAGGAGACATGAGCATCCACTAACCCTGGAAATGCCTCATGAGATGCTCCCATTCGACGACCATGGCCTTTCCAGGAGGTGGGGATGTGTTCATCTCATAGAGAACAGTGAGACTGAGAGGCGCTTGGCAGTGCTGAAAAAGCCAAAGAACAAGCCAGCAGAGACTGAAATAACAGTAAATATTTACTGAGGCCTTGATCGATGCAGTTACTCACCTCATCCTCAGCCACACAGGAAAGTTTTGAAGAGGCCAAAGGACAACCCCAGAGTAGTTAAATAACTGGTCCAAGGAGCGAGTTGGTTGACTGACGAGCAGCAGAGCTTGGGCTGGGAGACACAGATAGGTCGATCTTGAACCCAACTCTCTAAAGCACATCCCAGAACATCTTCCTTAAGAGGGTCTGTGTGGGTTTTTCCAAAACACCAATTTTTTCCCAAGATACAACTTTTATTTATGATCCTAGAGGAAGAAAAATAAGCCCATCTACTACAGCTAATCAGAAGTTTCCAGCACCAGAAATCATGGGCTTCATTATATGTACAGATACAATATGTCACTGCAATTAAGGCAACCACAGAGTGTAGTGTAAATGGAAAAGAGTACACGGATAAGTGCCCCAGAACTACAGCTATAGTAAGATCTGCTTCCAAGGGACCCTAGTGATCAGTATGTGGTGCCTAACACCTCTGCTTAGACAAAGTCCTTTTCAGACACATTATGATAAGATCTGCCCCACGAGAGATGTGAAATGAACTATCTCCTGACACTATGAACCGCTCCTTAGGCCTTTATTCACCTAAAGTACTTCTGTTAACATGCTCTCTCACAAAGACTGCATACCCAAGCAGCCGCAGAGATGGACGTGTGCTCAGCCAGCGGAGCAGGCGCTGTGATGACTCCAGAGCAGAGGGACCAGAACAGAGAGCAGAGCTTGTCCAGAGATATCCTTGGTCTGTGCTGGACTCCAAAGCTTCCTGAGCCAGCTTCCTGGGATACTAAGTGACGCCCTTGACTATACTGCCTAATTTCCACTACCTAGACAAACTCTGACTTGTAGTCTAAAGTCTCCTCTGGTCATTTTTTTTTCTTCTTCTGGAAACAGAAACATTAGCTAAGATACTCAGAACCAAAGGGAATACCCTGCCACAGAGGCAGGGTGAGATGGGGGGATGAGGGGGTAGGAGGGATACTGGGACCCGTGGTGGTGGAAAATGGGCACTGGTGGAGGGATGGGTATTTGATCATTGTATAGTTGAAATCCAATCACAAAAATTTGTAAGTCTACAACTGTACCTCATGGTGTTTCACTAATAAAAATTTTAAAAAAAGATACTCAGAACCTTTCCATTCACAACAATGTAGAGAGGAATCAGAGTATAGGGGTACAAAGCTGAAGGAAGAATCCAGGAGCTAACAAGAACAGATCTTTTAGGATCTCTCTCGCCTTCACATTGCTCTCTGCTAGGGAAACAAAGACCAGGAGAGATAACAATGATGAAGATGGAACCCCACCCCCACTCCCAAGAACTCAGGAAGTGCTTGATGTCAACAACCTCACTTCATTTCCTTAGCTCTGTGTGGTCGGTGCACTGCTAACCCCATTTTAAAGATGGAGAAAATGAGACTAAGGGAGGGGGGATGCCCAAAGTCTAACCTATTGGCCCTAGAACAATGGGTCCTGGGCACTACAGAGCACCAAACAAGTCAGGTAAATGTCAGAGACAAATGTGACTGCAAAGATACTCTCTCCTCGGATGAGACCTGTAGCTCCTCTCCTTCCCTCAAGGATTTCTTCAAAATGAATTGAGAGAAGGTAAAGAAACCACAAAAACAAGCAGTATTAACTACAAGTTCCTATCAGTATACCCTCCCACAAAATCCATTTCAGATTTTATTTTCCTATAATTGAGTCATTTAATACTTGGACATCAGGCCTGATCCTCATAGATTCCACAGCCCATGTGAATGCACCGTGTCCTTGGTTTATGTCAGCCACAGAGTTATGTCCCAGGAGTGGCCACATGTGCTATGTGCCAAGGCGATGCCAACAAACAATACCTTCAAACTATTATAAAATAAGGAGTTTTGGATGGAGACAAGAGAAAAAGACTTAGGCTGGAGCAACATGGAGCACGTCCCATGCCTGCTGCTAACCCAGGATTGATCTCCAACATCCCATAAGGTACCGCAATACCTGCCAGGAGTGATTCCTGAGTGTGAGTGAGAAATAAGCCCTGAACATAGCTGGGTGTGGGGAAGGAAGAAAGGAAGGAAGGAAGGAAGGAAGGAAGGAAGGAAGGAAGGAAGGAAGGAAGGGAGGGAGGGAGGGAAAAATAAAGGAAGGAGGGAAGGAAAGGAGGAAAGGAGAAGGGGAAGGAGATGGGAAGAAGGGGAGGGAGGGAGGGTCAAAGATGCAGAAAGCTTCTATTCTCAAACGTCCCAGTATTCTAACCTGGTCCCTTTCTTGAAGTGGCTGATAGGATGGGGGTGACTCATGAGCTCTCTGCTCTCCTCTCCTGGTTTCCTGAGCCTGCTCAAGTGTCAGGAGAATGTGCAGTTGAGCGTAGGGTGGAATTGTGTACCCACAGCAGAAGCTGAGTTTGGAGGTTTGATTTGCAATCACTCCTGCAGAGAGCTAGAAAAATGCATCCCAGGCTCATCCCACCACCTGCTCAGGCTCCTCCCCTATTTGCCTTCACGACCCTCCCCACATTTCTCCTGGACTCCCCCACTACTTGCACCCAGGCTTCCCAACGCTCCTTTCCTAAGAGGTTAGATCAATTCCATTTCCTCTTGGACCAGGGAGACATTTAACTGGAGACATTTATCAGGAGAAATCTGCCCCCCCCCCCCCCAGCGGCAGTGAGATTCCTGAGATTCACATTTGCAGCAGGGGGGAAGGAAGCTGGTGTGAGGTTCCCAGCCGAGTCACTGCCCCCACAGACCTCAGGAGACACTGGCAGCTCTTCCCTGGAGTCTCAATACCACATAGCCCAGCGAGGGTCTGGCTCCTCTGGCCCTGCATGTCTGACCCTGGGGCTCCGGGTCACGGGAACCTGCTGCCAGGGTGACCCCACACCTGTTCTCCAGGACCAGGTGATGGCCACACTTGGCGTACTGATTCACTGCTGACTGGCATTTGGGATACTCTGTTAATTAATATGTTGTTTCAAAGTGAATCTCACCTTTTAAAAACTTGACTCTATGGTCGGAAGCCAGGATGTTCATGGAGTGCCCGGGGGCAGACACTGCACTCACAAGACTCTGGCTCAATTCCTGGTACCACACGCTCCCAGCAGTACTGTGTGTGGCCCTGCTGGACTCTGGTGCCTCAGAACCCACCAGCATCCTTGGACCCATACATTGAAGTGTCCAGTTACTTAGTTGAGAATCATGGGAGAGATACTCTGGCCCCCTGAGTACTTCTCAGAAGTCCGCCTTCCACAAATGCTTGTGGCCAGAGGCAGCAAGACAGCTCACCTGTTCAGGAAGACTCACCCTGAGCCCCATCGGGCCTGAGCAGCACTTATCTCTGTATCATGTGGACTGATCCTGTTGCCTACACAGTCTGGCCAAGTCTTAACAAAAGTGGTTCCTGGTGACCCCAAGCACTGTTGGGGATGCTCTACTAGTAACACCAGCACCACCAATTACAGTCGCATAGGACACACAATCTGTGGCTCAGCTCTACTTCAATGGACAGATCTGGTCTGTCTCCACTCAGCTGGGGTACTCCAGGGTCAGTGGCCTCAGCATCCATCCAAAACTGGCTGAACACATGGCCTCATCCCTGGCTGGACAACACACACACACACACACACAAACACACACACACACACAAACACACACACACACACACACACTCCCATTTGAGAAGCTCTATCTTAACACAGAGAACACTGTGGCCCTCTGCAGAGACGCGGGAAATCATTGTGGGCTGAACAAGCCATTCATGTCCAGGAAGCTTCGGCCCACAGAAGACCTGGGGAAGAGCAAGGCCCTCCCTGCCTCTCTCCAGTTCAACAATGCTGCAGTGCTCTCTAGAACTAACCCTCTTGCATGTGATTAGAGAATCGGGCCCCGAGAAACATGGTTCTTGAGATAAAGGTGGGGATCACCACCTTCAGGATTCCCAGGGGCTGGTGAGAAATTCCGAACTCTGGAATCTCCAGATTCCAGACCCACTAGACTGGGATCGGAAACAGGGTGGCCAGGCCAGGGCCTCGCAAAGGCTTCATGAGAGCAAGATGACAGGGCAGTGGGGAGGGAATAGGGGCACTCTGGGGAACCAGGACTGCTTCTCTGAGGACTTCAACTACTGGGTTATCCAGAACTGGAGATAGGGGTGAAGGGGGCCAGAGAAGGATGAAGAGGGAGGGGTCTGACCAGGATGGGAAGACAGGCTGGTGGCGCAAACCAGTAGCAGATATAACCCTGACTGAGGCTGCCTGACCTCCAACTTTCAGTTTATTTTGTATGTTTTGGCCACATGTCACACAGCACTCAGGGCTTACTCTTGGCTTTGTGCTCAAAAAAATCAGTCTTGGTGGGACTCAGGGCCATATGTGATTGTTGGGGATGGAATCAGGGCTGGCCGTGTGCAGAGCGAGCATCTTACCCATGTATTATCGCCCCCCTCCTCGGCATCTCAACTCCACATTTCACTCCACCAAGAAGGAAGGAACATCCTCAACAGCGATGGAATGTCTGAGCATGCCAACTGTGAAAACCTACACTCGGAAAGTTGGTTTGCATCTTAAATCAGAAGCAAATGTTAAAAACCAAAAGACAAAAAAGCGTCTTGTGGCAGGCAGAGGACAAGTCCCAGTTCTTGTCCCTGGCCTCTCCCTCCCAACCAGCCTCAGACCAGAAGGAGAGCAGGGAGAGGGAGGGAGGGAAAGCAGAAAGACAACAGAGGGAGGTGAGCAGCCAGGGAGGAGTGGGAAGGAAAAGCAGGCCATGTGTGTGTGGCCACAAGAGCGGGGAATGAAGGCGGGTCCTGGGTAAATTTCCCTCCAAGCAGCACAAGAGGAACAATAATCTCCATGTGGTCAGAGAGGATTCAAAAACAGATGCAAGATGAGAGAGAGGGGGGAGCAAGAGAGAAAGAGAGAGAGAGAGAGAGAGAGAGAGAGAGAGAGAGAGAGAGAGAGAGAACAGTGAGGAACAGTCCCCTGAGTCTGCTGGGAGTGATCCCTAAGCCCAGAGACAGGAGTTAGCCCTGAGTACCATGATTGTGACACCCAAAGAGATGCACAACCCAATTGAGATGCTCCTTCTGCAGCTTCCATCTTGCGCGTACACTCTGCAGAGGCTCACAGCCCCACAGTAGCATGAGAATTGGGAGTTCCAGGAGGATGGGGAGCTGGGACAAGGCATGCAGGTTCCCTCAGTGCTGAAAGCCTCTTGCCAATGGGCTGGCGGCTGGGCACAGCCTCTGGTAGCCGGGACACCACTTGGGTAGCATGAGCCCAAGAGGTCAGCATCAAGCATTCATGCCCAGGAAAGAGTGTGGACGGACACCAGGGCAAGAGGTCCCCCACCAGCTGATCTCTAAGAAGACACCCCCCACGCCACTGAATCAGCACTGAGGAGTGGGTGCCCACCCTGGACCTGGGGCCAGAGTTGCTGCCCAAACAGATGCCCCAGGAAGGAAGGAGCAGGCGGTGCTGGAGATGGGGGTCACACAGGGCCCAGCTCTTCCCCAGGGCTCATTTTCTCCTGGGCTCATCTCAGTGACAGCCACACAGGCAGGCAGATGTGCCCCTACCAGGCCACTCAGGCCACCAGCTCCAGTCAGGGCATAGGCCTCTTGCATGCCTTGCTCAGCCAGGCCAATGGCCATAATGTCCACACCTGGGTGATTCTGGGCGCTCTTCCTTCTCTTCTAGAAGGGCTGGTCCTAGCTGCACTGAGCAATGCAAGCAGAGGCCTACCCCACCCACCCAAGCCCATCCAGTCTGGGCCTTGATCTGGAGAAATGAATCAGAAGGAGGAGGATGAGAGTGGCCAAGGGAAAAAGGAACAAGAGACCAGAGACCTCTCTCTTGTCTCTGTCTCCATCTCTGTCTGTCCTGATCTCTCTGTCTCTGTTTTTCTGTCTCTCTGTCTCAGTATCTCTGTTTCTCCCTGTCTCTCTTGTTCTTTGTCTCTGTCTCTTTTTCTGTCTCTCTCCCTCTTCCAATGTCAGTCTCTGTCTCAATTTCTGTCTGTCTCTATCTCAGTATCTCTGTCTGTCTCTCCTCGCCTCAACTTCTCTGTCTCAGTACCTCTAGATCTCCCTGTCTCAGTATGTCTTTTTCTCTGTCTCTTTGTCCTTGTTCCATCTTTCTATCTCGCTTTGTTTCTCTCTCTGCCTCTGCCTGCCTCCATCTGTTTCTCTCTTTGCCTGCCTTAGTCTATGTCTCTGTCTCTCCCTGTTTCCGTCTGTCTTTGTCTCTATCTGTATGTCTCTCTCATGGCTGCATCCATGGCTCTGTGCACCTAATGCCCTTTTGTTCTCCCTTTGGTCTTGCGTGACCGTCCCTCTCCTCTGCCCCTTGGAGCTCAGATCCTGAGCAGACTCTGAGACAAAGGCCTCAAAGATCTGGTCCTTGGGCCATGTTTCAGCTACGAGAGGGGGAGAGAGACAGTCTCCGGTCAGCATTTCCTATACAACCATTTTCTGAGACTTGGGACCTCAGGTGGAGTTCCTGTTCCCTAGGAAACCAGCGGATAACTTGCAGCGTCCCCAGGAGGCAGGAGTGAGTCATGGATTTATGTAAGCGGGGACTGAGCCCTGGCTGTGAGCAGAGAACACAGGCCTCAGAGGGAGAGGTGCTCTGAAGGATGGTGACCCAGGCCTCCCCAGCAGCAGGGCCTGGGCAGCTGCGTGCCCCCTGCCTCTCTCCCCACTGCAGGGAGTGAGTCCCGTATGTCATTCACTGCTGAACTCTGCTCCATGCGTCCCATCCTTGGACCTCCTCTGGTTTCTGACTTGTCTGCAGCCACTTGCGCCTAACCCCGTTCATCCCTGCAAATGAGAGCTGGGCTCCTGGAGGGACCCCTCTCCCTGACCCTCAGCCCCAACTCTTTTGAGTATCTTGAACCCGGTCAGTGCCATAGCTGAGCTGCCGTTTCTGATTCTCCGGCCCCCATGTGCTGCAGAGACAGTCCCAAACTCAGTAAAGTTAGATATCACTGAGGCCCTACCCCTACACAAACTCATCTGTGTGAGTGGCTGACACACCAAGGGGGAGGTTTTCTCTGATCTGGGGGCTTGGGATTCGTGTCAGGGACGGTTCCATGCATTGTGTGCAGGTTTGGGCCCTGCCGGTGTGCAGGTTTGGGCCCTGAAGCTTCCAGGAATTCCCTTGGGGTACTCAGGGACCTCCCAGGCCCCAGCCTTATACTGCTCAAGGGACAGTGAGGTACAGGGCTCAAACCCGGATCACGTGTATGCCAGGACCCATCCTCAGCCCAGCGCTGTCTCAGGCTGTCTGGGGAAGACTGAAGGATTAGCTGGAGTGCAGCAAGCCCCTTGGCTTCTTATGCTCTACTCCATATCAACAGAGTCTGCAGTGCAAGAGCTGCGAGACCCCACAACCGGTCCCCACACCCCCAGGGCCCAGAAGCATCTCCATGGCTCCCTGCAGTTCCGTTAAGCTTTTTTTTTTAATCACATCTCTATTGTGGACAAGACTTCATCTTTTTAATTTTTTTAAATTTTATTTTATTGAATAAAATAAATAAAAATAAATTTTCCCTCCCTGCCCCAAGCAGAGCAGAGCCTCGGCAGCCAAAGACCTCCAGTACTCAGACACAGCCATGCTCAAGGCCACTCTCCACATGCTTGGATGAGTCTCACACATGAAGCAACTGGCAGAGAAACCTAGGTGCGTGGGTCCCAGGGCTGAGATCTCCAAGACTGCTCGGATCAGGACTGGGTCTCTTTCACCCAGATCCCCCCATTTTCCAGTAGCTAGGCAGTTACACTCACAAACTGACCCTGGCACCATGAAATCCCATCAACAGCCAAGATCCAGAGACTATAAAACAAAGCTCCCAGAAGCGTGCAGTCACATATGTGACCACACGACGTCTTTCAGTCTAGTTCTCCTTCTTGGGAAGCTATTGAGAGTATCCTGCCCACACAGCAGAGCCTGGCAAACTCCCGTGGTGTATTTGATATGCCAAAAACAGTAACAATCATGTGTCTCATTCCCTTGACCCTGAAAAAGCCTCCAATGCAGCACTGTTGGGAAGGACAAGTAAGGAGAGGCTGCTAAAATCTCAGGGCTAGGATGAACGCAGATGTTACTGGTGGCTGCTCGAGCAAACTGATGAATAATGGGATGACAGTGATACAGTGATACAGTGATTTTATTGAATCACCATAACATAGGCCATTACGAAAATTTTCATGATTGTGTTTCAGTCATACAATGTTCAACACCCATCCCTCCACCAGTGTACATTTCCCAGTGTTCCTAGTTTTCATCTTACCCCTGTAAACCACCTGCTGGCCCTTCCTGCCTCTATGGCAGGCACCTCTCTTCTCTGTCTCTGTCTCTGTCTCTTTCTCATTTTAGGCATTATGGTTTACAATACATATGCTGAAAGGTTATCATCTATATCCCTTTACCCACTTTCAACACTTAGTTCTTGTCCAGGGTGATCATTTTCAACTAATGTCATAATGGACCCTCCTCTATCTTAACTACCTTCCACCCCCCACATCCTTGTGGTAATTTCCAGCCATTATCCAGTCCTTCTGGCACACATCCAAATGAACAAGAAGACTTCATCTTTGATCAAAGATCCCCTCCTGAGGAAACCCCTGGAGTTGACCCCTTGGGGGAACCCCTCTGAGCTACAACACTGCGTGTCCCAGTACCCTATCTGCAGAAGTCGCCTGTCCTCAGAGGCCAGTGGTTTTGGTTATGGGAAACTGTGCAGAGTTCTCTTGCCACGATTCTCCTGCTGTGATCAGAAGTGGTTCCAAGTGCCTGGTGATGGAGGGGCTGTCACAGGCAGCTGGCATGATGGCCACCCAGACAGAAGTAGGAGCCTGCAAGACTTCTGGGAGTTGAGAATGGAGCCACCACTCTGGTCAGTGGATAATATTCTTACTTGCTGTTCAGCTTCTGAGGCCTCTAAATGCCACACTGTTTGGGAATTAAAGCTCCTGGGAGAACAAGGACATAAAGAACTTCTCTTGCTAAGGCACAATTTGCCAAACAAAAGTTAAGGATTTATAAAGTGGACTTCGTTTTCAAGGTTCATCATTGTCCAACGACCATTGGACCCATAAAGGCCTTCCCTACACACACACACACACACACACACACACACACACACACACACACACACACCACACTTTTTTTTTAAAGAGTAGAGTCACCAGTATGCAAGGGAAGAATCCTAAGTTCAGGCTGTGGCCATTATTTTCTTAGACTATCCTAGGGGCTGAAAAAGACTGTACAGTGAGTGAGAAAGCATTTGCCTTGCATAGGCTAATCTCAGGTTGATCCCCTGTACCCCAATGAGTCCTCTCCGACCCTCCAGGAGTGACTCCCGAGAACAGAACCAAGAATAAATCCCAAGCACAACCAGGTGTGGCCCAAAAACACAAAACAAAAACTCTGACTTCCCTGGGTGGAGAACGTCTCCTCTGCTCAAACCAGGGGCTAATGGAATTTGTAAATCTCATTAGGTTATCTACCAGGTCTGATCTCTCTTTCAGACTATGAGAAATTTGTAACCTAATAAATGATTACCTGGTTTTGTACTAAGTCATTAAAACTATGTCAACAGACTGGTGAGACAGTCCAGGGGTAAGGGGTCTGCATTTTTCTCAGGCCACACGGCTTTGACTGCTGGCACTGCCTATGGTCCCCTGAGACCCTGAACTCCTCAGCCCCCAGGAGTGGTCCTTGAGCACAGATCCAGGACTAAGTCCTGAGCATCACTGGGTGTGGCCTCAAACCAAAAACAAAACAAAAAACCTAAGTTAGCATGATATTTCATGCCCTTAGATAAGGAAAGTCTATATACCTTCACCCAGGGACCCTTTAAAGGTTGAAGAGACTGAAATCTCTAGGGGGGAATATGTTACCCACAGACAGGAAGGTGCCTCCGGCAATGAGTTTGCCAGGAAGTAATAAAATCAAGAAGTGATTTAGTAAAGTTGCCAAGTCACCACCAGCCACAAACTAGCCCAAGGCAAGAAGGGCTCTCCCAGACGCAGAAATTGAAGCACCATCCAGAGAAGGGTGGAGCGCTCAGGAAAGAAGAAGCTCCAAGAACAAAAGGTCATATGATTACGAAAAAGACCTTCAGGAGTCCAACACTCTTCCCCATGGACACAGCCTAGCAACAAAGCCCGGCTGGGCCCTTTGGGAAAAGCCCTGCTATAAACCTGCTTTGGAAAGGCAAGTGGGTGCATTCTCCCTGCTGGAGACATGCCCTAAGATGTGCACTCTTAGCTCTCTCCCCTCTGGGGAAGCTGCATTTTCTCTCGGATATGTAATTCTCTCTCTGTGTCTCTACGTATCTGTCTCTCTCACTCACCTCCCCTTTTCGTTCCTCTTTCTCTCCTCCCCCCACAACTGACTTCACTAAAAAAGAAAATAAAAACCACACAGCTTCTAACTTCCACCCTGTCATTCACGCTGGTGCTCGGGTTGGAGGAACAAGGCACAGCTCCTTCTCTGGGCACTTCCTCCCTTGGTTCTGGAGCATAAGACATATCTCTGAGACTGCGCCACATTCTTTCAGGAGACAAACACAACCTTGTACACATCAGCCACCATACAACTTCATGTTCTCAAATGAAAGCAACAATATCTTCCAAGATCTAATATCCTACCATATGATGTTATTGCTTCAACATAAAAAACGAAACCAAACAGTGTTTAACTGATGCTGTGAAGAGTGCTGGTCCATGGACAGTGTTCAAACACTAGAAAAACACATTCTGTGCTCATAGAAGTAAGCCCAGTGAAAGGGGCTCATTAATTATGGAGCTCTTAGTAAGGTAACTGGAGGAGGACATAAGCATGTGTACAAGAGCAGGTACTTTTCTCGTGAATTTTCCTGATTCTTAGAAACTGAGGGCATGGTGTTTTATCCCTCCCTGAGCATTCCCTTCATTCTCCATCTCTGAGGAGAGTGTACGGTGACATCCTACCACCACTGGAGCAGCATGCACATTTAGTGACATCTCAAGGAGTTACTGTGACCTGCACTTACCTGTCACGCATATGTGCTGGGCTCTCCATGCCCTAAGCAAATGTGTGGTGCTGATGAATGGACCCTAAGGCTTAGTTTACTCACCAACAAACTGGGAGAAGGATTAGTACCCTCCTCCGTCCTAAGGAAAATGAAAAGAAAAAAAAAAACCTGCTCATGAGCCCAGGAGACAGCTCAGCAAGCTGGGGCACAGACAAGGCCCCAGGCCTTGATGTCCTGGTAGTAGCTGGCCTCCACAGCACCACCTGGAGGCTCCCCTCCTGCTGGGGAGACCCTCCCCCTGGAAAAGAAATCATCCATGCAAGTGCCTAGGATGGGTGGTCCCTGGCACATAGGCAAGGCGTAGTCAACACAGAGGAAGAGCTGCTGTGATCACAGAAGACTCATAGTCAAGCCCAACCTCCTCACTCGACTCTCTAGCCCATGCCACCTTCTTTCTTCCATGCTCCTGTGCTCTTGCCACTGGCCACATTGGTTCCTCTTGTGGTCTGAGCTGGTGGTGGCAACCTTCTCCCGCTGATAGACGCTGGCCAAAATTCACTGGCAAAGTCCCCCTCCATGCCTGCACTATCACCTTTCACAAACATGGTTTTAAACTAGTTCAAGCGCTCCCTAAAGACAGAGGCCATCTGTAAGAGTACAAGACCTTCCTAGGCCATTGCTCCAATGCCATGATAGTCCACAAGCTACTCACCATTGTTAATAATTGAGTTTCAGTGACCCTGAGCAGTACCTGGAAGTTTGTGCTAGCAATAGCCACATCCTGAATGACGCTGGTTCCCCAAGCTGTCTTCTAGAACTGAGAGGTTAGCAAATTCTCTCTTTAGAGGGCCACAGGGTCACTATCCTGGCTCCATCTCACTCCTCAGCTCTGCTGCTGTGTGACATCAGTCATAGACAAAGAGGGGGTGATAGAAAAAGGCTCCCCATGTTCATGAGATCAGATCTGATGGGGGCAGTATTCAGACCCCTGTCACAGGAAAGACAACAAGCGCAAATTAGGGAAATGAGTCAACAGTTGAATCAAACACAAGGGTGATTTTGAGACTTTGAACTTCACAGCACTCAGTAAAATGTGCAGCCACATATTAAGTATGTACTTTTATTCAAAGCACCCAGATTCAGACACTTTGAAGCAGCAAAAGCCATGGCACATACAAACCCATAAACCTGCCCACCTAAGTTGTTCTGCCCCACAGCTTTGTCTGGACAGCATCCTGGGCGGAAGGAGCTGGGACTGGCGTCTGGACACCAGTCCTGGCCTCCCATGTGCTTTCTTTTGGGTCAACCCGGAGTGGCTTGCTCTTATGGAATCTCTGACATTACCAGAAGGAGCTGGCATTGGTGTCTCGGGAGAGGAATCTGATCAGGGACCTCACCCAAGCATGCCCCAGTCTCAGCGAGTTTGGTTCCAGGATAATGATCCACCAGGGCAGTTATGCCACCTAGTGATCCTTGCGTGTACTGTTCTCATCCCAAGGAGAGAGAGAGAGAGAGAGAGAGAGAGAGAGAGAGAGAGAGAGAGAGAGAGAGAGAGAGAGAGAGAGAGAGAGAGAGAACTGGTGTGTGTGTGTGTGTGTGTGTGTGTGTGTGTGTGTGCATGCGTGTGCGCGCACGTACACATGCACTCAGGGATTCGGGCTGGCATGTGCTATTTCAAGTCAGACCTTCCAGGTGGAAAAGACTCTCACTTCTGGTCTTCAAAGGATAATTCGTGGCTGCAGGGACCATTTTCCGGGCAGACGGGAGGCACTTCCCACCAGCCCAACCTTGCAGCAGCAAGGGCTAGTGACTGTACCAAGGACACAGGCGTGGCCACTGGATTTTCAGCAGAGATAAGAAATGCATCTTGTCCCACTTCTTACTGTTCATGCAACAACCCAATTTGATGACAATTCATCCTGGGACCCATCTGCACACAACACCTACTGCATTTTCCTAAACATAAATGTTACTGGTCCTGGAGGTCTTTGGCTGCCGGAGCCCTGGTCGGGGCGGGGAGGAAAGCTCAACCTGCTCCCCTCCAAGGGGCCCCGGCGAGGACAGCCAGGTGCGGGGGCAGGAGACTGCACTGTTCTCTTCCGGGAGCTGGTTTTTATAGTCTCTTGAGTTTTCCTCCCCGCCCGGACCAGGGCTCCGGCAGCCGAAGACCTCCAGGACCAGCCACCACCATGCTGAGATCACTCTCCGCACACATGAAGGTACTGGCAGAGGGACAAAGCCACACGGGTTCCGGGGCCGAGATCTCCAAGCCTACTCGGATTGGGGCCGAGCATCCTCCACCCAGATCCTCCAAATTCCAGTAGGCGGGGGTCACACCCACCAACTGGCCCCCTGGCGCCATGTAATCGCATCAATGGCCAAGACTCAGAGACTATAAAACCCGGCTCCCGGACATCTTATTATGACATCTTATTATCTCATTCCTACTTTGGACAAACTGGCAGGCTACCGAATGTAGCCTGCCCACACGGCAGAGTCTGGCAAACTCCCCGTGGCATACTCAATATGCCAAATACCAGTAACAATGATGGGTCTCATTCTCCTAAAGAGCCTTGAATATAATCTCAGGGCTAGGATGAAAGAGACGTTACTGGGGCCTGCTCGAGGCAATCTGCGAATAACAGGATGATTTGTGATTTGTGATTTGTGAAATGTTACTGAAGCCAGAAGCAGCGAAGACTCAGCAGGGTGGTAAGGGTTAGGCCATGAGTCCAGAGGGACAAGGCAGAGAGGTGCCGAGAGACACAGCCAGAGCACAGCCAGGATCTGGAGCAGATGGGCTCTCCCTAATCCAGAGCTGGGAAGGGGGGCACAGTCTTTTAAGCCAAATCAAGGTTAATCAAGCAATGCTAGCAAACTGGCCGACATGTCATTTCTTCCAGTTCAGACTTCCTTGCAAGAAGTCTGCTGAATACGAAGAATCCTTGAAGTCTGGATTGGAATGTCTCATGCTTAATGCTTTCCTTTCTTCAAAATAAAGCTGACTCCTTGGGGACCTCTTCGTGCTCCTTTCACATGGTGGTTCTCATATCAAAAATGCTATTAAAGTCAGTGGTGGCTGTGTGTTTTCCCTAAGGGAAGAAAAGGTTGGTCCAAGAGAGAAACACTGGCTATCCTTTATTAGAGTGGAGTTTCTAGAAATGGACTTGTTTCCAGGGCTAGGCTGTCAAATTCTACACATCATCTGCCACGCTGTGGGGCCCATACTAGGGCATTCGAGGTGATGTTTCAAGAAGCTGCATCGGTGGATCTCTTATCGTGTCTGCTCCAGGCCCCTGTACTTTTGCAGACACTCAAAATACAGTTCAGCAATCAGACAAGAGCACAAGAGTGTAAGGCAGGGCCAGCAGGAGTGAAGATGAAGTCTTCAGAAGCAGTTGTGACAGTGGTACACAGAGAAACCTTTTTTTGAATGAACTTAGCAGGGGACAGATGAGAACATGGCATCTCAAAGTGCTCTAGAGAAAAGCAGTCATGGGCAGAGGAGATGAGTCAAAGGGGTGGCAGAGCACAGGCCTGGCATACACAAGGCTCCGAGTTCAATCCCTGGCAACACATGGTCCCCCATGTACTGCCACTGATGGTCCCCCAGCATCTGAGCACTGCCAGGACCCCACTTTAAAGGAGACAAACAGATGCTGTCTATGCATATTCATCTACAAGATTAGAACTTAGCGTGGCACATCACACCCACCTTGGTCCCCAGGACAACCAATGCAGCACACTATGGGGAACAAAGGACCGGATTGGTCCTGGTTTTTGCCCAAAGCTAATAACCTCCATGCCCAGTATTTGAGGAGGCTCAGTGCAAGGTATTGTTACTGTTGTCATGCAGCTGTCAGCTGTGAAAACACTCGTTTTTGGACACAAATCTCTGACCTTTGCCCCCTCTTTCCCTGAAACTCAATGGTGGTCTCCTGACTCATGCTGACACCAAACACACAGGTTGCCTTCACCCCCTCCTCGTGTAGACACAATCAGGCAATGTGCTGGGGACCCCTCTGCATCAGACAAGGCTCAGAGCAGGGGCTTACTGTGGTGGACCAAGCCTCAGTACGGCGACCCTGGAGCTCTGGGACAAGGAAGATAGCTGGCAGAGCAGCCTGGCCTCCTGAGCCCCTGCACTGTCCTATTCTGCAGCCGATGTCCAGGAAAGAGCTGGCCTGAGAGAGTCCAAGTCTCTCAGAATCAAGCTCGGGGATGCATGGCTTTGAGGATGCCTCTTAGAAACAAAAAATTTTGTATCACCCTTTTGGGAGGGATGCAGGGAGGCAACACAGCTGATGGTTATTTTTACAGCCCAACACAAGAGAAGCCAGAATTGGGCATGTGCTTAGACAAAAGTTCCCCTTGAAGGCGCTGCTCTGAATCTACCCAGTGGTAAGGCAAGCTTTGACCTCCCTCAAGGGTGCCTTCGCCATGCCAGGTATCTCACGTCTGCCGCGTTCTGCAGGGAGGGTTCCAGCAGTTCCTGTAGTGCTCATGGCAAAGGGGCACAAGAAACGACTTTCATTATTTTCTTTGTGCTCTTCAAAATTCCTCCTTTCTGAGGAAAAGAGACCACATTGCATTGTTTTCCCAAATGGTTATGTGGAAGGTTGGTTGAGAAATCTACAGCTGGTTCAAGGAAATCCACTCAGGGTGAGGGTGGAAAAATGGAGAGGTTAGCAGTGGATTTGGCTGGCATCTACATTGGGAACTGCTTCAGTATGTACATCCTTTCTCCTGATGACATGAGGTAAGGTGATGGATAATAATAAGGCAGAAAGTTAAGCCCTCAGAAGGAGCTTCACTTACCAGGCAACTGGTCTCCCAAAGATTATGAAAACCTTCATTCCATTTCTTCACACAAGACATGTTCTGTTTCTATGATGTCTCATATCTGGTTCTTTTTCCTCAGAGATGGAAATAGGAAGTGACGGAGACAGGAGGCTAAGGGCACAGACACAGCACCAGAATCTAACCCACAGCCTTCCAGTTCTCGTCTAATCCAGGCACAAGGAATATGGTGACTCCTGACATGGTCCCCAACCAAGTTGAGGCCACAGGGAAGGCTCTTCGTGGGCTAGGCTCTTCATAGTTCAAGAGACAGAGTCAATGGCTGGCATGTGTGAGGCCTGAGTTCTGTCCCCACCACCTCAGGCCACTCTAGTGAAGAGCTCACCTAGTACTGTGGCTGTGGCCCTACAACAAAATCACACGATGGGTCTCTGCCATGACTATCTGTCATTTCCCATTTTAAACCATATTAATTACTGTATTTTTGAGTGGTTTGAAGCCCGTGGGCAGCACAGGCCAACAATGCCACCCAACCATGCAGTTTCTGAAGGAGGCCACATTCTCAAGCCACGCTCTGAAGCCACTACTGACCTTGCAGCCTACTTCCTCATTTGAAGCAATAGACGGCACTGTGACTATCACCCTAAACTCCCTCTTCCTTTACCCATTCTTTTATGGAAGGGGCTGTTGACAGGAAATTCAGTCACACCCACTCAGGGGTGCCCAGGGCTACTCCAAACTCAGTGCTCAAAAATAACTCCCAGAAGTATTGAAAGAGGAGCAGGAATACAGTTATATAGTACTGGGGATCCAACTAGACATTTCCTAACTTGACATATGAATGTCCCTTTCCTCTTCTGAAGCTGACCAGCATGGTTTTCACTCTGCTTTCACTCTGCTTTCTTTACAGCTACTCACAACGTAAGCCTCACCTCTGAGCCCTCAGTGGCAGAATAACTGAGGGCTTTAGTTTTGTGGCTAATGTTATGGAACATCTTAGTATCCAGCAGAAAATCCCTTCAACTTCCAAGGAAGATATACTTGCCTGCTTCCTTCTTTTATTTATTTATTTATTTATTTATTTATTTATTAAAAAACCGTGAGATAGTTACAAAGCTTTCATAAAATGATCGACCACCCATCCCTCCATCAGTGTACATTTTCCACCACCAATGTCCCCTGTATCCCTCACCATCCCCACCCCATCCCACCTCCTGCCTCTTTGACAGACAATTTCCTTCTTACTCTCTATTTGGGGGCTTTATGGTTTGCTTTATGTTCTTCATGTTCCTGGAGCAAGCAGATGCCACTGGGCTACACTAGCATGTGACAGGGATGAATGGAGACATTATTGGCATCTGCTCGAGCAAATCAACGATCAACGGGATGACAAGTGATACAAGTGATGGTTTGCAATACAGATGATAAGAGGCCATCATGTTTGGTTCTTCATCTACTTTCAGCACACATCACCCATCCTGAACAACTCCTCCAACCATTATTGACTTAGTGATCCCTTCTCTATCCCAGCTGCCTTCTCCCCCAGCTCATGAGGCAGGCCTTCAAATCATGGAGCAATCTTCCTGGCCCTTGTCTCTACTATCCTTGGGTGTTAGACTTATGTTATTTTACATTTTTTAGTTACTGTTAGACTGCAGTCATTCTATGCCTATTTCTCTCTTCCTGTCTCATTTCACATAGCATAATACTCTTCATGTCCATCCACTTATAAGCAAATTTCATGACTTCATCTTTTGTAACAGCTGCATAGCATTCCATTGTGTAGACGTACCATAGTTTCCTTAACCAGTCATATGTTCTCAGGTACTCGGGTTGTTTCCAGATTCTGGCTATTGTGAACAGTACTGCAAAAAGAACACGAATAACCAGTGCTGGGGGCAGATGTGGGATAAAGGGACTCTCATTGTTGGGAATATCAACTGGCCCAGTCTTTCTAGAAAACAATATGGGCATTCCTTATAAAACTAGAAATTGAAGGGGCTGGAGAGATAGCACAGAGGATAGGGCAATTGCCTTGCACGTGGTCAACCCGAGTTCTATTCCCAGCATCCCATATGGTCCCCCTAGCACAGCCAGGAGTGATTCCTGAGTGCAGAGCCAGGAGTAGCCCCTGTGAATCACCATTTGTGGCCCAAAAAGAAAAAAAAACTAGAAATTGAGCTTCCATATTACCCAGAATACCACTTCAGGAATATATTCCAGGGGTGCAAAAAAGCACAGTAGAAATGACATCTGCACCCGCATGTTCATTGCAGAACTGTTCATACAGCCTGCTTCCTTCTGATACCACCAGCTGGCAATGGCAGTGGAGGAGTTAAAGCTACTTATGGTCTTAGAGGCTCAGAGCATCTGCAAGTCCACTGTCACGACTCCATTCATGCATTCATTCATTCATTCACTCGCTATTTAGTTTTGTTTGGGAGCTACACCCAGTGATGCTCAGTGGTGACTTCTAACTCAGTACTGGTTCCTCCCAGTGCAGGGATCCTATTTGGGTCTCTCACATCCAATGTATGTTCATAGTCAGTCGAACATCTATCTTTCCAGCCTGTGGGCACCATTTGAAATAAGATTAGTAAGATCTCTTAAGATTCTACATTTTTTTTAAAAAAATATTTATTAGTGAGACACCATGAGGTACAGTTGTAGATTTACAAATTTTTGTGCTTGGGTTTCGATTATACAATGATCAAATATCCATCCCTCCACCAGTGCCCATTTTCCACCACCATGATCCCAGTATCCCTCCCACACCCATCTCCCCCATCCCCCCCTGCCTCAGTGGCAGGGCATTCCCTTTTGTTCTCTCTCTCCTTTAGGGTGTTGTGGTCTGCAAAAGAGGCATTGAGTGGCAATCATGTTCAGTCCACAGTCTACTTTCAACATGTATCTCCCTCCTGAGAGGATGCTCCAAACACCCTTTATTTGGTGCTCCCTTCTCTAGCTGAGCTGCCCTTTCCCCTAGAATGCTCAGCTAGCTTCTAAGCCATGGAGCAATCCTCCTGGTACTGATCTCGGCTATTCTTGGATATTAATCTCCTATTTTGTTACTTTATGCCCCCAAGATGAATGCAATCTTTTTATGTCTATCCCTCTCTTTCTGACTCATTTCGCTTTAGAATGATACTTTCCATGTAGTACCACTTGTATGTAAATTTCATGACTTCATCTTTTCTAACAGTTACATAGTACTCCATTGTGTAGATGTACCAAAGTTTCTTTAACCAGTCGTCTGCTCTTGGGCACTCAGGTTTTTTCCAGATTATGGTTATAGTAAAGAGTGCTGCAATGAACAAACAAGTGCAGAAGTCACTTTGACTATACATTTTTGCCTCTCTGGGATATATTCCCAGGAGTGGTATTGCTGGGTCAAATGGGAGCTCAATACCTTTTCTTTTTAAATAGAGAATTTTTAAAAAGCATCCAAGTAGCAAAGTTTGATCATTCTGAATTTTCTCAAAATGTACTTCCTACATTTTTAGAGCTATGAAAGTGGAGAATAGCACTGGTAATATTGTAGGGCACAAACAGAATCATTCGAATTTGGGAAATGTTTCCAGAAAAAGTGCCTTTAAATAATTAACATCATAGTGCTCCTTCTTCAGGCAGTAGAGTAAATGTCTCTTGACAGATAATATTCTTTTATGTAAGGCAATAATTCCAGCTAGTTGCAGATAGCTGCAGTGTTACTGAAAAGCATACTTGAATCAAATACAATGTCTGAGGAAAACCAAACTATCAAGAAGCAATCAACAAGTCTTAAATGTTCAATTAATAGTGAATATTTAACTGAAATGTATAAATCAATCCATATTCTACTTGGATTTTTGTTTTAAGAAACATATTAAAGAGTGAAACAAGTTGTTTATAAAAACAACTAAACAAGAAAACAAGTTCTTAAGCAGAGGTATCATTACCAGGTGCTAGTTTGGGACAGTCACTCTTTCCTTGTCGTTCCTACACAGAAGTGCTCTGTTTCAGCAAACACTTGGCACCTATAGCAGACAGATCAGACCATCAAAGTGGTAAGGTTTGGAGAGGCTCTGCAGCCTATACAAGGTGCAAAATGCTAAAGTGAGAAAATAAAAACGGGACTTCTCAGAACCCCACCACCTGTGCACACTGCCCATCACCCCAGAGAATGAGGAGAAGCAGAATGTGACCCAGCCACGAAGACAAAACCCGGATTATTCAGAGGCCTCCAGTCAACCATATTTCGAGTAAATATGCATTTCCCAGCCATTGGATCAACTAGGATGTGATTCAAACTGGCTTTTCTGAACGCCAAAGACACCAGATGGACCGTCTTTCAATCTGGTATTTTTGTCATCTAAACACGATCCTAGAAATCAAAACAAATAGAAACATAAAAACCATTTTTTAAAAAATATGGGCAATTCTATCCTAAAACAAAGGCAAAGACTGAAAAATAGTTACCAAAACCAGTCCAAGGGTAGACAGGGCCTATTTTACTAAGGGCAGGAGGGAGGTGGGGTGGGAGGCAGTCATCTGTCTGTCTGTCCATGCTCCTTCTGCAAACAGTTGCCATAGCTTCTCTGCAGAATGAAGACATAAACAGTGTGATGGGTTGTGGGAAGCCTACTGGCTCTTTTCAGCAGGTCCAGACTTGGCAAGTACCCTCCCTCTGCTGTAGCACTGCTAACATGCACCTCAAAAGTCAGTGCTTCTCATGATCTGCCCTCCCAAAGGCTTAAAATCAGCCCTCAAGGAATCTCTCAAAGTTCAGGGGACAGCCAGGACCAGTACTATGTGATACTGGGGAAGCAAAGCCCAACAAAGGAGACTTTCATGCCCATCAGCCATTCCAGGGAACAAGGGAGGCACAGGATCAAGCTTGGGAACCCTCTGCTTGGCACAGGGGCATTTCAACCCTTCCCTAGTCAGATTCAGGAACTTTCTTTATGCTTCATTCTTTAAACGTTCCAGTGAAATACAGGAACATGGTTCAAAAGACAAAGAGCATCGTTTCCAACTGCCAAGCCCCCATTGCATCAATGCAGGACACTTGGCTCTCTCCTCTGCGCATGCGAATCTGATCCGACTGCCAGCAGAGAACCCAGTGGTGGTGTTCTGTGTTCTATGCAGGGTAGGTGAATGTATGGGACATTCATTTTGATGTCAGGGTGCATTTTCAGATGCAGGATTCAGAGTCCTCCTGTCACCAGCAACACTTCTACTCACATACCCGTACTCAAGAGTCTAACCAGCACTGTGAGGCAGAGAGAAGGGTAGAACCTGGATGAGTTCAACCCTTCTTATTCCCTTAAAATCAGAAATTGTGTGGTTGCAGTGAGACCCCCCCCTCCCACCCTCGAAAATATTCATGTCTGTCCCAGGTCACCTCCAAACCCTCCATATGTGAGACCCTCCCATGTGGCTGGGTATCTGGAAGAGCCGAGCTTTTCTATTATTCGGGTGTCTGTCCTCAGGCATGGGGAAGGAAAGTCCTTGCTGAGCCAAATCCTAAAATGAGGGGAGTCTGAACAGCAGGCTCGGAGGGCAAGTCAAGCAAAGAGTGGGGTGCAGACACAGATTTCCAGGGGTCCCAGGGATGAAGCAGGTATATTCCCTCTCTGTACTTGCTCCTCAAGACTCCAGCCACCAGGGAAGCCTGGGGAAAGAGGCCCTACTGGGGGGACCTAATGGGGGCCGGATGGAACACTGTATAGGGACAAAACAGAAGCAAAGGAGGAACAAGAGCACACGGAGTCTGAGCTGCAAGGAAACATCTGGGACTGGAACATTGCAGGGCTGCAATTTCAGTTGCATTCTAGGAAAGGAGAGGCAGGTAAGAAAGGTGGGGTGTGGGAGCTGGAGCCATAGTCCAGTGGGTAAGGCATTTGCCTTGCACACAGCCTACATGGGTTCGATCCCATACTGAACCCACCAGCAGTGATCCCTGAGTACAGATACAGAAGTAAGCCCTGTGTTCCATCAGGTGAAAAACAAAATTTTAAAATGTTGTAGAGCACCACCAGTGAGTGTCATGAGCTGCATAAGGTGAGAGAGGACACAATTTCTGACACGTAGGTCTTTCTGCTGGCAAGAGTAGAAGACCATGGCAGAGTGGGCACAGACAGGGAATCCTGGGGCTCTCTGCTCCTATTACAGGATCTGCATTTTGTATTCTAACCAGGCAAAAAAAAAACCCAGAGGATTACAATTAGTCAACACTCTCCTTTGGACCTCAAGCTGGACAAAGAAAAAGCTGGCCACTGACAAGCCTTTGACGTACTGAGTAGTGCAGAGAGGAGCTGCAGGGGGGCTACAAAGCAGTTCTCGGGGGCTCCTGGGGTCAATCCTGGTGATCCTTGGCCATGCAGCCAGGTGGTTTGATGCTTAAAGATGCAGTGATTCTCCAGGGCTACACTAATGCAGTGCTCTAGAGAACTTATGATGCTGGAGACCCAGCTGGGGCTAGCTCAGGCAAGGCGAGCGCCTCTCCCAGTCCTCTCATTGGTCTCCTGAGGTTGCTGTCTGAGACTCCCTTGAAGCACAACTCAGAGCATCACAGCTGTGTTCAATAGCCAGGACATATGCACAGGCTCTGTTTTGAAAAGATGAGGAGGTTGGTTGGCAAATAGGGTGAACGCATGATGAGAAAGCATTTCTACGCAGGACAAATGCTGACAGGGAGGAGAAGTCATTTTTGACTTTTCTTCTGATTATGTTTTTTCAGCCATACCCATTAGCGCTAGAAACTTACTCCTGGTTCTGCATGTGCTTGAGGCTCACTCCTGGTTCTGCACTCAGAGATCACTACTGGCAGGGCTCAAGAGACCTCATGGGGTGCTGGGGATGGAAGCTGAGTCAGCTGTGTGTAGGTGACCTGCCTTAACCCCCAAGTACTATCCTCCCTGGCTCCTTGGTGTCTTTAACCACCAATCACCACTTCATTCTCTCCCCAAATCCACAACCCCCTGCATCTTCCTTTATGATAGCTATCAGTTACACCCTTTCCTTCCCAAAGGGCAAGAACATGTTGCAGCTCTGTGGGTAGCTAAGTCTCCTTGAAAGCAGAAGAGAGAGCACAGGAACCCAGGGGCCCATGACACCTACGGGTCCACTGTACCCAGTCAGCAGTGGGTAAAAGAGAAATTTAATTCCCCACTGTTTCAAGAGTCAGAACAAGGCCCTTCTTAATGAAAGATGCCCAGAAAATGCGAACTGTACATAAGAGTGATAAGCAATGAGGGGGATGAAGCCCAGGGAATACCTCTGACTCTGTGCTCAGGAGTGCTCAATGCCCCCTGGCATTGCTTGGGAGAACATAATGTGGTTGATGTTGGAGATCGAATGGGGGTTGGCAGGATGCCAGGCTACTGTCTTAACCCCTGTGTTATCTCCCCAGCCCTGAATATTGATAACCAATTGTCACTCTTCAAGGGGTAGTTGATTTTGTGGTGTTGTACCAAGGAGTTACTGAAAAACACCCATTCATCCTAATATCACCGTACTAGTAATCACATATATTTATGGAGGAAAAGAGGTTTGTAGAATTCTTCTTTAAGCCACTCAGTAGCAATATACTATTGTCATTTGTATAAACAAAACCTTCCCTTCCCAGTGGAGAAGGCTCCTACAGCCCAGGATTCCCTGCTATTTATGGACCATGCGTCACAGATTTTTCATCTCTATTTTATTTGTGGAGAGGGAGAGTTAGGCACTGGGGCTACACATGGCAGTGCTCAGGTTATTTTCTTGACTATGCTGTCCCTAACAGGGGCCACTCTTAAGGTGAAGACAAAAACAAGCAGTATCAAGGAGCAAAACTGAAGTTGACTCTAAGTACCAGTCTTGGCAACAAACAGTTCTCACCAAGACAAAGGAGTTTAGCTGGTCCTGAGAATAATTCATACAATAATGGAACCAGAGCTGGGTAGTAAGCTCGATGGACTGCAGCACAGGCTTCGCATGTACGAGGTCTGGGTCCTATCCCTAATATTGCACAGTCCCCTGCGCACCTCTGGGATGGACCCAATCACAGAGCTGGGAGCAGCCCCTGAAGTATCCCAGGGTATGACTCACTCCCCACCCCACTACCACCAAATAAACCAAAAAAGAACACTATGGCTTCACATTTGAAAGCAGCTGCTCCTTTCTGCAAGGGTTGCCCAGCTATTTCTTCCCTGGAAGCTCCAGCAGGTGCACAGGATCTGGCATCCTCAACCCAGAAGGACCCTGTGCCCACAGGGTAACTTTGCAATCACTTGGGGGATCTCATGAGCCTCAGACCCCTCCCCCAGCCTGGCCCATGCTGTTAGAGCAAGCACTAGCGGGCACATTCACGGCTGTCTCATATGCTTGGGACCCTTCACCCCGTCCCTCTAGCTGGTGTTTGCCTAGACAACACAACCTAAGTCACGTTAGTGGCAAGGGACTTACTGCCACATCAGGTGGGAGGAGGCACCAGAGGCCCATCAGAAAGCTGCACCTACCCACAGCTGGCCACACCTCCTGGGACCATTCAAGCCAATCAGAGACACAGGGTTCCATCTCCAGGATCTACTTTCCACCCAAGTCTACTCAGAAAGGGACCTGAGGTCATAGCACTCACAGCAAAATGACTAGAAACTGGCATTAAAGACGATTCAAAATACCCTGACTAGTGACCAGAGAGATAGTGCAGGGGGCAAAACATTTGCCTTTCATGCCTGCCACCCTAGTTTGATGCCCAGCATCACACAGGATATCCAGAGCCTTACTATGAGTGAAGCCTAAGCAGTATCGAGTGTGGTCCCAAAACAATAAATAAATAAATAAATAAATAACCAAAGGTGCAGCCTCACTCTAAAGACAGGTATTGTGATTTGGCATTAGCGGGTAGGGCATTTGCCTTGCACGTGGCCAAGTGGCCAACATGGCCTACCCAAGTTCGATTCCTCCGCCCCTCTTGGAGAGCCCGGCAAGCTACTGAGAGTATCTCACCTGCATGGCAAAGCCTGGCAAGCTCCCCGTGACGTATTCGATATGCCAAACACAGTAACAAGTCTCACAATGTTACTGGGCCCGCTCAAGCAAATCGATGAACAACAGGAGGACAGTGACAGTGACGGGAATGACCAGAGGTGGGGGTGTTCAGGAGCAGTTAAGCTTCTAGTCTCTTTATTCACTCAAAAGTGTAAATCTCAGACTATCAGATTCCTTTTGGCTCAGTCCTGAAGTTCGTTCATGATGCCCCCATCTGAAGACATGAAAAACAACCTGATTTACATCCTCTT
The DNA here is from genome assembly GCF_029834395.1 of Sorex fumeus. Lineage (NCBI taxonomy): Eukaryota > Metazoa > Chordata > Mammalia > Eulipotyphla > Soricidae > Sorex > Sorex fumeus. Next base: position 12,477,233 of record NW_026606138.1, on the reverse strand, counting down.
TCTAATTGCAAAGGAGGAAAGAAACCAAAGTGCAGATTCAGTTGGTGTCACGGGGCGCCTACAGAGACTTAGGGTAAGACACATTAGTAAGGGTTGGTTAGGAATAGGTAAGGAATATTAGAAAGTGTTCATAAGGTGGAGTAAGGTATATTAGTAGGAGTTAGGGTTGGGTAAGGTGCATTAGTAAGGGTTAGTTAGGGTAGGTAAGGTGCATTAGTAAAGGTTAATTATGGAGGCAAATCAGTAACAGGGTAGGGAAGGTGCACTAATGAGAGTTAGTTAGGGCTGGGTAGTCAGTAAGGGTTAGTTAGGACAGGGTAAGGTTCATTAGTGAGGGTTAGTTAGGGTAGGAAAGGCACATTAATAAGAGCAAATTAGAGTAGGGTAATCAGTGCGGGTTAGCCAGGATAGGGAAGACTCATTAGTAAGGACTAGTTAGAGTAGGAAAGTTGCATTAGTGAGGCCAGGTTAGGGTCAGGTCCAGGTAAGGTGTGTGAGTGAGTCTCCTGCTGAGAACACAGTCCTCCCGTTTAGCTGACAGTTTTGGGGGACCCTTCATGGCTCTAGTAGTGAAGGGCAGACTGCTAGGACTCCAAACCTCAGTGCCCCCTATGCTGATGAGGAGGGGGAATGGGGAGGAGTTCTGCGGGATTGAGATTTCTCTGGGGAAGCCTTGGGGCTCAAGAAATTCCCTTCTGAAATTGACAGACCATCACCATCCCCAGCAGTGAAGCAGACCCAGGTGGGCACAGAGCAGGGAGCATGGGGGAGGGGAACACCTGCTTAGTGGGGTCCACAAAGCGAGCTCGGGGCAGGCCTGGCAGGTTGTAGAAAATAAGGCTCAGGGCCAGGGGAAAGGAGTAAGAAGGTGTTTGAGGCAGAGGAAACAGTCCAGATAAATGCTCGGCAGCTTGGTGATTCCTGCTTCTCAGAAGAGGAGCCTTGAGGGGTTCTGGGCAGTGTTCGCACCACAGGCCTGTCTGCTTCTGATTCCTGAAGTTACTCTCTTCTTTCCCAAAGACACAGAGACCTACAGGAGATCTGTGTCCCCATGGACCTACAGTCTCATCCCTAAGCACTGGGCTTATAAACTTGTTCTCTTGATCTCACATTGTCTTAGTTCTAACTTGAAAACAAAAAGGCATGGGGTAGAGAGACAGAAGCCCATGAAAACTGAGGGCCTAGTAGATATTTTATACCTTATGCATGGGATATGAGCAAGTGCCAAGTGGTATAAGGTACAATCTCCATGGCATAAATGTTTGATACAGCCTCTCGTACAAACATAAGGAACAATCCTAATAAAGGTGTTGGATATTTCATCTGCACAAAAAACTTGTTTTACACAGCTAAAAGATCAACCAACAGTACAGAAGATTTCAAAGCAAGGCTGGACTACTGAAATCTTTGATATTCTATTTACTACCTCCTTTGGAAGGTTATCAAACATTTTGCAATCCCCCATCAACTCACCTTTGGCATGGGATAGCTGCCTGGCCCAGTAGGAGGACTGGGCAGTTAAGGTGAATGCTAGTTAATGCACTCTTTGGATTATGGTACACGCTTAGTAAACAAAAACTCTAGTGACCCTAAGAGAGGAAGAATGCTAAATGACAGCTTTCAACTGGAAAAGCTCTGGTGATTCCAATCAGTATCAAATAGATTGCATGGATGACATGGAAATCAAGGAAAGGCATGTTTTTCCTGCTCATGAAAATGAGATCATGCTCTAAAATGCCAACTGCAGCCCTGGCCCCAGTGACCTCTCCATGAAATATCTGCAGTGTCACTTGGCCTTGCTGGGCCTCCTTGCTTTGAGACAAGGCCTCAGCAGAACAGATGCTGGACAAAGGCTCAAGTCCCTTCCAGCCATAGCATTCTGGAGTCAACCTCTAGAATAGCTGGTACAACAGAAGTCTACACAGTAAAGCACCTGAGTCACAGCTAAAGGACAGAGGATGGGGTAGGTTGGCCACACTGTGCAATGAGCACTGAGCCTCTTGACAGCAGCAGAGTTGAAAGCATGCAAACACTGGAAGGGAGAGACATGGCTCCAGCATCAAAAAACAACTAGGATTTCTACTAAGGGTGCCCAGGTATGCCCGGTCTATGCCTTCTTAGTATCAAATATTTGAAGAGCTCTTTATTTCAGCAACACTTGCCAAACAAAGGCCCTATTCACCTGGCCCCTCCTTACTGGCTGTCCACCAGCCAGTTGGTTTCCATTATAACTGGGCTGCGAATCCCATACTCCCATACAGCTGAAAATCCCAGTGCAAACTTTATGGAGGACATTAGAGTCCCTAGGGAACATGTTAAAACTGTGGATTCCTCTCCCAAGTGCACACACATTCTTCTGTTCTATTATGCAGCATAGCATGGGCATTTGAAAACTTCCCTGAAAATCTCTAAGGTCAAGGTTCATGATGTGAAAAACACTCTGAAATTTATCATTGACGATTCAGAGGAGACCACGTTCTTCTAATCTGGGAGGTCTGTGCTTATCCTAGACATCAGATAGACTTCCCAGCCCCTCCCCCCCCCAAAAAAAAAGAGTGCATAATCCAGCTACCTTCCTCCTGGCACTGAAGTGGAATTCTAGCATTTCTAAGACGTCAGCCAGCTTGGGAGCAATAAGCATTCCCCGGGCGCCTAACCCCAGTCCTTGTCCCTTCCCACCTACTGCTGCCTCACTGCTTGCCCTGAGCTAGTTACTCACTCTTCCCTGTCTCCCCCCTGCTGACCAAAAAAGAATCCCTGTGTTCCCAGTACATCAAGCATGGAGAATCTGAGTCCAAAGCAATTGAATAAACAATGCATTTAGAGTTCCAGGATGCTTCCCAAATTAACAGTAGAGTTACCAGTCGGAGCACAACAAAATATGAGTTCATCCAGAGGCATTCTTGTAAGGTAGACGCTCCCTGATGAATCTGCTTTTGGTTCCCTCCTAGAAGATAACATCAACCTCCACCCCCCAAGCTCAGGTAGCATGTATCAGAGTACACGGAGACTGTTCTAGGGCCATAAGCAACAACTTCACACTTGAAGTTCCCCCTACTTAGACTGGCTCATTCTAATGTGGGTGTGATCAACATCACTCCACCACCCCCACCCCACCCAAAGAGTTTTCACTTATCCAAGTCAAATCTCTTACCCAGAAATTCATGGCACTATCTTCCCTCCTTCATAATCATGAACACAGCTGCCATTTGTCCTATGTTTTACTGACTGCTTGATGGTAGATATTTCTATCCTCTACTAGCAGTCTGAGGATAACATAACAAAGAAATTACTAAAGAAGTTTCCCTTGAATAAATAAAGGGATTTATGAGGTCCGAGATGTCAGCCTCAGAGAGCCTGAGACAAAGATAAGCAGAACTGGATACTTGGATAGTTCTAGCTTTGGCCAACTGGCTTGTTTTGGTTGATTGCTGTTTTCACATTAATATAACTCAGTACAAAGCTTGTGTTGGTAAAAATTTGATTGTAATCCTGGGAGAGAAAGAAACTTTCAGAATGATAGAATTCTGTATCAGGACCTTGTTTTCATCACACAATTCGCATTCTTCATGCAGGACCCTAGTTTAACATGCCAGTTTTCCTAGTCTCTAACAACATTACCCCTCTAGCCAATAAGCGGGATTGTCAGTTCTTCACCATGGCTAGGGGTTGTAGCTAGTCTGCACTATCCTAGTGGAGATTCAGCCATTCGATCAACATGCCTCCTTAGGAGGAAGAATGGACCATTCACTTGTGTCTACTTCTCTAAGGAAGTTACTATTAGTCTGGTGAGGCTTTTTTTTTTTTTTTGCTGTTGTTTTGTTTTGTTTTGATTGCAAGCATTTTGCAAGAGTTGCCTGTTGCTCATCCACATTCCAAATCCAACATGAGCTTCCTTGTTGGTTTTGTTTTACCAATCATCCATCAACTTTAAATAAAGGGAATGATTCTTTGATGGCAGACAACAGTCAAGCACTGTGGAACCAGAAATAGACAGCAGGGTGGGGGTGAGGGCCAGGGGTGGGTGGTGGGGGTGGTGTTATAATTAGTTCTCTGAGTCCAATAATTCTTCCAAACAAAACAGTGATGATGTTAAGTGTTGACTGTAATATTCAAGCTTCACCATGAGAAGCTGATTATTCTTGGAAGGAGCAAACAGAAGACCTAATGTTCTAGGAGGCATCCAGCACTGGTAGGAGAGGATGTATTCCTCAAGAATACCTAAAATACTGTCAAGAAATCACAAGTCTCCTTAGAACCAAGTAGGTGAAAATGTGATTTCTCAGTCCCACAAACCAAGACCTTGAAAAGGGTCAAATGGCTTCACGCACTCACCTGACAAGCAGAAATCTGTTCAAGCCTCCCGCATCTCTCACAAGACTTGGCTGAGGCCATTCCAAGAGCTTTGTTAGGGCCCCCCAGTGAGTATAGGTCTTGAAGAGGGCTCAGAGACTGAGGAAGAGCCAGGACAAACATGAGCCTATGAGTTTAGTCCTAGACAAGGCAAACCTGACTGACCCTGGTCTGGGGTCCATGATGAGGTAGTTATGGGGGAGAAGGGGAGACCGGATCTCTCTATTCTAGATTCACAGCCCATGAAAATATCCAGCTAATAGGATAGAGACAAAACAAAATTAAAGAAAAAGACCTAATCCACAGAGGTCCGTTCATCTTTGCAATTGCATTGAATCGCAAATGGGAATGAATGCAGCATCACGATTTTCAGGTCAAAAAGCTAAAGCTTCAGTCCTCCTGTGGCCAGTTCCCCCTAGCTTAACTATGACTGACATAACATCTACACATCAATTTAAGACTTGTACTCTAATTTTAACCTGTATACTTTTATTTAAATGTGCCTCTACAAAACTCAGAAAAAAATAGTGACCTGTAATTTTTTTTAAAGGCTAATAATGCTGAGGAGAAGTAAGATGACAGGAGCCATTTGTGAAATGATTTAATGAATTTCAAAAATGATGGCAAGTGCCCATCTTACTGATTACTATATGTTATTGTAAGACTGTTCTTTTCCCCATCTTCAGATAAAAAATAAACAATGGTCATGCAAAAAATGTTTCTGGTCAAAGAAACAGTGAGATGAAGATGTGAATGCAGATCAAGAATGCTATGCTTGATCAACAACCAAATCATGCTTCCGTTTTTTTTTTAGTACACATAAAATTGATATTGGTATATATAAAGTCTATATTGTTTCTCTGTTTGTTATATACAAAATTGATGCTACCAAGTTTGTTATCCAGTTACTGCCATGCATAGAAGCATGTTCATAGATCCTTTCCCTTCTGACCTTAAAGCCCTTTACTCTGTTCATTCTCCACTTCCTAAATAAAGCCTACTAAATACCCCTTTTGCCCTCCTGGGATAATAGTCCAAATCCCTTCACTGTCATAAGTACAGGTTTCCCTACTCTATGAAACTAGAACATCTCTATTCAGTATGATTTGGTGGGTTACTTTTCGGACCTAAGAACATTGTTACTATTAGTTTACAAGGAAATGCTTTTTAATGCTCCCTGTCCCTGGTCCCCTGATATACCCTGTTATATCCTGCCAAACAGAATGTTCTACTAATGAAAAATGGGGAAAACTTGTATCCCCTACAACAATTTACTTAGTTTTGTCCAGTTGTTCTTAATGTAAACTGGTCAAACTATAGATTATATTACGAATTATCAAAGAAATACTTTTAACTTTGCTTCCAACAACTTCCATGATCGCAGTCAGTATATTGTTGACCTTTTTGACCATAACTATATTTTATTCATTCTTTCTAGAGCTGTCGACAATAATCTATAAAACCATATTCTGTTTTATCAACTATAATTCTGGCTGCTCATCTCTAAACACCACTTGAGTAATTTTTTCCATATGCTTGTTCATACAGATACTCTTCTGCCTCTGTTTAGCATATGTAGCCCATGACAGCTTAGTATTTTGCTGTTTCATCCAGAAGTTTCCCTACATATGATTACAGAAAAGTGTTGAATGAAATCAATCCTAACTCATGCCTGCAGGCCTGATCTGTTTATAGTTTTCCTTTCAGAGAACGGCACTGTAGATCCACCCATTGTCTCCTCCACCCCCTGGGACTGTTTCCTCTTCTCATGAACAATTGTAAAGGGAGGAATCATCTGAAAAAAATCATTATGTCAATTTCATTTTGTTGCCAAATTCTCATGATACTTGTACAACTGTTCTACATTTTTTGATATCTTAGACTTCAACTCCAGAATATTTTATTGTGCTGTACATCTGAGTCCACCAGTCAGTGTAGATGGCTTTGCAGATGGTTGTGCCTTAAATCTGAGCCACGAGGCAATAAAGATCATTAATGGGATTTCTTCGTCCACAAACACAGTTTCTCTGCTCTCACTGAGAACGACCTTCACAGGTCTCTTAACTGTGAAGTACTGTTCTTCAGTTTAACCCATTTAGCTCTAGAGCTACAACCCACCACTCAGTAAACTGACCAAATTTAATTGGTTACACAAGAAGCTAAACTCATCTCACAATTGAGTAGGATAAAAAAAAATAGGAATCCTGAAGAAAAACAAAAACAAAAACAAAACAAAGAAATTAGCCTGATAATGAAAAACTACTGAAAGCAATTTACAAGCTATTCCCCTGACAATATATAATCTGCACGTAATTCAGAGCTCATATCCTTTTGATCAGACATTTTTCTTCTTTCTCATCAGACATTTTTCTAGCAGCAATACTAACGTCAAATTTCTTCTTCTTGAAGTTCTAAAGGGATATACAGCAGCAAACATGGCCATGCACTGAATGAAAGCAAATGCCTTGCATTGTTTATTCAATGGGATGCCTCTGATGAATCTTTTTAAAAGGTCAATCAAGAAGGCATGGAACCAGATATTCAAGGCATCCAAGCTCTTGTGTAAATCCTAAATTTGTGGCCACACGCCCTTAAGTTGAATAGGTGATGGCCACAAACAAGTGGAACTTGATGGTAGAACTGTTCTTTCCTGAAGAACTCCGCCAAGAAAAAAAAATTTAGCAAAATAAAATGGAGGGAAGGATATGATAAAAGGGGAGTTGTGCTATCCCAAAAGGGAGGAAAGCAAAAAGAAATTTCAGAAAGGATAACAAATTAGTTTAGAAAGTCACAATGAGAGAAGGCAGACAAAAATAAAGGCAAAGGATGCAGCGTCCAGGGAAAGAGGAAGGGGCGAGTGGAAACAGCTGGAATTGCTCAGCTGTGTCAACATTCGGCTGTTTCACAGATTGACTAGCAAAGTGTCATCTGAAACCAATTACATTCCCAAAACCCTACGGACCCAGTTCATAACATTGATTAATCCACATTGTGAAAAAGTCCCCAAGCAAAACTAGAACAGCTGTCAGCCCTTGGCGCTCAAAAAACAGCAATTGCTTAAGGGGGGGGGCGGGAGGGAATGATCCTTTTGAAATGTTAGGGATTTTTAGAAGGTAAGCATGCTGAAACTGCAGTGAGCTTTGCAACTGCTCCTACCTGCATCCTTGGAAAGCCCAAGTTCATGCCCCAAATCAGACTACAAACATCTCAAAGTCTAACGCTACTTCTCTTTGGGGCAGGACTGGGATTACAGGGGCCAGTTCAGCTCGGGGTCATTCTAGAGGACACTTTGGCAGTGCTGGAGGGAGAATGTGCTGCAGTGCTGGGGATGGACCTGGAGGCGTCAGGCTTCCAGGCATCTGCGCCAGCTTCTGAACCATCTCTCTGGCCCGAGCCTTGAATCCTGTGGCTTCTCCCTTCTGGGAATAGCCCGATGTGTTCCATTCATCTATTTATCTGTTTATTGGCAATGTCGGGGAAACAACCCAGAGCCCCCGACAGTCAGAGCCAAGAGCTTCACTGTTACCACATCCTGGCCCCACATTTAATTTCCCTTTTAAGTATATATCTAGTCTCCCTGAACATCATTTTAAAGGGAGTAATCGATTTCTTCTGAGCCAATAAAAACGTATTCAGAATTAATGTACTTTCTTGTCGTTGTTTGGCGCCACACTTGGTGGTACTCAGGGTTTACTCCTGGCTCTGTGCTCAGGAATCACTCCTGGTGTGCTTTAAGGACTACATTGGGTGCCAGGGATTGAACCTGAGTTGGTTGTGTGCAAGGCAAGTGCCTTACCCACTGCACTCTCTTCAGCCATAAAGTTAACATATTTTCTGACCTAGAAATTCTCCTCGCTTTTCAGAGAGAGGTATATGCCAAGAGCTTGATTTGAAGAACCCTGAACTGAGCATAAACCAGAGATACAAAGGTCACACAACCTTCCCAAATGCCTCCTCCTACCCCTCAATCTGAAAAGACATTTACCAAAGCCGGGGAAGGCAGCCTGGAGTTACTGCGACTAGACATTCAGCACTGGAAGCTGCAGAGAAAAACCCTAATGCCATGTAATCAGCCATGGAGATTTCTGAACTGCCATTTCTGTTGGTCATAGATGGAAATCTCCAGCATACAGCTACAAGTATTATAGGAGTACTTCATTTCAAACTTTTGAGTGGATTTTGCACCCCCACCCCACATCTAATAATATATATTTCATTCACTCAGAAAAAATTTATAGAACACCTACTTTACATCAAACATTGGCTTTCAGCATATGAATTTTGTGTATAAACTGAAGCTCTGCAGGATGTAATTATGATTTTTCTGAACAATACAACTAGTCTGTGCTCCGATGCGTACTCAAATACAAGGCTATCATATACCAAATTCTGTGCTATTTTTAAAAACTCATGATAGTACATAATATGTGGAGTATGGAGCAGATTTTTATAATTATAAAATGTGGTATAGTAGAATTTTCATAAATTAGCTGGGATTACCTAAATACATGGTTCCTATGGGGAATTGCATTCCAAGTTACAAAAAAACTGTGTAAATCAGGCTTTAGTAATAGAAGTGATGATATGCAGATAGATAGATGATTGATAGATAGATAGATAGACAGACAGACAGACAGATACCACTCTACTTCTGCTCCTTTCTAAATACCCTACAAGTAATGGACGGATCTCCTCTGTTGAAAGGCCACTCTGAAGCGGCTCCAAGTTTTACTAAACAGAAGTCTTTGATATACTGAATACTTGTGTGCTTGAGTCTCAGAAAACTAACTCCTACTAAAAACAAAGCAAAACCAATTACTTCTCTCTAATTCAAACCATTCAAAAATCCAAACATTAATTTCATTAGTATATCCCTAAAACTTGAAAAACAAAAAGAGAATAAAAAAAGTCCCACAATTTGCAGTGTCCAAGGTCTCTAGGCTGATTCTTTGGCCCTCAAATTGGGAAGACCCAGCAAGGCATTTCCTATGTAAAATAGTAGTGTTTGTTACTAACGACTGTTCTCCAAACAATAATGTTTACAAAGGTTTGCAAGAAGTAATATCTGCACTGGGTTTGGCAGGATTTGGGGGTGTCTATATTCTAGAGAGGGGATAAAGGGCAAGGCACAGAGAGAGCCCATGCAATAAAAATTAATCTCCAGACAGATTTTCTAACTCTTTTACTATTTTTTACCCAAGAGGATATTTATAATTATTGCTTTTTAAATGCTCATGATGTCACAGATAAAGAACACCAATTGCTCCCAGCAGAACTCTAACTACAGTACATGTTTATAAGAGCAAATTACTGTTTATACATGGACAGGATTGTAAATGAGGGGAAGAACATTACAAATTATATGTTACTGAAAGAAAGCCAAAGCATTTCCAATTCTTTCTTTTCATGAAGAGATTTCATTACCTGCATCATGCCCCCTTCTCTCAGTCCTCTCAATGGACATTGACATGGGTAAGCCTACAAGAAACACAACGGAAATTTAGATTTGTATGTTCTGGTCTCAGAACAGGGACAACACCCAGAGAAATGGCAGCAAAATCACTTACATTTCCACATACCAAGCTACTCTAATAATCATTAGAATAGACACGTTTAAGGGTTGAATGTAAGAAATCAACTGGCCTGGTGACAGTATAGTGAGTAGGGTGTTTGCCTTGCATGCAGCCAAACGAGGGTCAATCATGGGCACTATATACGATCCGCTGAGCCTACCAGGAGTAATCCCTGAGCACAGAGCCAGGAGAATGTCAGGTATGGCCCAAATACATACCCACACAGACACACACAGACACACACAGACACAAACACAGACACAGACACACACACACATAGACACACACACCCACACACAGACACACACTCCAAGTAATCCCTGTCCCAAGAACTACATTTGACCTTCCAATAAATCCATCCAAATTCAATCTCAAGAAACCCAAATGAAGTTGAATATAAACTGGGGCCTTTTCTCTGGAACTTTCCACGAATAAAAGGTTATGACATTCTTATTATTTTTCTTTTTCTACCCTTCCCCTTGCTGTAGTTGCTGTCACCAGGGTAAACGTCAGAGCCATGATTCATGGACATACTTTGTTGTGGTGCCCTTTTATTTATCTTCCAGGGATCAAACTCAAGGTCTCACACCTGCAGGAAATCACTCTACCACTGAGCTAAATCCCAGGCCCACCTCTTTTTTTCCTTATAAACTGCCTACTAATAAAGTCTAGCCCTCCTCTGGGTGGCAGTATATTTTGTGGATAGAACCTTAAAATTTCTACTGTGCTTAATGATCTCAGGAGAGCTGAAGTTTCAAAAACAAATAATAGTATCTTTACCATGGCCTCTAAAACTGTTTTAAAATGAAATGGCTGAGTAACCGCTTAGAATAGGCAGAGCAAAAGTGTTCGTATAATGTCAATCCTTTCTTGTCACTGTTTCCCCTTCACTGGAAACCAAGATGGTTGGGAAAGATGCAAGGGTATGTCATAGCAAAGGAAGAAAGTACCTTTAAGTCATGGTAGGTGTGACTTCCTAGGTACTTCTCACAACCATCCAATGCATCTTTCCTAAACACGGCGCAGAAAGGCAGTAGAAGCCAGACTGCGTGTTTGCTGGGAACTACTGTTGAGAGGCCCCAGGAAATGCCCTCTTCCCCCTTTCTTTGGGAGAAGTTACTGCCTGTGCCTCAGTGCTACTTGCTAACATTCCTAGGCTAAGTGACTTGTCTGACACAGAGACAAGGTGGAGGGCAGCAAGAAGGTGAACTATTAATGAGTACAAGCTTTCTTACTGCTCTGGCTCTATTTAGAACCCAGACACTTAATGGCCCTGTGGTATTATTAACATCTCCATGGCAATGCCTCTCTCAGGGCTGGGATGGACATGAAGTTTGCCCAGGCCATCTCCTGACAGGACCAGTCAGTGCTCGGGGCTTCCAATTTCCCAAAGAGTATGTACTGCTTTTCAAGAACACCATACTACTTTTTGTGCTGGGCTGAGACATGCCATGATCCAAAACAGTCTCCATGCCCTGTGGCCTAGGATGGCCTTCTTCCTTCTTTCTCACCTACAGACTGGCACCAATCCTGGATACTGCTCTGTGGATCAGACCTGCAGCTAAAACCCAGGAAGGGGAAGAGTAGTTTTCAATGTTTCTACAACAGCAGACTGGCACCAGCCTGTGAAGAAGGCTGCCCAGGGGTACTAGGGAAGTAGACTTATGGAGAGAGATGAAAATTCCAGGCATTGGAGATAGAACAGCAGGTAAAGAAGGCACTAGCCTTACACTCATCTGATCTGGGTTCGATCCCCATCACCACATATGGTTCAATGAGCACAGAAGAATGATCACCGAGTAAACAGCAGGAGTACACTCTGAACACAGGTGTGGCTCCTAAGCACCAAACAAAATCCCAGAACTGAAATTCGCATATCAACTCATGAGATATCTACCTTAAAGCAAATGTTAAATAGAACAGCCCATCCCCCCAAAGTTTCTATGAATCAAGCATCATCCTGATACCAAAAGCAGATAGAAACACCACACACACACACACACACACACACACACACACACACACACACGAATTACAGGTCAATTTCCTTGATGAATACAGATGGGAAAATCGTCAACAAAATACTAGCAAATAGAACCCAACAATTCATCAAAAGAATCATACGCCATGACCAAACAGGATTCTTCTCTGGGATGAAAGTGGTTAAACATATACAAGTCTGGCGCCTTAGACCACTCGGCCATCCTGACACCCTACAATCAAGATAATATACCACATCAATAAAGGGGAAAATAAAAACCATATGATAGTATCAGAGAAACCATTTGACAAGATTCAGCACCCATTAATGATAAAACTCTCAACAAAACAGGAATTGAAGAAACTTTCCCCAATATATTCAAAGCCAAAATTTACCACAAGCTCACAGCAAATATTATACTCAACAGGGAAAAACTAAAAGCCTTCCCTCGAAGATAAGGCACAAGACAAGGCTTCCCACTCTTGCCACTTGTATTACATATAGTACTGGAAGTACTTGCCGTAGCAATTAGGCACTAAAAAAAAGATATCAAGGGAATCCAGATAGGAAAGGAAGAAGTCAAGCTCTCACTATTTGCACAGGACTTGACAATGTATTTAGAAAATCCTAAAGATACTACATAAAAGTTTCTAGAAACAATAGATTTGTCTAGTCAAGTGGCAGGCTACAAAATTAATACACAAAAGTTCATGGCTTTTCTACATACAAATGCTGTAATAGAAGAAAAGAGATATTTTTAAAAAGTTCACATTTGTGCCTCAGAAAAACAAGTACCTTGAAATTAGCTTAACTAAAGAGGTAGAAAACCTATACAAAGAAAACTATAAAACACAACTTGATGAAATAAAAGAGATATGAGAAAATGGAAACACATTCCTTATTCATGGATTAGGAGGATAAATATCATCAAAATGACAACAGTTCCAAAAGCATTGTACAGATTCAATGCAGTCTCTATAAGGATACCCGTGCCTTTTTTTTTTTTAAAGAAATAGATCAAACATTTATTCCTGAAATTCATACAGGACAATAAAGATCCCTGAATAGCTAAAGCAGTCCTTGGGGAAGAAGAAGGTGGGAGACATCACTTTCCTCAACTTCAAACTGTACTGGAAAGCAGAAGTAATTAAAATAGCATGGTATTTGGAATAAAGACAGACCCTCAGATTAATGGAATAGACTTGAATATCCTTAAACAGACTCTCAAGTATATGATCAATTAATCTTCAATAAAGGAGCCAAAAATATGAAGTGAGGGAAGGGAAGCCTCTTCAACAAACAGTGCTGGGAAAACTGGTCTGCTACATGAAAAAAACAAACTGTCACTGTCCTCCCATTGTTCATTGATTTGCTCGATCGGGCCCAGTAACGTCTCCATTTATTTTTGAGACTTGTTGTTACTGAGTTTGTCATATTGAATACGTCATAGGTAGCTTGCCAGGCTTTGCCCTGCGGGCGAGATACTCTCGGTAGCTTGCCGGGACCAAACAAAAAAAAAACATCTTAGACTTCTTTCTAATGCTAAGTACAAAAACCAAAACAGAATGGATTAAAGTCCTTGGTATCAGACCTGATTTCATAAAGTACACAGAGAAAAACATAGGCAGAACTCTCCATGACAATGAAGCTAAGGGCATCTTCAAAAATGAAGCACTGCACCACTGACCAAGCAAGTGGAAGCAAAGATAAACAAATGGGACTACATTAAAGCCTCTACACTAAGAAGCCTCTGCATTTCAAAGGAAATGATGACCAGAATACAAAGGCAGCCCATGGAATTAGAAAATTTACTTACTCAACACTTATTTGGGATTAATACCCAAAATATCTGGGCTGGACCGATAGCACAGCAGGTAGGGCATTTGCCTTGTACTAGGCTGACCCAGGTTTGATTCCTCCATCCCTCTCGGAGAGCCCGGCAAGCTACTGAGGGAATCCTGCCCATATGGCAGAGCCTGGAAAGCTCCCCATAGCGTATTTGATATGCCAAAAACAGTAACAACAAGTCTCACAATGGGGACACTACTGGTGCCCGCTCGAGAAAATTGATGAACAATGGGAGGACAGTGCTACATGACAGTACTACAGTGCTACCCAAAATATCTAAGGCAGTAGTAGAATTTTACAAGAAAAAATATACAACCTCATAAAAAATGGGGAGAAGAGATGAACAGAGGCTTCCTCAAAGAAGAAATACAAATGATCAAAACCAATATGAAAAGCTTCTCTACGTTACATTATCTACATTATCAGGGAGACGCAAATCAAAACAGCAAGATATCATCTCACATCACTGAGACACTGTCACACATAAAAAAGATCAACCAGTGCTGGTGTGAATGAGAAGAGAAAGGGACTCTCATTCACTGCTGGTGGGAAAACAATATGGACATTCCTCAAAAAACTTGAAATTGAACTTCCACATGACCAAGCAATACCACTCTTGAGAATATATCCAAAAAACGTAATGCAGAAAAGCCATCTGCACTACTATGTTCACTGCAACACTATTCACAGTAGCCAGTATCTGTAAACAACCAAATTCCCAGGAACAGATGACTGGATAAAGAAACTATGGTACAACTACACAATGGAACACTGTGCAACTTATAGGGGAAATTAAGTCATGAAATTTGCTTATCCCTGGGTGGAAATGGAGAATATCATGTTGAGTGAAATGAGTCAGAGGGAGGACAAACACAGAATGACTGCACTCATTTATGGGATATAAAAAAATGAATCATATTATGTGAATAATACCCAAAGACACTAAAAACAAGGGCCGGGAAATCCGGTCCATGTTAGGAAGCTGCCACAAAGATCAAGGCAGGAGCACAGAGAAGGACAGAGAAGGAACCACTATGACAATAATACTTGGAAATGATCACTCTGGACAAGAACTGCAACTGAAAGGAGGTAAAGTGGTATGCATGATACCCTTTCAGTAACAGTATTACAAACCAGTGTCTAAAAGGAAAATGAGAGAGAGTGAGGGAGAGAAAGAGGGAGGAAAAGTGTCTGCCATAGAGGCAAGCTGCAGGGGGCAGCTGGTGGGTGGGAGGGCAACGGGACATTGGTGGTAGGAAACATGCACTGGTGAAGGGATGGATGCTGGAACATCGCATGACTGAAACTCAACCATGAATAACTTTGTAACTGCATTTCATGGCGATTCGACTAAAAATTAAAATATATGTAAATTCAATAGACACTGGGTATATTGCCTTCTCAAGCTGTTGGTTTTGGGGGAGTTACTCAATTTCTAAACCTTTTTTCCCTCTGCAAATGTCAAATGTGGTTAAATTCGTAGCTCCATGTCATTGGTATCACACCTATTCATTTCCCAGAATACCATGGTCTATTTTAACAAACTACCCAGTGTTGCTTTATCATAACAGAACTTAACCATCAAACATGGGAGAGCAGGAAGCTTCAGAGACATTCTACTGTGGACAATACCACTGAGAGGATGGGGCAGAAGTACAAACAGGCAAGGGTGAGCTTACAATATATATGGACAAAAAACCCGAAATTCTACAGAACCCCCAGAGTTAAGCCAGCACACTTTGATCTTGCTTCCTCTTGCAAACTCTTGGAAAGGATAAATCTATACTCTCTAATGTAGCCTTGAAGATATGGTGGGTGTATGTACACTAACCCCGACTTATGGGCATAAAAACATATATGTGCAGTTAATTTATGAAAATGATAGAATGGAGGATGGAAAACTCTTCAATAAGTGATGCTAGAAAAGTGGATGACCACATGCATACATATGAAACTGGATTGCTCTTTCACCCCACACATACAAATAAACTGAAGGTGGTGGTTCAAGACCTTCAAATATTTTGAAGAAAACACAGGCAAATCACTACACAATATTGGCTTTTGGAATGATTTTCGAGATTTGACTCCAATGACATGGGAAACAAAAGCAAAAGTAAACAAATAGAATGTCAGCAAACTAAAACTGTCCTTGCATAACAAAAGAAACTACCATTGAAACAAAAGACATCCTACTGAAGGGAAGAAAATATTCCTGCATCATATAGCCAACCAACATGTAAAGACTTTTCAAAACAAAACCAAATAAACAACAGAAAAGACTCAAGTGATGGGAAGAAGAGCTACTTTTAAAAAATAAGATAGATGTTGGATGGGGAAATTAAAAAATTATCATTTATAATCCTCAAAATAAAAAGCAAAACTTTAAGAAGGTATCAAATCATGCCTATAAGAATGACTTACATACTATATACATATTCATGTTTGTACACATGTATAAGAAATAATAAGTGCTGGCAAGGTTGTGGAGAAAAAGAATCCTCATTCACTATTAGGGAAGATAAACTGGTACATTCTTTATGCTAAGTCTGAAGGTTTC
This sequence comes from Sorex fumeus, assembly GCF_029834395.1. NCBI lineage: Eukaryota > Metazoa > Chordata > Mammalia > Eulipotyphla > Soricidae > Sorex > Sorex fumeus. The sequence continues at coordinate 12,460,921 of NW_026606138.1, read as the reverse complement.
TCAGTATATGAAAAACAGATCCACCATATGATCCAGAAATTTCACTCCTAGGGATCTATCTGAAGAACACTAAAGAAATTGAGACAAAACAAAAATACTAATCTGAAAGATGTGTATACACCTATGTTCATTGGGCTGGAGCAATAGCGCAGCGGGTAGAGTGTTCGCCTTACTAAGCGGCCAACATGGCCGACCCGAGTTCGATTCCTCCGCCCTTCTCGGAGAGCCCGGCAAGCTACCGAGAGTATTCGATATGCCAGACACAGTAACAACAAAGTCTCCAATGGAGACGTTACTGGGCCCGCTCGAGCAAATCGACGATCAACGGGAGGGCCTTTACCTTTACCTATGTTCATTGAAGCTCTGTTTAAAATAACCAGGATCTGAAGGCAACTCAAATGCTCAACAGTAGATGATGAATAATGCAACTGTGGTATGTGCAAACAATGGAATACTACTCAGCTATGAGAAAAGATGGCATCTTGTCGTTTTCAGTGACACAGGTGAAATAAGTCCTTAGGAGAGAGACAAATGCCACATGATTTTATTTATAGGTGGAATATAAATAATCACAATAAGGCAGCTGAAAGAGTCAAAGAAAAGCAACCCCTAGACTCAGCAGAGAATTGGGGCTATCAGAAGGGAGGGGCCTGGAAGAGGAAGGGGTCAATGAGCAGTGGTGATGTGACCTTGTGGCGTGATATTATACATCTGACAATATGTAGGACTGTACTCCTAAAACATATGCAAACTTGTAATCAAAGTTACCACCATAACAATTAAACTGAAACATGACTATTTCATCATTTCCCAGTGAGAAAGAGGAGTTACAACCAAGCAACTATTTGAGAAAATAAAGGTAGTGTTTCTTTAAAAAAGAAAAAAACATAACAATACCTAAGAATGACAGCAGTGATGTCCTCTCAGGAATGGAAATTCCAAGCCATCCTTAAAGCAATCAGCTAATTCAAGAGCAGGCATCAAGGACCTTCTCTATCAGCCACTGACCTAAAGTTCTCATTGATTCAGAGTGACTCAGAACAAAAAAGGAAACTGATATGGGATATGGGCAATGTGGGTTATTCTAGAAAGAGAGTTTTGCTGCTCACGTAACCCACGGGAAAAGAGGAACCAAGAATCTGGCTAGTGGCTTTGCCTTGTCTTCTGAAATGGATCATGAGATGCCTGTTCAGAGAAAGAGCCTGCCTACTAACTCCTTGCACTTGATTAAACTCCCCACCATCCCACTCCAGCCCTCCCCGCCAATCCCCTAATTACCTTCTTCCCAAAGGAACATGAAAATTTCTCACTGTATGCAGCATTCTCCCAGGGGGAAAGGGCCAAGATGCTGGTAAATGCCTGCAAATGTTTCTCCATGTCTCCGCTCATCAGCTTTGCCTCGAGTGAGGTTTAAGGATGTGGTACCCAGGCTATAGACTGTAAGGAGCTGACCAGAAAGTCACAGGGTCGACAGACAATCCAGGTATCAGAAGGCTCCACCAGACACAGCAGGCACAATACAACCAATTCTTTAAAACTGTCCATCAACAGAATGTCCAGGTATTCCTCAGTGTAAGGGATGAAAAAGTTATAGAGATACAAGGAATCCATGAGCTGAGGAAGCTGGGAACCTTAGGAATTTGGGGTGAAGAGGCTCTGAATATTGCCAGTATCATCAGGTGACATGCAGGCTTAAGAGCACCTCTACTCCTCAAGGTGACCTTGTAGGGTGAAGTCAGAGGCACTCATGAACTCGACTCACCATATGGCTTATCATTCAAACTGCAGAAGTAATGGCCCCTGAATTTCAGTGACAAGATTCTTGGTTTTGCCCCTTATCTCCATATGTATGTCAGAACATAGCACAGTACCTGGCAAACAATACAGAAAATGAACAAAGCACTCTGTCCCCACTGAGCTATGCTGCTTGTTGGTAGGGCACCTTCTAAGGGGGAGAAGTGTCTGAGTTTGGGCCAAGTCCCATCTCAACCCCTATCTCAATTGAGCAGAACGTCCTATGAAACAGGGCAGTTAAAATTAGCTTGGTTTCTGAGATGGGGAAACTCAGGTCCATCTGAGCTTAGTGAGGTTAATGGATGGGCCCAGAGTCCCAAAGCTCCCATGAAGAGCTGCGACCTGACCCCAGTCTTCAACCTCTAAACTCAAAACACCACAGATGCTTAGATTTCTAGCAAGATTCAATGCCCTTCTCTGCCTTGATACACGTACTTGGAGGAGATGGGCCCTGTATGACCACCAGCTACCCAAACCATTGTCCACATAGGCTTGTCGAAATTCCCAGTGTGAGGAGAGGCCAGGCAGCATAGCAGACACAATGCAACCAATTCTTTCACTGTCCAAAAACAGAATTTCCAGGAATTACTTAGTGTAATGTAAGGTAAAGGTAAAGGCCTTCCCGTTGTTCATCGATCTGCTCGAGCGGGCCCAGTAACGTCTCCATTGGAGACTTTGTTGTTACTGTGTCTGGCATATCGAATACTCTCGGTAGCTTGCCGGGCTCTCTGAGAGGGGTGGAGGAATCAAACTCGGGTCAGCCATGTTAGCTGCGTGCAAGGCAAAACGCCCTACCGCTGTGCTATCGCTCCTTATGTAGATGCTTTATAAAGATATAAAGAATCCATGAGCAGTGGAAGTTTGAGAGAAACCATGGTGCAGTCACTCCCACAGACACAGGAGGCCGAGAGTCTAATCTTGCTGTCACTCAGCAAGAGTGGTCCCCATCCCTTGATGCCTGCTAGGACCCTTGTCTTCTCTTTGCAGAAGGAGGCCTGTGGAGGTCAGAGCTGAGGGCTGCTGACCAGTGCTCATGTGTCAGAATGCCCTGGAGGGTTAACACCAAAGAATGTGCTTTCTACCATGTTCCACAATGTTACTGAGGCTGTGCGTGTCTGGACCTTCCTCTGGGTACCACAGACATACAGGAACCTTCCTCTCTGCAGCTGAGCTTCCAGCTCTGGTCAGAGCAAATCTGATCACAGCACCACTGATCCTCTTTAAAAGATTTGATATGGTGTTGGCATGGTGGATGCTTGAAATGCCCATGAACAGGATTGCAAATCGTGATACATTTACAAAAATGGAGGGAAGTGGAGTTCTAGGGAGCTAAGCAGCTTCTGCCTTTAGCTGTGTTCAAGACAGGGTCAGGGAGATGAAAACTCCCTCCCCACCCCAGGATGAGATAGGGCAGACACACCAGGCAGACACGCAGGAACAATCAGAGCATCACCGCCCATAGCATACTCCAGGGAGGACACAAAATACTGAAGCTTCCATGGAGCTCTCTGGAGTTTGTGCCCTTCAGTTTCCAGGGATGTAACCTCAGGCCAGGGGTCTCTGGAGCTGGCATGATTGTACTTAACCACAAGTCTAAAGCTGGCCAATGCTGCCCTATTAACCAACACGAATCCTCAACCTGCCCAGAGACAGGGTGGCAAAAAGTGTTTCCTGGGCTGGGTTTACAGCTGCAGGGCTTGTGACAGCAGAGATCTGTGAACTGTTTAGCTGTGCAGAGGAATCACTGGAATAATGATCATTTTTCATCCTACCCCCCTCCCTTGCTCGTTGGAAGCAAAGAGGCCTTAATTGCTTCTTGAACTGTGCACAAGTGGGCCGTTGACTGGGACTGTAATTCAGCATGAAGAAGCAAAGGAAACTCAGAAACAGATTCTGGTGGGACCATGTCTTCAACGGAAATAAGCCACAGCAGCCCAGACATGGCCAAGTTAAACGAGTTCTTCAGGAACACCCTGGGTTGGGGTCAGTGGTGGCACTCAAGATTCCACAGTGTTATCAGAGCGGGTGTCTTTCTTCAAGTGAGTGGGGAGAAACAAAGAGGAAGAGCAAGAACAGAGATTACTTTGGAAGGATATCGCATGGAGGGTTCTCTAGCAGATTCCTGATGAATGAGAGGAAAGGATTCTACATCCTCTTGTCTGTTATGTACTATCACTCTCCTAATCAATGTCTCAGATATATGCCATGTCCACAACAGCGGGGGGGCAAAGGAAGGGGCTTCTGAGTTATTTTCTTCAGCCAACGCCGCACAGTTCTGGAAAGGGGGTGGACTTGGAGAGGCATAAAATGTTTGTTTGCTGACTTCATTTATTTCATTTCCCCTTTGTCTTCCCTTGGTCACTGCTATTATTGGGCTGTGCCAGAAGTTCGCATACTTGGCTGCTATGTGCCCAGGGCCAACTGGTTGTAGTTTCGGGGGTGCTCTGGGGTTCCCACACTAGGCTGCGATACTGGAGAGCCAGGGATCACACACACACACACACACACACACACACACACACACACACACACACACACCCATGTGGCACTGTGAGGTGGTGCTGAAGCTCAAATGCAGGCCCTGAAGGCAAGTGCTGCATGAAGCCACACTCCCAGGGCAACACCCCCAGAGCAACTGTCTAAGCTGCCTCAGCTGTCCCTCCCCTGCTAAGTCAAGGCTGCGTTTGCTCATGCAACACAGGCTGAAGGCTCTTGAAGAGGATGAGCACTGGAGAAGCCTGGCCTGCTCTGCGCCCTTGGCAAACACACCTCTCTGTGTTTAGTGGACAAGGAAGCAGGCCTTCCAAGAAAATCTCACAAGCAAAAATGTGCGTTATGCAGGAGAGATAGTACAATGGGTAGGGTCTATGCCTAGCACGTTGATGAGGTTCAAGTGCTGGCATCCCATAGGATCCCTCGAGTACCGCCAGGAATAATTCCTGAGTACAGAGCCAAGATTAAGCCCTGAGCACTGCTGGGTGAGGCCCCCGAACAAAACAAAATTTTTTAAAAAAAAATGTGCCTTGTTACTGCTCTGTTCTGTGAGGCTCCAGAAATAAAAAGAAATGCCTAGAAGGCCTCTGAAACCTTCTATTACACCCATTCAGGGATTCTGTTCTTCCAACAGGCACTGCATCCACCGCCCTGATGGAGCCCTGCCATTTCTGAGGCCTAGTGGACAGAAGCCACTGTGTGTGCTACACCCCTGTGCCCAGAGGGCATGAGGGTCCTCAGTTCCATACTTCATATTGGGTTCTGTCACATGCTCAAGCACATACATGGAACTGCAAACCTGGTTCTAAATCAAGCCTCCGTGCTGAGCATGAGCCTCTGCAACCACAAAGGACTGATACCCAGCCCCAGCAAAGCAACCACTGGACGATAAGGAGAGGATCTGACAATAATTAACAGCCACCGGGGACAGGCTTTGCGTGAATCCACACAAAGGGTGTCTGAGGGCTTCTTTCATTCAGCCACAAGAATACCCATAGGAGGCTGATGCTATCATGAATCTGTACGTCTCAGAGAAAACCAACACACCGAGGAAACAAGCAGACTGCAGGCATCTTACTGATAATGGGCAAGTCACAATCTGAGTCCACATGTGATTTCAGTATCCAAGCTCTCATCTTCCCAACCATGCAGCAATCATGACAACAAGCAACAATCAAGGGGGAACATTTCCGATTCTTTTTATCTCAGAAAGTCCCAGAGCTTAAATGCCTACTACAGGTTGGGTGAAGAGCTGGTTCTTCATATGCTGTCCAATCTTTACAGCAACTGTAAAGGGGACAATCTATGCTCATTGAATTGTCACAGAAACCAGGAATCCACGGGACAGAGCAGCTCACCTCTGCTCCCTCAGCACAGACCAGAGGCCAATAGGAGAATCAGTTCAAAAGCCACGTGTTTCTCACCCTCCTTCATGGGACACTTGTCCAAGGTCTCTTATTAACCCATTATAGACATATGACCATGCCCTCCTAACTAGTAGAAAATTAGGTGAACTTTAACCCAGGGAATACCAAAATCAATGCCATTCATTCCTTCAGAACACTGTGCTAAATCACAACAGAACTGGTATGAAGAGTTCAATGTCACTGTCACTGTCCTCCCATTGTTTATCGATTTGCTCGAGCAGACCCAGTAACAGTGTGAGACTTGTTGTTACTGTTTTTGGCATATTGAATATGTCACGGGCATTCGTGACATATTTGCCAGGTGGGCGAGATATTCTCGGTAGCTCTCCTAGAGTGGTAGAGGAATCGAAGGTGGAGGAATCGAACCCGGGTCCGCCGGATCGGCCACATTCAAGACAAATGCCCTACCGGTTGTGCTATTGCTCCAGCCCGAAGAGTTCAATGAGAGAAAGAAATTATTTATTTCATTACCAGATTTCATATGCGGTTCCACATCGTTCATCTAGTTTCTTCAATTTTTTTTCCCATGGCATAAGCCTGACTTTATTTCCCTAGAGACAGGATATGCATTCATTCCTTGAGCAATTATAACCCAACCTGCATAACCAAGACACATAAGAGGATTCCAAGAGTCTCTTAATAGATGATTCTCTCCTGCATCGTCCAGTTCATTTTTTACTGAGTCAGAAAAATTACAGGGAAAATATCACTATCACTATCACCCCGCTGTTCATTGATTTGCTTGAGCAGAAACCAGTAACGTCTCCATTCATCCCTGTCACGTGCTAGTATAGCCTTATGGCATATTAAAGGCTCTTTCAGGGTCAGGGGAATGAGGATCATCATTGTTACTGTTTTTGGCATATCGAGTATGCCATGGGTAGCTTACCAGGCTTGCCACTCTGCTTAACGTTCATTCATTTAAAGAAAGCCTTTGATTCTGTTGAGACGGAAGCGGTCATTGAAGCCCTAGCCAATCAGGGCACTCAAGCCCAATACATCAGGATCCTCCGTGAGCTGTATTGCGGATTCACTACCAGGATCTCACCATTCTACAAAGAAGTGATTGTTGATGTCAAGAGAGGGGTGCGGCAGGGTGATACCATTTCACCGAAACTCTTCAGTGCCACCCTCGAGAACATCATGCGACGACTGGAATGGGAAGGAATGGGAGTGAATATAGATGGTCGGCAACTACACCACCTCTGCTTTGCTGATGACATTGTTTTAATAACACCAAACATCAGCCAAGCGGCACAAATGCTGGCCGACTTTGACTGTGAGTGTGGAAAGGTAGGACTATAGCTGAATCTTACGAAGACAATGTTTATGAGAAACAGCCTTGTTCCTGACGCCCCATTCGCTCTCAATGGAACGACCATCTCCGAATGCAACAGCTATGTGTATCTAGGTCGAGAGGTCAACATGAGAAATGACCTGGCACCTGAGCTGCGCAGGAGGAAGAGAGCGGCTTGGAACGCCTTCAAGAACATCGAAGAAATAGCTAAGAGGACGAAGAACCTCCTGTTCCGGGCACATCTCTTTGATTTCACTGTTCTTCCTGCATTAACATATGCCTCAGAGACCTAGGCCCTACGCAAACAAGATGAGAACGCTATTCAGGTCTCCCAAAGAAGAATAGAAAGAGCTATGCTTGGAATATCACGTTTCACTCAAATGAGAGAACGAATCCGGAGTTCTGACATCTGTCGACGATCAAGGATCAGGGACGCTGTCTCATTTGCCAAGGTGTCGAAGAAAATCAGATGGGCTGGTCACGTAATGAGATTTAAAGACGACCGTTGGACTAGAGCTGTTACTGATTGGATTCCACGGGATGTCAAGAGACCGCGTGGCCGCCCACCTACCAGATGGTCAGACTTCTTCGTCAAGATCATGAACGATCGGTTTGAGGCCCTTCATGTTCCCGGAGCGAACAGATGCCATTGGGCTACACTAGCACGTGACAGGGACAAATGGAGACGTTACTGGCGCCCACTCGAGCAAATCGCCAACTAACGGGAAGTTAAGTGATTAAGTGATTAAGTGAAGCTTACCAGGCTCTGCCGTGCGGGTGGGATACTCTTGGTAGCTTGCTGGGCTCTCCGAGAGGGATGGAGGCTTTTGGGGCAGTCTCTAATCACCTTTACAGGTGTTCCCAGTCAGGGGAAAATATATAAGTTCAAATATAGTGTCAAATACTATCTGCGCTGCAGGAAATATGGGGAAGGAACAAAGGGTATAACAGCTATTAAGAGTTGATTGAGCCAACTGAGAGACACTATATCTGCCTATGGTCAACCCAGGTTCAATTCTTGGAAGCAAATATGGTTGCCCTGAACCCTAACAGAAGAAATCCCTAAGCCAGGAGTAAGCACTCCTGGATATGACCCCCAAACAAAACAAAAGTAATTGACTGAGATGGCATCTTGCTCCTACTCTATCGTATAGAAGAACAAGTCCCTTCTTTCCTCAAAGTGCGGGTGGGGAATTGGGGGAGGTACCAACACAATCCACTGATCATTGTGTGAGCTTTACTCTTTCTGGCCAGGTCATGAAGGAGCAGTTCTTAGGCAGACCTTTTGTGCTGGTATTTCTCCTGCCACTGGTTTTTTCTTTTCTGTACAACCATGACGAAGTTACTGTACCTTGTAAGAACTCAACTTCCATGTTTGTAAATGAAGACAGTGACATTTTTAATTGGTAGAATGGGGTCTGCCACATCGATAACAAAGCCAGCATACAACCTGATAATATAAGGAGTGTCAAACTCAAGATGTGTACAGCCATGCTAAAGGCTGCTCATTCAACCAGCCCTAACAGGTAGTGGAGAAATCCAAGATATCCGAGGCATCCTCTCTGGCTCCTGGACTCTGCAATTTCTCTGGACACTTCTGCGTTCCACCAAAACCCCATCTGGTTTACTTTCATCCAGTCTTCCAGCTTAGCCTAAACCTCCAGCCCTCGTTCCTCCTGAAGATGCCATCTTATCCCAAGAGGGATGCCTCCTCCCCTGTGCTCTCAAAGGACCTATACACACCCTGATCTCAGCCCCTGTCACTGGCTGCCAAGCCCCTATTTTCTTGCCCCCATCCCCCAGGAGAGCATGAAAACCTGAAAGGCAGGGCCACCCACTCCACCTGCACCTGCAGTTCCTAGTTCAGTAACAGGCAGCTCTGGTGTCCAAAAACCATGCAGTCAGGACATTAGAGCTTCCACAAATTTACCTTCATCAGAAAGACCTGCTGGTAAAAGTGTGGTGTTGACTCTGCCATCCTGTCTTTCTTCTATCAGACGTTGTCATGTCTCTGGGCAAGAAGAAGGGATGGGTGGGATATGTGACAGGGAGCTGGGAGGCCACAAGTAGACACTGCATGTTTTGAACGACTCTGAATATGATCGCAGCTGCCAGATATGCAAGGGAGCATGGATGTTTTTCAGACTTTCTCCCAATGCCTGGCGTAAACACATGTGCAAAGAATTCAGGTCAGTAACAATATCGCTCTGCTCTCCTGGGAGCTGTTTCAGATTCTGGCTTTATCCTTACCCCTACATAAAGAGCCTGGGATGGGACTGCAGCTTCTAGAATTACAACTATTTTGTCAACTTGTCATTTGACTCACTGGCCAATGCCTCTCCCTCTGGGTTTGGAGATATTTTGCACAGGAAGAAAGCAATCAAGGGAATAATCAATAGGGTCAGTGGATTCTCCCATCTTCAAGGTCTCTAGTTCTGTCCCACAGCACACACATATTTCTGCTAAGCACCAGGGAGACCCTCATATCTGTTACCTCCTGTGCTGCAGGTAATCCAAGATCTTAGCCTCGGAGAGTCTTCTAAGGGTCTAAGGTGCTAGGTAATCTCAGCTCCCTCATTGGGCGAACTCATCTAAGCAGACAGAAATACCTGAAGTGGCTAACACTGTTCTTATTGCCTTAAAAATAATTGTACCCTTAGCCTTTAGGGATTTATATTTGGAAGTGGGAAATGAACTAAATATGACTTATAAAAAGGCAAGAGGGTGAGTCATTTCAAAAATTATTTAGAAGCATGGGACCAAAATACATATCTGCAGATGTTGATTGTGAACTGGTCTTATTGGTTTAATAATTTTCCAGTCCAAATACCTTTCCCAAATTACAGTTTACTTCTCAAAGCAAACTTAGCATATCCACAGCTAGTGATAAAGCCCACCTGAATTACAGCATAATCAATAATTAGTACCCTCAATTGTTAGGATCTGCCTTGGGAATAATAACTAGATTTATGGAAACTTGAGAAACAGAAGACATAACTTTAGATTTCATCTTCACTGGTTCATCAGAGAAAATCACAGTCACTTCACAGGTTAGCTAGGACCACCATCTGTCAAAATTTTGTCAACTGCTGTATTTGTGAGTCATAATAGAGTCATTGTTTTTTCTACTATTTGTAAGGGTCAGAAAATGGCCACTTCCAGTGCTGCTGGGGGTGCCTGGATAGTACTCTGAATGCTGGGGATGGATACTACCACTGGCATGATCTCCCTTGCCAGGGAACTAGAATGTTCTTTCCATCATCGGGGGTGAGGGACAAATGCCAATGGGTAGCCTTTGAGGAAGAGTTACACTAGCACAGTTTTTTCTAAAGGCTACATCATGTTATAAGTAAATGACCTTCAATTATTTCTTGGGCATAGTTTAGGCTAAAGCAGTCTAGAAATCTGAGAAGATATAAAAAAAAAAACGAATAATTTACTAAGCCAGCTTCATAGTAAATCCAAGAATCAAAGAGCACTAGAAGAAGCTTTCAGAGCCTGTCACCCTAACCCCACCTTTCACTTGCCAATGAAGACAGGGAGGCAGAGAATGGCTGAATGAATTCTCCCATGATGACCTGGGAAAGCACAGAACTAGATTAAACTGGAAAGGTGCTGGGGGAAATCTTCAACACTCTGATTCTTCAGGTCCCTAGACTCAATGAAACCTTACTTCTCACGGGTTGGAGAGAAAGTACAAGGTTAGGGCATTTGCCTTGCTGCAGCCAACCCCCCGTTCCATACCTGATATCACATAGGGTACTCTCAGCACTGCCAGGCATGATGTTCAAGTGCATAGCCAGGAGTAAATGTTGAGCATCACTGGGTGTGGCCCCAAACCAAAACCAGAATCACCCTTCTCAGCATTTCACAAAAAGACAGGACAAAGACCAGAAAATATCCTTCAAAAGGTACTAAAAAGATGTTAGAACTGTTTGTTGTAGTGGAGGGCGGTGGCTGGCAATCCCTTGAGGAGACTTTCTCCAAACGCTCCTCCCCCAGCCCCCCCCCCCCCCCCACACACACAGGCCACCAATACCAAGACCCTATTCTGAGGTCCTTGTGGCTTCCTTCTCTTCTGACTGGCCACAATTGTTTCCCCTAACTTACTCATTTAAGCTCCAGGTAGAAACTAAAGGAAAGATCAAGAACATGAAACATCTGGCTCCAGGGTAGAACAGAAAAAAGATAAGAGCTGTTTGTCAGATTGCTTAGACTTGAGCAGGTAGTTTCCCAATGCAAAATCATCACACCCACAGATGTTCAGAAATGAAGTGATTAATTTCTTTGCCCCTCCAAATTTGAAGGCAGCAATTTCTCCATGTTCAGAAGTCCAATATATTTCAGAAAATCCTTTGTTATAAGAAAAGTGCATTTTAAACAAACCCAAAGAGCCCCAGAATATATCTGTTGCAGAGTTTGTTCATCTGGGAACAACTTCTGTAGTGCTCTTAGCCTAAATTGGAAGCTAGGAAAGAGAAAGAAAACCCCTTGCCACAGCCTACCTCTCCCTGCTAAAGGGCTGCTTCCACGGGGACCGAGATGGAGTCAGTCTCATTATGCAGGACCAGTAGGAGGTGGGGATACAGAGACCTCCCCTCCACTCCTGATGATCAAGTCTGAGAGCTTGAAGAAAGATAGAGGAAGAAGACAAAAATAAAAGGTACCTTGAGTCATTACTCTGCGGATACCTAAAAATGCTTCACACATATCACACCACATACATACACACACAGACACATACAGAAAGTGAAAGAGAGAGAGAGAGAGAGAGAGAGAGAGAGAGAGAGAGTCTGCTGTCTCTGCTCTTCACTCACTTCACCAATGCATAAGATCCAGGGCTTAGCTGGGTACAAGTGGACACGGTACTCTTTACCTCAAAGGCATTCCCTTGTGACCTACCTGAAGGGTGGGTCACAGCAGGAAGAAGGGAGCTCTTGTTGAGACTGGTCCTTCAAGGACTGTCTTCAGCTGCTAGAATTCCCCACCATGCCTCTCAACATGCTACTTCCTCTTCTTAATTCAGAGCACTGGGGACTATTTGCTATTTTCCTCCAGATTCACTAGAGAAACATGATTCTTCTAGACTCCACAGACCATACTGGGAGAAGTTCATCAAACTGGACATTCACCTACATGGCAGAGAAAATCTGCCAGGTACCAAACATGCAGGCCAGTATCAAAATTTTCATACCCTATCTAGGAAAGGCAAAACATCAACTTGCTGAGGGCTCTTGTCCAAGCCTAGAATAAACACAAAAGACGGACGTTACCTGTGGACAATTTCAGAGGTATTTAAGGAAAGGCGAACAGCTGACACTCTTTGGGTACTTATGTATCTCCTCAGAAATGCACGCGCATGTGCGTGTATATGTGTGCATGTGCTTCGTTTTCTAAATTTCAAGTATTTTATTACCAGTTTGAGTTCTCTTGGCAGAACCTTCGAGTGTTCTTAGTAACAGATGCCTGGAGGAGAAGGATGCTAGGAGTTCTGAAACAGAGCAATGCACGGCGTCAGGGAAGCAGCTGCTCCACTCGAGTCACTGTGTATACAACTTCACCAAGAGTGTTTAGGAAACAGATCATTCTGGAACCTATACCACCTATTCAAAATGCAAGCCCTTTCAGTTCCACCCATACTGTTTTTTCCTATGCTGTTTGTTTTCTGCCATGAGCTTGAGCAATCTGTTTATGCTGTGTGTGTGTACGTGTGTGTGTGCGCATAGTGCATGTGTGTACATATGTGTATGCACATACGTTCTCTCTCTCTCTCTCTCTCTCTCTCTCTCTCTCTCTCTCTCTCTCTCTCTCTTTCCTTCTCCAGTCTGGATAAATATCCCCAAGTGACTCTTAATCCTCAACCGTAATTCCCAGTGATTGCACTGACATGATGATAACGGGGAAGCCCATTCTCCCTCCTTCACCCCTCCCTCTCTCCTCCCTGGTTGCTAAGCTCAGCCAAAGATGCTCTAGGGAGCTGTTTCTCTGAAAAAGGAGATTCAACAGCAGGGTCACTGGGATTTCAAATGAAGAGAGGTTGCCCAGAGTCTCAGGGGAGCTCAGTCACAAACCCTTTTGTGTCTGCACTGACCCAGGAGTGAGTTCAGGCTTCTTCACCACCACAACACCAAGGAGTGGAGAGGGAATTCCCTATGTCACAGGTACTGGCGCAGGCATGGAGGAGAGCCAGACAGTCTGGCTCTCCCTGCCCGCAGTCCCATAACCATAGCAATGTGCTGGAAGGAGAGGAGTTGACAGCAGCAGTGAGTCAAACAGTACTTCTCACACTTGGGTTGAATAACACCTGGAGGCCTTGTTAATGAAACAGATCCCCGCGCCCACCTGCTGAGTCTGATTCAGATAGTTGGCACAGGGTCTCAGAATCTGCATTATGAACATATCCCAGATGCTGCTTCAGTGCATGCCTGAGATCTCACCTGCCAGGCCTGCATACCAAGGAAGGTTCCAGCTCAAGTACTCAACCGCTCTGTCCCCTTACTTGATGGCTCATGGGAAGTGAGAACTCCTTCACCCCAGTCTTATGGATATTCCAGAAGGGTCTTCAAAACGCCAAGTCCTTCCCCCAAATAACCCAGTTCTTCCCTACCAACAACTACTGCTCACATATCTTCACGGAAAGGGAGCAAAGCTGTGGGTGAAGAATGCTACTGGCTTAAGGGATTCAGCGGTAGCAACTCCTTTGTGGGCATTTGAAAACCAGTGAAAAGAACAATATTAAAAAAAAAGTACCACCCTAAAACAAAGAAAGAATTCTAGAAAGCTGCACAGGCTCTTGTGCATTACTTGGACAGACATGAAAAATATCTTCAAAGTAACAGAAAACCTAGAAGCTTTATGAGGCACATGCTCAAAGATTTGCCTAGTTGTAGCACTGTAGCACTGTCCTCCCACTGTTCATCAATTTGCTCGAGCGGGCACCAGTAACATCTCCATTGTGAGACTTGTTGTTACTGTTTTTGGCATATCAAATACATCACGGGGACCTTGCCAGGCTCTACCATGTGGGCAAGATACTCTCAGTAGCTTGCCGGGCTCTCTGAGAGGGGCAGAGGAATCAAACCCAGGTCAACAGCATGCAAGGCAAACACCCTACCCGCTGTGCTATTACCCCAGCCCCTTGCCTGACTCCTAGAGCTATAATCCTTTTCAAATTGTAAAACCAGAACATTTTCTACTGACCAGCAATCTGACCCTTGTCCATCAGATGCTTGTACATTCCCACATGTGGTCGTGCTCCGAATTATGAGGTCCGGTTAGTGGAGAAAGCAGAAAGCACAGGTCCGGGAGATTCAGGGATGATGTTCTGAAAGAACTATGATTCCAAGGCTTGTTTTCTGATGGAATTCCCATACACAATGGGCCCCCGAACAGCATGTGTTTGAAATATGGGGATCCACTTACATGTGGATTTATTTTTATGTCAACATATGCATATCTAAGATTCAACCAATCTACGTGAATAGAAGTTAGATGAATGCATACGTATGAAACCTATAGGTACTGGATAAAGCTGACCAGCTCCTAGTAGCATTCTGGAAAAGGTGTTAGGGTATGTCGGACACCAGTCCCCAGAGGATGTTAGAGTATTATAGCAATGAAGTTACATGAAGATTATTGTCTATGTGGGTCAGGACCCCCAAACTCAATAGCTGGTCATCTGAATTTCTTTCTTTCTGCCTTTGGGCCACACCTGGTGATACTCGGGAGTTATTCCTGGCTTTGCGCACACACACAGTATATAGATTGAACCCGGGTTTGCCACTTGAAAGCAAATGCCATGGTCATCTGTATTTCTGTCCATCTGAAATTATTCATATTCAAATGAAAAAGCTCATGCTAAGATAGTTGAGAGAGAATTTAGAAGAAAAAAAACTCAGAGTAAATGCCACCATGTATTTGTGGGATAAATAGTTCAAAGGGCTAAGAATATACTTAATATGCAGGAAGTTTCAATCCCCAGTAACATGGTTTATCAAGCACCACAGAACTGACCCTTGGGCACAAAGGCTGAAAAAATCTGAGGTGGCCCAACAACTAATATATTTATATTTTTCTGCAAAGAGCCCATTACTATGAATGTATTATAGGCATTAAATGAATTAAAACCAAATTAGCATCATAATTTATTAAAATAAAAGAGAAGTGTACTTTTTATTTAAAATTGTATTCTATAAGCTAAATTTTATTTTGATCATTTAGTAATAAGACCAAACGAAATTTTGTCAAATGAAATAGGAGTTTGGTAAGAGGTCCATAAGATTCAAAGCCTTCCCTAAATTTCCCAATGGCATTTGGAAAACTTTTTTATTTATTAGAACCAGAGATTAGCAAACAATAGTTCACTGCCTAATTTTTATAGATAAAATTTTACTGGGCACCAATGATATTTTTTTAAATATTGTCATTCTATGATGGCAGAATGAAACAATTGCTACCAAGAGCATATAATCTGCAAGTTTACTTACTATGTACCAATTAACAAATTGTTTTACCAGTCCCTGGTTCAAATGAAGGTAAGGAAATGGCACAGCAATTTAAACCTTAATATCCCGTGCCTATAAGGGCCAGAGAGATAGGACGGTACATAAGAAGCTTGGTCAAGCCTGGATTTGATCCCTGGCACCACAAATGGTCTCGCAGACCCCAGCAGGAGTGATCTCTGAGTATAGAGCCAAGTGTAAACTGATGTGGTCCCACAAAGTATCTAATGCCTGTATATTCCAAATAATTACCTTTCAGTTAACTACAAACCTGTTATTCAAAATCCTGTCAGGCAAGATCAGAATCCTATCCCTTTTTTCAGCTATGCATTAGCATCTTCAAATGTAAAATAATCATTGTTTGAAATTTACACAGCTGGTTAACAAACTTTTAAAAGCCTATTCTATGCAGAGTATGAAAATCAATTTAAAAACTGAAAATTTATATAGACCCCCATATCAACCAACAAAGAAAAGGAGAGCTCACTAATCACAAATTATTGCATGTGACTTGAGTCAAATAAAAACAAAGCAACACATGAGAAATGGGGTAAATTGGGATTTTAGAAGCCATAAGTCTGCAGTTGGCAGATAAAGTGCCATCTCAGATAAGCACATTTGATTGTCACTAATGTTAATATATGTTGGTAACAGTCAAGCACTGCACACCAGAGGTTAGCTTTACTGCTTATATGCAGATGTTTGCAATACTGAATCTTTGCCATAACCCTGTGGGAATGACATATTTTATGTGCTCCATAGTGAATTTATGGCCAGAAAGCCATAAACGTTATAGTTTTTCAAACCTTTTGCTTGTGGATATTGTAACAGTGCTTGAAAAGTGGAAAGACACAGATGTCTTCGTTTAGCAGGCTGTTTTTAGACCTAGCTCCAGAATTTAGGTCGTCTATATCAGTGTTTCTCAACCAGGAGACATATGGCCCCCTGCAAGTCCCCAGGATATTCCAAGGGGGCCACAGATAAAAATCATGCAAATTGTGGGGAGGGGTGTTGCAGCACAAGACTAGGGGACCAACCAGTAGGATGGGGCAGCAGGAAGAAAAAATGATTGGAAGGGGCCTTGGTGGCGAAGTGGTTGAGAAACAGAGGTCTGGATCATCAATGACTTTCACTCAGGTTTGAAACCTTCCACTTTCAGTTAATAAAAATGTATGTGCCAGGTATGCATCCACCACATGTTAGCCAAGGCAATCAGTCATATAACAATGGGACAAAGCAAGTGTTAAGGCAGACCTCTGTGTCATGGTTTGCCTGACAGTGATGCTGGGGAATGGGAGGATAAAGTGGGAATCATAGGAGTTTGCAGACCGGGTATCATGTCTGAAAGAAGAAAAAGCACACAGAGAACATCAGCAAGAGGCGTGTGTGTGTATGTTGTGTGTGTGCGTGTGTGTGTGGGCGTGTGTGTGTGTTTGACTATTTATATGTGGTTGAATTTTTCAGGCAGAGAAAGGCACAAACAAAGCTAAGTTTGCAAGGAACAGGATGACTTACCCTGGAATATCTTTTGGTAATAAGTGTTGAGAGTTAGGAAGACACAACGCCATAGTATGGAAGAAGAATGAGCTCAGGATCAGGATCTTGGTTCTAATTCTAGTTTTTCAGCCTGCTAGTACGAGACCTTACATGAATCCCAGAGTCTCTAGAAGCTTCAGAGTTCCTAAAAGATGTACACGAGGGCTGAAGTGATAGTATGGCACGTAGGGTGCTGGCCTTGCACATGGCATCCTAGATTCAATCCTCAGCATCCCGTATGGTTCCCTGAGTCTGGTATCAGTGATCCCTGAGCACAGAGTTCTGAACATCTCTGGGTGTCTCCCTCTCCAACATAAACTATGCATGAGATTCAAAGGAAATACCGACTGGGTCCTGAAAGCCAAATGAGCAACTGGGTAGAAAACACACCTTTCTGTAGAGCAAAAAGTGACTTTTTTTCATTTTAAAGATTTCAATCGATAGCCACCTCCATCAACATTGCATAACAAGAGAAGAAATCATTTTATAAAGCTCTGAGGCATAGCCATGCTGCTTAAATCTGTTTTTCTGGGTCACTGTCATGCAAAAGAAACAAATGCCATCAGCAGATGATGAATCACAAATACAATCAACCCCATTCAAGATGGTAGCCCCTTCCCAATGTCTAAAATACAACCCAAGGTTGGGGAGAAGTATAGGAGGTAAAGTCCTTGCCCTGTATGAGACCAACCCCTGTTTGATCCCCAGCACCCACAAAGGGTCCCCAAGCATGTCAGGGGTCACTTCTGAGCACAGAGCCAGAAACAGTTCCTGAGCATGACACAGTACAGCAAAATAATAATAATAAAATAATAATAATAATAATAATAGCACTGTAGCACTGTTGTAGTTCCGTTGTGTGGGAAGCCAAGAGCCCTCTCATACACCCTGGTCATGGTTCCCATGTTAGGAACTGCTTGGGACAGACATTGGTGACAGTCTCCCAGGGCTTCCTGACCTCAGTGGATGCCTGATCTATAGCAAATAACATCAGGCTGACAGTTATCTTATCTGGCCTTATCTATAGGAACCTCCAGGATGCATCTACTCCCTAAGACCCTTTGATATACAAATGTAAAGCTCAGGATGCACTTACTGCCATAAGACCCTTTGATGTACAAATGTCTACCTTGAATGTTAGGTAAGGTTGCTGACCTTACCATATATGGTTATATTGCTTCTGCTCCTGACTGAGCTGCCCCAACCCTATATAAACAGCCTGTATCCCTCAATAAAGCCTGTCCCTTTTTCTCTCTGTTTCTAAACTGTACTCTGTCTCTTGTGTCTCGTGTTCATTCGGTTGGTCCCTCCTTGCACCATCGGATCAATCCTCGGGCCACCTCTGCGGGCCGGAGAGTGGTTACCGGGGGCCCCCTGCACCGTTGTTCATCAATTTGCTCTAGTGGGTACCAGTAACGTCTCTGTCGTGAGACTTGTTACTGTTTTTGGCATATTGAATACCTAACAGGGAACTTGCCAGGCTTTGCCGTGCAGGCAGGATACTCTCAGTAGCTTGCCAGGCTCTGCGAGAGGGGCAGAGGAATCGGACCTGGGTCGGCTGCATGCAAGGCAAATATACTATCCACTGTGCTACCGCTCCAACTCAATAATAATAATAATAAAGATAAATATTTTTTAAAAATAAAATTTAAAATACAACCCAAGCTCTCTTTATACTTCTTTCTCAGTATTATCAGGGAATGGGACAGAACCTTCCCCAGAGGTAATAATGAAACCACTTCTAACACACCAGGGGCAAAGTTTCTTTCAAAAGAAATTAATCAGCACCTGAATAATAACAAAAGGAATTAATTTTGAACTTTCTGTTAACTTAAATTTTCCCATCTTCTCTTTTAGAGGCTAATAAGTTCTGATGACTATGAGCAAATGCCTTAGTGCTGAGAAAAAGTCAAAAGATCAGTGGTCACTTCACCAAGCTCTTCTTTATTCTGTGAGATCATTTTTTAAACTTTACTTTTTCATTAAATCTTCATGAAACACACAGTTACAAAGTTGTTTATGATTGGGTTTTGGTCATACCATGTGCCAACACCCATTCCTTCACCAGTGCACATTTCCCACCACTAGTGCCCCAGTTTCCCTCCTCTCATCCCCCAGTGCCAGTCTGACTCTGCTGCAGGCACCTTTCTCTCACTCTCACTCTTTCTGAGAGATTCTGGAATCCTATGGCTGTCTGCCGACCCGGCTAGCTTAGAGACTCACTGTTACTTATCTATGACTTGATTCTAGCACAGAAAACACATGCACACAAGAGACAAAGGTGGACTGTTGTGAGAGCTATCTCACTCACACACGTTCAAGGTGGACACCTTTCTCATTCTTGAATATTCATTTCTACATGTTAGTCCCTGAAGACCAGGAAGAGAATCTTGGCACAGCCACAGATGGAAAGATCCCTCAAAAATTTCTCCTCATGGTTTCCAAGACATCCCTTTTGTCGAGTGAAGGCAGACCCCTCTTGTTACAGCAACTATCGTCCCTGCAGCCTGGTCTCCTGTCTGTTGACGGGTTGGGTGGGTCCCTCTGTTGACCCCGCAGCACTGGCAGATCACCAGTGATCCTAGTGCAGTCACTACCTCACCACTTCATCATGCTGCTGGTGAACAGAATTTGCAAGGACAAATGTGGAGAGAGCTCAGAGCACTGAGAGCAATCTTTGCATGCTGCAAGCCTGGTCTGTTTCTGGTACCACACTGTCACCCCACCTGTCAGGTATGCCCCCCTCCAAAAAAAAAACCCAAAGATGCATGGCAAAAAAAATAAACATATAAATCTCCATGGACCTGCCTCTGACCATTCTGAGGCAGTATCTAAATAATTCATATGAGCCACAGGAAGAAAAGTCTTAGTATAAAATGGCTTGCAGAGTGAAATTTAGATTTAATTTCCACTTCTAAATAACAAAGTATCAAGTGTGGTATGCTCCCTAAGAATTTTCCTTCTTAGAGGGGACTCCTTATTTCTGATTTAAGTGGAGAAAGGATGAAAAAGTTGTTTCCTACATTTGCATATGCACACCATTATTCAGTGCAGCACTTAGCATAATACTAAGGTATGGAACCAACTCAACTGTCCAATGACAGATGAGTGAGTTAGGAAGGTATAGATACACAACGGAACACTATGCAGCTGGAAGAAATGATGAACTCATGCTAATCACTGCAACTTCAATGGAACTGGAGGCTCTCAGGTTAAGTGAAGTTAGAAGAAGGACAAATACCAGATGATCTCATACAGAATAACAGGACAATGGAATACAAGTTACCAAAGAGGAGATACCCTGATTACCTATGACCCTCTATTCTAGAAATGAGGATAAGAAGAAAAGAATTTAAGGAACAAGTAAGAAGAGGGATGGAAGTAACATGAGCAGGGGGCAGGGGCTCTGTCATGAGTGATGCAGAGCAGAGATGTATGTATATATCTAAAACCACAAAGCCACCGGCACTTTAAGCGTGAGACTCAGACCATGACAAAATTAAAAATGTGCCTGTCAAGGAGGAAGTCTGGGGCTGAGAAGGAACTTGGGGATATTGATGGAGGGAAGTTGACACAGGAAGTGGCACTGGAGTTTTAACACTGTATGCCTGAAACTCAACTAGAATAACTTTGTAAACCATATAGCACAAGGAGAGGAAGAGGGGAGGGAGAGGTGGGAAGGGAGGGAGGAAGGTGGGAAGGAGGGAGGGAGGGAGGGAGGGAGGGAGAAGGAAGGAAGGAAGGAAGGAAGGAAGGAAGGAAGGAAGGAAGGAAGGAAGGAAGGAAACTAGTCATGAGCCTGCATTCTGATGTAAATAAACTCTTTTACCAACTACTAGGTGATGCTGGAGAATCACTTTCAAAACCTCATTAAAAAAAAAAAGTGTTCAATAAAGGGTTTGGGCCCACTCTGATCCCAAAGCTTAGAGTATTACATTTGTTTTATGATGCTAAGTGGAAATAATCCAAAGAACCCAATCAAGCTGTCCCCATGTGAATATGAAAGAAGCAGCTGCCAACACACTGTCATCTGAAGACTGAAAAATACCAAGGCCTCCACTGGGGATCCCTGGAAAATCTTGCCACCCAGTGATTCTTGGATGAAGGATTAAAAGCTTCTAAGATGTATTCATGGTGTGATCTTGGAATGTGACCATTAACCCATCATCAACCACTTAGCAATCCCCAGAAACAGACTTGCTAGTCCATAAGTCAGCCAACGGTTGGGTCACTTTTGTTAGGGCAGAACAGTGTGGAACTCTCTAGCTCAGGAACATGACAGCAGTTACAACCACACATACAGAAACAACTATAACACACAAAACAAGATGGTCAAAAGCATGCTGTACAATGAGTCCCCCCCCCCATCACCCCCTACCCCCAGGAAGCAGGGTTCAATGGTCTCCATTTCCAGACAAAACTCCATTATAATTTACTTCTGTTTGACACCTTTCATCACCTCCCAAATCTCTCCCCACCCCCAAAGTTCACTGCCTCTACACAAAAAGTTATTTGTGAGTCTTAAAACAACCAAGTGCTTGAAAACTTCACCATATCCTTTTGGCCCCCTTATTACCTAAAACAGTCACTGTTCCATTTACACAGGCTTTCCTTCAGCAGATTTACAAGGTAACATCTGCTTCAGAAACAGATGTTTATGCCAGAATTCTCTTCTGCTCATTAATGCTTTTCCGGTTAACATCTAACTATCTCACTCATTAGTTCTTAATAATACTTTTTGTATCTGAGCCATGCCAAATACGCACTCTGTAGAGCTCTGTATTATTGTGGCTTCTGTTTGCTGTTGAATTACGCTGCTGAATAAAGGAAAAGTAAAAATAAGCCCCTCTAAGAAAGCTGTTATGTGTCAGAGCTCTATCTTTGTGAACTGAACAAGCTGAAATCAATTAAAAGTGTGTGTTTAGAGAATGCATCTCAGCTGTCTAATTGCACCACCTCTGCTTTAGGGCCAAAGTTTGACTCCCTGCCAAACTGCCAGCAAATCGGGCACCCGATCGCTTTGCTACTTTGCACAGTGAGAGCTCAAGTTAAGGGCTTGCTGAACGAAGGAAGCCCAGTGCACTCTGGGGTTTGGCATGCAGACGTCTGCTTCCTTGGGCACTGCTGAGCTGTGGGGCCTAAACAAAGGCCACCATCAAGCTCGCAGGGATAGGGGTCCTGGCACTGAGCAGTTCACCCCTCTCAGCCTCCTCAGCGTTAACTGATAATCTTATCTCCATGTATTCATAAGCAACTTACATAAGGGGAAGCTCCTCAGAAAAGCTATGCCCTGACACCAAGGCTGAGTGCCCAAGTGATGGTCCAGGGGCCATAGGTGTCTCCACTATCCTCCCACCATTTCTGTGGACCCATATTCAATAGAAGCAGAAAGAATAAATGAATGCTCAGTCTTTCTCAGTTTGCAATACAATGATATGTAATAAAATGTCTTTGAAACATTTAGAACCCTTGATGATTGTCCCAAGACTAGCTTTTATGTTTTAGAAGCTGATTTCATGGTCAAACATTTGAACAAACTAAGGTATAAATAAAGTCAAAGTTGGCCTATAATAAGGGACAAGCCAAATCTTCAGGGAACTGGGGCCAGTACAATAGATTGTTTGGGATTCAGAGAGAGAATCTTAATAAATCATACACAATGGTTTCCATGGTTACAATCCATGTATAGTAGAGTCACCTCTATTGTTTAGCTTGGTGACCAATCTCCAGGGAAGAAATAATCAAGGGTCTTGAGAATAAGCAAATAGGAAACTCATTTAACAGCTGTCCAGATACGTCCCCCCCCCAAAAAAAAACCCTGTAAAATAAAATTGGATTTAAATCTAATCAAGAAAACTGAATGTCCAGCATTCTTGAAAACCAATGTCTACTGCCCCAATGAATTCCACAGGAGCTCTGTGGTCTGTTGCTCTTTTTATAGTAGATTTTCCCCTCTCTGCCCAAGTGGCTGCTTTTCAGAAAAAAAAAACTTGGCAAACACTACTTTATCAAGTATAAATCAGATACGCTACTCTGGAATCCAAACCCACAAAAAATATGCCCCATAACGCTACATAATGATGAAAAATAGAAATACTGCATTTATTACTGCCAAAAGAAATGGGAAAATATGAATGAAAATGTTGCTGGGTGTATCTTTCATGAGATTCCAGTGAAATAACATTCTCAAGTTACTTAAAACTCTACAATCTGATGGTATTAAATACTGCAAAGTTTAACAAGAGCCCATTTTCAGAGGAAATGAAAATGTTAGGAATTGCCCTGAGAGATAGTACCATTGCCCATGGAATGGTGAATACTAACCACCGTGACCTTTTTCCAAACCTGCCACCAGATCCCATCAGTGGCTTCCATCGATGTGCTAAGGGGGGAAGAATCTGGAGAACGTGGACTGCTCTATAACTCCTGTGCTCCAGGTAGAGTCCATAGAAAATAGGGCTTCCTTGGGAGGGGGGAGCGGGAGGATGACACAGGAACAGACTACGGGGACCCCACACTTTCTCTCCCACCTCCCTGGCATAAACACTGTCACCTCATTCTCCAGGAATCCTCTGAAGAGTCACTATTACTGAAGCTGAAGGCCAGCACCATTCTCATGGGACAGGTATGTCCTCAAGTATCCCACAAGAAGAAAGGTGAGTAAATAGGGCAATCATTTTCCATGAGTAATAGCTTTCTTATATCACAATAAACATTTTCTTTCCTGAGAAAAGAGCCTTTCCACTTGAAAGCATTTGGTGACACATGAGACCACTTTCAACTAGAAGTGTCCCCAAGACAGTTGAAGTCTTGTGCCAAGTGGTCTTCAGGCAGGGTCTGCCAAGTGCAGGGGCCACACAAATGATATAGGGATGGGGGGTTGTGAGTGCAGGAGTGTCTGCCTCGCAGGCATGAATTCCATCCCAGCACCACCCCACATGTGAGACCCTTGGGACCACATGCAAGATGTGTGCTGCATCACAACAAGTGTCCCATCTTCAACTCTGTAACCACGTTTGGGCGAGCACCACAGCTCCATGCTGGCTCCTGGTCACCAGAGCTATACCAAGTAAAGGAGAAGATGGGACATGGGAGAAGGGGTGCAGAATTACAAGCACAAAGCCACATGCTAGATGATTCTTAACCTTGGAGACTCAGGAAAATAACAGTTTTCTCTTTGTGATCAATGGATGTACTATTTGTTTTCATTCTGGTACACAGGCTACCTTGGACTGTGGAGACAAGCAGAAACCCGTCTGAGGTACTGGCCCACACGTGATATCATTGTGATAGAGGTGAGATAACAGTTTTCTTTTTTTTTTCTGGACATGTGGGATTGTGCCTCTTCTTGAAGGAAGTATATTCTACATATCTCTCTCTCTCTCTCTCTCTCTCTCTCTCTCTCTCTCTCTCTCTCTCTCTCTCTCACACACACACACACACACACACACACACACATTCTCTTTCTCGACACAGTGCCAAAGCTATTTTCATCATGATGGCCCAATAACTAGGGAGCCATCTTTAAGCTTAAACTATGAAGCAAGGAAGAGAACAGCCTCACTAGTTCTCTTGTTCCCTAAGATCAGAAGCAATCTGTGTGTCAGCCCTGCTCTATGGCCAACAGAGGTCCAGATCTCTATGAGACTGGGTATGAGTGGGAGATGCTGAAAGGAAGCATAGCACTGTCTACTGCACATATTACCCAGAGAGCAAAGTTGTTTTCAGTAGGAGAACCATAAGCTCTACTACTCCTATCCCAAAGCCCTAAGAGGCACCCTATGTTTGTGAGATCTCTACGACCGATCTGGGGAACATGCTCAGCTGCTGACTTGCTCGAAGGTGAGAGCTCCATGATGGTAGTTATGGCAGGTGCAGAAGTGGCAGCCACAGAAAGATCCAACTTTCTCTCCTGATGATGGATGATCAGGAGACTTTCATTCCTGGATTGATAATTTATTTGGGAGAATAAACAAAAAACAATAGAAATTTCCATTGATTATAAGTGAGTGTTCTCAGGCTATAAGGTATTGTGAGAACTCTTGGCAGTGTCCATCAGTTACAAGAAGACCATTGCATTGACATTGCCTTGAACCAAGTGGTGTTTTTCTCTTACAAGAGAGAATTGAGCAGAACACCACCCCCCCCAAAAAAGTGCCTAGGCTGGTGCTGTCTACTCAAAGGAGCAGCAGGTCAGAGCCCACCTTCCTTCTGCCCTGCCACTAGATATCCATCCCTTCAACAGAGACAGAGCCAAGGCTCACACACAGAGAGAAACATCCACAATGACCCCCGCTCTCTCAAACAACACAACACTGCTCCTGCATGCACTAAGTTCATGCTATCCTCATGAATGGACAAAGGACAAAGTGGCTCAAACAAGAGACAAGCACTATGGGAACTGAACCTTTGAGAAGGAAGGAGAAAGTATCTGTACAAAGCACTGATATGAAAGTGGAAAGAGAGCAGCGTTATCAAGTGAAGGGAAATGTTATTCCAGCCCAGACAGGAGAAATAGAGGAAGAAAGTCAATTATTACTTAAACAACTAGTAGCTCTCTGGGACAAGGTCAGATGCTAGGTACATGATCACCAAAGTGTCCTGCTGGGACTTAGTATGACCACTGGATGACTCTTCACAACTAACTGGTCTAAGGGAGGAGAAAAACAGATTTATGTGCAAAGGACGTGAGGATAAGAGCACCTGTACCAGCATAAAGAATTTACAAGAGATGCTATTTGAGCTATTAAACAGCAAGTTCACATTTCACCAAGCAGAGAAGAGAATTCTGAGGAGAAGACGTTGCCTTTCCTTGAGGCATCATTTTTTCCTTTTTCTCTTCATCAACCTTAGTTCTATGATGCCTGGCACAGTGCTTGAGATATCCTGGACAGTCAATCCTGATTATTGCATGAATCCAAGAAATTCAGGGTATGAGAGGACAGACTGTCCTTCTGGGTAAAGAGCCAGTCATAAGTACTGCTGCTCAAACTCGCACTTTTAAAAAATATTTACAGTGCTCCAGAAGAGTGAGACAGACCTGGTCCTGCCCCCCAGAAAAACTAGAATTCCTGGGAAGAGGAACACTAAGGGCAAGGAAAATCTGGACGTGCAGAGACTATCATAGAAGACAACTTTCTAAAGCATTTTAGGCATGTCTAATAGAAATTTCTTAGCCAAAAAGATAGCTTTTAAAAAATGCATTGGGAAAAAAGACATCATTTTTTAAAGGCTTATTTTTTGGAAAAAAAGCACACTTTGTAACACTGATTTTCAAGGAAGCCATATATAAAACCACCAACAAAAAGACTTTGCATACAACTAAACAAGGTCAATTGCTACCCATCTGAGGAATCCCAGCAACTCTGTAAATATCAACTCTGTCTGGGGGTTGGGCTCGGATGACAAATGCATTTTCCAATTTCATGGAAAAGCAGATAAGACAGCGCCAAGGTTGTTCAAGGATACAAAATCAGAGTACATAAACTGGAGCATTTAAACAGCTTCCTTTTTAAAACTTTAACCAACCCCTTTCTTTAACAATTTTGGCAAAATCCTTTGGCAACATAGGAGTACAAATAACTACTCTTGTTAGATATGGAGTAGAAAGGGCTCGGGAATTCCACAGTCAGGCTGTCCTCGCTGTCCTGGTGCCCTCCTCAGCCGTGGACAGAGGCAAACCCCCCTGCACCCCCAAATAAATAAACAACTGGGAAAGAACAACCCGGTGTTTCCAGGGACATGAAGTACTTCCCAAAAGTCAGAGAAACTTCCCAACTGGTCCATCTTTTACAACAAGGACCCGGTCCTAAGCATGATGGCATGCACCCCCAAGACATCTGCTTTGTTACTTCCCACTGCTTATTTTATCATCAGTAGGAGGTTGGGAATTATGAATCACAGGCCATGAAGAACAGCTCCAGAAGTTAGTGCACAAATGGGAATAGGAAGAGCGCTGCTCTCCAGATAAGGCCCCGAAGGAGGACACTTGGGAGGAGAAAGTGTAGGAGGTCACAGGAAGCAGTGCCAGGGCCAACTCCCTCCTGAGGGAGATCTGCAGGCAGGCAGCTAGTGAGGGCCCGAGGCAGCCACTTGGCTTTGGAGAGTCTGTGCCCAGAGGTCCAGCCGGGGCTGCCCTCTTCTGGGAAAAGTCCGAATTGGGCACAGGCCCCGATCCAGTGCTCTCTGGAAGTACACACAGCAGTGCAGCGTGGGGTGACTCCAAGGACATTCTGTTCTGTTGAAAGACTGACAAGTTCATTTAGCGCAACAATTCACAGTCCGCAAGAAAACGCTGAATCTCACTTACAGACATGGTGGAATCCAGGCTGAGACAGCCAAATAGCACTGGAAGCTATTTCCGACATGCAGATTTGAATTCCATAAATCTTTATTTTTCTTAACAAAATAGCCTGACAGAATGATGTGTTACAAGGCAGGCCTGCAAGAGAGGCTGCAATCCCCACTTCGGAGATGGAGAGGCTGACGGGAGGGCTTCTCAGGGATTCTGAGCCCAGTCTCCTTCCAGCTGAGCCCCAGGAGTTCACACATGGAGACTCCACAGGCAGCAAGACACGGGCTTCAGGACCTGGGCAAGGCAGCTGCAAAAAAAGTCGGATGGCAAAAAATGCAATGCAAAAAATCCTTTACCATCCCATTGACAAAGGAAGTCTGGAAAAACTGGCACTGGGAGGTGGCTGCGGGCGGGGCAAAGAAATGCAATCCCAGGTCTCTGCTGTGTTAACCTGCCCACGAACTGGTAAGTCCACAGGCACTTTTCCGAATTTACCTTACAGGTCTTTCTTCCTTTTCCAGTGAATAAGAATGAAAGCTACGAACTGTATGAACCACCCCATCGAAACAGCTTTTCACCACTCATTCTCATTTTCTTCTCCCGAATCCTCTTTAAATGGATTTCACACTCTAAAGGTTGCAGGCTGGCATCCTTGGGGACCAGCCCTATCCGATTCTGTGAAGAATCCACTAAGGAGTTTGGGCCTTTCTGCAGCCTTGGAGCAGAGGGAGGCAGGATGGGGAGGAAGCAAGAAGGCTGTTGGCCCTGAGACAGGATACCACAGTCCAGGGGCTGACTTGCTGAAAAGTTCTATCAGCTCTCCTAAACTGGCTTTATCAACCAGGCTTCTTTGAAAGAGCAGCCAACCCCTGTCTGAAACAGCTCATTATGACACTGATTTGAATATGCAGCAATATCCTGCATATTTGCATGAAACAGCAGCATGCAAAGAGGCTGAGGAAAAGCTCTAGGCTCTGACAGGTTTCTTTCAAGACCTGTGTAAAGGCTATGGGTTGGTTCTGGCCTGCCCTTCTAACCTTACTTTTTCCTCTCACTCTTTCCACAGCATCCTGCAGCCCAGCACTTAGTTTTTGCTGGCACTTGGTTTGACACACACACACACACACACACACACACACACACACACACACACGCACACACACACACAGTACCTTTCTGAGAGTCAGGAATACGAGTCGAGTGGCAAAGCACAGGCCTGGCAGGCGCGGTGCCAGGGACTGAGGTTAACTCCCTAGTAACATCATCCAGGCGTGTTCTCCATAATAATTTAAAAAACACCATTTTCCAGATTACCCCTCTGCCTTTCAGCCCTCTTTGGCCAGGTTTTCTGCTCATCTCACTCAGGAAATGGGGATGCTTGACACACCCTCTGAATATTCACTCAGGGCACAATGACTTCGGTAAACCCAATCAGACCAAGAGGACCTGGCAGCAAGGACAACATCTACCTTCTCTCTGGGTGATCCAAAAGAGTATGGGAGCAGAGTGCCAGTACCACTGTAGGTAGCTGAAGATCTGTGTTCACAAACAGAACCCACTCGTATTCCGTGTCAGCAAAACACACCATTGGAGCTACCCAGTGTGATGCACCAAGTGTATACAAGAGACTGGAACCAATCTCCTTTGCCCTCAAGAGGAGAAAATACGAAAACTTGACCCCAACAGGAAACATAAGCAACCATTAATCAAGGAGGCAGTTATTTGTGTTTCCTGACATGGGAAAAAGGAAACAGAATGGCAGGTGAAAAAAATCTGGAAAAAAGAACAAAGAAGGATGGAAAGACACTTCAAAGAACTGAGCACACGCTTTTGTGTGTGGGAGGTCTGGGTTCGATCTGGAACCACATGATTCCTGAGCACTGCCAACAGTGCCCCCACCAGCACAGAGCCAGGAGTACCCTGTGAGGACCACCAGGTATAGCCTAACATCCCCCAATCTCCCTAAAAAGAACAATAACCCTTAGAAATGATTGTCTCTGGAATAGGCAATATTGCCTATTTCAAATGCAGGGTTTGGGGTTGATTTTTACTTTTATACTTTTAATCATTTAATTTAGCATTTGGATAACATATGCATTATGTTCAGAATTTGAAAATGAATTAAAATGCCCTCCCTTAACATGAACTTTGATTCTGAATGTTTCCAGGTTAACCATCCTCTCAAGCACTGTAGCACTGTAGCACTGTCCTCCCGTTGTTCATCGATTTGCTCGAGTGGGCCCAGTAACATCTCCACTGTGAGACTTGTTACTGTTTTTTGGCATATTGAATATGTCACGGGTAGCTTGCCAGGCTTTCCCGTGCAGGCAAGATACTCTCGGTAGCTTTCTAGGCTCTCTGAGAGGGCGGAGGAATTGAACCCAGGTCAGCCAGGCTGGCCGTGTGCAAGGCAAATGCCCTGCTGCTGTGCTATCGCTCCAGCCCCCTCTCAAGCAAATCCATATAAATGAAACAACCTACAACAGATGCACTCAGTTCCTTGAAAAGCAAAGCCGGAATCAGGAAACCATGATAACACATGTTAAGTATCCACAATAATGTGTTGAGTATCCATGATAATATGAACTGCATACCCGAGACAACATGTATTGAGAATCCATAACACTGTTCATCAGGTGCTTGACAGACTTCTCTCTGATGCCAAGCATGGGGCCATTCCCAATCACCCAATATTAAAATATGAGTCATTTCACCTCAACCAAGATACATCATCCTCTGTATAGCCACAGATACAAAAGGACAACACACACAGCCATGGACATCCAGCTACCTTCTAGACTCCCACTCCACAACCTGAAACAAGATAGAACAGAGAAGTACCCCAGAAAGGGGAGAGTGGAAAGGAGGGTAAGCTCTAGGGAACAGTGTCTCCAAGACGACCACTGTGTCACCTAGCCAGGGCTCTCGGGAAGTTGGGGGAAACTGCTGCATATAGTTCATGGGAGAACAGAGAAGTGAGTCTGGGTCTTCTCACACTTTTCCCCCTGTTAATCCCTTTGAATTTCAGAAATGCAGCATAGTTACCTGGGATTCACAGCGTGAGTGACCCTGAATTTGTTTCTGGTCATAGCATGTTCCAAGGCCTTATCTGCCAGTAGATAACCCTTCATAACCTTCACATCCAGGGACATGACCCCAAAGAGCTGATGCCCAATGAGAAAGAAACCTGCATCCTTAGGGGAGCTCCAAAAACAAGTCTGCTTTGTTTTTAACTAGAGAAAGCTCTGAAACAGGGCAAGTATTTAGGGACATCCTTGTCACCCAGAAGTCACCCTCTCCTGGTCATGTGGTGTCTCTCCCATCTTGTCGCCCTTGGTTGGCTAGCATAAGACATGAACACCTAGTTCTATCCCTCCACCTTGAGATCGAACCCCATGTGAATTCTTCTTAAAGATGTTTCTGGTTCTCTCTTCTTTCTCCCATTCTTCCCTCTGATGTGCTCTGAGCGTACACCTTCCTCCAGTCTCCGTGGAGCCCAGACAAGTAAGGGAATTCTCCTCTGCACCCAGACTGCTCTAAAAACCAAGGCCACAAAAGCTCTGTGCAAAGAAACAAGAGTTGGTGAGGTAGGTGAGGTAATATGTAGGTAAGGTGATTGCCTTGCATGCAGTTGATCCAGGTTCCATACTCTGGCACATGATGCCCTGAGCACTGCCTGGTATGTTCCCTTCAAAAAAGAAAGGAAAGGAAAGGAAAAGAAAAGAAAAGAAAAGAAAAGAAAAGAACGAAGAAGAGAAAAGAAAAGAAAAGAAAAGAAAAAAGAAAAGAAAAGAAAAGAAAAAAAAGAAAAGAAAGAGGGAGGGAGGGAGGGAGGAAGGAAGGAAGGAAGGAAGGAAGGAAGGAAGGAAGGAAGGAAGGAAGGAAGGGAAAGAAAACATGAGTGGGTCATGGCACAGAATGCCAGCCAGGCAGCTGCTTCATCTGCACTACGGTTCTGACTCAGTGTCCAACTCAAAAGGCCCTTCAGCACACAGAGCAAAACAAAAAACCTGCCTCATTCCCTGAGTTACCCAAACCCTTCTTAGAACAATGTATTCAGGAAACCATCATTAAATCACAGCAAGTGAGTGAAGATCCACAAATAAATCAAATAAAAATAAAACCGAACCCCTCTTGTGGTCCTAGAGAGAGAACAGCAGGAAGTGCACTTAGCACATGGCTGACCTGGGTTAGATCTCCCACACCCCATGTGGTCCTACAGCATCACCAAGAGTGATCCATAAGTGCACAGCCAGTTCTGAGTACAGCCAAATGTGGCCCCCAAACAAAAACAAACAAACAACAACAAAAACCTTTTTTGCAAAGTTACAAGGCCCACGTGATCTCACCTAGTCCCTTTTCCAACTTGCACAACCACCCCCATTCAGCTCCCTTTGCCCCACTTCTAGTTCCTGGGACTCTTCACTTTCTGCTTCCCACTGTCTGGCTAGTGACCCCTGCAGAGCATGCCCTTTGCATCTGCTACGGCTTCATTCTCAGTGCCAGCATGCAGCAGAGCTTGACACGTAGCTTCAGATGAAACAGAGAGAACCAAGTTCAGAAATAGAGTAGAAAGGGGAGAGAAATAAGACACACCCCTTGGCTAGCAGACCTAGAGATCTTTATTTTAATTTTAAACAACACCGTCTGGTCTGTGCCTTCATCTGCCTTAAGCCACAAAGACAAGAAAAGGACTAAGCCTGAGCTATGAATACCTTCTTTCAAAGGTCCTGGGGAGCTTCCCATGCAGACCCTCCCAGCACGCACATACGTGTGCACGCATGCGCACACAAACCCACACAGACACACACACACACACACACACACACACATATACATGCTTGACATTTTCACTCCGACTTCACAGATGAGAGAAAGGATATTTATACAAGGCAAATGACCCGGGAGCAGTCAATTCAGCACTGCAGAAACAGATACTCAGGACCAGAAAGCTAATGCAAGGGGTACGCACTTGCCTCACACGTGGTTGACCCTACTTAGATTCCCTACAGAGAGTCAAGTCCCCTAAGCCCCACCAGAATGATCCCTAGCAGAAAGCCAGGAGTAAGCCCAGAGCGCCATTAGGTGTGGCCTCAAAACAAAAATAAAACCAGGAACAAAGAATCAACCAAAGCCCTCTGCCAGATCTCTATCCTGATTGCCTCCCCCAACAGACAGGGACAAGCTGCATTGGAAGAGTTTTGCTTCTGATTCTTTTTTTTTTTAAATTTATTTATTTATTTGTTTTTCTAATTTTTTTTTATTAGTGAAATACCATGAGGTACAGTTGTAGACTTACAGATTTTTGTGCTTGGGTTTCAGTTATACAATGATTGAATACCCATCCCTCCACCAGTGCCCATTCCCCACCTCCAATGCTCCCGGAATCCCTCCCACCCCCCACACTCCCATCCCACCCCACCCCTGTGGCAGGGCATTCCCTTTTGTTCTCTCTCTCCTTTTGGGTGCTGTGGTTTGCAACAGAGGCATTGAGTGGCAATCATGTTTGGTCTATAGTCTATTTTCAGCATGCTTCTGATTCTTGAGGCCAAGCTGTAAAGGGTTTCCAGCCTCCAATCATCTAGAAAGACCATCAGTGAAACACCTCACAGGGGAATGTGGCGTGATTTGAGGAAAACCTTCTATAAACAGGAAATACTAAATGAGTCTTCACCATTATTCCTCATTTGCTTTGCTTTAAAGTGAACTGAACTCCTCTTGATTACTGTTATTGGAATGTCTAAACTTTTCAAAATAATAAGTACCACTTAGGAGCAATTGTTATTTTAACTGTGAATTCAGTTCCTACGTCTTTTGTTTAAAAAGTAATAGCGTGTTCTCCTGAACTTATCCAAAGATGCCAGGCAGTGGTTCCCTCGAAGTTAACCTGTTTCAGTGAAATTTTTCATTTGCAAATTAGGTTTGTTTGTGGCAAAAAAAAAAAATGAAAAGTCAACATCAGATAGACCCCAAAATGGGACCACTCTTTACCAAGAAGGAGCAATTAGCTAAAACATCTGTGGAGAGGATTCATCTTTTGGAGAGCATGGTCTTCAACAAGGGTAGGACAGAATTAAAAAATCTCAGGAACACGCCTAATTATCATTTACCCCAGTGACCGTTCAGATCTGCCTGTTTACTCTTCCCGTTTACTCAGGGAGTGGAAGATGGACTCCGATAACCGAGTTCTACTTCACTGCTTCCTGGTGTAGGAATGCACAGAGTTGACTGTCCATGAATCTCTCTCTACATAGGCAGATGCCCCTAGAAATGTATGTTTCCATTATTTCTAAGAGGACAGGCTATCTTGTCCTTCACTGAATCCCCAGCAGGAGAGGGGATGACTTTCTTGGAACATTAGCTTCCTTGTTTAATTTTAGAGACAAATTAGGGAAGGTGCAAGGGGATGGGAAGGGAGGCTCATACTTCAGCGGCACTCTGAATAGTCACTGAACATCCGCCTGCTAATCAGACACATGCACATCGTTATTGATGTTACTTATTACTGCAACACAAAAGCATGTACTTCAAAAGCAAATGACCAACAATGCTTCTCCTCGTGATTGTGGGCCACAGTCTGCTCAGGCCATTTTTATTTCAGGCAAGTTTGAGTTGTTCCATTTTCAGTGTCAACTCTTGTAGGAAATGCTCTTCTGAAACTGGTGTTTTGAGAAATGAAGCTAATGGGCCAGAACTGGTTTATCATGAAATACTCATAAAGTCAGGAAATAAAGTTCAAACCCTCGATCCTGCCGTGAGCAAACTCCTTTTTGGAGGACACTCTCCAAGCCACCAGCCCAAGGTCATTTTTCAGGAGGGATGAAAACAGTTCCAGCTATAGCAAACTTGGATGTGGGACTATTATCTCAACCGGCATAAGTCACAAAGGAGGAAACACCTTGAATTTACTACATGCAATAAGGCAGTAGATCTTGAAATGAGAGGCAAGACTTAAAAAGCCATAAGTAGCTTCCTTTCCTCTCCTCTCCAATGCTGAATTCTAAGGGGTCATTTTTACATGTTTTCCAAGTTGTAATGACATTTTTGCATAACTTGAAGAAGTCAGTTCTTGGGAAGACCAGTAGGATAGTTTGTGTGTCCTACTCCAGGGTGAACTGGAAGACAAACTGTTCATTTGGAACAAGACTCACTTGTGTTCCTCCAGGGGCTCATTCTTAATATCTCTTATCAGCCACAACAGTATCTGTCATGAACACATGTCCCCCTGCTACCCCCCCACTCGGTTATGGCTTATGCCACACGTGTCATAGTGTATGTTCACACCATTCTGATGAGACTGGGGGATGGTTAGTCACTTCCATGGCATAATAAGTGCCATCAGCTTGTATTTCAGAACATGATCCTCCAGTCTGAGCCTGGAAGACCAAGACTGCACCCCCAGACCCAAATTCCTTCAGTACACTTCAGCTGCAGGGGGCATTCACTTACAATGAGACTATAACATCCACTGCCATGCATTCTCAGACAGAACTATGCCTCCTCATGATCTGGACGTATCATTCATTTAAATGCATGCAGAACAGAGATAATTAATAACTGTGCACATTTATCTACATGGGCACACCAACAGGAGACCGCAGCCTGCTCTAATACATTCACTCAATTATTCATTCTCCCGTTCAATCAACAGTTAAGGTGTATCAGGGATATGGAAATGAGTTTAACAGGTATGGGCCTGCTCTCAGATGTTCACAGTTCGTGCTGAA
The DNA here is from genome assembly GCF_029834395.1 of Sorex fumeus. Lineage (NCBI taxonomy): Eukaryota > Metazoa > Chordata > Mammalia > Eulipotyphla > Soricidae > Sorex > Sorex fumeus. Next base: position 12,425,852 of record NW_026606138.1, on the reverse strand, counting down.
GATACACACTGCACAGGAGGAAGAACCAATGAAAATCGACTTGTAAACTGTGGCAAAGCAGCTGGGAGAAAAGTGAGGCACAAAGGAAGTAATTCTATCTATTCTGAGGCCACAAGGACTGGTAGGCATTAGCCAAAGGGAGAATGAGGAGGAGGAAGGGAGAGAAAATGAGGGGATGCAGTCTGCCAGGCATGGGGACCATTGCAGACACCAAAAAGTGGACAAGAATAAGCCTGATCCATTGAAATGCCCACACATCCCAGGGCAGCACAGTTAGCATTCAGTGACAGGAAGGAGAGGCAGGAGTGATGGTGGAGAGCTAACCTGCCATTTTGTCTGGTTAGCTTCTTTTAGAAGACCTGCTGAATAAACCTTTTCAGTTTTGTTTTCAGAGTGGTAGAAATCCGACAAGTAGGGATGACAGAAACACACAAGCATTTTGCAAAGGTTATTCTTCCTGCTTCTAAGGTGAGGGATAGGTGGGCAGTGAGTCTCAGAGGGATGGCCATGTGTATACAGTCCATGGGGAGTAAGTCTCAGGGGGTGAGTCCTCATGGAGTGTCTATGGGATCCCACGTCTCAAGGCTATCTTTGACCTCAAAGGGCAGTGGAACCCCATCACTTGGACACACACGGAAACACAGCAGGCAAGAGGTATGGCTGGGACCACACCAGGTCCCATGGACCCATGCATCCCAGCTCTGCACAAAACACATCCATTCTTCCTCCCCCTGCCACGACGCTGCCCACTACAGGAAGTGGGTGGTTGGCAGAAGCACACACTGACTTGCCGTCCTGAGGCTGGAGAGACAGTACAGTGGGCAGGGCGCTTGCTTTGTACAGAGCTGAAATGGGTTTGATCCCTAGCATCCCATAGGGTCCCAAAGCACTGCCTGGAGTGGTCCCAGAGTGTAGACCCAAAAGTAAGCCCTCAGTACTGTGAGTTGTGACACCCTCCCTCCCAAAAAAAACAAAAGAAATATAAATGCGAATAGATATCAAACAGGACACAACCCTCCACCTCCTGCTCCACCCCCCTCCACACCCCACTAGGTCCCACAGGAGAAGCCCTTCCTCAACTTGACCCGAGCCACATGCTCCGTGGGGCCAGTGGCTGACTTCAAAATGCCACATGCTTGCTCACATGCCCCCTCACTCGTTAGAATCGAATCTCCACTCTCCCTGGAACAGCCTATAAACATCCGTCCTTTAAAATAACAAATGAAAGCCTGAACCCCACTGTGAGCTCAGGCCTCCTGCCCACTATCCGGCCACAGCTGAAGACCTCTGGCCTCCCAACTCTTCTTTTCTGCTCTGTGCTCCATCTGCTCTGCCCAACAGCCGAAGCTCTTCTTCAAACATCCTTGAATATCCGATTTCCCCTGCTGCGGCTCCCACTGTCAGCGGCACATTCCTGCCTTCTTGCTGCAGGACAGATGTGATTTCTCCAGCGGACCCATGGCATGCTGGTTCTGCTCCACCCCAAAGTGGGCTGCACCCTCAATGGCCACTCCCCAGGGTGGAAAGACGCCCACACTTTTTTTCCTCCTTTCTAATAAAACTCTCCCTTTTCCTCCCTGGCCCTCCTTTACCTCTCTCCCTTTTCCTTCCTGGGCCTCCATGACAAATTTTGCAAAACTCCTATCCCACCAGGCAAGTGTATGTGTCTGTGAGAGATCCAGGTGTTTGCAGAGGCCAGGACAAGACCCTCCTCCTCCAGGACAGACACAGACAGGGCCCCGAAAGGCTTGACTGGAATGGAAAAGGCAGGAGTGTCGGAAACAGTCAGAAAAGACTGTCCCCCCTCGGCCTGACCCTGAAGGTGTGGTGAATGTTCACAATGGAGTATTATGATGCTGCAAGCAATGACAGAAGCATGCAATTTACTGCAACTTGGACAGAACTGAAGAATATTGTGTTAAGTGAAGCAAACCTGAATAAAAAGGACAAACAGGATGGTCTCATTCACCTGTGGTATACAGAATAACTTGAATGAAGGAATGCAACATATTAAAGGAGGGACCACTCAATCACCCTTGACCCCAGAATATAGAAGAGAAGGAAAAGAGAAGGACTGAGAGTGGAAAAATATATCAAGGGGGTAGCAAGAAAAAGCTAACAGGAATTAAGAGAGGGCAGGAATCAAGGGCTTTTGTACATCAGTGACGGAGAGGGATGAAAGATCCAAATCATGGGGCCAACAACACTGAAAGCAGGAGATCCAAACCACAACAGCCAAACTCAAACTGTCCCTGTCAATGAGGCAGGAAGGAAATTTGTGTGTGTGTGTGTGTGGGGGGGGGGGTGCTTGAGGAAATCTGAGAACACCGAGGAAGGGGGAAGCTGACACTGAGGGTGGGACTGATACTGGAACATTATATGCCTGACACTCAACTGTGACTAACTATAAATGAAGGTGTCTTTGCAAAAAGCATTTGAAAAAAAAATGTGCTACTTCTCATATGCTGGCCAGGGGACTCCATCTACTAAATGCCTCTGTTCTTATCCCGCACACACTCACCTCCCTGGTCCTACACACTTCCCGGACCATGCATGTGCTCTAGGATTGCTCAGCCTCCTTCTGACCTTCATTCCTTCCTGTAGGCTCCTGTCCCTCCCCGTGGCCCCCAGTCCTCTTGCTGTGGCCACCCAGTTATAAGATGCTCACCTGGAACTGCCTTGGAGTACCCTGGGGTCTCTGGGTGAGGAAGGCTGGTCTAGATCACAGAAGGGGAATTCAGAGTGCCAGGGGTTGGGAAACACAGCAGGTAAGACTGCCCTTACCTGGGTGTAGGGCTGACAGCCTTGCTTCTAGAGAATTCTCTGAGCTTCCGAACAGGGTCAGGAGGGGAAAGACTCAGCACTGTGGGTCAGCAGATAACTCAGATGCAAAGTTGGGATCACCCAGAGTTGTGCTATCCTCTGCTGCCATCAATTTAACTTGCTGCCCTAAACCAAGTGCTGTGGGGCCTGACTTCCACATGTACAGTGGACACCAGAATTGCTCTCGGCTCCCCAGGGGTGGATGCTGCTCCCAGAAGCAGACCACTGCCATGAGAGCACACCTACAGGCAGCACCCATGGCAAAACAACACTCAGGCTGGAAGAAAGCACCCTCAGTCCTGGTCCCTGGTGACTGTCAGTGCCCGCCCCTTCTCTGTACCGTGGGCACTCAAAGACAGGCCACTGTTGGCACAGATGGCCCAGGACCTTGTGAATTCCCCTGGCACTCACAAGGTCCTGGCACTTCACCCCAGAACAGCTTCCAGAGAGCTCAACAAGATCATCTGCATGCAGGGGAGCTGCTGTCTCCATCCTGTTCATTGACAAGGGCCGAATGTGCCCTAGGCTTGGCTCTACAAGGCACTGCTGCAGTGCCACGACTTCAATGGCAGCAAAGGAAAACAACAACAAACCCAAAGAAGCCCGGGAGAGAGAAGGGCTCATTCCCTGATTCTCTGATGGCCACATCCTGCCAGTTAGAAAATAATCCGCCTGCTAGCCTGTTTTGGGATTGAGGCAGGCCAAGTCCACAAGAGTGGATTCTATGCTGAAAGAAAGTAGCAGCTTCGATGGACAAGGTGGTGGCCATGGGAAGGTGGGAAAAGCCACACCTGTTCTAATCTCCCCCTGGCACACACCTCACCTGTCATCTCCGTGCACTTCCTCATTGCCAGATCCGTTCTCCTCTCACGGTTGGCTATGCACAAAACAGCCTTCTGCTCTCCCCGTCACATCAAAGCACCTTCACGCTCTGCAGACAGGGCATCAAGGGAATGAGGAAAATGAGCAAATCCACTGAGGATCTTTCCAAGAAAATGAGGCTCCCCCGGTCCGTGGCCTCCGTCAATTTCCATGAAGCACAAACTCAGACACACCTCCTGAAAACTCTTAAGTTTTCTGGGGTGGTCAGCAGCTTGCAAGCACAATGACGGGATGGCCTCAAACTAGAGACACTGAGCTTGGCCTTTGCACCAGATGCAGAGGAAGGACCAATGTTCAGTGATGAAAGTGGTCATGCTGATAGCTGCTATTCATCATCTAGTCACCACCCACCGCTCCCTAGGGAGTGCAGCCACCTGGACAGACCATAAGTTCCTGAGCATTGACTCCTGAGCATCCACATCTGACAGAAACATACCCTTAAGAATGACTTGGTCACTCTTGAAAAGGTTAAATTCTATAGCCGTGATGAGACTTTGGATATGCTCTTCCTGGGCATGGAACCCTCTATTCCTTGAGCTCATCGCTTTGGTTCTCAACTCAAGGTCACCTACTCAGCCTCAAGGTTTTCTGACATTTACCTTTTAGCAGTGCTTATGTGTTTATTCAGAACCCTGTTAGACAATAAGTACCAATTCATAGTATCTATGAGATTATTAGCTAAGTGCTATCTTCCCCCAAAGGGCACACATTTCAGAGAACTTGCCTAAGACATGATTTGTTCCACAAGCTGAAGCTGGCACATAATGTATGCTCCGTAAGTACTGACTCAAAGAATTTTTATTTCCTTCAGTTAAAAAAAATAGTCTAGTTCCTATTATATTTCACTCAATAGGAAATTTTTCAGAACCCTTCATAACCCTACTAGGTCATAAGAATTCAAGATTATTTCTTATCCACTCCCAAAGGTATTCTCCTGCCAAAATCATTGCCTTGGTCATTGCTCCTCATTGGAAATCTCTTCTTTCCTCCCCTTTGCCCACTCAGATCTTTGCCAGTCATCCATGAAGAGGTGGATGGGAATCAGCTTAACATGGTGGGTGGTGTCCTAGTTGAACTATTCAAAATCAGCCTTCACAACTATCTGTGTGACCATGGCCATATCCACAAAGATACTGTGAGGACACAACTGAATGTTATTTCTCAAGCATGGAACACATTCCTGACACAAAGTGAATTTCAAGTTAACTATTATCTCTGTGTGCTACCCCAGGAAGAAAACCCTTCCATTCTTCAACCCCAACAGTAATAAATCAAAGTCCCTATGCCTGTAAGTTAAACTACTATGGTAACAGCATAGCTAAGCCCATCCGCAATATTAGTCACCTAAAAACCCAAGGGTTATTTTCACTAACAAGGAGGCCCTCATTATAGAGATATGGGTTCAGCCCTAGAAGCATACCAGACAAGAGTGGGCCATCTGCCCTCTGTACTAAGAAAGCAATTCTCATTACATAGCTTCATTTCTCCAATGTCCCACAAAGCTTTAATTCCCATCAAGGCTTAGCAGCCTGTGTTTCTGGCTGTCCTGTTCAGAGAGGGGTGTTTGTGTAGTATCTTATCCATATACAGCATTCCCTTTAATGTTGCAGAAGACACTGAAACAGTGTACACGCTCTCAGAGGAGCCAGAGGCAGAACTGCCTTGACACAGCAGATAGCACAGGAGTCTGAGTGACAGTCCATTGGCCGGACCTGGGTTTGATCCCCAGCATCCCACAGGTCTCCAGAGCACCACCAGGAGTAATCCCTGAATGCAGAGCTAGGAGTAAACCCTGAGTGTTCCTCAAAGGAGCACGCCCCCCCCCAAAAAAAAACCCAAAAACGAAGACAGCACAGAAGTTGGTTTTAGTTGCACATAACAGGCTAAGTTCAAAGAAATCAGAACAGTCATTTCATCATTTATCCATTTCATAACAATCTATTAAATACCTTCTCAACGCTAGAGAGTGATCGGAAAACACAAGAAGAATCTGAGGCAGCTTTTTAGGAGCTCAGCATCAGTGATTCTGCCTCTCCACCCACCCAAATCTGCTCATTCTCCAGGTCGTGGCCACATCTCACCTCCACCATGAAGCCTTTCATAACTTTGTGGCTCATTTACGACACCTCCCATTCTCACCTTTAAACCTCTTCTATTTTATATATTGATTTTCCACTCACTCCACACTGGTATGATCTGCGCTGAGTCATCTCTTACTGAGTAACTCTCACTGTGCTTTCTCCATAAATATTTTCTCATTTTAATTACAGAGGCCCAGGGCCCTTAAATCTCTGGCAGCAGACTTAGAGCAGCTGTATATTTTTCAGAATTAAAACAGGTCTTTCTCAGAGCAACTGTGAACAGCGAGAAGGGCTAGGGATGGAAAGTAACCTTGATGGGTAGAAAGAAACCACGCGGCTAGCTTCTTTTCCACAGGCTCATTAAGTCCTGATCATTCCAGAAGAAAGTCCTGATCCTGTTCAGCTCCCTCCTACACATCATCCTGACCACGGTCACTGAACAGCTGCCCACCTTGGCCAGGCGGCTTCATTTCTCAAGTGGGTGTGTATTTAACTGTTTCCAGAATCACGGAAGCAATTACTTGCTGCATCCACTGGGCCGGAATCACCTCTGCTCCATGTGTTCCTAATACACCCATCAACTGAATCTCAATGCACAAGAGAGCACTGAGAGAGAAGAAAACAGGCTCCGTCTGCATGACTGCCTTTTTGAACAAATTCCACAAAGGCCTCGAACACGCAAGGAAAAGCATCCAAGAACGCAGAAGTTTAGAAATGATGTGCAGCAGATTTGCCAATATGTACAAAACTACAGCACCTTTATTCCTTTGAAAGGAAATCCACTATTCTCCATTTCCCCAAAAGTTCTTTGTTCTTTTGCTCTAACAAAGTAAATTATTCCTCACCTTGGGCAAGCTGGTAGAAACGTGAGAAAATTACATTAAATCAGACATCCTTGAGATCAAAATAGATTGGAACAGGGGTTCTCTTTGTTTAAAATAGTTCTTCAAAGAGAAAGCAAAAGAGCTTAAGGGAAGAAAAAGTTGTCAAACACCCTCAAGCACTTTGGAAGCACCTAAGATCTACAAACCATTGATATGTTAATTAAAATGTACTTTTATCTGGGATAGGTGTTGGCTGGCTTGGTCCTATTACCCTGAGGTGCTTTTGGCCTCTGGAATACAATTTTGTTTCTTGAAAGACATTAGAAAATGCTTCCTTTTCTGTTTTCAGAAGGGCTTCTTCCTCCCTTGCTACAATTTAGTGAGATTTCATTCTAGTTTGCTGTTATAAAGCAGATCACCAAATCCCAGAGGGAACATACAACCCATTAAATTCATCCACAAGCACCCTGGCCAGATCAGAAAGGAACTATCTCAGACATGATAAGGAGAAAGTCAAGATTTTTGATCAGTGCGTGATTAATAATTTTTTTTCACTAACTGCCAGAGTGAAACCTATTGAGAATGTCTTGCAAGGGAAAATCCTTTTCAGCAATAACTTTCTCTTGTAACCTATTTCAACACTGCAAAGCACTCAGTGGTGAAAATTCTTCCATGTTTATCCCCCCTGGTTCTATTCCAGGAAGTAGGTTCTTTCCAGGTTCTTGAAACTTCTTTGCAATGGGCTTGGTCTTGAACGAATCTAGGTAGAAGGACATGCAAAAATAGGAAATTTACACCATCAACAGTAGAATCCAAACTTGAAAAAGTCATGTTGTAAATGTGAAGCGAGTCAACGTTGTTTTGTTTATTAGTTCTCATTTTTTTTTGTCTCTTAAAAGGTAATGGGGGAAAGAAAGAAAGAAAGAAAGAAAGAAAGAAAGAAAGAAAGAAAGAAAGAAAGAAAGAAAGAAAGCTAATGGGAGGCCAGAGAGGTAGGGCAATGAGCAGGGTGCTTGCCTTGCAAAAGGCTAGTCTGAGATTGATCCCTAGCATGCAATGTGGTTCCCAGAGCCCTGCCAGGAGTGATTCCTGAACACAGAGCCAGGAGTAAGTAAGCACTGAGCACAGCTAGGTATAAACCTTCTCACGCTCTCCCCCCAGCTCCCTACTCCCTCACACCTGCCAAAACAAAACAACTAAAACCAAGCTAATAACTTGGTGTCAGCGGGTACAGACTTAGGGCACTTGTCTTGTATTCAAACAACACTAGTTCGAACCCAGCACCACAGAAGTTCCTCCTCACCTTAAGCACTGAGCCACTGAGCACCGGAGTCACTGAGCCACTCACTCCTAAGCACTGAACCACTGAGCACTGACCCCTAAGCACTGAATCACCAAGCACCAATGGGTGTGGCCAACCTTCTTCTCCCCAAGAAAATGCTATGACACAGTGCTGTCACTGATCGAATCTTTACTTTCTTCTGGAATAGAGGCTACACAAGCTAGGACATATATCTTGAAGGCCTATTATATATAAAGCTTTATTGGAACAAGTTGTGCCCATTCGTGGACACCGTTCATGGCTCCTTTGTAAAGACAGGCAGGCAGAGTAGAGAAATCCCACATTGTTGCCTCAAACACCACTGGACTTGTTACAGAAAGAACAAGTAAGCCTGCGTCACCAACTCTATGCCATCACTAAGACGCACAGTATCAGAATCCAAAGAGAATGGCTCTGGCTACAGAAAAGCTGAGCCCAACTGCTTTACAACTAACTGGTCGTTTTGATGAGCTCCAGAGAACTACCATCATTGCCCTGTGATCTCACTCGCTTCTGCAGCTCCAAACCCTTTTTGCCACATCAGTTGAGAGGCTTCTCCAAACATGAGGGGTGCGCCAACGCGGCTCGAAGAGAGGACAAAACTGCAGTCACATGAGTGAAAGTACCAGCACCACAGACTCTGGCCGACATACCACTTACACGACGGAACTGGGTGTGAGCTCCAGGGCCAGGATGCTGTCTGGGTCACTGCTGAATCCTCCACCCTGCTTGGAGAAGTTGCAAGCACACTGCAGTTATCCAGCGAATTCATGAGCAATGAATGTAAAAGGCCAGTTCTCCAGAAACTCTAGTGTTTATCCTGGTATCAGGCAAGGAGGCACCTTGGAGATCTGGAACCAGGAGGTCTCGGTGTTTTTCCTCCTACCATTCAGCAGCAAGAACTACTCCAGCTCCCCTGGTTTCAATTAAATAAAGATCCTTTGGCAACAAGATAAGTCTAACCTGATTAACTTTTATGGGGGGGGGGGGGGGTGGAGGGGTAGATTTTCTTAGCAGTGTATTGGAAAGTGCAAACCTAAGAAAGAAGCCAGAGGTGCCATTTGCTGTTTTAAGGACTAATTCTGACTCTGGAGAGTGAGCGAGCGAGCAAGTCAGAGAGAGTGACTTTGGAGAGTGAGCAAGCGAGCGAGCAAGTGAGAGAGAGAAACAGAGACAGAGAGACAGAGAGAAGGAGAGGGAGAGACAGAAAGGGAGGGAAAGGGAGAGAGAGAGGGAGGGAGAGGGAGAAAGGGAGAGGAAGAGAGAAGGAGGGAAAGAGAGGGAGTGAGGGAAAAGGGGAGGGAGGGGGAGAGAGAGGGAGGGGGGAAGAGAGGAAGTGAGTGAGACAGGGAGAGAGAACAGCAGCTAAGTGCTCCCCTCACAAGCGGCTGAGTCACTTCCCATCCCCAGCACCACATTCAGTCCCGGTGCACTATCAGGGCCTCAGTGTAGGACCAGAGTAGCATCTGCTGTGGCCTCTTGAGCCGATCAACAAGCAGGGACACTGAGAGAAGGCCCACATCCACCCGAACCATGCCGATTTAACTCCGACACGGAGGAGAAACTCATGTCAGCCGCCCTCTTGGTGGGACGGATACTGACAAATGCAAAGACATGTGAGTCCTTGCCGCTCTCTCCTGGGACTTCTTTGACTGAGCTGCGCCCCCCACTCACACAAAGTCCACAAAGTCCACACTCACTGGACATCTTTTTCCAGATGCCTCTCGCTTGTCCCACTGAGACTATCAATAGCAATTTCACACTCCTGCTTCATGGCCACAACACAAAAGGCTGGGGGGGCTGAGGGTTCGGCATGGAGCCATAAGAGGGGCGATTCCTGGGATCTTGAGGAATATGGAGGGTTGGAGGGGTCAGGGAAACCCCTGCCTTAAGGTGCTCATGAAGTAAAATGAAAAAAAAAAAGCAGAAAGTCGCTATGTTCCCTTCAGTGTATAAGGCAAGGAGAAAACAACATCAGCAATATATGAATTCTCCAGAAGAATGTACACAGCTTAGCCGCAAATCTCCAAACACCCCGTAAGTGGTTACAGAGGCCAGAGCTGGGTTTCTCTTCTGTGATGGAAGCAAAGATTGCTGGGAGCAGCTTAATCCTGGGTTTCTTGCTTGTCTCTAAAAAGTCACCTGGAAGCCTTCCTCTAGGGGGCACCATCCCAGGGGGAGGCCAGCAGGTTGGGAGGGAGGGGGAGGGGGCTCTGATACTGTGCTTGATGGCAATATTATAAAACAAACCTTTGCCCTGGCTAATTCAAATTCAGTTCTTGAGCTGTAACTACTCTTGTCAAAGTCATATACATATCGGTAGATAATCTCTTCCTTCTGCTCTCTAATTAGCAATGATTGAATTCAGAAAATTCAGAAATTCCGATTTGCACTGAAGCAGAAGGAATGCTTTCTCTTAAGATCCTCATCTGTGTGTTACTCTCAGGATATTATCAAGTAATCCCATATTCTGGTGAAAGCATAAACTTTATCTCCATTTTGCTATCAAAGGAGAAGAAGAGGAGAGAAACGAAGGGGGCAAGAATGAGTCTTAATATGCCATGCAAATGAGTAAATTCTATGAAAGGAAAAGGATTAAAAAAATGATAATCCCTTTGGCATTCTATTCATTAAGAAAATTCTTCCTGATGATTTGGAGTTTTAAATGTGTTCCTCTCAGCCATTCCTTCCTTCAATTCAACTAATATTTGTTTGGATTCATTTTCATAAAATTTAACCAATTTCTCAAATGCCGTCTCTGTGAGATGTGGCAGGGTGAAGAGACTGGATTCAACATGTGTCACATAACCACGCAGATGGGGACAGACAGAGGGAGCCTGCCTGACGCTGGTCTCTCTAGGGGCTGGGCAGGGCCTCACACTGACCTTTTCTGCTGAGGGCAGGAGAAAGACCAGCGCTGAGAGGGAGCCCTTAAGACCTTCCACAGAAATCTGACAGTGTCTTTTTTTTTTACTGTGTTTTTGGGTTAGGTCTAGGGGCCACAGCTGTTGGTGTTCAGGACTTCTCCTGGCTCGATGATCAGGGATCACTCCTGGCCGACTTCAAGGACCATACAGAGAACTGGGGACTGGCCCACGCTAGGCCATAAGCTTGCCAAGCTCTTACCCACTGTGCTAGCTCTCCAGACCAAAAATGTCTTCTGGGCCTGGCATTTCTAAACCATAAAAACTTGAGGCTCTATTTTTTAATAGCTTTTTTTTCCCCCTTTGAATTGCATTTTGTGAAATTCCCGATCCACTGTACACTGAAGGAGGAAAGTTTTAGAAGTCATACTGGAGAAAAAGAAGTGTTTTAAGAGTGTGAGACAGAGAGCAAAAGGGAGGAGGGCAAGCAAGCACCTTTCCAGGCTGGAAGGGAAACGAGGAGTAATCTGACAGGCTACCTGGATGAAGTGGTATTTGTGCAAAGCCTGAGCAGACAAAATAGAATCTAGAGGGAGAGAGGAGAAAGGACCTCTGAGGCAAAGAGAACTGGAGTCAGGAAGTAAGGGATGGATACCGGTTACAGCATGTATCTTTTGGGCACAGATAACAGGGATAGAGCATTTGCACACATGCTAACAGGGGTGCTCGCCAGAGGTTGTGGTCCTTGCACATTTAGATGCAGCACTGATCGCCTGCAGCTCTGGGCTGGGTGGTGCCAGAGACTGAACTCTCAGCCTCGTACCCACAAGGTACCTGTGCCACCCACAGACAGTCAGCATGAAACTCACTGCCGAGAACACACGGGAAGCCTCCATCTTGGCTCCTTACAAGTCCCTGTTGCAACAGTGAGGTGAGTAAGTTAAACCAACTGAGGGGGCCTCTTGGAAGGCAGATGCCAACTAGGTACCACATCTTTGCTGGGACAAGGATGGAGCATTGCTAGACAGTCCAGGGTGGATGACCCATTGGGTTTGGTGTCTCTTGGATGGTGTTCCAAGGAGTGAGAAGCATGTGCTTCCCAGGGCCCGCCAGTTTGGATCCCATTAAGTGTCCCAGAGGTGGTCCCATGGGGTTGGCACCACCAGGACCACCACCCCTCAGGCCACTGAACCAGACCTTCATGGAACCTCAGAGATGCGAGTTTGGGTAGTTAGGGAGGCTGCAGATGCTTCCAAGTAAGTGTGATGCCAATCATCAGTAGACCTGAGTCCAACTCAGACCTGGTAGCACCCCAGCACCCTTGACCAAGAGAGGTAGGAAATTACAAGAACACTGTTGGGGCATGCAGAAGAGTGATGGTCAGTGGGGGCCTTGACTTTCAGGCTCCTAGGGAGGCCTGAGCATGGTGCTCTGGGAAGTGACATGTGGCATGAGGTCACAGGCCTTCTGTGGGAGGGAAAGGGCTAAGTCACAGGCAGCTCTCATCAAGTCCTCTTCCCGAGTCGACCTGGCAGCTGAGGCCTTAGACTGTGGGGGAGTACCTACGCCTGCCCAAATGGACGGCTCGAAGGTGAGAGTGTCAAACTGTACCCTATCAGCACCCTGCTCATGCTCTCTATACACACTTCCCTCACTCCTAGGGAGCAGAGCCAGCCAGGAGGCCCCAGGAAGCTGGAAGAGTAGAGAGTGAAGAAGTGATTAGCACCAATTCCCAGGGGGGACTGTCCTCTTCATTCCCAGATTCCCAAACAGTCAAGCCCCTCACCGTAATGGGGTGACCATCAGGGCAGAAAGGTGCTGAGACGCAGACCCTGAGAGCAGGCGCAGCCCAGGGGCCCCACACCCCAGGCTTGCGGTCCACGACACCCATGTTTCTGGGCTGAGCAGGCAATGCTGGCATGGGTGTGGGCCCCAGAATGCAGAGGGTTTCCGTGTACACCCATCGCCATCAGCCCCTCCAAGGCTCACCCTCCCCACTACTAGATCAGGCCCAGACACTCAGGGGAGGGCAAACACCACAAAGTCCAAGTGCCTGTGGCAAGAGGCCTGGCTGGCAGGGCAGATGTGGAGACAGAGTGAACCAAGGTAGCCATGAAGAGCCATGCACACATGGCCCAATAGTGATTTTCAGTGTTTTTACATCTGAACCAGTGGAACACAAATCCCTGGAGCCTGAAACCGTTTCTGGCCCCAGAGAGATTGAATTCTGACACCAGCACTCTGGGCTCCACAGAGGCCCTTGAAACAAACGTCACTCTGCAGAGCCTTCCTCACAGCCAACACGCCTTCCGGCTCTTGCTGACCTGCCATGGCTCACCACAGAGGCGACCAGAGGGGCCTCTCAAAAATGTCTGGGGGCTGATGTCACCACTCTGTCTGTCCAGTGTCACCTCCTCCCAAGTCCTGAGCCCCAAGTGAACTCAAGAGAGAGAGGCAGAGGGCTGAAATTTCAGCTTGATCCCTTGGCTGGCACGGAATTCCAACATCATTGGTCTTTAGGTGCATTTTGGCTTTCAAAAACACTGTGAGGAAAAGACCAGATAATTTATTTCATTTACTTCTTTCCCACGACATGTGTGCATGTGCGTGTGCCTGTGCATGTGTGTGTGTATGTGTGTGTGTACTATATAAATAGATTTAGCAGAAAAACATCCCACCAGTAATCCTGATTCTCTTCACCCTATCTACATTTACAAAAATGTTCTGTTGCCGTGACTAAGACAAATTGGGCCTTAATGTCAACCTCTGTTTTACCTCCCCATTTGGTAAAAAGAGAGAACCAAAGATTCTACAACTTGAAAGTTCGACAGACAAGTGCTATACCTGCAAAATGATTCAGCCGGCCTCTGGTATGAAATGTTCCTTGGAGTCCGGTGGTTATATAACCGGCTTCTCAGCAAGGACAGCTATCCCTACACCTTGTTTTTATTAGATCAGCTCTCTCAGGTGAGACCACCCCTTTTGCCCAATGCCTGCCACACGAACACAGCCACAAATGATGCTCACCACTGGGCCGTGGCCACAGAAACCACAATAATCCTCAGAACCTGTCTCCTCTGCCATCAGTCTCCTGTATGACGCCCACATAATCCAGAGACTCTCAGCATGGGTCAAGTCAACATTTGAAATTCATGAATGAAAAACTCTCCCAGGTTACTTAGAATGCTCTAATAAATAAATAAATAAATAAATAAATAAATAAAAGCACATGGATCCCACAGCATCTATGCTGATTTGAATATAAGTACTTCAGGAGATTTGGGGGGCACAGCACTATTAATGTTTTGGACAGTTACAGGCATGTGGACCCCTATACCCCAAGGCAGGCTTAGAGGAGTGAGGGGATCCGGCACCCACCACTTGGGAATCCTGAGCCTGTTGCAATCAAGACACTTGCCCCTTTCATAACCTGCAGAGCATTGCTCTATGGGCACTGCCCTCCACCTCTTTTCACATGGCCCCTTTTCCTGGGAGATGCTGTGGATCTGGGATAGATATCCCAAGCAAACACACACACAAGTCACATTCAAAGACTTCCTGTATAAGGAAACCTACACAAGCTCAGTCAGTCCACGGCTGGCTCAGACGGGAGCCGGGAGAATTGATTGCTGGGATACTTGATCCTGGTACTGTACCACACCACAACCCCACTGGTTCCAACCATGGAATTTCCAAAACAGACTCCTTCCAACAAAGCCTAGGGCAGATTTTTGTGGCTTCAGCACAAAGTAAGTTTTCTCTTTATTAGAGAGATGGCATTGCTGAGTGGATTTCTTTCCCTTCACAGAGCACGGGGCTCCAGGAGGCGGCCTCCCTGTGGATGCACCCCAAGGAGTAGGGACATACCTTAGGTTAGCTGTCGGGGCATTCTTTTCTCTGGGGTGGGGGCTCACCCAGTGCAGTGATGTGCAGGGGTGATTCCTGGCTCTGCAGTCAGGAATTACTCCTGACGGTGCTCGGGGGACCATATGGGATGCCAAGGACTGAACCCGTGTTGGCCACATGCAAGCCTAATGCGCTCCCAGCTGCACTATTATTCCAGACCACTGTTGGGGCTTTGTAAGTAGTGCAATTCCACTGAAGTACAGGAATCACCCTCCCCTCTCTCCCTGCAGTACAAGGGCAGAACTGAAGGACCCTTTGACAGAGACCTCTAAGGACCACTAAGCCATGAAGTCTTCAGTGAGGAACTGCCTTCACTGGGGGTCCATGAGCTAATTCCTGCACCTATTGTTACTTGAATGGACTGGAAAGAGGAAGACCAGGATGAGGACACAAGATGAGGTGGCTCAGTGTCCAAGAAAAGATCCCCCTCCCCATGAGTGGAATAATCTGTGAGAGCCACATCTTTTAATTGATGACAATGCATTGCCTTGCAGATAAGGGCCACCCCTGGTGATTTTCTGAAGCTAAGAGCCCAGGGCTCAAATGCTCAAGTCCAGCAGTGCTGCAGAATCAAACTCAGAATGGAGGATGAGACAGGAGGGAGTCAAAAAAGGCCAGAAAACTTGATTGAAATGCTGAGGAGTTCTTTCGGTTGTGGTGATGTTAAAATGATGGTGGCATGTAATGGAGATAGAAAACAACAGAGAGAGATACAAGACAGCGTTACCTCAAGAAGCCCTTAGACTTGCTGGCTGACTGTGTACCTGGGGTTCAGAAAGCAAAGGGATACAAGTAAGGGTGCAAGAGGCCTAGCAGCTGCCCAAGGTGGGACCTGGGAGAAGAACAAATGTGAAGGACACCCACCTTTTCCGGTCCCTCCTCTGGCCAGCAGTGGCCTTGCCATGAGCTCCCCATTCCTGAAAGTTCGTTTGAAGGAAACACATTTGACATGACAGTGAAACAGAGAAAGGCCCAGCTGAGGATACCAGTTGGTGGCAAGCGTGGAATTTTCATGTTGAAGAAGAGACAAAACGCAAACCACGTTCTCATTTGATAAAGGATGAAACAGTAAGGAGGTGAGGCGAGCTTCCCCCAGCTTGAAGGCCGGGTCACGGGAGCGCCTGCCCCAGCCCCACCACTGACGCACTGGATAGAATCACTGTTCTTTCTTCCTTAGTGGGGGTCACTCCCAGCCAAGCCCAGAGGACCCTGTAGTGCTGGGGTTGGAACCCAGGATTCCTTCATGCAAAGAACGTGGCCAGGACCTCTCTCTTGCCCAAGGATCTCTGTACTTCTGAGCCTTGGATTCTGCATTTATAAATAGAATAGGTAGATCTGAATGACTCCTGGGTCCCCACGAACACTGACTTCCCTGTGTGATCAAGGCTTCTAAAATCGCATTGTGTCCAGGTGGGGAAGTTCATTTACCCCCTATCTGCTTCACGCTCACTTAAGGGAGTGATTTCTTCCCTCCTAGGCTCTCATCTTGCCCATTATTCAGAGTGAGCTGCTTCCTGGTGTGCTGTCAAAATACATCAGCTTCAAAGACAAACACACACCTTTCAATCCAAAGCCAAGATAGTTTACTGTATAATTTATGATAATGTTAAGTCTGTTTCTCATAAATGTTAATGGTGCCACTGTTTTTTTTTATTTCATAGATAAGTAATTCTCAGAAAAGCAGCAGGATATTAAAAGTTACATTCCCCCCCCACCCCACCCCAACCACATAACTACCTCAACCAACAAATCTGATTAAAACAAAATAAACCCCACTGGGTTGCAGGCACAGCAATTCTGATAGTGGAAGCAAGTGACTCCAAAATAAAGCCATTCAGAGATTTTATTCTTGTAACCTGTTTGTCTGTTGTGTTCTGGTTGGTTACATTCACATCCATAGACTTTACTGTGTAGATATTAACAGAGAAATTTTACCTTAATCCAGGTTATTTTTATACTATAAATTGTTAAAATTTGCTGTATGTTAGCATTAGTAGAATAGGATATGCTTGAGTACCTCCCAAAGTAAATTCTTTACTGCTAAAAATACTTTGCCACCAAGTATTCAACCTTTTCTCATTTACAGAATTAGCAAACTTTAATTTGGAGTAGAAACGCCATCATTTCATCTTTTATACCCTATAGAATTGTTTTGACTGCTAAATTTGTTTGAGAAATTCTCTCAGACACTGGAAAGCTGGGTTTTGAAATCACTTGAATCTTTCAAAGTCATTCCCTGACAAAAGAAAATGAGTTGATAATTTCTGTTTAGCTTCTGTACAAAGGATTCTGAAATTCCAAATTTTCTACTTTAAGGCATGATAGAATCCTACCAAATAAGATCGTAAGTATTCTTAATGATCAATGCTATGAAACACAATAACAGTCGACCGTGTTAAACAGAAAAAGGTGAAATTTCAAAAGTCAACAATAAAATCTGTCACTGTCACTGTCCTCCCGTTGTTCATTGATTTTCTCCAGTGGGCCCAGTAATGTCTCCATTGTGACAATTGTTACTGTGTTTGGCATATCAAATACGTCACAGGTAGCTTACCAGGCTTTGCCATGCAGGCAGGATACTCTCAGTAGCTTGCTGGGCTCTCTGAGAGGGGTGGAGCAATCGAACCCGGGTCGGCCATGTTGGCTGCGTGCAAGGAAAATGTACTACACTGTGCTATTGCTAGTCAGAAAAAAACATAGAAGAATTAGGTTGCATATCCTCAACTTGGTAATTCTGCAACCATATTCTTTCCTTTTCCCTCCCTCCCTCCCTCAGTTCCTTCCATCCTTCCTTCCTTCTGCTCTCCTTCTCCAGGTCAGGTCTGTGGGGGAATCCCAGGGATCCATGCCCATCACTTTCAACTATACATCAGACTCTTTCCTTTCATCTCTGAGTCTCTCCTACATAGACCTGGCAGGTTCCTGACTCTTCTCTCCTAGAGTGGATGGTTGCTCCTCCTTGTCTCCCAGTAGCCTCCAAGGAACGGGACTCCCAGGGCTGGGAAAGAGAAGTCTCGGAGAGCAACCGCTCCAGCCACTGTGGCAGAACAACAGCCAGCGTGCACAGGAAGAATGAGCTCCCAGACCAGGACCAGGCTCAGCAGCAGACACCACCAGGCTCTCAGGCAAGATGGCCACCCTGCCTCTTCCCATCCCAGCTCCTTCTCATTGTCTAGGTGGCAGGAGGACCCACTGATTTCCTGAGCATGCTTGCCTGTTGATATGGGGAGCTAGAGAGATGGGCCTTTGAGCTGGAGATGCTCCTGGCTCACGGAGCCCCTGCCCACGTGTGTGTGTGTGTGTGTGTGTGTGTGTGTGTGTGTGTGTGTGCGCGCAGAGATAAGAGGGCAGAGCCTTGGTTGGCAGGTGGGAACAGAGAGCACAGTGGGCACAGCAGGAAAGGGTCAGTGCCAGTGGGGGTGGTACATGCTCAGTGCGGACCTCACCCCACAGCCAGGCACACCAAGAGAGAGGACACGGCCCACGTGCTGATGGGGAAAGCAGACCCAGAGGCGTTTCTAGTGACAAGCTGCTGGGAGCAGAAGTCCGTCAGCACAGGCTTGAGCTCTGTGTACGTGACCATCTCAACCCCCACCTCCAAGGAAAAATTAGAACACAAACTCTTAGTCCCCTCCCAGACTAATCAAGTCAGAATTGGACACAGGCAGGGCGGGACAGCCTTGTCCTTGGGCGGGAATTATTTTCAATTCCCTTGTTTAAAAGCCACTGGTTTTTTAACAAGAAAAAAAATTATGTTTCCATTTTCTGCTAGATAGAACTTATCAAAAACAATAGGATTCTGGAGGGCTCTGTTAGTGATTGGGAAAAAAAATAAGGTTCCATTTCTGACCCCTGCACATGATCTTGTACAATAAGTCAAGTTAAAATCGTTCCATTTTAAAGATGAAGAAACTGAGGGTCAGAAGTTATCCTGTCACAGAAAAGCACACAATCCAGTAAGGAATTTTGTGGTGCATCTGTATACCCTTTCCAAAGGGCCTTGCAGAACAGTGACTAAATGATTTTGGGGTGTCCACGGTCTGCTTTGACTCAGAGTCTAACAACTTGACAAAGCAAGAACTTTCTGCTGCTCCAGGAATGATTTCTGCAAACCAGCGATCCTGGAGTCAGCAATGATCAAATTGCCCCTCCAAGCCTTTAGCCACTTGCTTGTCTCTTTGTCTTTGGGGTCTCATCTCGGCAATTCATTTCCGCTTCAGTCTGCACCATCATCTCAAATCTGTCATGCCCAGGGCAAAAAGAAATGCTCCCCCTAACAAGACTCGGGACCTCACCGGGCTGCTGCAGTGCACGCTTCTAGAGAGAGTCCTATTCTTCACGAGCAGGTAACAAAGCTCCTAGGAGCCAGAGAAACTGCACAAATGCAGAAAAGGCCAATTCCAAACATCCGCCCACTGAGTGACGGCATTAAGGAAATCCTCAGTGCCCTTAGCAATGCAGCTGCCAAAAGAAAAAAATGCTTCTTATATAAAAGGGCCCAAGCAGAAGTTATAATAAGCATTCATATACACAGACGAAGGTTATGAAAATTATCGCAGTATTAAAAGTGGGTACAGCATAATGTCATCTCGCGCGTCGGAAAGCCTGGACAATATAAGATGCGTAGCTTAAGCACAACGGCTAATACTGTCTAGAAACACCAGGGAAATAAGAAGTGCGTGTAAGAGGGAAAATATTCACTTGGTATTTCTGGATCACCTTTCTTAGTGCTTGCAAGAGAGTAAACAGTGTTTCCGGCTGACGTCTCAGCACTTCTCTGCACTCACAGAATTTGTCTCTTAAGCCAGGCTCTGCTGTTCAAGCTGAAAAGTTCTAGAGGGCTTTATTTTGCCTTATGCATTTACTCCCCGTGAAATCTCTGAGACTTCATAATGGACAGAAGCCAGGGGAAGGGAAGGACTGCAACCCAAAGAAGCAGCTGAAAGGGGGTAGTCTGGAAAACTGAAAATTCACTACTTTTCTCACAGCCCAGACATGAAACTCCCTGCACCAGGATGCCCTGAACTAGCCTCCTCCAAACTCCTGTCTTTGAGATAGAGGCGTCCTGTGGGCTCATGACAAGACAGTCCTTACAGAGCAGGCTTCCTGAACAGAACTGGGTGTAATAAAGCCATGACTTATATTTTGGGCAGGCTCTTTCTCACTCAAAGTACTTCACCAGATGTGATGTCAATAGATATCTGATTCCTTTATTTATGTTGGGTTTCGCGGGGCCACACCTGGTACTGCTGACAGCTGACTCCTGGCTCTGCCCTCAGAAATCACTCCTGAAGGTGTTTGGGGGACCACACAGAGTGGCAAGGGCTGAATCTGGTTGGCCATGTGCAAGGAAAGAGTCCTCCTCGCTGTGCTATCCATCTGCCCCACTACATCCCTTTCTGCAGATGGGAAAACTGAGTTGAAGTGAACCTGATTTCTTCCCTAAGCTTACATAGCTTGTCAGAGACAGTACTCAAAGTCCAGGCTCCAAACACTATCTGGGCTCAGTTCTGACAAGTCTGGAAGTGTCGAAACTGGTTCCAAGCTGCTTCGATTCTGATCTGCCCCACATTGAGCTGAGCCGCTCCTGTCTGCCTGCGCCCCTCGTGTGGGAGGTGGCACTGCTGAGTGAAATAGATTCGGGCTCCTTCAGGCCAGGCTGTACTGAGAAAATTGAGACAAAGGGGCTGAGAAGATTTCGGCGCAGGCAAGAAGCTGTATTACAAAGGTACATCACTTTCATATTCATTTGCACATTTTTCCTTATAAGAAAATTAGGCTTTAATGTAACCTCAATTTCAACCTTGTTGCTTTATCGCCCGAAGCCCATTACAGCGCTATTTCCCAGGGCCAGGAACTTATGATTGGAGGTCAGGAGGCTGGGGTTTTAATCGACTCATGATGAGACTCTTCCTGGAGCTCCGCTGCTCTGTCTCAGCTCCCGGCAGCTCGGGGTGTGGGTGGGAGTGGATGGAGCGGGGTGGAGGGGTGTGCAGGGGTGGGTAGTGCTCCCTACGTAGGTAGTGGGGATTTTTTTTTCCCAAATACCACCAAGGCTGATTTAACTGCTAGGGGAGAGGAGGCCTGGCCGGGATGAGTCCAAACAGTGGCCGAGGCCTGCAGTGTCCTCTCCGCCCCTCCCCCCACCCCAGCAGCCAAGGGCAGCTATGACCTTTCCCCTCCTCTAGCCCTTGCCCAGGCTACACCAGGACACGCAGAAGCCTCCTAAAAGGTCCGCCCCAATCAAAGCAGCGATGCCTGCAAAATCCCTCTGAAGCGCCACTGGTCACACTTGCCTACTGGCCCGGAATATTCTAGTGCTCTGATTCTTACACTGAGTGAGAGCGGATTGGAAGCACTCAGGCAGCCTCAAAGCAATCCTGGCAGCTGGGCCCTCCAGAGGCTCTGTGCAGCTGCCCGGCTGCAGCTCAGGCGGGAGGATTAGCTGATGGTGGAGGTGGCAGACTGGGGGTCACACCCCGTGGCATCAGGGAGCCTTGAATTGTTGAGAATTGAACCCCAGTCTCTCACCAGGGCTCAGCCTTGGCAGCAGATTTTTTTGCAACATTTTAAAACATTTTATTTAAGCACTGGGATTTACAAAGATGTCAGTAACAATTTCAGGCATATAATGTCACAGCTCCCATCCCACTACTAGGGTCAGTGTCCCTCCGTCCATGTCCCCAGGTTCCCTCCATACCATATTCGCAGGAATATATAGCACTGTAGCACTGTCCTGTTGTTCACTGACTTGCTCAAGTGGGTATCAGTAATGTCTCCATTTGAGACTTGCTGTTACTGTTTTTGGCATATCGAATACACCATGGGGAGCTTGCCAGGCTCTGCTGAGCAGGCGGGATACTCTCGGTAGCTTGCTGGGCTCTCGAGAGGGACAGAGAAATCGAACCCGGGTTGATCATGTGCAAGAAAAATGCCCTGACTGCTGTGCTATCACTCCAGCCTGTGTGTAGGGTGCTTGCCTTGCATGCGGCTGACCCAGGTTCGATTCCTCTGTCCCTCTCGGAGAGCCTGGCAAGCTTCCCATGGCGTATTCGATATGCTAAAAATAGTACAAGTCTCACAATGGAGACGTTACTGGTGCCTGCTCCAGCAAATCGATGAACAACGGGAGGACAGCGCTACAGTGCAACCCTTCCAAATATAAACTTATATCTTTCAATCAGTTATTGTGGTTCGAGTCCCATGCTTACAGCAGTGTTGGTTCTCATGGTTTAGGTAAACCCATGAACCAGGCCTCGATAGCACCGGGGAGTCCCCAGCACCTGCCTTCCTCCCATCTTCCTCCTCTCACTCCCTCCCACCCCCACCTTCCTCCTACTCTTCCCATCTCTGTTATCTAGGGCCAAGGGTTTGTCCCCTCTTGATTCTTCCCGTTCCCCTGCCGTGTTAGTCCATAACCACAGATGGGCCAGGACTTCCCACATTTGTCCCTGGAGTTCTGACTTCATTTCACATGATGCCCTCTGATCCCGACCACGTGCAGCACACGGCACGATGGCGCCCTCCCTTCACAGTGCTCCACTGCGTGCATACCCCACACACGTATTATCCACACCTTAAACACTGACACTACGGGCCCTTCTCTTGAGAAGATCCCACTGGTCGACAAGGGCATGATCAGCTCTGCGTGGTCCCAGGCTTATGCAAGGCCTTCCCAGCAGGCCTCTGACCAGACCTTTCCATGCCCACCTGAGCGCCCACCCCCTCCCTCCACCCAGCAACCTTCCCAGCACTAAAACCCTCTAGACCGCTCCTGAGGAGACAGGGCTGAGGCACTCATTTCAGATGGGCTCAAAACTCTCCAAGTCTGTTTATTCCACGACACCAAATAAATGCTTATCAGGTCTCGGCATTAGTGAGTGCACGCGGGCAAACAGCCCTGGGAGGCCCCCAGCACCTAGCACCAAGCTGGCTCGGCTGCTTCCCTTCAAAGAAGATTTCCCTGCTGCTCTCCAGGGCCAGCCCCCATCTCCGGGCCCATTATGCCACTCTGCGCCCCCTACCACGAAGGTATCAGCTCCTCTGCCTCTAAGTGCTTTCCTTATCAGGGCTTGAAGATAATGCAGACACTAGGAAAAGACTATTTTTATATTCTAGTGGGTACAGCTTATCATAAGCCGTGCTGGTAGGTTTTGTTTCCAGAATATTCCGATCCTGGCTGCATGTCCCTCCAGGCAGGAACAAAACGGATGTGGTTGGAGATGGCAGGGGAGGCCCCCGCCAGCGCTGGGAGCCGATTCAGCACCGCCCTGCTCGCTCAGGAACAGACTGTGGGGTCGGGCGGCCTCCTGGGTCTGGTTCCTCGGCAGAAGCTCAGGAAGAACCACCAGCACAAGAGACAACTTGAGCACGGTATTCCAGCAGGGGGTCACAAGAGAATAACCCTGCCGCTTCCAACACGAGCAGCTCTGCAAGCAAATGCTTCGTCAGTAGTTTTCCAACCGTTTTCAACCTTCCTGCCTTCCCTTCCTGCATCCCTGTCCTTAATTCCTTTACGTTTCAAATCTTGCCTAGCGGCAACAAAACCTGGGTCCTATTCTGACTGCTCATGAGACCTCTACTGAGCAAAAACAGACCCTGGGCCTCCGTTTCCCCAACTGATGCAGAGCTCGTGCTTACAGGATGAGGTTCATCCTCTATTTGGATCCCCCCCACGATCTGACTGGAATTTTTTTTGCATCTTACTATAGGCCTGGGCTCCTGCATTGAATCCATAGCAGGTTTCCGCCCCCCCCCCCCCCCCCAGGGCTAAAGAGATAGTACAGTGGCAGGGCTCTTGCCTTGCATGTGACCAGCCCAGGCTCAATTCCCAGGATTCCATATGGTCCCCTGAGCACCACAGGAGTGATTCCTGAGAACTGAGAAAGGCGTGATCCCTGAGTATTGTTTGTGTGTCCCTCCAAAAATGTTCTATTCCCATGCACAGCTATACCCTACGACCTAAAAGAAAGGAGGCCTCTACTTGGTATGATTCAGTAAGTTTCTCTGAGGTCTGAAAATGCTCAAAAAAAACTGGGGGGGGGGGGGGATCACACCTAGTGATGATATTCAAGGCTCAGTCCTGGCTCTGTGCTAAGCGTTACGCCTGCGACTCAGGGGACTATATGTGGGGCTGACATTGCATCAGCACCAACAGAATGTGAGGCAAGTGCTCTAATCCATGGGCTCTCTCTGGCCCCTCAAACTTATTTTACATATATGAGTTAATGTTGAATAGCATGCCCAGATTAAAAAGAATAACCTACTTAATTATAGCAAATCAAAATGTTCTATTTTGGATATATGAAGAAACCTGCCAAATGCATTTTTGCCCAGCCCCAGAGAAAAAAAGGAGAAAGAGTGTATATGGCATGTAAAGAGAATCAGAATATTTAAATGTTTCATTCCGTTTTCTTGTTTATTTTTTGTAATCTTTTTTTTTGGGGGGGGGTCACACCCAGCGAAGCTCAGGGGTTATTCCTGGCTCTTTGCTCAGGAATTACTCCTGGCGGTGCTCAGGGGACCATATGGGATGCTGGGAATTGAACCTGGTTTGGCCGCGTGCAAGGCAAACTCCCTACCTGCTGTGTTATCACTCCAGTCCCTATTTTTTGTAATCTTTGTCAACTTTTCCTGTTATTGCAACAATGATGGTGTAAAAATAAATTAACTATAAAATATTTAAATTTCTTATTTTTCTTTAGTAAATGTCATATTTTACATTTATTAACATTAGTATAAAAATCCAATTACCACATTATTGCAAAAATTGCATCTTGCGAGGGCAAAAGGGTTGAGATACTATAAATTAGGTCATTTAAAACCCTCTATATTTATGTAACTGATAGGGTTTGGATCATATTCTTGTTATTACTGGTAAGAGGTATTACTATCAAATTTTTAAAAAATGAGTGGGGTTGCTGCAGTCTAACTGCACAGCAAAGTATCTCCATTGTATTATTAATTATAAAATATTTATTTTTTACTACATTGAAAGGTGTTCAAACAAAGATCTGCCAAATTCTTTCTTACTTCATTTATATATCGAACTGTTCTGTCAGATTATATAATTATGTTGTGATGCTATTTGATCCCAAACATTTCCTCTTGTAAAAATTCTATTAGAGGTGACTTCCTCACGCTATCTCAAAATTTTTTCTACGAATGGATTTATTTTCTGAACTGACAATGCTTCATATTCCTTAGCAATACTGTAAACATTTTCATTCTTTTTCTCTCCTTCCCCATTTTTCCTTCCAGCTGTATGACAGCTAATATGAACTTAAAATTCCTGTTTTCCATCAAAGTCTGCTATGAAATGGTTTGATGTAAAAAAGAAAACTCAGTACCATTAGCACATTAAAAAAATCAATTAGCTAAAAGGTAGTGAAAAATTGGCACATTTACCATGAACAATATTGTAATAGCCACAGGAACTATGGCACAGGATCCAGAACAGCAAGATTTTCTATCAGAAATCCATACCATAATATCAACTGACACAAGAATTAATGCTGTGATATTTTTTGAAGTCTCATAGTTTCTCAGCAGAGTGAAAAGAGTGGAGACTATTTACTGGTCACTTTTTTTTTGTAGAAACCCTGAATGTCTGAAACCACCTTCCCTCCAGAACCAAACACTTATTTTTTATATCTCACAAAAACTCTAAATATCTTTCGTATCTTTATTTTTTTTAACTTTTTTGTCTTTGAAGCCACATCTGACTTATCCTTGGCTCTGTAATTAGGAATCCATGTGGTAGTGGGGACTAAGAACTGGTTATCCACATGTGAGGCAAGTGCCTTAGCCTCGGTCCCATTGCCAGCCCAAAAGATTTGCTGTGTTCTAATGATTAATGTACAGGCACTAAAGTAAAGCATAGCACTGTAGCACTGTCCTCCCGTTGTTCATGGATTTGCTTGAGCGGGCCCAGTAGTGTCTCCATTGTGAGACTTGTTACTGTGTTTTGCATATCGAATATGTCATGGGTAGCTTGCCAGGCTTTGCTGTGCAGGCAAGATACTCTTGGTAGCTTGCCGGGCTCTCCGAGAGGGGCGAAGGAATCGAACCCAGGTCAGCCGGGTTGGCCGCGAGCAAGGCAAACACCCTACCTGCTGTGCTATCGCTCCAGCCCAAAGTGAAGCATACTTAACGAAAAATAAAACAGCAATATCCAAAGAACTATAAATAATAAGGAACTAATTTTTGACACTGCGTAGATGTCAGATAAATTTTCTTTCTTTCTCTTTCTCTCTCTTTCTTTCTCTTTTTCTTTCCTTCTTTTCTTTCTTTCTTTCTTTCTTTCTCTCTCTTTCTTTCTCTCTCTTTTTCTTTCTTCATTTCTTTCAAAATTGTTTTCACTGAAACTTACTTAGAAAACTGTGAGGAGAGAGAGGGAGGAATAAGTGTGTAAGAGAGAACATCTCCAGAATGGAAACAAGCAAGGAAATACAGAGACAAGAAAGTAAGATACATGTTCAAAGGATTTGAAGAACAAGCTAGCATTTCTCACCTTCACCTCCTTCTCCCACCTCCTACCTCTTAGAGATTACTCTTCTAATTTACAGATAAGGAAACTGAGGTTTGAAGAGGACTCTATGTAGGAAGGAACAGCACCACTGAAATTCCAACACTGTTCTACAGCCCAGTCCTCACTCCCTACTCCATGGCAGAAGCGAATCACACAGCACAAGTGAGAATGACGAGGTTGTCCAGTAAAGACCCAATGGCTTGGCACACATTTTCTGTGCAATTGACTTCTGGGAGAGGACAAAGTGCCTTTGGAGAAATTGTGTATATTTTCATTTGGAGAACGGTTCTGGAGTATACCACAACATGCATACACTGAAATCAGGTTGCAATTAAAATCCAATTACAGATCTATTATGAACTTAAGACACCTACCTTTGAAAGACCCACTAGGGGGACCCTCTCTGCAGGGCGGTATGCCCCAGGTTCCCATTACTGCCGTGTGTACTTCTGCCCCATGTACTTCTGCCCATGTGTGACCAAGAACACCAAATTTTGTCAGGTAGGGGGCAGATCTGGTTCATTTCTCCTGGCAGAATCACTTTAAAACACCATTACAGTGAACTTTGGAGGAGGCCACATGAGAACTATGAAGTCTTCCTCATGTCGATTATGAAACAAATTAAACACAGAAAGTGGTGGAATCATGAAATGGAATTAGAGTGAGATCGGGAAACTAAGGGTCCCAATCAAGGCCCTCGTGGGACCATCACATTCTCAAAGGTCTGTGAAACAACACTTAACTCACTGGATTGAAAAACTCACCACAGCAACGGATGGTCTTTCCCCTGCCACTCAAAATTCCATTCCTTGTTCCATGAGTCACAGAATGAATGGCAATGTCATATAAGCAGCATATCAGATGAACCAGGAATTTCCTTTGAGTTCCTTCTTGAAGGTTTGTGCTGCTGTTATTGAAGTTGACTCCCCATAATTTGATAGAACACTTCAACTACAGAACTCAGTCATCAATATTTTTCATCAGCTGCCCAGGGTTCATTGCCAGCGTTCACATGGGCCATGGGGACCCACTGCCTGCACCCAACTCTCCACCAAGGGCACAGTACTAAGGCTGGTCTCAATGTTTCTAGCTTGTAAAAATGTCCGATGGTCAGACACTGACTCCCCACTTCCCATTGTCTTGTTTTCTTTTGTTCTGTTTTTATTTGGGGATCAAACATAGTAGTGCTCAAGGCGTACTCCTGGCTCTTCACTTTCATTCCTGTGGGGGTTGGGGACTATATGGGGTGCCAGAGATTGAACCCAGGTTCACCAAGTGCAAGGCAAATGCCTTGCCTGCTGTACTAATATTGCTTTGGCATCCACAATTTCCTTTCAAAGTGGTCTGACATGGATAAGCCCACACTAAGTGTGAGGCTACAGGTCATGTGGTAATTCCTCTGCCTGAGTGTGCAGCCCCTGAAAGAGATTCACCCAGAGAATTGTAAACCTAAAGGAAAAGAAAATGGGAACTGGAGAGGAAACGCTTCTGGCATTTTCAGGAGTCTGCTTACCTGTCATTTCTTACTTATATTGGATTGATTCCTATATTTTCCCTAGATCACAACTGTTATGTGGAATTTTTTTGTCCCTGTATAGGGGTATCCTTAGAAAGCACTACTAAAAATATGATGGACAGACCAGAGCATTATTGGCCTACCTTTATTTTTTAACTGTGAATATAGCCAGAAAACATCAAGGCAAACATCACCTGAATTGGAGATTTGGACAGGAAATGTACAGGACCCCACTGTAATTCCTGTGGGCTCCTGTTTTCAGACAAGGGCTCATGGGGCTCATCCCTGGGATTCCCTGGGCACACACACAAACGAATCTAATTACAGATCTTATACACTAGGAGACTGCTGATTATGTTAGATAACTCAGAAAAACAGGGAGAGAGAAATCCTGGGATGAGCAATGATTTTGTCACAGAGACTCCGTTGGCCTTTCGAGCTTTAAAGATGGGTAGAAACACTCATTCTAGGATTCTCAATAGGTGAATGCTGAGATATCAGGGATATCAGAGAAGGCAAGAGGGGAATTGCTTCTGAATTTCCTCCAGGGAGGTGAAAGAAGATCACAAGGGAGTTCTTCCCTGCAGGCACTTCCCCACCTTGCCAATGGATCCAAAGAGAAGAACATCACAGCAAATAAACTCAGTCCTCAAAAGCAGACTCTGGCCCAGAGAGTAGGAGCAGCTCCCGAATCCCACCCATGGACTGACACCCCACTGAGAAGAAATACTGGCCCAATGTTCTGGGCCCACATCACTCCCCTCGACAAGGGTGCCCGACCCTTTGTAAGATAATAATTTAGTGTCGTGAATTAAAATAGCTGAAAATAATTTTTTAAATGAATAATTTAAGAATTCACATGTCTCGTTAACACTAAATGACTTTCCAGCTGGGCAGAAAATCAAAATCTGCATTTGGCAGTTTTACAAGTCATTATGGAAATATGTCTACTCTTTATTTGATCTCCTATTTCTAGACCCCTTCCTCACTTCTAGATATTTTCCTCCTCTGAATGTTAGAGAAGGCCTCGGAGAACTGTGGGGGGAAAATTAGGTACAACTTGTGAATTGAGGAGAGGGAAAAGAAAGAAAACCAAATATACAATCTGATTTTAAATGTCAATATTTGAGGTTGAGAACGTGCCCAGCGGAAGATATAAGACACAAGTAGCCACATATTATATGCTTCCATTTGTATGAAATTTCCAGAATAAGCAAAGACACACAAAAAGGAGATTCGTGGTGCCCAGAGAAAGGAGGAAGGGAGCCAGGGGCTAGAGCACTTGGGACCAACAATTCTCTTTGGTGGGTGAAGGAATTCTGAACCTAGATGGTGAGGATGGAGGCACCACTGTGAACGGACTTAATATCACTGTGATTAAATGGTGGGTTTTAAATGGTTAAAACAGTACCTTTGAAAAAATTAGTAACTTTTATAGTCCACTGTCCACTGTCCTCCCGTTGTCCATCGATTTGTTCGAGTGGGCCCAGTAATGTCTCCATTTTGAGACTTGTTGTTACTGTGTTGGCATATTGAATACATCACGGGTAGTTTGCCAGGCTTTGCCACATGGGCGAGATACTCTCGGTAGCTTGCCGGGCTCTCTGAGAGGGGCAGAGGAATCGAACCCAGCTCGGCCGGGCTGGCTGCATGCAAGGCAAATGCCCTACCGCTGTGCTATCACTCCAGCAATTTATGGTATGTATATGAATTTAAAAAGTGATGATACTGTGAACACTCAAAATGGTAAATTTCAAAGTTTGTGTTTGCACACATGAGGAGAATCAACGGACAGGAAATCCTGGTGCTTGTGCTTTCCCATCCTGGGATTCATGGAAGACTAGGAAAACACCAAGTTCCTTCATAGATTTCGTGGTGCCCAGGGAAAGGAGGAAGGGAGCCAGGGGCTAGAGCACTTGGGGCCAACAATTCTCTTTGGTGGGTGAAGGAATTCTGAACCTAGATGGTGAGGATGTTGTTACTCCTGTGACCCATCTGCAATTAAGAAGAGACTAATGAAGGGCACACAGCTTTCCCTCCCTTTGGGGCTGAAGGATCTTCAAAATTCATCTCAGTGGGGAGCAACTCAGAGCCAGCTAACAGTTTGGAAACTGTTTTCTTTTTCTTCAGGGCATGGGGGGTGGGGTATTATTAGAAGTGAAGCACACCCTGCAGTGCTCACTGTTTCCAGCTTTGTACATCAGGGTCACTTCTGGTGGTTCTGGTATGAAGGGGGCCTTCTATGGTGATGGGGATCAAACTGGCATGGGCCACATGCAAGGCAAGCACCTTGACCCCTCTACTATCCCTCCAGCCCCCAAACTATTTCATCACTTAAGAGAGTTTGCAAACAATCAAATGCCAAAGATGACTACTCATCTAGTCCAAAATGCTCTGGACAGTTCCATCCTGATTATCTCCCAAAGGAAGAGAGAATTAGGAAGATCAGAAAGAAGAGAGAGAGCAGGGGAGATAACTATCTGCAGAAGCCATATGTTGAACTGAGTAGCCAATATTTTCCATGGCTCCAAAGAGGCATCACAGTATCGGTCATGATGCTGATATAACAAGGTACTGGTTTCTTCAACACTAAGAGAGAGATAACACAACATTCCATGGGAAAGGATATGTACATAGCTGGTTACTGGTAACAGACCCTGGCTCTACATGATCCGAGGGCTACAAGATCTTAGGCTTTAAAAAGGGCTTTAACATTTCTACATGTATCTCATCGCACAGATGGAAAATGAGAGACCCAATCAGGTTAGGAGCCCGAAACTCTAAGAAGAATACATTATGGTAGGCTTTGCACATTCTGAGTCTATGAAAATGGTAGAATCAAGCGAAAGCTTGGGTGAGAGACGCTCAGAATAGAGAGTTCACAGACGGCTTCAAACTGTGTTTTGTCACTTAAGACAAAAACTTACTCTGAGCAAGCAATGTAACTTCCTTTGCCTGAGATGTCCCCACTCAGCAAGAAGAGATGCATATAACTATGAGATCGTGTAAGAATTAAATGCGGAGCATACAGGTGCAGAGAGGAGACTTCAACACAAGCAGGTACTTCATCATAGATGTCAGTGGCACTACGACTGTTGAAATTCAGTCTGAGTTTTTTTTTTTCCTACACACAACATATTCATGATAAAATGTCAAAAAGTGAATGTTCTTTTTAAGTTTATAGTTGGGACCTTGCAAAAAGAAACGGGGAAGAGAAGGTTGGCAGTTTTTTTTTCACAATGTAGCTTGTTAGCAACAAGACACATCTCATCAGCAGTGGCTAACACCAGGTCCCCTGATACCAATCAAACATTTGCCCCATGTTCCATACATATAAATCAGATACGCAGGTGTCCTTAGTCCCCACATCACCCCCTTCTACTCAATCCTCTGTACTATCAAGAGAGACAAGACATAAAGTAGGAGCTCACTAGCTCATTTTGCAGGAAGGATTATCGCTGTCTGCCCACCAAGACAATCCCACTCTGGAGCATTAATGCAAGTCTGGCAGTCGTTTCAGCCTCCCCTCAAAGGACCGAGTTCAGCAGTTCTCCAGATGACAGGATTCTACACATGTCTCAACAAAATCTTTACACTATTTATGCATTTTAGTTTATTTGAAAATAGATGTCTCGGGGCTGGAGCAATAGCACAGTGTGTAGGGCATTTGCCTTGCATGCGGCTGACCCGGGTTCGATTCCCAGTATCACATATGGTCCCCTGAGCACTTCCAGGGGTAATTCCTGAGTGCAGAACCAGGAGTAACCCCTGTGCATCACCAGGTGTGACCCAAAAAGCCAAAAAAAAAAAAAAACCAGATGTCTCTGGGACGTGAGAGATAGTGCAATGGGTAAGGCACTTACTTGCCTTGCATGCAGCCGATCTGGTTTTGGTACTGGCACCAGATATGGTGTCCCAAACACCACCAGGAACAATCCTGGAGTACAGAGCCAGGAGAAAGGCCTGAGCACTGCAGGGTGTGCCCAAATAGTCAAACATTATAAAAATAAGTAAACAAAATAAATGAAATCAGATGTCTTGAAGAGACAGTCTGGAGAGATGTTTGGAGAGACAGTCGAGACTAATAGCAAGTGTTTTCTGGTGTTCACTCTCCACAAGACAGTGTCCTACACACTGTTCTTGTTTCAATTCACTAGAGAGGAAATGAAGGTCAATATCCCAAAACCTGAGCCTTAATTTGGTACAAGGGGGCAGGGGGGGAAGACGGGGTGAGCCAACAGAGCACAAGTTGCAGACGCCTGTTCCTGATGGCAGAGAAGCAGAAGGGAAGGCGCCAGGGACAGAGAGGAAAGGGTCTGACCCCCTTTCTACTACCCGTGGTCTGGGCCAGTCACTTCTCCTCTAATGGGGAGAAGTGGGCTTGGGAGAAAAAGGTTCAATGGGAAACAGCCTGGCCCTGAAACTGGGGTGAGATGACACAGAACAAGAGGGCGGGAACCTGGGAGATCCCACGTCCCAAGCACTCCCCACAGCCCGCCTGGCCCTCCTGCCTCTGTGTGAAAAAAGAGAAATTAGATTTGCATTCAAGTCTTTAAAAAAAAAAGATGGAATTTTCTCACTAATCTGTCTATTCTGGGTAGAAAATGGAAGTGAAAATTCATTGAAATGCATAATTTAGAGCCGTTTACAGAAACCATGCCATTCTGGAAAAATAAATTCAATTCATCTTAATTTCCCCAAAGTATAACCACATTAAATGCCTGCATATATACACGGCAACAGGAAAAGTATTAATTTTATATCTTAATGAATATCTGAAAGATCAGTGGACCACGACCTCCGTCATGGCCATCCAAAGATGGCTCCACCAGTGTCCACTATGTTCCGTTGTTATAGCTGCCAGTGTCCATCACATTCCGTTGTTATAGCTGCCTTGAAGTTTTTTGCCTCCATAAGGGTCATGCTTTATGGACATCAAATACTCCAGTTCACATATTTTTTCTTCTTTCCAATATTATCGTTAATAATCTCATGATACTGCAATAAATAATGTCAAAAGATGAATAATGAAAATGTAAATTTCAATGTGCTATAATTACAATTCTAAGAAAATGAAGTGCAATAATTAAGGGCTTGTTCTTTAGCAATTATAAACATAAATAGAATCTCCTTTGGCTGTTGGGTACATTCTGTTGTAGCAGTATTGCTGTCAAAAATGCAAACAGCTGAAAGAACAAACATCGACTTTACCTACTGTTCCAGAAATAAGGTCAAATGGTGCTGCCGGCTGGGAAAACACAGACCTAAGTTTGGTCCCGCCATTTGCTCAGTACATTTATATGATTGACCTGTATAAAGTACAGTGCTTTTATAAATATAAAAATCTTGCCCACTAAATCCTGCCAGGTATCTCTTTGTATCCAAATGGAACTCTCCACTGTTGAGAAAGCTGGCAGGTAATAAAAACTGCCGGCCTTTTATTATCTTTTTATCATCTGACTACTGGAACACAATTGTTCAACAGTAACTAAGCATGGCTTCAAAAAATAAGATCTTTGAAAATAGCACTGTCGAAACTAGTAACCTCAAGAAGAAACAACAGGTGACTTCCTATCCCCTCCTTCCCGAAAGGAAGTCTTGTCTGAATTGCTGAGGTGCATGAAGTACTATGAGTGAAATCATGCCTTGTGTGGTCTCCAGATAAAGAAGTTCTGACACCTTCCAGAAATTTCCAAGTAAGAAGACAGGCATGGAGACAATGCGAGTGTTCAAGGCTGAGAGGAATGATTATAACCACATAGTAAGTTCATTAACATAACCATCTTCTGATAGAAACAAACACAAAGATGATTCTGGAGCAAGTGAAGTCTAGAAAAGCAGGTGCTACAATGGAGAATTCTAGAAAGTTCAAAGGTGCTGAGTGGTTGGAGGCAGGAGACAGCCATGGACTGGGAAATGCTGTGTTGGTGAGAGAAGGGCTGAGTCTCAGATGGAGTAGCAGGAAAGCGCAGAGAAACGAGGTCTGTCGGCTCTCAGGCCATGGCTCTGTGGACAACCATACTCAGCCTTCAAGTTTCTCTGTTCACCTCCAACCCCAAATAACCCCTGTCCCACACTGCAGTCGACACACTTTTCTAGTAAAATGTTCAAGGCTGTTCCTAGACCATGCCCGAACCCAACACTATCTTTCCTGACTCCACCACCCTCTGCTCCTCCAGCCCCCAACCCTGCTTTCACTGGGGCTAAATGAAGGTAAATGAAGATAAATCTTCAACTGTAACAAATGAAGATAAATCTTCAACTGTAACAAATTCTACTTCCCCCATGGGAAGACAACTGAGAGAGGGAGCCATGTCTGTGGGTCACTGTCCTGTGTCTTGTGCACTGAGCCTGACTTTAACAGATGCCAAGTAGACAGTGTGTACTGCTGTGCAGTGACCAAGGAGCCCCAGGCTTCTTCTCCTGGACACAGAGTCTCTGCCTGGCACATGAAGACTATGATTTAGCTCTGCAAGCCTCACTGAAATTCCTGAGAGCGCCCTCAGATGCCTTCCATAGTCTGAGGGCTGGCAAGGTAAAGGTTAATATTAAAAGAGCAAAATGACTGCTGCATGTGGTGGGTATGTCAGTGGCCATGGTGGAGTGACACCATGCGAATGCCGGATCTGCGTGGTGCAGCCCATGTTCCCTTTCCATGTAAGCACATCTGCTCTGGTGCCAGCAAGGACCGAAGGCTGCTGCCTCCTTCATGCCTAAGATTCCACATCTCGTGGGTTCTGGGACAAGGACAGGGCAGAATAATGATATCTTCCACATGCTGTAGGCCAGGACTCAGAGTACCTGAAAAGTTCCCCCAAAGAGAAGCTGGGGAGGCACTCAACAACTATTAACCTTTACTACTAATCCACACAGAAATGAATCCCGCAAAATGAATTCTTGTTGAGTATTTTCACGATCCTTTAAGAAGGAAATGAGTGCAAAACCATGTCATGTCTGTAGGATAACACTGTTTTGTCCTTTCTTCTCCATGGCAAGGAGCCTAGGTTTACTTAGTAACTAACACCCGTCACAATGCTCCCAAAGCACTCTCATTTCCTTGGTATTCATCTTTTACTTCTCCTCTGTGCTCTGCTCCCCTTACCTGTTAATCACTCATTTTGCCTATTCAGAACCTGTGACTTGTAAAGTCAGACTCTTCAGAGATCCCTACATTTTGTATTTGTAAGTTAAATATTACTTTCCCCTTTCCTTTATGTCCTTTGCAGTTTACTTTAGAGCAATGTCCTTTTTGACACAGGAAGACTATCAATGCTATGCTTTTGTAACTCAGGAGTTAAATGACTCAGAATAATATTTACTCCTGGGCATCTGTCATATTTACTCAACTTAAGCCTCAGTTTCCCTTAGTTCCTAGCACCTCCAAAGAAGGTTCCCAGTGAAGGGATTGGGTGGACCCTGGGCAAGCTGTAAGCTAAGAGCACAGTCATGGACAAATTCTGTCATGACCCAAAAAGAAGTAACTGAACAAGGATTCTGTTGGGGTTAGGAAGGACTAATCTGGCTTGAGGACTGTAGTCTGGGATCTATAGCAAATGTCCCCAGGAGAGTCACCCTATAAGCTTAATATATCTCTTACTGTGTCCATACAAAATGAGTAGAAAGATTAAGAAGTAAATTTTAAATGACCATTTAAAGGTATATGGACTAAGAAAAGGAGAAATATGCCCTGAGATGAAATTCTGCCCTTGAGCAGATCTCCTAGCAGGGTGAAATATTTTGTCTTCCCTGGAAGGAAGAGCGTTCATATATTGCTTGTGCTATCTCACCTATGTGTAATTTCTATCCCCAACCTTTGGTGATTGCTCTCTATAACTAAGGCTGTGGGAGTGGGCTAGGGGAGAAGGAATAGTGGAAGCGAGTGAGACTGGAAAGAGGCAGAGGAAGACTAGATTGGAATAAACGGCAATTGATCACCAACCAACCTGACCCTCTACCCTCCACCCCTGTTTCCTCCTTTTTTCTATCTCCATTGACCATATGGGATCAGAAAGTGGCCTGACCACTGAATGCACGTGGCAAGAGCCACACATATTTTGTGAATACACAATGTCCAAGTTTGAGACATAAAAAATGTATATGTGTCTCCTCTCAAGAAAACCACAAGCCGAACACAATTTTCTACTCTGGCAAAGAGCTGCTAGGGCCAATAAGCAGAATGGAACAACAGCATATGACAGGTGTGGTCACATCTTGAGGCTTTCAGTTCAATGAGCCTTGGAAAGCGAGATCTTCCTCTATCACCACCACCCCCCACCCATCTCTCCCATCCTTTGCTGATTATAGCCCCAA
Source organism: Sorex fumeus (assembly GCF_029834395.1). Taxonomy (NCBI): domain Eukaryota; kingdom Metazoa; phylum Chordata; class Mammalia; order Eulipotyphla; family Soricidae; genus Sorex; species Sorex fumeus. The sequence continues at coordinate 12,389,795 of NW_026606138.1, read as the reverse complement.
GATACACCAGCTCCTCCAACACACAATAACCTGAGATGTTTCATTAAAACTTACCATGAGATGTTCTTTTCCTCTGTGGTAGAAAGAGTTAAAAATTTAAATGATTGCCCATTAGAAATTGTATGGAAAGCAGCCAGAGCTATTGTACAGCACACAAGCCCTTGTCTTGCACAGGGCCATCCAGAGTTCAATCTCTGGCATCCCATAAGGTCTTCTGAGACTCTCCAGGAGTGATCCTGGAGCAGAGACAGGAGTAAGTCCTGAGCACTGCTGGGAGTGATTCAAAAACAAACAAAAAATGCACATAAAAAGAATTACTCTTTGGGTCTTAAATACCCATTTAATCAATGGAAGCACACTCTTGTTCTTAGGTATCTTTACAGTTACTGATTTCTTCCTTTGTGTTGGAGGGTACCCTTAAAAGTAAACAGTCTCAGTTAGTAATTGGATCCCTTTTAAGTATGAGAATCCTTTATAGGATCAGAAATCAAAGGAAAATATAAAGAAATGCTACTCCATCCCAAAACTGAGAAGTGATGAATCACACCTGATTTACACAAGTTCTCAAATAGAAGTAGAATAATACTATATGTGAAATTATCTCAAAGTTATTTTTCTCAAACTTAATACCTAGCAATTAAGTAATTTTAAAAATTCAGCTTTTGTATTCCTTTTTAATCTGGAATGAACTAAAGCAAGAGGTATTGTTCCCAGAGGGGTCAGTCTCAGTGATACAAACTCCATCACCTCAAAAGCAGAATGCACTCTGTCTGTACATTTCTTGAGAGGCAGGCAATTAATTCCTGCAGATGAAATCAAGAAACATTAAAAATTACAAGGACAACTCTCCCTTACCAGTATTTTTCCTGGTAGTAATGAGATGGCTTTCTTCTTAATACTCTTATGGTTCAGGCAGATGTTAAATGTTTGCTTTAACAAAACTTTTGTGCTGTTAATCTGTTTATATCATAACTCTGGAGGAATAATATGATATATTCCACTTACAGCAAGTGCAGACACAACCTACCAATAAATCCTATTTTGTTCCCAAAAGTGTGAGAATAATATCTAAGTGTGAGAGCTTTTCTCACACTTTGATGTTATTCTCACATTTGTAACGTCAGAGACTTGTATTTCCACATAAAAAAAATTGAAAAAAAAAACCCTCCTACCACCAACTCCTAAAACCAAGTAACTATAAAATATCAGTACATCCTTTAGCACAAATGTTTTTTGCCTGGCACCAGGAAAGATGAGTGCAGAACTACAGAATTATACTAAAAGAGATAGTTAATGGTAATAAACTGGCCTGATGGAAAATCTACTTAACTCGAGTAACACTGTGAGCAGGACTAGATACCTCACTTCAAACTACAAGAGGGCAACTTCTCTTAGCACCACAAACAAGATCCTGGTAAATTCAGTTGCTCAACATTCTTGGAAATTAGTCAAACTCACCTTTGAGTATGTCAAAAGGTTGAGTGAAGAACTGAAAAATGGGACGCTTGGGAGGAAACAACTTTCTCCGAAAAGGTCCCCAAAAAAGGCTATCAAAGGGTTCCGATGGCTTTGAACATCATTACCAGCTTGTTTTGAACATCTTTATTGGCTGTCCTGAGTAGGATCGGCCTATTTCACATTTCTTCCCAAGCTTATGTATCTCCTCTCATCACTCAGAGCAGACTGGACCACAATGAGCATTTCCAAGATCTAAAATGTGTGCTTAGATGAGTCCCATTCTTGCTTAATAATCAATTTGCTATTGTCTCAAATTAACACAGTAATGAACAACTCTAAAATCGCACATTCCATGCATTAAATTTAATGATGAAATAATAGGTGAATGTAGTAACAGGTTACAGTTCTGACAAAAATATTACATAATCAGTAAATCTAGTCAGCAACAATGAATGACTTTAAACATTCCATTTTCTGAGCAACACTTCTTGAGAGAAAAAACAGGTAAACTGGAAAGTGATTGTCTATAACACAACATACTTATGCTGAAAAGTTACACGCATGGAGTCATTAACTGGGAACATATGGTTTTAAGGGACTTTTCCTACTTTATTTACACCATGCTATATGTGAGAATTAAATGTGGCATCACCTTTATCGTGGTAAGCTCTTTCCTTATCATTCACTGTTATGGTAAAATGCTAACTCACATGCTTGGAATACGACCAGAACAAAGGTGGCAATTCTTGGTAATCCAAGAAAGTGAGAAACATATGTATTTGGTTCCTAAGATTCATTTGAGCTTTCAAATTAAACAACATGATTTATTTTTACTCATTTTCCCCCTCTCTAATTATCTATGTGCATGAGACATTTTTTAAAAAGAAGTATTTAAAAAAAGTGACTCACGTAGACGTGGGCCGCAGCTAGTTCCGTGTATGCTGAATGATGTAGGATTAAAAATACTCAGAGCACTCTTCACACAGTATGAAAACTGACTTCTTCAGGTTGGCCTCCTGACTTCCTTGAGGCACTGAAGACCACTCTGAAAATGCTCAAATTGCAGTAGGTGACCGTTTTAAGCCTAAACCTTTAGGAGTTTTCTGACAAAACATGTGAGCTACGTGTACAGCAAGAAATCCAGCCCCCCAGACACACAAATAAATCTCGGACACAAGCACTTGCTGCTGAGATGGCCCTGGACTTTGCAATAGGCCGTTTCTGCTGGGCTGCTCCAGATGGGAACAGGTGCTGTCCCTCCGTCTGCTCTCTAAGAGCCCTGGTGGTCACCATTTTCTAGAAGTCAATGACAAGCTCCAGGTACAAGTGGCGGTAGTGCCAAACACCAAGCCTCATGGGACAAGGGAGGAGTGGGCCCTTCTCCTTTCCCCCACCCCGATGGGATTATGAGATGATGCCACATCCAGTCACCATCTACTTAAGCTCCCACATGGGCATGATCCAGAGACACACAAACGAATCTCGGACACGAGCAACTTGCTGCAGCAATCTCTTCAGACTCTAATTATTAAAATTTTAGAATTTATAGAGTGTGTGGCTGTGGCCACGCAACACTATATTGTATCCATAACTAGCAATACAAAACACACTGTCTAGCATTGCATTTTCAGCAGGTGTGAGTGGTGGTGGGATTGGTCTTGAAATTTCAAAGGTAACTAAAGTAGAGAAAGAGAGGAAAAAGAGCACTGTGCAAATCGTCTGCCACACCGGCCGGGGAAGGTGTGGAGTGGGAGAGGGGAGGATACTAGGGATTTTGGTGGTGGAAAACGTGCACTGGTGAAGGGATGGGTGTTTTGACTGTATGACTGAAGCTCAAACATGAAAGTTTTGTTACTGTAACTTACGGTGAACCAATTAAAAAAAATACTAGTATACAAGGCTCAACCTGTAAAAAAAAAAAAAGGACAAAAAAGAAAAAAAAATCCCATCCCTTTACCCCTGGACATCAAACCACACCACCAGCAAAATAAACCTGTGAACCACAGATATCTCCTAGTCAGGGTGGAGTATGTATATAGTAAAGTATTCTACACAATCTAAACTAGGCAGAGAAGTAGTACAGTGTACAGAAAGGAAGGCACGTGCCCTGATTACAGTCGACCCAGTCTCAATCCCCTGTACCCCATACGGTCCTCAACTACTGCCCAGGAGTGAGAATAGAGTCAGGAGTAAGTCCTGAGCACCACTGGGTACAACTCCCAAACAAACACTGTAATAATGAAATAAAATCAACTGAGACGGGGAAACCATTCTAGGAAAAATTCTAGTAAGTTGATCAAACGTTTGGTCTTAACTGCAAACTTCTGAGCCTTTACTTTGTAAGCTGTGAAGCAATAAGGGTACAGGATTTCCCCAAACTAAACTGACCTCAGATGGATGTGACTTCCACCAAACACGGACAAAGCTCTCCTGACCAGTTACCTATATTAGGAGGAACTCGGTTTGGGAAACAACTATGTGACTTTAGGAAGAATCCTCTTCGAAGAATCAGTACATTTTTCCTGAAAGGTCCCGATTCTTGACTATTTTTTTTTAGTAGAAAACAAATCAAAACAAAAGAACATGCTAACAAAGAAAGCAAACACACTCTATTCACTGCCAGCCTGGGAGGAAAGAAAGGCAAGGTTCATTGTTTAATGGACAAATGAAGAGAAAGTGTTTTGATTTGCAGGTGAGGATAAATGGTTGATTGCTACCAAGGGCCACCTAAGCCAGCAGCTAGAGACAGGGGGCAGGTGGGGGCTACCCAAAATTCTGATGAGGACCCAAAATACTGAGAAAAATCAATGAGTGTGACTGGAGTGACCCCTCCGGAAAGCCTCTTGATGATTCCCAGAAAGGCCACCACACTGCCCCAGTGGGCCCACCGGGGCACTGCTACAGAGCAGAAAGATCTGACAAGGGGAAAAAGAACCTAAAAATAAAATTACATGGAAAAAAAGTAAACTGTTTATAATGTTTTACTCTAATCCGAGACTACCCCCAAGCTCTCGTTTGAAACAGTTAAATAACTGGGCCGAAAGGGAGTATTCCCTGATTGGAAGTTCCTCTCACACCAGGCAGGTTCTGCTGGATGCCGGAGGACGCCATTTGGCACTTCCCGACTTCATTTGCACATTCTCAGTTGTATTGCTATAAATGCAGCCACCGGAATGCACAGGCAGTCACAGCACACAGAACACACAATGGAGAACTTTCTCTTGGGAGAAAGCTCACCACAGTCCATGGTGTCACCAAAGTCTGCTCCCTTCCCCAAATGCAAAGACATGGGAAGAAAGATGGGTTCTGGATTCTCTTACTCTATGTTTGGACAACAGGCAGAGCAGAGAGCCCAAAAGGGAGATCACCAACACAATTCCTACAAGGCCTCTGGCCATGGTGGGCCCACTGCTGGGCAACATGCTGCCCATGGAGCTATTCACAGGTTACCATGCAAACAGGTGTGCAGGAATGAAGCATCCCAGTCAAAAATCTGCTCAGTCTTAAACACTGCATGGAGTTCCCCTAAAGATGAACCTCTTCAATTTTTTTTTTAATGATGGTGATAGGGGGGCACACTCAGCGTGCTAGGAGCTATTCCCAGCTCTGTGCTCAGGGGTCACTCCTGGTGGGGCTCAGGGGTCCATAAGTCGTGCTGTGGATGGAAGCAGGGTCAGCTGCATGTGAGGACATTGCTCATCCTTGCCCTATTTCTCTGGCCCCTAGTCCTTCACTTTTGAAGGCTTCTCTGTCCCGAGCCCATGCCTGAGAGCTAGCCATGCAATCAGAAAGGTAAACCCAGCAATAGGAAGAAGACATAAGAAACAGCCCAAGCTGCAGGGAATGAGATGCAGAGCCCTGAGGGAGCCTGAGACATGCATGAGGCTGTCAGGGGGGTCCAGCCCAGGAGCCCCAGGACTCCCAGAGAAGCGTCTTGGGGGTCCAGACCAGGGTCCCAGCAGGGCCTGCCCTTCTGGCTGTGTGGCACTCTGGGAGGAGAGAAAGGAAGAAGCAGCTACTGTATATTCATATTGGAGGAGTATTTTTAGTCTTGTGTTTTTGACGTGTGAGCTGCCAGCACAAAATACACCAAACACCTTCCTAACTCCCTCAAACCAAATAAATAAATGAAAAGAGAGGCTGCTGAAAATCTTGACAAGCAGCTTGTCAAGAAAAGCTGTTTTTCACACAAGAAACCTCCTTTCAGAACCTTAAATCCTACCGATTTCTATTCTATTTGCAGTACCCGTATGCTTAACCGTATCACAATGGGAAAGTGTAAATTGAACCCCCAAAATACTCTTTATTTTTTAATGCCAAAAACTGATCAAGGAGTACTGTCCACATTTCATAAGGCCGCATTCACATTTCATATTATAGGTGTCTATTAATGCAGATGTGTGTATGTGTAATTTATACACATACGCTTATCACATAAATAATTTCAAAAAGGATCCATACTGATATCTGAGGCTAATATAATGTTCATGGGTTTAGCTTATCCATGATAGTCTTCAGTGTATGTTTATTACAATTGAAGCTAGAAATCTGTGTAGAAACTGGGATGTAGAATTTATCAAAATAAACTGTGCCAAAGTAATTTTTTTAGCCAATACACATGTCATTATGTAATCTTCTGCTCTACTATAGTCAAGCACAACTGGAGAGGGGAGAGGAGGGTAGGGGAGGGGAGAGGAGAGGAGGGGAAAGGAGAGGAGAGAGACAAAAGACAAAAGCCACAAACAATCTGATTGAATTTTGCTGTCCACCTTGTGGACAAAGACAACCCGCAGCAAAATGCTCGAGCTTCATTCCTAAATCTACTGGAGATGATCAGGGTGCCCGTAGCCCCGGCCAGTCTGACAGTGTGAAGCTCTGAGCTGATGAGCGGAGAGAGGCTCTCGGGCCTGGTTACTAACCCGAGCTGCATCCTGCACATCAGAGGCGGCACCTACTCGAGGGACAGCAGGGCTGCCCATCACCCTCCTGAGCTGCGGGAGGCACAGAAGTCAAATGAAAGCCCCAGTTTGCACTTGAGCTTGGATGGGCCTCACAGTTAGAAGGCAAGGAGCTGCCGCCCCTTGGCTGTGGTGAGGAGGAGGAGGAGGGAAGGTGCTGAGCCATGTGGAAGGGGAATCTTAGGCTGGAGAGGAAGCAGCCGAAGGCAAGGACACTGGTAAAGGCTCAGCACAAGGTTCATGCAGGAGGTAGAGACGTCTGGGAGAGCATCAGCCCAGCCCTTCTCCCATTCTGCGACAGAACAACCACACAGTCTCTGGTCTCAGAGCACATGGGACAGAGCCAGGTCTAAGGTCTGTGGTCCAAAGGGTGCCAGAATGTGCACATGGCCCTCATGGTCGGATGCTGCCCTCTCTGCTCGCACAGCACCTTTCCTGCTCCACTGCTTCAGAAATGTCCTGCCAGGCCTTCTACTTCTGGTCGTATCAGGACAGGTCCCACCCTGATGACTATTAATTAGAACTCAAATATTTTCTTCTCAAAAACATACTAAGGGAAGCACTGAAAAAGACTAACAATAAGCTGCTTCATGCTGATTCACATTAAAATACTTAAATATGTATTCAGGAAAGAAAACTTCCAAGTTATTTTTTTTCAAAACAGTTTTAACACTGATTTCAAATCTGACAAAAATAACCCAAGGGGGAAAAAATACAGTTCTAGCTTATAAATAATGATGTAAAAATATTAACTCAAACACCAGCAAACAGAATCCACCAGCACCAGAAAAGAATAACATGCCACAACCCAAAAAGACTAATTATAGGGATACCAGGATCATTCGAGAACAGAAATTCTTTTTCCATAATTCATTATATTAGTAACTTAAAAAGAAAAAAGATTATCCAAGCATTCCACAGATACAAAAAAAATCACTTGATAAACATCTAAATTTATTAAGATTAAACACATACATCATAAAAGCACCAAAGAATACTTCTTAAAAGGGGAAAGATGTACCTTAACTCCAAAAGGCAGAGTCAGTACCACCAGTAACTCCTGAGAACCATTCACCATTAAGACATGGGTTGTTACCATTCTTACCAATGAATGAGTTACTAACATTCTTTTACATTTCATACTTCCTAGTTGTTTGTTTTGCTTTTGTTTGGGGGCCACACCCAGCTATACTCAGGGCCTTCTCTTGGCTCTAACTCAGGGATCAGTCCTGGCAGGCCTGGCAGGGCGGAGGGGAGGAGGAGAGCTTATGTGGTGCTGGGGATTGAACCCAGGTAGGCCGCATGCAAGGCAAGAAGCCTGTACCATAACTCCAGCCCCATTTCATACTTTCTAATTGGCAGCACAAGACAACTCAATTTGGAGAAAACTATTATAAGCTGGATGCTGTGTGGCTCCCCCTTCCTCACCTCACCCCAACCCCAGGTCTCTGCAATTGGTGCAAGGAATAAATTAAGGTAAAAGGATGTGACAAGATGGGATCTGAGCCCAGGATTAGTCCATCTAGGGAGACCCGGGCCTGGAGGCTCATGCTGTAACTCCATATTCTCACCCACTCCACAAACATTCCACCAGCCTCTAGAACTGAGGAATGTGAATTCAGGCGGTTGAAGCTTCCCTGCCTCATTAGTTCTTGCAGCCCTCACAGAGAAATGCCATCCTAAATAATAAAATTAAAGAGAGACAAATTATTTGTATGGATGATACATGCAGCATGCACCTAGAAAGACAAAGAGAATCAATTGAAAGTGAACAAAAGTACTGACAAGTAAGGTAAATGATTATGAAACTAGTATACTGCAACCATAAGCTTTTCTTATACAATCAAAAGTGAGTAAAAATGTAGAAAATTTGTGGGCTGAATGTGGGGGAAAAGGACCCTCATCCACTGCTGATGGGAATGCCAGCTGCTCCAAGCTTTTTTGGGAAATAATATGGACACTTCTCAAAAACCTAGAAATTGAGCTTCCTCAGGACTCAGCAATTCCACTTCCAGCCATCTACCCCAAGGCCCAAATACCCCATTCGGAAAAAAACCTTTGCACTCCTTGTTCATTGCAGCACTATTCACAATAACCAAAATATGGAAACAATTCAAGTGTTCAAGAACAGAAGACTAGATAAAGAACTTATGGTATAAATAAAATGTTACCCCACTTAAAAAAATGAAATAATACAATTTGCTACTATATAGAAAGCATGGGCTGGAGGAAAGCACAGCGGTAGGGGGTTTGCCTTGCACCCATGCGGCCGGCCTGGCCGAGCTGGGTTCGATACCTCTGCTCCTCTCGGAGAGCCTGCAAGCTACTGAGAATATTTCACCCGCACGGCAAAGCCTGGCAAGCTACCCGTGACGTATTCGATATGCCAAACACAGTAACAAGTCTCACAGTGGAGACGTTACTGGGCCCGCTCGAGCAAATCGATGAAAAACGGGAGGACAGTGCTACTGTATACAATGCTACTACAGAAAGCATATCCTGCTGAGAGAAATTAGGAGAGAGTCAAACATAGAATGCTCTCTCACATGTGAGATATAAAGAAACATAGTAAAGGAATAACAAATGCCCACAAATGCCCACAGGCAACACAGACTGAGAAGTAGTCTCACCAGGATGCTTTGTGGGGTTGGGACAATGGTGGCAGGAAGCAGATGCTGGTGCTGATGGAGTGGTGAAATGCTTTATGCAAGAAACCTTAATTGTAAACCATGGCGCCTAATTTAAATTTAAAAGAAAAAAAAAAAGAGCCGGGCTGGAGAGATGACACCTGGGTAAAGTGCATGTCCTGCGTGCTGTGCTGCCAACCTTGGTTACATTCCCAGCACTCAATATGGTCCCCTGAGCAGTGCCAGAAGTGATGCTAGGACACAGAGCCATGAGTAAGCTCTGAGCACTATGGGATGTGGCCAAAGAAGTCAAAATGTTTTTAAAATGTAGATAAAAGATACTCCTTAAAAGAGCAAAAACCATACACAGATTTTTAAGGAAAAAATTTTAAATCACATAGAATTCATAAGAAAAAATGTTAGATCCTACAGCTTAAAATATTTATATATGTAAACTATGAATAATTGGCATAAATGCGTACTTCATTTGTAAATTTAAACTTTTTTTTGTAAAGCCATATTCCCCATAAATTATTCTATAAATGTACTATGATCATAGTAAAAATGCAAACAAGAATATCCTTGATCTTGGAAATTAAATTTTAAAATGTATTTGGAAAATTAACCTATGAAAAACTGTCACGAAATAGGAGATATTAATCATACTGTATATTTAAAACATGCTACAAGGCTAAGGAAATTAAAAGAGTTTGTGGCTAGCAAAAGAGACAGGAAAGGAGGTAAAGAATAGATCAGAAATAGACACCACGCATTAGAAATTTACAATATAATAAAGTTGGCATTGCAGATGTAGATGATGGATGATCCAATAAATATGCTGGTACAATTGGCCAGTTATTAGGGGAGAAAATAACGCTAGTTCTATTTTCATGTCTTACAGAAACATAAATTCCAGATGACTTAAAAATTTAAACGCAGAAAAATTTAAGTTTCTAAAACAAAAGAATGAAACATTAAAAATGAGCCCTAGCACAAGGAAGACCCTACCTACTTACTAGACAAGGTTTTAAATGACACAAAAATTTTAACAATAAAACAGCAAGAAAGTAAAGGGTTACATCTCATCAGTACTTGAAACTTCTAAATGGCAAATTTATACCAACAGCAACTGGCAAATGACAAAGCAGTAAAATGATCTGCAATTTATAGCTTAGATTGGCGGCTAATTTCTCCTACGACAAGCGCCTTCAAGTCATTTAGAGAAGCTCCAATGTCCCCAGAGTGAAGAGGGGTGCAGTGCTGGGGTGATAACATCACAAAGACCCCAGCTGCGCTCACAAGTTTGCCCTCAGCCAGGACTGCTGGAACTGCCTCAGAGGCGCCTCACCGAAATCCCGAATGGATCACGAGTTGGATACGGGTTTCCTGAAGCCTGGGCTCTCTTTGACAGAAGCACCCTGAGCCACTATGGGGATGCCAGTCAGTTTTTTGGGCTTAGGGGTGAGCAGCAGCAGAGGGCAGAGCATTCCCGCCCTATAGGGAGAAGCAGGCAGCCCAGCAGCCTCAGGAACAGCCAGTTCAGAGTAACACAAATGGGCAATAAACATAAAGAAGACGCCCAGCTTCAGTTACTGCTGGCAGGATGCTAATTCACCAACAGAGTACCATTAGTCTTGGAGAAGCAGAGATTCCATGTGTTTTTGAAGCAGAGCACTTAGGGCCCATCCTGAGAGCAAAGGCTTGGTCTCTCTGCAAGAGGATTCCACACACCTTCACAGATGGATGGGATACACCCTCTTCCACCCAACCCTCCTGGAAATTTCTCAGACAGAGCCATATGTCTCCCCAGAACAAGCACTAAACTACTAATATGGGCACTCTCCGGGAGCAAAGAACAGGCTTGCAATTCACTGTGTGCCATTCCAGAGTTTTACCCTGTGTAGGTGTTGCTTTCTGAAATAATAATGTTTAATTGAGCCTGAGAGATAGTACAGTGGGTAAGGCACTTGCCTTCCCAGCAGCCAGTCCTTGTTTGGTCCCCAGCATTCTGGTTCTGGGCACTGCCAGAGTAATCCCTAAGCACAGAGCCAGGAGTAACCCCTGAGATCCACTGGAAGTGGCCCGTGAAAAAACAAAACCAAAACCAAATTAAATAATAACAGTTAAGATGAAAATATGAATGTAGCACTGTAGCACTGTCATTCCGTTGTTCATTGATTTGCTCGAGAGGGCACCAGTAACATCTCCATTCATCCTAGCCCTGAGATTTTAGCAGCTTCTCTTTACTCATCCTTCCCAACGGTGACACACTGGAGGCTCTTTCAGGGTCAGGGGTATTGGAGTATAAGGAGCTTAGGTTTATCAGGTTGCACCCATCACAGTGCTCCCGAGTCATTCCCATTACTTTGTTTGTCTGTAACTATTTCTTTGTGCTCTCTTCCCCAACCAATCTGTAAGGTCTCATCCTCCTAGGACACTGAACTTGTACTGTAAATTAATATTGCCTTTCTCCCCTCCTTATGTCTTTTGAATAGTTTACTTTAATACAGTGGACTTTTTGTATAGATACAGGAAGACAATTAATATTATGCGTTGTAACTTTAGGAGTTGATTGGCTTTGAATATTATTTACTCCCGGGCATCTGCTTTCTCAACTTAAGCCTCAGTTGCCCACACTTCCTAGCACCCCAAGGGCAGGGTCCCAACGTGGAACTGGATGGAACCAGGGCAAGCCGGTAAGTTATGTGCTACCCTGGCATCGCAATGGGCCAGGCCAAGGTGCCATGATTCTTAACTATAAGAGTTTGATCATAGATAAGTGCTGTCATGATCCAAAAGTAACAACGAGACTAGGACCCTGCTGCTAAGAATAGGAAAGATATCTGGCCTGAGCACTGCAGTCTGAGATCGAAATGGCCCTAGGAGAGCAATTCTATAAGCTCAAAGTATTTTTTACTGTGTCCATACAAAATGATTTATATTATGTATGCTTATATGTTGGTCAGACAAGGAGAGGAGAAACACATCCAGGGAAATCTGTTCTAGGGTGGGTTGATCTATCCTAGAAGCAGTTTTCCTGTGTGTCCTGACTAGCTTGGATGAGACTGAACTTTCTCCCCTTCAAACTGCCTTCAGTAAATGATTTCAGTATATTGAGGCAGTTTCCCTTATCTCACAGGAACCTAGCTGGCCTTAGGCATGCAGATCCCAGGTGCTAAACCAGGCCTGGTCTTTGGGATGTAGATGCCTGGCTCCAGGCAGGCTGATCTTGGAGATGTAGATTCCAAGCTCTAGCAGACTGGTCTTTGTTGTGCTAATCCAAGTGCTTGTATCTTGTAAAAGGTGAGGCCAGGATTGCTGGCCTGTGAAAGAAACAATGTATGTTTTGCCTCAATGTTCTTTCTGTAACTCCTTTTGATGACATCACTATATTGCGCCCTTTAGAGGTACTATGATCTATATAAGGGAGATTTCAGGGCTCTCTAGGGGACAGTGCATCAGAGAACCTGGGAAGATGGGGCGGAGGACAGAAGCTGAGAGAACAAAGGTGCACATGCTTGAGAGATCCTGGGGCCTCCATGACATACATCTCTTCCATGTAATAAACTGCTGCTAAGACCAACCAGCCTGGCCCTCATTTCCTTCCTTCGCCTGACCATCGCCATCGACCTCCCTGAGTGGGGAAACAGCCTGAGACTACCAAATGCGGGTAGCGGGAGAGATAGGGCACTGCCGCCCCCTTGCCCATCCTTTTTTGTGTGTTTACACAAGGGGAATGAGACCCGTTATTGTTACTGTTTTTGGCATACCGAATACACCACACAGAGCTTGCCAGGCTCTGCCATGCAGGCAGGATACTCTTGGTAACTTGCCGGGTTCTCTGAGAGTAAGAACTAGACTATAAGAGGTCACACGGCCACAAATGTGGCCACGCTTCTGGGAGCTTTGTTTTATAGTCTCTGGATCTTGGCCCTTGATGAAATTGCATGGCGCTGGGGGCAGTTTGTGGGAGTAACTGCCAAGCTACTGGAAAATGGGGGATCTGGGTGGAGGAGGCCCAGTCCTGATCCGAGCAGGCTTCGAGATCTCATGCACGGGTCCCGCACACCTAGGTTCCTCTGCCGGTTCCTTCATGCATGAGGCTCATCCAAGCATGTAGAGAGTGGTCTTAAGCATGGCTGAGGTTGGGTTCCAGAGGTCTTCAGCTGCCGGGGCTCTGCTCAGGGTGGGGAGGGAAACTCAATCTCCCTCCCCACCCCCCTCCGAGGGGCCCTGGTGAAGACAACCTGGCGTGGGGACAGGAGACTCTGCCTCTTCAAACAGGTCTGAAACCTCAAAAAAAAAGAAGTGCAGATGGTTCCAGAAGGACTAGAGAAGATTAACAGCATGAATAGAAGATTGAACTATAAGATAACTCTAAAGATATCTTAATGACCTATACCTTAACTTAGTTTTTAATCTAAAAGAATGCTCTTTCATTTTTCACACTACTACAGAGAATGTATATCCTAGATTTTGCTAAAATCAACACAGTGAACACACACTTCTATATAAGGGCAATCTGCACAAAGTCTATGGATGTATTCATTTTCTTCATAGAAACTACACTAATTTTACTCAAATCCCAGCAGTTCCTAACACTTTTGGAAAGGAAACTAAACTACTGAGATATTATGCACCAATTATGCTAATAGGCACTCTAATATGTATTCAAATTTAATCCTAACAACCGTAGGAATTATATTTTATCATTCCCAATTTACCAATAATAATAATAATAAAAAAGAAATATCCACAGGGGTTAAATGACCCATTCTGTGTAATGTGAATCAAGAGTCCCAGTCTTGTACAGATCTAGAAGTCAATCTCTTTTCACACCACATCCTTCCGGTCTACAGTAATCTTTCCTTTTCTAGCTTCCCAGATATTTTGTAAGCAGTCATTGGCAACTACATGGCTAGTATGATCAAGTGGATCTCCACTTCAGAAAGAAAAGACTGAGAAATAGTTGCAAGCAAGAAACTAAGAGGAACACTCAGATTTCACACTGTACCACAGCAGCCTTCTGTTTGCTGACCTCCGAGCACTCTTCACCCTCTCTCACTAAGAGCACTCTTGATTCAGAAGAGTTCAAAGGAGGTGGGGTGCTGCCCCAACTTCACTCTCAGATCGCCATCAGAAGCAGGATTCAAGAGAATGGGGCCAGCCAATCAAGTGCTCAGCTCTTCCATGTTCCTTTTCTGTTATCCAGCACAAGACCAGATCATGGAAACTTCCATGATCTGGGTGGACTACTAAAACATCTGGGGCAGAAACAAGACCTCAAAAATTCTGAGGCACGACTATGATTAAGATACAGAAAAGGGGGCTGGAGTGATGGTACAGAAGGTAGGGCATTTGCCTTGCATGCAGCCAACCCAGGTTCGATCCCCGGCATCCCATATGGTTCCCCCAGCACTGCCAGGAGTAATTCCTGAGTTCAGAGCCAGGAGTAATCCCTGAGCATCGCCGGGTGTGACCCTCTCCCCCAAAAAGCAAAGAGACAGAGAGGAAGGAAGCTTCTTCCAAATAACAAGATAGAGAATTTTAACTAATAATTTTACACAGGGGAGGGGGATGGTGGGATTTTGAGTCTACCAAATGAAAGCAGCCATTGCCAACAAAAAAAAAATCTGACCTGAGCAATGGTAGAAACAGTTAAAGAGACATATTATACTGCAATTATACTGATGCGTAATCAGAAAGAACAATGATCTGTGTTTCAAAAAGAAAAGAAAGTACCAAACATCTTGAGGCTAGAGAGTTGTCATCCTGAGGAGAGATGCAGTTGTGTGTCCCTGGCACATTCATCACCTCCCCGCAACCCCTCCATTGTGACGGCTCTACTCCTCACAGCCAACCATCTGCTGTATCCACATGCAGGGCCACATAAATCCCTTGTAGTTGCTGTACCTCAAAACACCCCCTCCCAAACAAAACCATCAATTAATTGTTGTTGCTTTGGAAGGCTGAGATGGGGACACAGCTCCAAATGCCCCTCCCTCCCCGACCCCACGCACACACGCTGCACGCTTCATCTAGAATTTAGACCACGGATGCAGTTCAGCAATAGTTAAAGACTAATTTCTTATGCTTTTTTTGTGCATTTACATAATTGATTCGCTGGATAATGCACTCTGCTTCCTTATTTAATAAACATGTTAATGATTTCAGACAATTACTCAAAACTGCCTACAAGTGTCTGCCTAAGAAAAGCAACAAAAAATAATTAAAATGAAAATACACACCAAAAGGCACATCCTTCATATCACATTACACAAGATATTAAGTCAATATGTCACCCTGTCACCAGTCACTTGCTACCTGCTGTTATACATTTATTCAAATTCTAATGTATTAGCTGAGGCTGATACATGGCTGAGACACCCAAGCGGGCAAACACACGGAGCAAGAGAATAAACCTGGAGCTTTGTCAGGGTGGAGGCAGAGAAATGGCAGTGGCAGAAAGGGGAGACAATAAAGCAGGGGCTGAAGCAGAAGAAGGTCGGCGCAGACGTTCTCGCCAGCAAGCCCTCCCGGGCGCTTGGTGCTGGGAGGTGGTCACCGGGGAAGGCGACGGCTTCCATTTCCTCAGCCACCCGGACAGGAGACTGTCTCGTGCAGTCCAGCCTTGGGGGCCTGTCTGCTTCCAGCCCCCAGAACTGTCAGTGCTCATCAGCCCCAAGGAGCATCCTCTTCCCTGCAGGGACCCAGGCGCCTGGAGCTTGGTGGCTGAGGGTCCCCCCCACCACGACCACCACCACCAGACATAGTGAGTCCTAGTTCCTGTCCAGGTGGAGGAGAGGATCTTGTCTCCCCCGGCAGGGCCTGCAGTTGCTGCAGAAGGAACGTGGAAGTGAGGGGCCAGCTCATGCTGGAAGCAGGCTGCTTCTGGTGGCCTGGGAATCCAGACTCCAGTTCTTGGGACAGGACTGGCAGGAGGAAGACAGGGCGGGAGCGAGGCAAGCTGAGAGCCCGTGGAGAAACAGCCCCCACCGCAGACAGGAGAGTGGCCGGCTGCAGGGGGCTCTGCCACCCAGCTGGGCCATGCCCGGGGCAGCTCCAGAACAGAACCCCCGGTCAGCTGACAGAGACCGTGCACAGAATCGTAATCCCAGCTGTGCTTCGACACCCCTACTCAGTGCCACGGCTCCTCTGCATGGACTATCTGGTATGAGCCAGAGGAAAGGGTGGGTGACATGGAGGTCTGGAGATAAGGATAAACTTCTTTACTATCGCAGTTTTAAAAAGTGATCAGGGGGATATACAGTGGGTAGTGTGGGGAGGACACTGGCCTTGCAAGCAGCCAGCCCTGGTTTGACCCCCAGCACCACACAGGGACCTCGATCCCACCCAACAGTGATCCCTGAGCACTCTGGGGAAGGCTCCCCACAAACGCATTCTATCTGGAAGGGTTCTACAGTGCCATCAGGGGGTCTCAAAACAAGAATGGCCAGAGGGAAGAAGGCCAGTACAAAGCCTGTCCCATCACTCTCGGGTGACAGAGGACAAAGGGCCGAGTGACGCGAGCAACAATGAGGAGCTGTGAGAGGGTCCCTGAGATTCCGGGACAGCAAAGTCAGAGACTGAAGCCTGGAGTGGTGCCAGCGAGCTCCCCCTGCACCCCCTGCAGCTAAGGGAGCCCCCAGTGGAGAGACTTACTAGCCAGTGCTGGGGTCTGCTGTGTCTGTTAACTTCTTCAAGAGTTAACCTTCCACTCGGAGCCTCTTGTGCCAGAGCTCAGCAAGAGCAATGGCTTCAAGGACTCTTGTGCCCATCAGAGGCGGACCCTCTGCCAGCTGACAGGGGTGCCCAGGGAGCAGCGGACTTGGTCCCGCTCCATGATGCTCCAATGGACAGAAGCTACATCTGGGCCCTTCAATGCCAAGGTCAGGTCTGTGGAAGCTACTGAAAGGGAGGAGTGGGGCTTCATCTCATCAGCTAACTATCCCTGGGATGTCACCAAGGAAGGCTGTCACTTAAAATCTGTGAGGCCACAGGAGGGCGTCCTTCTAAAGATGGTCCTCCCCCATCTCTTGATTTATCTCCCTCATCCCTGCTCCCTCTTGTCCCTCTTCACCTTATGTTCTTGGTTTGAAGTCGTGGTACCCATGAGACTTCCTCTTTTCCTTCTCTCCTCTGTCTAGTTTCATCAGACATGTTTTAATCAGCAGACTCTTGCCCCCACAACTGAAAAAGTGATGAGAGAGAAGAGGAGAGAGAGAGAGAAAGAGAGAGAGGAGAACTGCCTGATATAGAGGCAGGCAGGGGATGGGGGTGGGAGGGAAACAGGGGACATTGGGGGTGGGAAATGTACACTGGTGAAGGGATGAGTGTTGGACCATTATGTGACTGAAATACAATCATGAACAGATTTCTAACTGTGTATCTCAAGGTGATTCAATTAAAAATACATAAATTAACCAAAAGATACAGGCACTGTTCTAGGTGACATTTCACTATTATAAATATTGCTGAAATAAAACTCAACAAGATTTTTTAAGTGATTCCAGCTGCTAGGAGACACCATGCCTCCTAAATCAATTCTGTTCCATGTTTTGTTTGTTCTCCTCTCTCCTGGTTAGGATTTGAAGATGTTGACCAGCAGGGACAGACAGGCTGTAGGGAAAATCAAATCAGAGGAGAGGAGAAATCCAGCCACTGACCTCAGAATGATCACTGCAACTCCTGAAACTTGACAGGTCTCTCAGCCAAGAGCATGGAGGTAGCCATGACATGGAGCAGCTGTGTTAGGGGAATAGTTCCCTATTTATAAAGATTGGAAGTGGGGGAAGTAACAATATCCTGGAGAAAATCTCAGAGCACCTTTCAGCACTACAACTAGGGAAAGCCAAATCATTGGCTAAGATGGTCATTGGCTTACGATCATATCATCTCTATAATGCCCACAGCATTGTTTGATACCACTTTAATTTTCTTAATAATTTGAGAAAAGAACAGGCATTGAACAAGGAGACATGTGTTTCCCATGAGAAGCCTCACTCTTCTGTTACTAGTGAGTGATCCTATAAAAAAAGACCTTCACCGTCCCAATAAACTAGTAGGCAGGAATCATCAGTCTTTCCGATACCAGTGTTACAAGACTTTACTGACAAATATTCCCTTTAAAGAATTTAGCCATGCCCTGCAGTACTCAGGTCTTACTCTAGCTCTGCACTCAGGAATCAGTCGTGGTGAGGTCAGGGGACCATCTGGAGTGCAGGGAATTGAACTCAGGTCAGTTAGGTGCAAGGCACGTACCTTGTTTTCTGGACTATCTCTCCAGTTCACAATATCCCTGATCTTTAAAGGCTTTAGAAATATTGCATATAGTAAAGCTCTTTTAGATGTAGAGAAATAGGACTAAATTTGCCGTGTACATTAATGGTTGGGCTGGAGCGATAGCACAGCGGGTAGGGCGTTTGCCTTACAAGCGGCCAACATGGCCGACCCGAGTTCGATTCCTCCGCCCCTCTCGGAGAGCCCGGCAAGCTACCGAGAGTATTCGATATGCCAGACACAGTAACAACAAAGTCTCCAATGGAGACGTTACTGGGCCCGCTCGAGCAAATCGACGATCAACGGGAGGGCCTTTACCTTACCTTACATTAATGGTTAAGCATTTACGTTTTGAGGTATCATAGGATTCTTGTCCATGGTTCTATGAAGCTATGAGTCATATGTGACTAGGGGCAATCTAGCTATTTCTTAGAAGCAAAAGAACTACACTATTATAAAATCAGCTGCAAAATCCTTATTGGCGTCCTTCAATAGATCCTGTTTGGGCTACTAATGCCACTTATCACCTGCCACACTTTAAACAGCATGTGGATTTAAAAATTAATTATCTGGCGTCTTCATTTGCACAGAGATAAACATGCACAAATAAAATGTGCATATGAAAAGATCTTCTCAGAAATGGGCAATACATTTAACAATCTTGTTTGGCCCTCCATAGGGTACACTATGATGTATGGAACCTTAATTTAAGCTCAGACCAAAAAAAAAAAAATCTCTAATGAAACACACTTTCAAATTAGAGTTAAATCTGCCTCCTAGACCAAAATATACAAAAAAAAAAGGCTCTTGCTTATATTTTTAAACTTCATGTGACTTCAAGATACAAGGTTTTCACTGAAATGAGACGGAGATGACTAAACTTTCATTTAGGCCAACTTGGAAGCTAGTTCACTTGGGTTAGTTTAAATACATGCCATAGAAACGCATAAAAACTAGACTGACAGGAATACCATACCATTATTTTGTTCTAAGGCTGATGGTGTGAAAAAAACAATAAAATAACAACGGTGGTTATAGGAAAAGCGCTATTCCTCCCCTTCTAAGTAGGAATTTGTTATCATTATGTTGCTTTACTTTCTCTTGGGTGGTTTTGTTCTTTTTAGCTAAACAAAACTATGCACTTTGACATTGTTTAATTTCTTAGAAGGGAAAGAATCAACCTCCAGAAGGCACCAGAATCCAGAAACTAGAAACCCAGAAGATGTTGCCCCTGGTGTTCCCTGATGTGTCCATACCCCGTGATCCCCAACCACGGAGATGAGCACAGCAAATATCACTCACCCATCAGCAGAGCATCTGTTCGCCCTGGGACCAAAAGTGGCCTCCGCTTTCTTTCCAATAAAGTACTACAGACAGTTCATACCAATGCCAGGAAAAGAATCAAAAAGCTCTTTGTCTTCTGTGATGACTTCAACCAAGTCAAATGCTGGGAGACTCCAAGTTGGAGAAAAGTGTATCACACAGTTAGCAGTAATCCCCAAACTCTCTCCTTCTCACCCAGTGCTCTCAACCATTGGGCATGATGCCATGCCCTCAAGAAGTCAGCACTAGGCTGCAGAGAGAGGGCAGAGGGAAGAGGCTTGCTCAACACGAAGCTGCAACCCTGCCCCTGTTCAAGTCCTGGCACCATATATGGTCTCTGGGCACAGAATCAGAAGTAACCCCTGAGCACAGACCAGGTGTGGCCTCTAAGCAAAATAGTCAGAGTCATTCCTGAGCACTGCTGGGTACGTCTCCCTCTCCCCAGAGGCATATTTACTGGGATCAGTCAATCAAGGAATATTCTTCTGGTGTTCTTTATTGCCTTCCCCTTTAATTTTGGGGAAGCTGTGTTCGGAACAAAGCCCCGAATCACCTATCAAGTCATAGTATTCTGATGCCCTGTGATTCCTGGTCCCCAAATGAAAAGCACACACACCTGGGCTCAGAAAGCACTGGGCATCCTATCAGAATAGTCTTGCCAGTACGAGACAAATATTCCAGAAGCTCAATCCCACAGGGAAGGTTCCACACTTCAGCACTGACTTTGCCTCTGACATTCCACTAACTCTAGCTATGGCCACTCCCAACTTCAAACGGGAAGTTTCAGAGATCTGACCCCACATACTCTGTCACAACAGACACTGCAGAAGTAGCATTTATGTATGTTTTTGTTCTTTGTTTTGGGGGCCACAGCGAGCAGTGCTCAGGGTTTACTCCCAGCTTTGTCTTCAGGAATCATTCCTGGAAGAACTCCAGGAACCAGATTGGGTTCCAGGGATTGACTGAGGCTGGCCACATGCAAGGGCAAATGCCCCACCCATTAGACTATTGCTCCAGTCCAATAAAAGCAGCTTTTATGAAGAGCCTGTAAACAAGCATTATAACTGGGGCAAGACCAAATCTAGGAATGAAATATGAACACTGCCCCCCACTTTCCATGTCCACTCTCAGCACATGGCTCATCTTACCACTTGCCAAAGCAATGTCCAAAAGCAGCCCACTTGGTGCTGGTGAAAATAGCTGTTCATCTTTCTCCATCAAGCTGTGGGACTAGCTTGGGAAAAGTTCCAGTGCTATTTCAAACACTCTCTGAAACTCAATAGCTTCTCCCCCCTCTATATGCAAACTGAAAACAAATACTGTGCCTCTCTGCCACACCGCCAGTCTCCTGGTAGAGAATGATAAAGCTGGGAAAGGCCGTAGTAGAAAAGTGAATGTTATAAACACATGATTTACATAGGCATATTTTTTGGAGCCAGAACCCAAGTCCATGGTGCTTTCAACCACCCCAGTCCCTAAAATGGGAAAACAGCTGAGCAGATTGATCATAAGAAGTCACTGAGGGGAGGGAAAGACAGGACGGCAGGAAAGGTGCCTGCATTGCCACAGCCAACCCAGGGTCCCTGTCTGGCACGGAACACAGTTCCCTGAGCACCACCAGCCAGTAGTCACTCCTGAGCAAAGTGCCAGGAATAGCCCATGGGCACGGTATGGTATGGCCCAAGGTGACCACTCCTTCCTTCCTCTCTGCTAAAGAGCAGTGAACACTGAAAACAGAACAAAAGTCACACAAAGGGAAGAGATCTTAATGTGTGGGAAAGGTGTGAGTTTATTGATAAAACAAATAATAGAGGTCAGAGAGACAGTGCCGGTGGTGAGGTGCTAGTCTTGTGTACAGTCACCCAGATTCAATCCCCAGCACCGCATATGATCTTCCTAAAATGCCAGGAGTGAGCCCTAAGCACAGGGCCAGGAGTGAGCCTTAATCATAGCCAGATGTAACTAAGATACACGTTAAACAAAAGAATCATTACAGGATCTATAAATTCTAATAAAGACTTGTATTTTAGCTATTGTATTGCCAACAAAAGTCTAATACTAACAGAAGTTAAAACCTTGAAGAAAGTATTCTGCTGTATTTCATTTGCTTGTTACACAAGTTTTTTATTGAAAGTTATTTATGTACCAAGTACTGTTATTCTTGGGCTGGAGCCATAGCACAGCAGGTAGGGCATTTGCCTTGCACGCAGCCAACATGGCCGACCCGAGTTCGATTCCTCCGCCCCTCTAGGAGAGCCTGGTAAGCTACCGAGAGTATCTCGCCTGCACAGATGTATTCGATATGCCAAACACAGTAACAACAAAGTCTCACAATGGAGACGTTACTGGGCCCACTCAAGCAAATCGATGAACAATGGGATGGCAGTGACCACAGTGATTGTTATTCTAGATGCTGGGACATTTAACAGTGAACAGAGAAAGAGTCCAGAATCTCTCTCTATATAAACAGAGATATAGATATGAATATATATGACGTATATATTAAGGCCTGGAAAATACAAGGAGGTACACGATCCATGCAATTAAAGAGGAATAAACTCTTTGACACAGAATAACTGGCTGTTCTAACAAGTATGGACAGAGGGAATGCATGTTCCTTGGGTTTAAGTCTCCCCTGAAGAGCCTCTGCAGGCTGAGCAGGACCCAGGTACAGAATGGGGGAGGGGAGAGGGGCATCCTTCTGCCACCTCATCAGAGTCCAGAGAGGGTGAGGGAGGCTGCGGAGCTCCAGGAAGCCATGCATAATCAGGCTGTGGACTGGAGCAACAGCTGCAGAAGCTGCACAGGACCCCCAGGGGGTGTCTCTCAGTGCCCACTAGGGAGTTTGTTGCCCTTTCAACTGGGAGGATGTTGTAGCCATTTCTGATTATAAACCCACTGGAAATAAGCCTCTATTAGGCACCCTTTAAGAGGGTTTTTAGGGTGTCTTTTCTTTGATACGGTGACCTTCTGTCCTTATGCCAAGAGTAAGTGTGTGCTGGAGGGCTGGGTGCTGGGACCACAGGAAGGGCTCCCTGTAAAGCAGACACTCAGCCATTGTGAGCGTCCCCAGCCTGACCAGGAGAGGAGATGCTGGGGGACGGGAGCAGCGCCCCAGGAGAAGGGAGTGAGCTCGTTCTTTCCCTCTGCCAGGCCATCCGGCATACGGCTGCTAACCCACTCACAGAGCCAGAGAGATTCCTGGGTCTGATAGCTGTGCATAGACTTTACTACCT
Organism: Sorex fumeus; assembly: GCF_029834395.1. Lineage (NCBI taxonomy): Eukaryota > Metazoa > Chordata > Mammalia > Eulipotyphla > Soricidae > Sorex > Sorex fumeus. The sequence goes on along the minus strand of NW_026606138.1, from coordinate 12,366,914 downwards.
TGTTGAGTACCTCCAACTCCAGTTGCTAATTGGCATCCACATGAATGAGGGACTATATAATTTTTGTTAATTGGTTTGCAGGAGGGGATTTGGGCATGGCACGCTCCAAAATTTTAAAATTCCATGAGCAGGAGGGCAATGACAGGGGTTAAGACACTTGCACAAGGCTCCATCCCAGTTTCATCCCCAGCAAGACATGGGGTCTCCCGAGTAGTGCCAGATGTGATCCATGAGCACAGAGCAGGAATCAGCCTTTCATATAGATGTAACCTCAAACAAAATGACAACAAAACAAAGCAGAGAATCGGCAGGAAGAGACTGTGGTTGCGTCTTCCCTGGAATATAAGGAAGAGGCATTCATACCTGCTAAAGCAGCCAATGACTCTGCAGGAAGTGGCCTATTCTTCTTTAAATGCATAGTTCTCCTTCAGCCCTTTTTCTGGGAAACAAGCATCAGCCATGACCTCGTGCATTCCCATCTGCAGGCTTCATTCCTGGGCTCTTTCCATGGCAAAGAATCCACCGGAACAGAGAGTTATATGAGGACACATAAGAAACAGCAATTGGACTGAGACTCGGCCACTATTGCTCATACTAGCAAGAATCTCAGGGACTCTTCCTGTTCATCAAATTTGTGGGGTCAATCCATTTGTAGCCACTGGCCCCTCTGTCTGCCCTACAGTGCGCTCACACAGCTGGCTGAGCGTATGTGTGTGTGGTGAGGTGAGGGGGAAGACTGGCGGGGAGGGGGGATCTCCAACTTGGATATCTCAAGGTTTTTAGCCAAACTTCCCCCTTCTAAATCACATTCTAGTACAAAGGCCCTGATGTATCCTTTACTCCTGCTCAGTCCTCAAAGCCCATAGCTCGCTGAAGCTACTGCCCTCACAGTCAGACCTGCTTCACTCTTTGGGGTCTTTGCAAAGGACTCATCCCCTAAGCCAGAGGCCCTCAAACTTACTTGGCTAATTGCCCTTTTTCAGAAAAAAAAAGTCATTCTTTAAGCAAACGAATTGCCCAACTGTACCTAAGGATACATGCCCCCCCTTGGTCATCCCAGCAGCCTGAGGCTGGGGGCAGCCTGGGGCTGGGGGCGGTATCATTCCATTTTGGGAAACACTGCTCTGAGCATGTCTTATTTGGGGCTTAAAAGGGGACTCGCGAAAGGAAAAACGCAGAGTCTCCTTACAGATACTTACATCGACTCAGTTCGCTACTTACACATATCCCCAAGGTGAGCATCTGCCAAATGCTAATATGCCAGGTAGGTCTCTGGGTCTCAGACCCCAAACCCTTCTAGAACTCCAATTGCCAAGGTGAAAAATGCAGTTCTTAATACACCATGAGCTACAACCTCCACTCTCAACCCAGCTTCTGGGCAAAATGTGCATGGAACACCTCTGCAGGGAAGCGGGTCTCTACAAGTGACTTGGCTCTTCAGATAAAATGAGCACCTGTTGTGGCTCTGTTTTCAAGTACATATGCTTTTCTACATATATTAGAGAAGATTTAAGGCTATCGCAAAAGCAAGCTTTGCATAGCCCTGCCCCCTACGTCTCCTCTACTGGGGAAAGAGTGGTGCCATTAGAACTCAGATGTCCACTGTAGGCTGTGCCTTTATTGAGGTTAGGGGTGTCCTCTGAGGAAATGCCACTGACCATGTCTCCAATTGTATCTACCATGTATTATGGCAGAAAAAGACAGGCTGGGATGTTCAACTGGCCTCAGAGTAGACAGTGAGCTAAGAATTAGACCAACATGCTGATTCTGCTTCTTGCCTTATAAAGTGGGCAGAGAGATAGTGGGCTCATCACTGATAGGTATTTTTACTTCCCAGGTTCAAGATGTTAGAAGAGTCTGTCTTCATTAGGCATGGAAACTTTATACCAAACTGAACTCAAGCAAAGCACACAGTGGCTTTTCTGGAGAGATATAAAGAGAAAGAGGGAACGAGAAAGAAGTTAAACAGCAAAGCTGGAAGAGTTACTTAGCTTTCCCCTCAAGACTAAATGGGGAGCTGTGGCCTGAGGCCCCCAAGAAGGTTTTTGGAAGCATCCTTGGGCTCCTGGACAACAGAGATTCAAACAGGAAAGATTAAGCAAAGGACTCTTGTGTGTGCAATGCCCAACAAATTCTGTCTCATCTTCAGCTGTGAGAGGAAAAAAATTCATCGTTTCCTCCAATAACATTAATTAGCCAACCACAGCAGAAACTTGACAAAGCCTGATGATGTGTTTAGATACAGCAAATGTGGTGAATCACTGGGCGCAGGTCCAAGAATCCAGACACCTCAGGGTGGCTGTGTTCTCTCCTTCCCCCACGCGGGGTGACAGGAGACCCCCGTGAATTTCTAAGGGGGAGCAGCGGCAGGCCAGTGTGCCTGGCAGGCTCTCAGAATGGAAAAGCAGGATCAATTATTCAGAGAAGGACGCCAGTGATACCTCGGGATTCCACGGGCAGCGTGTCAGTCAGCAGCAGCCGTTTACCCTCCTTACCCAGGATTTTTCTAGAAGCGAGTCCCAGAACTTTTGCAGAGGAAAATGCTTCCTGGCATGCTCAAAAACCAAAGAACCGCTCCTGCTCCCGCTCCTGCTGAGGGAGAATGCAGTTGCCTGTCATCCTCTCTTCTTCTTGGAAGAGTGAAAAGAAAAGGAAATGGATGGAAACCAGCAAGGAAGGTGGCTGGACGGAAGTGAAGTTCTGGAAGGTCTAAAAAGTGATCCCTATACAATGTTAAGGATGATTCTGGGGCATCTGTTCGTTTGCTCTGGAGCTCTCCGCAAACAGCCCAATGCAATCATGTGGGAGCGGAGGCGACTGTCTGAGACAGCAGGTTGACTTGTTTCTCCGCAACAGAGAAACAAAAAGACATTTCCTTCTCCCTGGACCTCTGCACCCCACAGAACCAGCACCCCCTGAAGTACATGAGTCATCAAACAGTTTCTGGAGGACTCGGCTCCATGGAGTCTTCCTCCTCTTTTATCTTCCCCAGAGACCCAGAGAGATGGCGCCAGAGAACAGCCCAGCAGGAACACGTGGGAGTGAACAGCAAGCAGGGATGCCTGACACCCGCAGAGGCTGGCCGCTGGGGAGGGAGGAGCGTTTTGGGAAGGACGGGGGAGCAGGCACTATCATCTAGCTTAGCCAAGAACTCCAGCCACTGCCGGGGAGACTGAAGACAAAATTCAGGAATGGCTTGTTCTCCAGCCCCCTACTGGGGTCATGTGTAACTGGAGCTGCAAAGCGAGCAAGGGACAGTGTGCTCAGGATCACCCCTCCACGACTTAATTCTGGCCTCTGCATCAAGGCTTTGCCGTCGAAAGGGATTTTCCAGAATGTAAAACACAGCTAGTGCAGATTAGTTCAACACTCTCTTTTGTAAGGAATGGCAAGAGGGATGTTCCTTCTGCAGAACCTGAGCATGTCAGAGCCCCTGCAAATCACTCAGCCACCGTGTGATCGATACCTTGTCAAGGCGGGGTGTAACTGATCCTTTTCCAAGCTTCAGAAAGCCGAAACGCCCCACAAGGTACATGCAGTGAGTCTTAAACAGAATATTTAAGCCTTAATTTTGACCACCTCTTGGGAGGTGGGGGGAAGAAGAAGTACGAGCCTTTTTTGGTATGCACCAGGCAATGCCAGGAATGAGAAAAAAAAGAAAACTCTAGGATGGGTATAGCAGTCAAAAAGCTGTGTGATAATGGTAAGGTAACTCTGTCCCGCTGGGCTAAATCTACAAAGGAAAAGGGACAAAAACCTTGCATTTATTTGCCTTATTTTTCATTTTTGGATTTAGGGTCACATTTGGGAGTGTTTGGGGCCAACTCTTGGCTCTGTGTTCAGGGATCACTCCTGGTGGGGCTCAGAGGAACCCTATGGGGTACCAAGGATTGAACCTGGGTCAGCTGTATGCAAGAGAAGTGCCCTCCTTGCCACACAATCTCTCTGGTCCCCAAATGCCTTTGAATTTAAACTCTATCCAAGCAAACTAAGTGCCCTACTAAGAAATCAAATAGGGAGGTTGTAAATACTGGACACAACTAGAATTTGGGCCAAAGAGACAACTTCCATTTCATTCTTATAATACTTCACTCAGCTGTTAACCAATCACCCGTACTGACGGGACACACACCCCTGCATCTCCGCCCTGCATTATGTTCCACACCATGAATGGTGCCATGCATATACTGATGAAAGGAGAGAGAGTCCTGAAGACTGGCTGGATGCTGATGCCTCCCATTAGTACATAAAGTGACGAGCACTTGATTGTGACTGCCACAGGGTGGGCCACTATTCCACGACAGGTAGATAAACGGGAAGATATGGTTATGTGTGGAAGAAGGAAGGGATGAAAGGGAGAATGGAGCTAACACTATCCCCCAGGCCTCCTGTGCATGTCAGTACAGCTCCATAATGCCTGGAGATTCAGAGAACATCTAAAGGGCCTCAGAGTGTGTATATTGGGGTGAAGTGATCCTACAGCTAGATGGAGTGTTTCCCTTGTGCACATCCAACCCAGGTTTGATCCCTGGCATCACCTTTGGTCCCCTGATCCCTGCTAGAAGTGATCCCTGAGCGCAGAGCCAGGAATCAGTCATGAGCACTGGCAGCTGTGACCCCCAAACCAGAAAATACACCAAAAAAAGGAAAGGGAAGGGGAAGGGAGGGGAGAAAAGATGGAAGGGGAGAGGAGAGGAAGGGAGGAGAGGAGAAAGGAAGGGAAGGGGAGGGGAGGAGAGGGAAGGGGAAGGGAAGGAAAGGGAGTGAACTTGGTTAAAGCCACTTGTCAGTCCCTGGGGAACTCTAGAGCTATGGCTGAGGTCATGGGAGGACACACCAATGTCCAACCCAGCTACACACTGACTTTGAGGAAGACAACAAGCTCCCTTCCCAAAGACTTTGCCACCACCCCATTGCCGAACAGTGGAGGGGGGAGCTGTGGCATACTCAGAGGCCCAGCCCCAGTGCTGAGTGTGGGATGAGAATTCCCATTCTGGAAGATGTGAGCTCCCAAGCGCTGGGAGTCAGAGCATGGAGTTTTCCATTGCCTCAAATATGTGCAGGTGGGTGGGACTTGGCTTATTCACGGTCTCAGAGGTCTTCCACTGGAGGTCAAATGCGTGGCTGCTGCAAGTTCTGGAGATGCAGCTTTCCACAGGGGTGTGGGGGGACTTGGAGGCGGCGAGGCCTTCTGCTGCCTTAACTGAAAGAGAGATGCCCTCCACTCCTCCTGCAAGGCAGCAACTCATGGGCCCCTCTGCTTCTAAAGGATGGCGTGTGCTCATCATTTCCGTTTTAAGGAACCACTTCCTGAGCCCATGCTGTGAATCTAGGAGTGCACGGTGCTTATATACCCTCTCACTTTCTCTCCATTCAGTCCTTTGAAGTAGGTACTATCATTCTCCCCCAGTCTGCAGATTCAGTCACTGCAACCCGAAAAGGCTGCAAAACAGCTCGTGATCTGGATGGCTGTGGGCGCCGTCCTGTCAGCTGGAACAATATTTTGTGAAAAGACTTGAGAAGAAAGGAACTCCACTCCATGTGGGTGAGTCACCCGGTTGCATTCGAGATGACATTTAAAGGCTGGAGGCAGGGATGAAGAGGAGAGGCCCCTGGGAAAGCTCAGCGCTGTGAACATCGCCCTGGTATTCTGATCGGCCCTTTCCACTGCGGGTGCCATGGGAAGCACAGGCCTCCTCTGTGACATAGGACTGCTGCTGTGCTTAGGGACCCGACCTCAGAAACTGCAGTGGAGAGTAACACGGATGAATACACAGATAGGCAGAGGCGGACGGGAATAGATGGATAGAAATAGATGCATCAGGCGGGGCCACCGAGTAAATATATTAAGAACAACCTCCTCCCCTTTGATAATTGGAAAATAACCAACTCTTACAGGTCCTCCCACACGGGAAGTGAGGGATAACCCAGCCCACAGAAGAGCTGTAGAAATCTGCCTCTGAGAAGGAAAAAGACACAACCCTTGGAGGCACTGTCTCCGCATAAGGAAGTGCCTCTGCCTTGCCAAGTCACTCGTCAACTCCTGCGGAACACCACAACATCCAGCCATCACCTCGTCGGGGTGATAAAACGTAACCCGGAGCACCCACTTCCGACTCTCCTCACATGTGCTCAGCCACTGCGATGATCCCCTTCTCTCATCGGAAACCCGCGTCACAGATGAGGGCTAGTGCATGCTAATTTCACCACAGATACCTGATCTGAATTCCAAGTCATTAGCAAATCGGGTAACCTGCGAGATGTGGATCTTTTTTTATAACCACCAAAAGAAAGCTTGTCACAGAAGATATTTTAGCTCAAGAACATTTCCAATCAGGAAACTTAATGCTGTGTTCCAAAATACCCCACAACCTTGCTTTTGTACACTCCAGCAACATACTGACTGAGGTGATAAGTACCTTCATGCCAGCCTGCACTGGACGGCATACACTCGAAGAGGTGTGTGTCCATGGGATGTACTCGCTGGGCAGCTGCCCTGAGCAGGGATCTGTTGTGATCAAATTAGTGGCATGAGGGTCACTATTTCATGAAGAGTGCAAAGTCTGTGTGTGTGTGTGTGTGTGTGTGTGTGTGTGTGTGTGTGTGCATGCATGCACGCACGTGCGCATGTGGGTGTGTGTCTGTGTTTTCTAGGAAAAATGTGTATGTTCCTGATGACTTTCATTTTGTGAGGCACTGCAAGCAGGCCCTCCAAATAAGAAGTGCCCTCCCACATAGCTTTAAAAAAATCAGATTAAGCAGTGGACTCAGAGAAGGATTCGCTCTGCTCCCTCAGTGGTCACACTGACTGTGGCTTCTCTGTCTGTAAAATGGGATCCCAAATCCAATCCCAAGTGACCTACACAGAAGGTTGCTGGAATTAAATAAAAGAATTGTCACTGTCACTGTCCTCCCATTGTTCATCGATTTGCTCGAGCGGGCCCAGTAACGTCTCCATTGGAGACTCTGTTGTTACTGTGTTTGGCATATCGAATACATCACGGGTAGCTTGCCAGGCTCTCCAAGAGGGGTGGAGGAAAAGTAAAAGAAATAAAAAAAAAAGATGCGGGAATATTCTCATCAACTTAAGCCCCTACATCAGACAAGTGACAGTGTCCCTGACAAGAGTTACCAATCCAAGTAATGACAAGATCTACTTGCAACAAACAGAAAATGGCATAAATCTGTCTCTGATTACTGATGTCAGTACCAGCCTTCCCCTGTTTACAGATATTAGCTTCTGAGATCATCAGCCCTAAGTCGTCTAGGGAGAGTGACTAGGAGGTGAGATAGATTACCTTTTCCCCACTGTGTAGTTCACAAGTTCAAGTTACATATATTTTCCCAGCACTGCCATTTGGGACAGAACCACATTTCAGACTATCATATCTTATTACTGGGCTTTGCTATCCGTAAGCCTGTTCCTATTATTACTCCAGATAAATGCAAAAATCCCTTGAGACACCAGGGGGAGAAAAGAATAGGGGTGAGAGTGCAGGAGGCCCACAGCCGGTCCTTAGCTGGGCACAGGAAGGACATAATGAATCCATGGATGAGTGAATGTGATGCAGCGCTGATAAGGAAGGTGGCAGCGAACGGAGGATTTCAGAGCTGCATGCTATTTTAGAGCTATCATAATTGATCAAAGTAAAGACAGAGAATTCTCTGAGTGGGAACTCTTAGGGGGTTTTGAAGAGAACTGTCTCCACAAATGAAGACATAAAAGTCACAAAGCAGAGCTAGTACAAAGGAAAGTCTTTTTAGTTTTTCACTGAGGCCCCACCAATAATTCTGTCTATGAATGAATATTTCCATGGGGTCCAGGGTGGGCCACTGCAGGGGGAAGTGCCAAGTGAACAAATACACCCAGTACTGTGGTAGACAGATTTGCTCAGAGTCAAGTTCCCAGGAAGGACCACCTCATAGCAGTGAAACACTCAGCAAGAAATCTGCTCTCCTGGGCAGCAGGCAGGGCCTGAGGTAGATGTGAAATCAGGAGACCACTTCTGGATCTGAATTAAGTCCAAGCTATGAAGCTGGAAAATCTGAGATTTTCTGGTCGAAGCAGTAGAGACTAAGTGCTAAGGAGGAGGGATCAGGGATACCCAAATGAAGTCCTCTGCTCCCTGCTGCCACGTGGTTCCAAAGAGCAGAAAATCACTACGCTAGAAGCTATTTCTTAAAAAAAGTTTTCTCCATGTTTATAGTGATGGAAGACTGGAAGCACCACCTCAAGCCTGCATTCAATTCTATTTAGGCAGCACAGGGATCTGGAATAGGGATTTGCTAGATCAGAGTTCAAATACCTGTTCTGCCATTGTCCAGTGACATACATTTGAGCAAGTGCAAGACTTTTGTAAGCTCAGTTCAGTCTTCTGTAAAGTTGGGAAAAGTGACAATTCTCCCACAGAACTCATCATGGTAATGACATAAGGTAACACAAGTGTACCTCACAGAGCTGCCCCATAGTATCCAAAAATACTGGGAAAGGATTCATCCTTCCCAAGTCTTTCTTAATTCTTTATTGTTCTGTCTTTTTTGCTTGGTCTTGGTTTAGGGGTGCTTGGGGACTAGTCCTAGCATGCATACAGGGACCACATATAGTGCCAGGAATAAAATAGGGGTTAGCTGCATGCAAGGCAAGCACCTCAATCCCTGAACTATCTCTCTGGCTTGACTGCCTTGACAGTTTTTTATCTCTACTATTGAGTCTTGTTGCACACAAGTACAAAAATAGAGCTACCAGCAGAATTTCTTGTGTATTGTTTGAGTATTTAAACATTAAGCATCTTAGAATGTGGCTAGAATAGAAAATCTGAAGATGCTAATTACATGCAATTTCTTCTCACAACCAATATCCAAATCTGTTAGTCCAAAGATATAGCTGTCTTACCACCTACAAAGGCCACTTAAAACAAACAAACAAAACCCCAACAAGTGCTGATGGATGAGGTCTAAAGAAAACACAGTAGCAACAGTTAAATTATGTACAACCACCGGGGACTATATTTGCAGCCACTAAAAATTATGTTTCTGAACTATTTTTAATCATATGGGAAATACAAAAAATCTGTAAGTGTTTGATGTAACAGGCAAAATGTGGATATGTAAAAATAGAGATATATGTTTATACACACAAATATGTTAGAAATGGTCATTTCTCCATGTAGTTATTGTTCTCATCTAGGTGCATGTCATCTGGAATCAGAAGGAATTTGAAGATAGCTTTAAAAACCATTTTAACAGGCTTCCATCAATGCACATGAACTTGCCCTGGCATGCAGCCAGCAGCTTTCTGATATCGTATGTATGTCTGTAACAACTCCCCGAGTCACAGGTAGCTGACAGAAAGGTATGCTGAGGGAGAACCTGGCTAGTTCTAGGTCATTACACTGCTGATAGGTTTCAATAGCAAATTGTACTGTTCAAAGGGCAAGCACTGAAAACATTTAAAGAGCTAAAGGAAACATCTTAGTATGTGTATGTTTTTATAGAAATGGGTCTTGGCAAAAAGCTTGCCAGGCCATATACAAGAGACCGGAATGAGGTGTGGGGCTGGAAGTTTCATGAAGCAAAGGCTGCCAGGGGGTTATTTCTGAGTCCCGGACACATCCATATGCGGCTGTGGGGACTGGCACTGGGGAGGAGCCACGAACACCCAGAGACTTGCAGGGCCAAGGTGCAAGCAACCCACGGCTTTCTTTCACCTCTGACATTTCAAAGTCATTTTTATAACCTAATAGAATTCAAGAACTGGTTCACCTAGACCAGCTGCCTCCCTTTATGACTCAAGAAACTGAGGTCAAAGACAAAGGTTAAATGTTTTATCTACAAGCCCACACACAGTTAGTAAAAGTGCTAAGACCATAAACAAGGTCCCCAGACACTCTACCTTGGGCTGCCCATATGCTACTCTGGGATGTCTGTAGCTGGGCTTTCCATTTATTAGTTTCTAGCTACTAAAATCCACAATAAGGTTCTTCAGCATAAAAGCAGACAGAAGCCCAGGATGACTGAGGAATTTGGCAGAGCGTAGAACTGTCTTCTGCTCTGTTTAATAGGATCTGAATCAAGCCTTCAAATCTGTGTGTCAGTCTCTGTGCTTGGTGGAAGAGTCCACACGTAAAGTGCACAGACCCACAGTCAGCTGGGGACCGGTCAGCAAGGCCTTCATGGCTGCCTGGAGTCAAACACATCCAACACAGTGCTTTCTTCCCATCCAGTTCAGTGTGTGTGTGTGTGGGGGGGGGGGGGGGCGGGGTGTAAGAATTCTATTTAGTATGCCCTGTTCTTCCACTTACTCATGAGTCTATGTTCATCCACATCAGCTGCTTCAGTATCAATCCACCAAAGCAAGGAGGACTTCAGTGAGATTAAACAGGCACAGTGTTTGCCAGCGCAGAAGGCAAGGACATCATTAGAAGTCCTAGCATCTAGATTATGAAGATGCGGTACATAAACACAAATGCTAGGCAGCTGCAAGGAACAACTAATACATGCAATTTGCTGCAACCTGGGTGGAACTGGGAGATATCAGATAATCCTGTTGAACACAGTAAGACAGAGAAGGAAGACAAACAGCATGATCTCACTTTATCTGTGGTGTACAGAATAACTGGGTGAGGCAGAGAGGATGCCCATATTACCTCTGACACCTGGACTTACGGAGGAGAAGGCCAGAGATGTTAAGAAATCAAGAAGGAAAGGAAGAAAATGAGAAAGGGAAGTAATGTGAAACAGGGGCCAGAGTTTGGTTATCCTAATGACATGGGAGAGTGGTATAGCTATACACTCAAAGCACAGATCCAATAACACTGAAAATATGAGCTCTAAGCTGCAACAACCGAACGCTGTAATGTGCCTGCGAAGGTGGCAGGTAAGGGAACATAGAAGGAATGGAGGCAAAGGAGGGATGGGATGTGGGAACACTGGGAGGGAAGTTGACACTAGTGGTGGGATTGGTACGTAAATATTATATGCCTAAAGACTCAACTATCAATAACTTTATAAATCATGGTTCTTTAATTAAATAAAAGTTGAAGATTTTTTAAAAGGGTATTCTAGCATATGCCACTTAATCATGGTAAGTCTAGAGAGCAACCTCATGATAAGGCAGGGCACCACCTGCTCATTTCAAATACCAGAGAGGCTTATAGAAGGTTCTGGTACCCGACAAATTAGACAAAGCACGGAAAAGAGCTGGAGCAACCAATGCAGAGTCATGAACCTGACCTTCATTGAAAATAATTCATGCTTTTGACTTCCTACCAGGGACAGGGAGATGCATGGGAAGAGACAGAACATTGATACCGGTTGTGGAGATATGTGCCCAAGTGGGCCTTAACAGTAATGGCAGTTGGTTGAAAGAGCAGAGAAATCAGAGCTACTGGTGTGCTATGGTGCAAAGGTGGCTGACACTGAGATTTTTCCTCGGATATCTGGTGTCATCTCCTACTTCAAACCACCTCACAGCTTAATCATGAGCACAACGTCATGAGAGTCTCGGCATGCCCCAGGCTCCCTCCTTCCCCAAAGGATCTTTTTCTCTGCTCACATAGAGAAACTAAAATTGGTATAAAGTGTGAGAAGAGGGGTCAGAGGACTTGTCAAGGTAGCAGAGTCTAATCTAGTCCAGGCTAAGTGGATTAGAGACTGGGCTCTATTCAAATATATTGTGTATCGAAGATAAACCACCACCAGACCAACAGGACCTTACAGTTGAGAAGGGACTACACCTGTTAAGGGAACACAAGATTCTCATGCCTGGGATGGATCACAGGTGAGCCAGGAAGCTCAGTAAGCCCCACTGCACCTCAGATCAAAGGTGAGGAGGACTCCTTAGTCCTAACTTCATTTCCCAATTTGAGTGTCAGATTCCACCAGCACTAAACTCCTCCCATTTACTGCCTTTCTGCAGTCCCCAAAGCAGAAAGTTACCAACAGTTGTAGGCAGGTGATCATTTCCATCTGCAGTAAAGCCTCTTGACTTCAGAATCATTAGGGAGAAAAGGGGTGGTGGAACTGCAGAATAGAAGCAAAATGAAGTCTGCTTTGGCCTGAACAATCAGGTCTCATCCCTCTGATGAAAAGCATAAGCTCCACCTGGATGAAACAAGCTTGCCCTCCATGCTCAGTGCCTTCAGGAAAAGCAGGAAAACACATTGGGGCATCACTTCTGCATGCTCTAAAACACTTTCAGGCACGCTGCTCCCAAGCTTGCTCTTGAGAGGGTTCTGGATCTGGCTCCAGGGAATCCATCAGGCCTAAGTGTGCACTTTCTCCAGAACCAGGTCTGCAGAATACAGCGAAGGCTCCTGATAAGGACCAATGCAATGGAGGAAATGGACGGCTGATTTCTGGGGAAAATGGAGCCAGCTACAGAGGTATAGCACAAAAATCAAATAGTTGTAGGTGATGGTGGAATATTTCTCAAAGATGTCCCCTACAAAATGCCGAGTGTGTGCCAACCCTAGAGAAAACTGACTGGGCAGAGAGGAGGAAGCCTTGCCAAAGGGCCCGGCAGGTCCTCTGCATGACTCCTGTGGAGAGGGATTCCCTTCTCTCCTCCCCCCCCCCCCCCCCCCCAGGCTTCCTCACAAGCTCCAAAGACGCAGATGCAGAGTGGAGACTCAGGGCCACATGAGCTGCAGTGGCGCGCTGGTATTCTTCCCCACACCCCTCAGGTCGGGCCCATGCAACAGCCGGGGTCAGAAGCCCAGAAGCAGCAAGCCAGGAAAATGCCCTCCTCTGAAAGGCGGATTCTGCACTTACTCCAGAGCTCATGCTTGGGGTAACTTCCTGTAAAATCACCTTCTATCTTCTCACAGGTGGCCAGAGGCACTGGGCACCCAGCTCCAGACTTGCTGCCCTGTACATTGCCATGAAGCTCTAGCTATTTCCTCACCATCACCTTGGCCTTTGTCGGTCTCTGCTGTGACCATGTTTTCACCCTGGACCAAAACCAGTGGTGGGTATATTCCAACTCCTTTTGACTAAGAGCCTTTACCCCCAAACAACTGGAGCGATAGCACAGCAGTTAGGGCGTTTACCTTGCACGTGGCCGACCCAGCCAACCCAAGTTCAATTCCTCCACCCCTTTCGGAGAGCCCGGCAAACTACCGAGAATATCTCGCCCCCACGGCAAAGCCTGGCAAGCTACCCGTGATGTGTGATGTATTCGATATGCCAAACACAGTAACAACAAGTCTCACGATGGAGCTGTTACTGGGCCCGCTCGAGCAAATCGATGAACAACAGGAGGACAGTGCTACAGTGATACCCCAAACAAATCCCTTCCAAACTCCATGTCCAATATATGGGGTCTGAGTGGCCTGCATGGAACTGAAAGTTGGGGACTCACGTCCCACCAATGCCCAATCTGGAGAACCTGGGGGTACTGTCGAATCCCTAAGCCCACAGGATGAATCCTTCACTGTTCAAACAAATTGATGGGGGGGAAACGTTTCAGAGAAATGAAAGAGGGAAAAGTAACCATTCCCTAGAACAGTAAAACGAACATCATCAGTTGATCCCTTTTTATCTAAAGTGCATACAGACCTGCCTCCCAAAAATTAAAGCCATCTAGCACTTAGCAAGGGCTCTCACAGAGCTTACTGAACCCCCACCATGGCTCTGCAGCATGCAGGTTTTCAGCTTACAGAGGAGCATGAGAAGTGCACAGAGGCTCAGTGACAGTGGTTGGCAGTCACACAGCTCTGCTGAGGCCTCAGGTTAGGCTCTGAAAACTTTGCTCTTCCTACCTGCTGGGCTGACAACAGGTACCACTTCTCCAACACTTGGTGTCAGAGGAGATTCTAAGAGTAGCTTCTCATATCAGCCCAAGAGGAGGGCACTCTGGTAGGTGGAAGAGCAACACCACAAACTCAAAAACTGAAACTTGGCTTTGAAACAAAAACATGTTGAGGACTGTTATCCTGAGAGGTGACCAAGGAGCTTGACACAAAGAAACCAGCACAGCAGGGCTGGTTCTGGGCACCTGTTATGTGGTTGTCTCCGCTGAATCCCCATCAGAGATGCAAGTGCTCGAGAGAAGACAGATGAACATCCGGATATGTGTTCCTCATCTGTCTGCTAATCTACTAGGAAAAAGACCTAGGATCAGAAAGAACAGAGATGGGAGAAAAAAGAAAAGAATAACAGAAGGAAAGGAAGGCAAACAAAGATAAGTGAAGTCGGCATTACACAGATCTTTCAAAGACATTATGCACCCACTGATGACTCTTTTGTTTTGTTTTTGTTTTTGATTTTGGATCACTAGATGATGCTCAGTGTTAACTTCTGGCTCTGCACTCAGGAATTACTTCTGGCAGTCCTGGGGGGGGGGGGGGGACCATAAGGGATTCCAAAGATCGAATCAAGGTCGGCCCCATACAAGAAAAGAGACCTATCTGCTGTACTACCTCTCCAGGGACTGATGACTATTTTAAAGACATTATACCTACTTGTTTATGTATTGGGGGAACACTGACTGACAACATTTTAGAGTGCCAGGGATTCGAACCAGAACCAGGGAGATACAAACACAGCCCCTTAACCCCTGTACTACTTCCCAGTTCCCACCTTTATAACATCATTTATATTGACTCCAGGCTTTCAGCCTGAGCCCACAGCACCACTGTGTGCTAAGAAGGGCATCTATGAAACAAAGACTTGCACTAAAAACATGTAACTTCAAGAAAGTCATCTGACTGACCTGTCACAGAGCTAGTTAGAGTGGGACACAGCATCCAACCGAAAGGGCATTCTTGGAGCACAAGGTGAGACAGACAGACAGACAGATGCTTTTTGTGTGTGCTCCACCCAACAGGTCCTACGTCATCGGCCAAGAGCTAACATGGAAACTGCTCTGTGCTCTCATTCACATGTACAGACACAGTGCCTCCATCCTATCTCCCCAACTCCCTGCTAACAATTACCTCCCCCTCCCCACCTTCAATTCATGAGACCAGCTTCCCCTGAACATGAATGGGCCACAAAACTCACAGACGCCAGAAAATGTCTCAAATTGGCTGCAGTCATGGTAGGAAAAAAATCACAAAATCTGCTACATCTCACTCTCCCTTTGTTCATATCATGTTTGTTCTAATGATATCTAATCAAGCCATGGAATCAGCTGAAATTAAGACTTCCGTGAAAAATCACTGTTCATTGGATATGCAGTTGAGTTTCCCAAATGCCAACATGGCAGAAATCATTACCTCAGGGTTTTTCTCTTACTACAGGTCTCAGAGCTGTTGAGGGTGTTCCATTTCTTGCTGAACCCAGATACTTATGCACATTCCAGAGCATATAAATGTTCCTTCTCTGCTGGGTTATTCCACAGAAGCAATGTCCACATCTTAAAATCCTGAGTTAACATGAAACCACTCAATTCCTGATTGAGATTAGTTATAAGCCTTTAGAAGTCCTTGGGGCTACAGACAGTGCCAAGAAGGCTTCTACCTTGGAGAAGTTTAGACCCTGGGCACTAAGCCTACTGGCCCTGCAATTTGATCCTCCAACCACTAGGTGGTGATAGAGTGTCGCAATAGCATGCCAGCTCTGTAGGCCTTTCCTCAGGTCCCCTACCAAAAGGCCAAATCATCCGCAGAATTATAAATCACAGAACCTGAATCAATCCGAAAGTTCTTTTAAAGGTGGGATGGCAACAGGAGCCAGAGCAATAGTACAGAGTGGGTAGGGCGTTGCCTTGCAGGCAGTTAACCCAGGATCCATTTCGGGAAACCCCATAGGGTCTGCCAAACACTGCCAAGAATGATTCCTGAGCACAGAGCCAGGAGTAATCTAGGCCACCGGGTGTGGCCTAAAAAGAAAGCAAAACAAAATAACTGAAAATGGCAGTTTTCAGTTACTCCTCACCCCCAACCCCACCCCCAACCCGATTCTCTGTCCTCCCTGGGGGCTCTATGCTGTCTATTCTCCTGAAGGGAGCTGGAGATGCTGCTGGATTCTTCCTGCTAAAGAGGCTCCTTCCAGGCCAGGCCAGTCCACTCCGCAGCTGGCCTGCCATGTAGCCAAGGCCCGAGCCTGCCTCTTAAACGTAGCCCACGTCATCCCCCACCGCACTTAACACGTTACTCGCGGTAGATGTTCTTCAGCTACCTAAACCAGATTCTTCATAATCTGAAGATCAGAGAACACTAACACTTTAGGGGCCCCTCTCCACCAAGGTCGTATCACCACCAGGACCCAGGGTCCTGCCACAGTATCTCCCACACTGCCCCCATTCTAGACACACTGAAATCCTTGTTCCCTGCATGTTTACACAGGCGCACACACACACAGACATACACACACACTCACACACACACACACACAGACACACACACACAAAAAAACACAGATCCAGCATTTGCTCTTAAGCTGCCATACTTGGATAGCTAGATGAAATTCACTCATCTTTTTAGGTACCTCGAAAAATATCTGGGGGCCGCAGAGACAGTACAATGGTTAAGGCATTTTCCTGGCACATGCCTGACTTGGGTTTAATCCCCAGCACTGCAAAGGGTCCTGAGTCAGGGATGAATTCTGAGCACAGTTGGGTGTGGCCCCCAAACTGAAACTAAAATACCTAGAGATGCTATTCAGACAAAGCTCTGCCAAGGGAGTTCAAAAGCTTAGAGTTCTGCTGGTTTCCATGAGGATGTTAGTGTTGTTCACTGTATTTATAAAATACAGGTTAGCAAAAAGAAGTGAAAAATACCTACCAGTTCAAAACTCACAGATTACCCTTGGTGGTATTAAGGTTGGTATTGTAGGCTAAGTGTGTTAAGAAGATCAACAACACATAACCTGCTCCATCCACTTAGTCACATCTCCGAGCATCTTTCCATGCCATTGACTAGCACATGAGGCATTTTATGATCCCCTGGAAGTCTCTGCAGTGAGAGGCAC